>NC_044989.1:101561392-102244859 GCF_008728515.1 Papio anubis
TTACGACATTCTACCATTATGACTTGATCTCCTGCCCTGCCCCAACTGATGAATCGACCTTGTGACATTCTTCTTCTGAACAATGAGTCTTATGATCTCTCCACCATTGCACCTTGTGACCCCTCCTCTGCTGACAATAGATATCCACCTTTAACTGTAACTTTCCACTGCCTACCCAAGCCTCATAAAGCTGCCCCTCTCTTGTCACCCTTCGCTGACTCTCCTTCGGACTCAGCCCGCTTGCCCCCAAGTGAATAAACAGCCTTGTTGCTCACACAAAGCCTGTTTAGGTGGTCTTCTATAAGAACATGCGTGACACTAAGCAATTCTAGAAGTGTGAGACCCCTTCTAGGGTTAAACGTGAATGGGAGGAAACTTGAAGTTTCTTCCAAAAGTTGTATTTATTTTTCTGTTTTTTCTGAATGCAATGGAAACTGCAACCTGACTTTTCACAGGCCCCAGGTCATCCCCTTGCATGAGTTCAATCACTGGATCTTGCTTTTCAAAATTAAATCATTGGATCTGGAGCAAAAAATACAGGCCCCTCAACCTTTTTCCTTAAATTATAACTGAAGCAAAACTGCTACTGCTATTAGTTGTAATGATCACTCCTTTTTCCCCCCACAACTGTCCTCAAAGCATCTACTGGCCCTGCCTTTGCACACTGCCGTCTACATTCTCATTGCCCCATTTCTCAACTAACCCTCCCCATCATGTCCTTTTCTAAAGAGCCAAGCTGGGCCCAGTGGCTCACGCCTGTAATTCCAGCACTTTGGGAGGCCGAGGTGGGTGGGTCACCTGAGGTCAGGGGTTCGAGACCAGCCTGGCCAATGTGATGAAACCCGATTGCTACTAAAAAATACAAAAAATTAGCTGAGCGTAGTGGTGGGCACCTGTAATTTCAGCTACTCGGGAGGCTGAGGCAGGAGAATCGCTTGAACCCAGGAGTTGGAGGTTACAATGAGCCAAGATGGTGCCATTGCACTCCAGCCTGGGCAACAAGAGCAAAACTCCATCTCAAAAATAAATAAATACCACCCTGGCCAACATGGCAAAACCCCATCCTACTAAAAATACAAAAATTAGCTGAGTGTGGTGGCACATGCCTGTAATCCCAGCTACTCAGGGGGCTGTGGCAGGAGAATCGCTTGAACCTGGGAGGCGGAGGTTGCAGTGAGCCAAGATCACACCACTGCACTCCAGCCTGGGTGACAGAGCAAGACTCTGTCTCAAAAATAAAATAAAAAAATAAAAATCCAGTAAAGGCTTCTAAATAACCTTTAACTGGTAACAAATCACTTGGTTTGGAGGTGACTAACAATAGTAAAAGTTCACACCTCCCGACTGAGCTCAATTCCAAAAGATTGTTCTAGAATACCCTGCTGTTAAAAAGGGAGACAAAAATATTCCCTCAGCAGCATAAATAAGATACTGTCAGCCTGGGCAAGACCCCCATCTCTACAAAAAAATTTAAAAATGTAAAAACCACAAAATACTGTGCAAGCATCCCATTCTTATCTCATTCAAATCCTACCCATATTTTCTCACTGTGAAGCAGAGGCTTGGCAACTTATAACTTCTCTCCAATAACCCACAGAGATGCTGATTCGAATGTCAATTGAGGTTAATTTTATGAAATACAAGAGGAGAGTTTTCCACAAAACGTGGGCTTTGCAGTCAGGCAGACCTAGGTTCAGATTCTAATTCTACCATTTATTAGCTATGTATCTTCAGGAACTTTGAATAAGCTCTCTGAGCCTTAGTTTCCTCATTTCTAAAATGAAAAGTAAAATCTTCATGTTCTGCAGGATTGGTCAATCACTAAAAAAAACGAACAAAAAAAAATCTCGCTCATGGAATCATCATAAAAATTAAGCAAGATACATAAGTAGAGTTGTACACATAGTGGGCACTCAGGGAATGTTATTTTCCATTTCCTCTTAGACATTCTGTGTCAGGCCAGGTCTCGCTAATGCAGGCCTCCAAAACAACTGTTTCAGGACTGACTGGTTAAGTTAAATTTTGTTTTTTGTTTTTTGTTTTTTTTGAGACGGAATCTCGCTTTGTCACCAGGCTGGAGTACAGTAGCACAATCTTGGCTCACTGCAACCTCCACCTCCCAGGTTCACGCCATTCTCCTGCCTCAGCCTCCCAAGTAGCTGGGACTATAGGCATGCGCCACCACACCTAGCTAATTTTTGTATTTTTAGTAGAGATGGGGTTTCACCATGTTGGCCAGGATGCTCTCGATCTCTTGACCTTCTGAACCACCCACCTTGGCCTCCCAAAGTGCTGGGATTATAGACATGAGCCACTATGCTGGCCACAGACTAGACATTTTCAAGATGGCAGCTCCATCTTCCCTTCTCTTCCAGCCACATGTACTGTAAAGGGGCAGACAAGACACTCATCAACTGGAAAGTTCATTTGCATAAGAAGATTAGGGTGGGGTGACAAGCCTTCCCCACACACTATGTAAATATTAAAAGCTAAAAAAGCCAGTGCCCTTGTACAAAGGCTGGAATGTAACAAAAGCCCACCAAGAGTTTTGACTAGGCCTTTCCTGAGTCTTAAAGCATGACAAAATCACCACGGAATTCTTAACAGGACCCATTTAGGATTAAACGAATTTTTGGGGGGCAGTCTGAAGAAACTCCCCCAGTCCTCCACAAACAAGTTTATTGGGGGTCTGAAGGAACTCCCCAAACCTCCATGATTTAGCAGGAGACAAGATAAGGGTAATCACCCCAATACCTAGACCCATTGAGATGAACTAAATTGACTGAGGCTCCAGAGGAAAGTCTTCATGACTCAGACCTTAGTTATAGAACACGGTGAAACCCCCTCTCTACTAAAAAAAAAAAAAAAAAAAAAAAATACAAAAAACTAGCCGGGCGAGGTGGTGGGCGCCTGTAGTCCCAGCTACTCGGGAGGCTGAGGCAGGAGAATGGCGGGAACCCGGGGGGCGGAGCTTGCAGTGAGCTGAGATCTGGCCACTGCACTCCAGCCTGGGCGACAGAGCGAGACTCCGTCTCAAAATAAATAAATAAATAAATAAATAAATAAATAAATAAAAGAAGTTAATCACTTATGTCATTAGACGAATGCACACTTACATGTAGACTTACAGCTTACAAGGTATATAAGCTCTAGAAAACTTTGTAATTTTGAGTTGATCTGGTGATAATTTCCAGGCATTCACCCTGTAACTGGTTGCAGAAATAAAAACTGTCTTCCTACCCAGTTCATCTGCATCTCCTTATTGGGTCACAAGAAATAGCACCCTGACCCTCGGTTTGGTCCAGGAATGATTTGAACAGGTTTAGCACTCTAAACCATTAAGTATGTTTTTTTGTTTTTCTTTTTTTGAGACAGTCTTGCTCTGTCACCCAGGCTGGAGTGTGGGGGTACCATCTCAGCTCACTGCAACCTCCGCTTTCCAGGTTCAAGCAATTCTCCTGCCTCAGCCTCCCAAGTAGCTGGGATTACAGATATGCACCACCACGCCTGGCTAATTTTTGTATTTTTAGTATAAGAGATGGGGTTTCACCGTATTGGCCAGGTGATTCACCTGCCTTGGCCTCCAAAAGTGCCAGGATTACAGACGTGATCCTGTACACCCAGCCTTAAACAGTTAAATATGTATCAATCCTTTGTATTAAATATCTTAATGGTAAAATGTTAAAATATTAATGTGAATAACAGCTGGCATTAAATATTGAAATTCACAGGAGAACTCCTTAATCATTTTAATTAACATCTGTTGATTTAATTTGTGCCATGTGATAAAACAGCTTTTTATGAAACAGCATTTTTTCTTTTTCTTTTTTTTTTTTTGAGACGGAGTCTCACTCTGTCACCCAGGCTAGAGTGCAGTGGCGTCAGCTCACTGCAGCCTCCACCGCCCAGGTTTAAGCAATTCTCCTGCCTCAGCCTTCTGAGTAGCTGAGACTATAGGCATGCACCATCATGGATATTGCGGGATCTAGCCAGCAGCCTGCGATGCAATGGTGCTCTTTCTTTGTTCCAAGATGGATTGGCAGGTTGAGAAATAATAGACACATACAAGATAGTGAAAGCTGGGTCCAGGCGTGTCACCGCCTTCTGGTCCTGCAATGCCGCCAATGCACTGGCATTTATTATTAAGTTTAGTGAGGGTGGAGGTAGGTTAGTGAGGGATTTAGGGTCGTTTGATTATGAGGTGAGATGGTCACATGGGAATGAAGTAATTCTTTAACATAACATCTGTATACAGAAGTACAGTATACAGAGATAAGAATTTACAAGATACTACACGCATCAGTAATTTCTAACAGAGCCTTAAAACAGAAACACAGTCTTTCCATAACCTACGATTAGCAAGATATTAATCAGCAGGAACAGTTGCAGCAAAAGCTGGTTACAAACAATGCATAGAAATAGGACGTGAAGATAGACAACTGGTTAGACCAGAAATTCTCAGAAGGGAGTATGCCTTAACCCTAAAGAGGCCTAGAAGAGCCATGGCAAGATGAGGGCATTTATAGCCCTATCTTATCCATACCATCCGAACAGGAGCCCCTCATGCGTCCGTTTATAGGTTCTCCACAAGGGTTGCATTCCATTCCCAGAGCTATGAACATCTGCTTTTCTGGGATAGGAATCTTGGTGATGTGAAACCTCCCTGACTGCACGTCCGTTCATAGACTCTCTACAGGGGGAAACACATCACGTGCTGTTGGCTCATTCTGGCAGTCCAACCTGGCATTGTCTTTACACAATCCTGCATGCAATTTTGTATTTACAATAATCAGGAGTATTTCATCTTTTATTCCGTAGTAATAGTTTCAGGGGGTCTCCCTACATCTCCCCCTTTTCTCTGATTTAAATGAACCATAGCAATAATAGCTTGCCACTGATCATGATTGGATTGAAGAATATTTTCTCCAATTTTACACATGAACGATAAACCAATATCACAAATTATACACAGAACAAAATTAACGATAGTGGATCCTCCCAGAGATTTTACCCATTGAATGGGGTTGAGATTAGATAACCCCTCAGATATACCGTCTAAAACTTCAGCACTGGGTAAAGAGTTAAGTGTGCTTGAGAGGCCTCAAAAATCTCTTCTTTTAGCTTGTTTATGTCTAAACTTAAATTATCTTCACTTCCTTGTAAATGGAGTTTTACTGATTCCCAATTGTGAACAGACTGATTATATTGGAACGGAGTTATACAAAAATCAGAAGTATTCCAATCACATTGCATTTATAATCTATGTTCGAAACTCATAATTCTATCTCCCATCCATATAACAGTTTGTCTTAGATCATTAATTTGATTGGCAAATTTTTGATCAATACCTGACTGAGAATTCCACGTCAGAGTAGAATTTTTTTTTGCCATTTATCCACAAAATGAACAGGTTGAATAGATTGATGTCATGCAACTCCAGCAGTAGCAGCAGTCACAGTAACAGCAATCAAGCCCATTATTAATGCAATTAATGTAAAAATAAATCGTTTACTCCTTTTAAGAATTTTTTTTTTGTAAAATATGGTTAATAACAGGGATAGAAGAGGAAGATTCTCAAGGCCTGAGCCAAATACCTTCTCTGGCTCTGACTATTAAAATACTATGATATTGATTAAAGGATGAGTCAATACAAGTATACAAGTAACAATTAACACATGTAATTATGTTGGTTTTTGAACTAATATGCATCTTTCCTAATAATAACATATATGATGGTTTAACACAACTTTTAAGTGGCATAGTTTTATTGGAGTCCATATAGATAATATATATATTTTGGGATGATACTCTTTTGTGAAATGTGGGGTGGGGGCAATAGGTTGTATGAGAGGTGCTGGGGGGACATTAGCAACGGGAGGGCATGTAAGTCAGCATAATCTTTACTGTCCCATCTTTGAATTGACCTTTTGACGATTGCCAAAGTGATATTTTTGGCTGTGTGGAAATAGTAGTGTAAATCAATCTGTTGTCTTAGTTTTCCAGGTGACAAGGTGGATTTATAACACTTTCTCCAGCCCAAACTGTCATACCAGTCATAGCTATGGTTAATCTCCATAATTCTGAATGTTCAGGTCCTAAGTGGAGAAAAACGAGCCTTGGCTTTGGAGGGGCAACCCCTGCCCCTTTCCACTTAAAAGGAAAAAAGGAGTTAAATCTACAATATAGTAGGGGAGGGTTGTCACTGCTTTTTTGATAAGTAATATCATAGAGAAAATGTTGACAATCTCTGTGACCTTGAGAGCAATCATTAGTAATATGACCTCTGGGAGCCCAATCAGCAATGGCGTAGTGAGAAGAATTAAATAGCACAGTTCCTTCTGGACTAACACAATCCTTCCACATTAATTTGTCAGCATTTGAAGACAAGTTGAGAGGACACACAGGTCCTAAAGGCTTATACTGGGATGTGTGAATATAATCAGTGATTCCTGTTTTGATCTGCCTTAGAGGTTTTAATGAGAGCTCTGATACCAAGTGTCCTAAAGGAGGGACAGAGTGAACAGATGGTAGTGTGACTGCCCAAGTTTGAATATCTAATGAGAGACATCCACTGGTGGGTCCCAGGCACAAAGGTGGATACCTAAAACCTACAGTGATATTGAAAAGGGTTCCTTCTTCTGAAGGTTGGGAAGGACAATGATCATCTACAGAACCAGGCATCCAAATACTATCATTAACATAGACCTCGACAGGAGTACCCATCCGTGTCATGGCTCGAATAAGAGGAGGAAAAGGAATATAGGCCCAATATGTATAGTTTTTAACAGTCTGTGGAGTGACAGAGGGTAGAAGGATCAGTGTCATCAGGAGGAGGCAGAGATTGAGCTGGATCTGGATCGCTGGAGACAAGTTGTTCAGGATGGCTGACTGGATTGTCTGTTGTAAAGGAGTTAGCGTGGTTATTTTCTCTTTTTTCTTTCTTTTTTTTTTTTTTTTTTTTTTTTGATGGTTGGATGTGTTAGTTGTTTTTTGCTGCGGGGTTTTCTTCAGCAAATTTCTCCATCTCGTTGTCACATGCATCTTCAGGACACAATTTCAGGTGTCTAGCAGGAATCCAAACAGGCTCACCTGGGGAAACACAAGCATAGCCTCTTCCCCACATTAAAATAGAAACTTTTGACCATATATTAGATTGAACATCTTTCCACCATACTTCCCTTCTTGGTTTACTGTGAGATGGTTACCAGAGAAATGTTTTTCAGCAGCAGTAACATAACTAGATTTAGGAATATTATGAAAATTTAACGTGAGCAATTCCAAGTTTAGTTGTATGTGAGGGGTAGACAATTCCTTAGCCCCTCTTTTTGTTTAAGTAATTGTAATTTTAAAGTTCTGTTACTTCTTTCTACAATAGCTTGGCCTTGTGGGTTATAAGGAATACCAGTAATATATTTAATATGCCACTGATCAAGAAAATTTTAAAAGCTTTACTACAATAGGCTGGACCATTGTCTGTTTTGAGCTCACTAGGAATTCCCATAACTGCAAAACATGAAAACATATGTTTTTTAACGTGAGAAGTGGCTTATCCATTTTGACAGGTAGCCCAGATGAAATTGGAAAAGGTGTCAACTGTGACATGCACATAAGCTAATTTCCAAAAGAAGGAACATGAGTAACATCTATTTGCCAGATAGAATTAGGAGAAAGGCCTCGGGGATTAACTCTGGGAGATGGTGTGGGTAAGACAGGAACCTGACATTGAGAACAGTGTTGTACAATTTGTTTAGCTTGTTTCCAGCTGAGAGAATATTTATGTTTAAGACCTGAGGCATTAGTATGAGTGAGTTGATGAAATTGTTCTGCATCTGTAATGGCCAGAGAAAGTAGAGTATCAACTTTGTGGTTACCACTGGATAAAGGTCCAGGCAAATTAGTATGAGAATGAGTGTGAGTGATAAAAGAAAAAAAAGGGTGCTTCCGATTTCTGACAGTTTTTTGTAACAAAGAGAACAAGGAAAACAGATTAGTGTCAGCAATATTTTTGATGGTAGCTATTTCTATTGCCTTAGTGGCATGGACTACATAAGCTGAGTCAGAGACAATATTAAGAGGCTGATCAAAATCTTGTAATGCGGAGATAAGAGCAAACAACTTGGCTTTTTGAGCAGAAGTGTGTGGAGTAGAAATGACTTTATCTTTTGGTCCTACACACCCTGCCTCTCCATTACTGGATCCGTTGGTAAAAATGGTAACAGCTGCCTCTAGTGGTGATGAACGAGAAAGTTTTGGTAGACTCCAGGAAGTATTTCGTAGAAATTGAAAGAATTTTGACTTACGCAAATGATTATCGATAGTGCCAATGAAGTCAGCCAGACTAGTCTGCCAGCACAAGGATGTAGAAAAGGCATTTTTAACTTCATTTTTTGACAAAGAGACCACAATAATGTTTGAATCAAAGCTGGCAATTTTAGTGATACGTTAACTTCCTAACCCAATTAAAGTGGCCATTTGATCAAGATATATTGAAAGAGTTTTAGAGACTGAATTAGGAAGAAATACCCATTGAACTAGAGAATCACTTTGTACTATAAGTACTGTAGGAAAGTGGATGGAAGGAAAAACTAAAAATTGTAAAAGCAAATTTGGGTCAATACGAGAGACTTGTGCCTCTCTCACTCTTTGTTCTACAAAAGACAACTCTTGTTTTGCTGGTTCAGATAGGGAGCGAGGACTGTTTAAATCTGTATCTCCCGATAAAGTAGCAATTAGATGAGATAATGCGTGAGTAGTGACGCCTAGGGTTGGTCTGAGATAATTGATGTCACCTAGTAATTTTTCAAAATCATTTAAGGTGTTTAAATTGTCAGTACAAAGTTGGACTTTTGGGGGCTTAATGGAGCGAGCTTCTAGCTGCATTCCTAAGTACAGAAAAGGAGTGGCTTGTTGAATTTTATCAGGAGCGATGTGGAGTCCTGCATTGGCAACAGCTAATTTTAAAGAGGTAAAACGGGCCAGGCGCAGTGGCTCAAGCCTGTAATCCCAGCACTTTGGGAGGCCGAGACGGGCGGATCACGAGGTCAGGAGATCAAGACCATCCTGGCTAACACGGTGAAACCCCGTCTCTACTGAAAAATACAAAAAAGTAGCTGGGGCAAGGTGGCAGGCGCCTGTAGTCCCAGCTACTCGGGAGGCTGAGGCAGGAGAATGGTGTGAACCCGGGAGACGGAGCTTGCAGTGAGCCGAGATCGGGCCACTGCACTCCAGCCTGGGCAACAGAGCGAGACTCCGTCTCAAATAAATAAATAAATAAATAAATAAATAAAAATAAAGAGGTAAAACATTGAATTAATTCATCTTTAGTGGGAGCAGCAATCAGTATATCATCCATATAATGAAGAATGTAATTATTTTTAAAAGTCTGTCAGATGGGTTGTAACACAGTACCGATAAACAACTTACAAATAGTAAGACTGTTAATTATTCCTTGAGATAAAACTTTCCATTGATATCTAGCTGTGGAAACTGAATTGTTAATGGAAGGTATAGTGAAAGCAAATTTATCACCGTCTGACTTGTCTAAAGGAATATGAAAAAAGCAGTCCTTAAGGTCAATGATAATTAAAGGCCATTCCTTAGGAATCATGGAGAGGGAGGGCATACCAGGTTGTAATGCCCCCACAGGTTTCATAACTGCATTAACAGCTCTTAAGTCTGTTACCATCCTCCATTGTCCTGACTTTTTTTGTACAACAAATACAGGCGAGTTCCATGGAGACAAGGAGGGCTCAATAGTGTTTGCTTGTAGTAAATCATTAACAATTTCAATTAAAGCCTCCAACTTGTGTTTGGAAAGTGGCCACTGCTGTACCCAAACAGGTGACTCACACATCTATTGTGCAGGGGCAGAGGAAGAGAAGGAGAGTGAGGGTGCTGGGACGTGGACTGGGGGGAAGCAGGATTCCAAAGCTCTGGAAGAAGGGGTCCTGGAGTGTCGAAAGAAGTAGTAGGCTTAGAAGAGGGGAGAGGTCCAAAAGGATGACAGGAACAAGAAACAGGCCATTCAGATGAATGCCACACATCCTCCTCTGGCAGAGGAGGCAATGGCTTAGTAGAAGAAGAGTTAACATATACAGGTTCCAAGATAGGAGGCGGAGGGAGGGGATCATCACTAGGTTCCTCCTCTTGGGGAGAAAACAAGGAGAGATCGAATTCCTCCTCATCATCAGAAGGAGGAATAGTAGGGGGGGTCAGCTACCCAAGGTAAAGGGAGTGGCTCACCATCTGTGTTAACTTGTGGCAGTTGAAGAGGATCAACAGACTGAAAAGGAAGTAAAGCAATACGAATAAGAACCCAGTCAGCCCAAACAGAAATAGGAAGGGGTAGGTTAGTGAGGGATTTAGGTTAGTGAGGGATTGAGGGTCGTTTGATTATGAGGTGAGATGGTCACATGGGGATGAAGTAATTCTTTAACATAACATCTGTATGCAGAAATACAGTATACAGAGATAAGAATTTACAATATAGTGTGTGCATCAGTAATTTCTAACAGATCCTTAAAACAGAAACACAGTCTTTCCATAACCTGTGATTAACAAGATATTAATCAGCCGTAACAGTTGCAGTAAAAGCTGTTTACAAACAATCCATAGAAACAGGACGTGAAGCTAGACAACCAGTTAGACCAGAAATTCTCAAAAGGGAGTATGCCTTAACCCTAAAGAGGCCCAGAAGAGCCATGGCAGGATGAGGGCATTTATAGCCCTATCTTACCCATATGAACAGGAGCCCCTCATGCATCCATTTATAGGCTCTCCACAAGGGTGCATTCCATTCCCAAAGCTATGAACATCTGCTTTTCTGGGATAGGAATCTTGGTGATGTGAAACCTCGCTGACTACATGTCCGTTTATAGTCTCTCTGCAGAGGGAAGCACATCACGTGCTGTTGGCTCATTCTGGCAGTCCAACCTGGCATTGTCTTTACACAATCCTGCCTGCAATTTTGCATTTATGATAATCATGAGCATTTCATCTTTTATTCCATAGCAATAATTTCAGGGGGTCTCCCTACACATGTCAAACTAATTTTTTGTATTTTTGGTAGAGACAGGGTTTCACCATGTTGGCCAGGCTGGTCTTGAACTCCTGACCTCAAGTGATCTCACCTCAACCTCACAAAGTGCTGGGACTACAGGTGTGAGCCAGTGCACCTGGCCTGAAACAGCTTTTTTATTATTTATTTATTTATGAGACGGTATCCCTCTGTTGCCCAGGCTGGAGTGCAGTAGTGTAATCACAGCTCACTGTAGCCTCAATCTCCCAGGCTCAGGCAATGCTCCCACCTCAGTCTCCCAGGTAGCTGGAACTACAGGCACATACCACCATGCCTGGCTAATTCATATATGTATGTATGTATTTGTATAGAGATGGGGTTTCGCCATGATGCCCAGGGTGGTCTCAAACTCCTAGGCTCAAGCAATCCACCCCCCTTGGCCTCCTAAAATGGTTGGATTATAGGCATGAGCCACCATGCCCAGGGTTGGGGAGGCTTATAAATATTTTTCTTCCCCTCCTTCTTCTCCTTCTCCTCCTCCTTTCTCCTTCCTTCTTCCCTCTTCTTTTTCCTATTTCCACCTTTTTAAAATCTGAGACAGGGTCTTGTCACCCCAGGCTGGAGTGCAGTGGCACAATCTTGGCTCACTGCAGCCTCCACCTCCCAGGCTCAAGCAATCCTCCCTCCTCAGCCTCCTGAGTACCTGGGACTACAGACGTGCACCACCACACTGGCTAATTTTTGTACTTTTGTGTCGAGACAGGGTTTCACCATGTTTCTGTTACTGGAAAGGGGTCCTCATTCAGACCCCTCAAGAGGGTTCTTGAGTCTCTTGCAAGAAAGAATTTTAGGCAAATCCATAAAGTGAAAGCAAGTTTATTAGGAAAGTAAAGGGATAAAGAATGGCTACTCCATAGGCAGAGCAGCTCTGAGGGCTGCTGGTGTACTGTTTTTATGGTTATTTCTTGATTATATGCTAAACAAAGGGTAGATTATTCATGGGTTTTCCAGGGAAACAGGTGGGAAATTCTTAGAAGTAAGGGTTCCTCCCCTTTTTATACCTCATAGGGTAACTTCCTGATGTTGCCATGGCATCTGTAAACTGTCATGGCACTGGTGGGAGTGTATTTTAGCATGCTAATACATTATAATTAGCATATAATTGTGTCTGGAGTTGGTTCCTTCCAGTGGGTTCATGGTGTCCCTAACTTCTTGGAGCCATGGACCTTCGCGGTGAGTGTTACAGCTCTTAAAGATTGCACGGACGCAAAGAGTGAGCAGCAGCAAGATTTATTATCAAGAGTGAAAGAATAAAGCTTCCACAGCATGGAAGGGGACCTGAGCAGGTTGCCTCTGCTGACTGGGGTGACCAACTTTTATTCCCTTATTTGCCCCGCCCATGTCCTGCTAATTGGTCCATTTTACAGAGTGCTGATTGGTCCATTTTACAAACCTCTAGCTAGCCGCAGAATGCTGGTTGGTGCATTTTACAATCCTAGACACAGAGTGCTGATTGGTGCATTTTACAATCCTCTTATAAGACAGAAAAGTTCTCTAAGTCCCCACCCAACCCAGAAGTCCATCTGGCCTCACTTCTCAATCCCCCCTCTAAACAGGACACCCCAACTCCTGTTGGGAATTAGGCAATGACCACTCTAGCTACTTCCTGCTGGATAGGGGCGAAGAAGGGGCCCTGCAGTGGTAGTGTCCTCCAGAGGGGAACTCTCTAGGCCAGCCAGAGGGTCAGTGGGTTGGTCCAGGGGTCCTCGGTAGAAGTTGTTAGTTGGCCAGGCGCGGTGGCTCAAGCCTGTAATCCCAGCACTTTGGGAGGCCGAGGCGGGTGGATCACGAGGTCAGGAGATCGAGACTATCCTGGCTAACATGGTGAAACCCCGTCTCTACTAAAAATACAAAAAATTAGCCGGGCACGGTGGCGGGCGCCTGTAGTCCCAGCTACTTGGGAGGCTGAGGCGGGAGAATGGCGTGAACCCGGGAGGCAGAGCTTGCAGTGAGCCGAGATCACGCCACTGCACTCCAGCCTGGGAGACACAGTGAGACTCCGTCTCAAAAAAAAAAAAAAGAAGTTAGTTGATCTCATTTGGGGTTCCATTTCTAAGACCATCTAT
Organism: Papio anubis; assembly: GCF_008728515.1. Taxonomy (NCBI): domain Eukaryota; kingdom Metazoa; phylum Chordata; class Mammalia; order Primates; family Cercopithecidae; genus Papio; species Papio anubis. The sequence continues at coordinate 101,574,536 of NC_044989.1, forward strand.
AGCTTGATGGCATTGATCCTGGAGGAAACAAATTTGACAAACAGGTTAAAAACACTGGGCCCAAAGGTGAGTAATAGCAAGATGGCTGTTATGGGACCTAGAAAGGGGAGAAGCCACGTTGCCCAACTCCAGAGGTTGGTATAAGAGTTTGAAAGGCACTGTCTGTTTTCAGAAGCCTTTTCCTGTAAATGCCGGGCAGCATCTCATACTATCCCTTACTGGTTTGTGTAAAAGCAACACTCTTCCCCTAAGAAGTTGCAAAGTCCTCCTTTCTTTTTTTTTTTTTTGAGACGGAGTCTCGCGCTGTGTCACCCAGGCTGGAGTGCAGTGGCGTGATCTCGGCTCACTGCAAGCTCCACCTCCCAGGTTCACGCCATTCTCCTGCCTCAGCCTCCGAGTAGCTGGGACTACAGGCTCCCGCCACCACACCCGGCTAGTTTTTTGTATTTTTAGTAGAGACGGGGTTTCACCATGTTAGCCAGGATGGTCTCGATCTCCTGACCTCATGATCCACCCGCCTCGGCCTCCCAAAGTGCTGGGATTACAGGCTTGAGCCACCACGCCCGGCCTAAAGTCCTCCTTTCTCAGCAGTGAGGAGGTCTAGGCCTTGGTGATTTTGGAGAGTCATAGCTGCCAAAGAGTCTACTTGGGATTGTAGAGTAAGGATAGATTTTGTTATTTCTTGCAAACTGTCTGAGAAATCCTTTGAGAGCATGTGGTAGTAGGATAATGAAGTAGATAAACCTGCTATTCTAGTTTCTGTAGCAGTAGCCATTCCTAACCCTGTAAGTAGGGTTATTAGTTGCATGACCCTGCGCTGAGGGACTTGAGCTTTGAGGGGCACGGATAGGGTCTGATTTCCACAAGATTAGAAGTCAGGATAATACATGTTATATTGTTAACTTTTAGCAAACTTTACTTTTGTTGAAAACCTTGTAAGTTTGGGATTTCAGTTATTCTTTGCTATTAATACAACCTCGTCCAGTCCATATTAACTTAGAATTGGTATAGACGTCTCCTTCATGATTCTGTAAGTACTTTACGGTTCAGCTGAGTGCAAACAGTTCCCACATTTGAGCACACCAATTATTAGGCAATTTTCCTAACTCTGCTGCTACAAAAATTTTCTTATCACTTACTGAATACCCATTGTGTCTTTTTCCCTTAATCACCTGGGAGGAACCATCTATCGTCCTGTCCTGAAGAGAGTTCCTCCTCGATCTGGTCGGACCTTTGCATGGTAATTAATTAAGATTTAGATCCCCTGTTAGGAAACCTGCTGGGTTAAGGATTTTTGATAGGAAAGCTATAAGTTCCACTGGCTTCACCTCTCATAATGAGCAGTGAGGGTGATCAGAGGTCATTCTCATCCTTGGTTTTGCTGGGTTTGGGCCAGCTTCTTTACTACATGTTGTTTTATCAGCAAGGTCTTTGTGACCTGTATCTTGTGCTGACCTCCTATTCCATCCTGTGACTTACAATGCCTTGACCTCCTGGGAATGGAGTCCAATAGGTGTCAGGTTCATTTTACCCAGACTTTATTCAAGATGGGGTCGTTCTGGTTTGAATGCCTCTGACATTACCCAGGCTGGTTTCCACCTCCTGCTCCCAAGTGATCTGCTTGCCTAGGCCGCCCAAAGAGCCAGGATTACAGACATCAGACAGCACACCTGGCAAAGTCATGTGCTTTTTGAAAGCTGTTTAGGAGATAGATATTAATTTGATGGTTTAGAGATGCTATTCTCTCACTAAATGTGAGGAGAGAGGCCATTTCTCTTACTGTCTCCTGTCTCCAAAGCAAAGGAGGAAGTAAAAACTGAAAAATAACAGACTGATTGGGGCCACTGGCCAGGCCTGTAGGCTAAAGATTAACCCCCACCCTAATCACTTGTGCTATCTATAGATCACAGACAATGGTATGGAGAAATACTTGCCTTGCTTACCCCCACCTACTCATGTACTCCATGCTTGCTCAATCTATTAGGACCCTGTCACATGGACCCCTTAGAGCTTAAAAGGGCCAGGAACTCTCCTCAGGGAGCTCGGTTCTTGAGATGCAAGTCTGCTGATGCTCCTGGCCGAATAAAACCACTTCCTTCTTTAACCTGGTGTCTGAGGGGTTTTGTCCACGGCTTGTCCTGCTACAAATGAAGCCAGTAAAGCACAGAGAGCTTCGCTGTGTGAAAAGTGACCTCTGGATTGCTATACCTTTTGAATTCTTATGTCTACCTTTTATAGTTTTTCTTGGTCTTTCATTCCTGTTAGGTTGTTGCAAACCTCGCAGTTTGCTCTTCAAAGCTGAGAGGGCTGAGCAGCTTACTTTTTAGGATATTGTTCAAACAAGAGTGATGAAGTCAGAAAAGACTCATGGTTGATGGAAACTTAATTTCGTGACACTCCTTTGGCTGCTTGAGAAACTTTCCTGCTCACTCGTTGATCCCTTCCCGAGTTGCAGGTAACTGAGGTTACCGGATATTTGGCTTTTATACTGATATAAGAGTTAAGAATAAATCACTTAGACAGATAGCAAGGGTATGGGAGTCCTCAGTGAGACTTTTTTGGAGTGCCGTGGCATGATGTCAGCTCACTGCAACCTCTGCCTCCCGGGTTCAAGTGATTTTCCTGCCTCCACCTCCAGAGTAGCTGGGATTACAGGCATTCACCACCATGCCCAGCTAATGTTTTGTATTTTAGTAGAGATGGGGTTTCACCATGTTGGTCAGGCTGGTCTTGAACTCCCGACCTCAGGTGATCTGCCTGCCTCGGCCTCCCAAAGTGCTGGGATTACAGGCGTGAGCCACCACACCTGGCCAAGCAGTCCCAAATCATTTTCTAACAAAGAGCAGCCTGCAAGCTGAGAGCTTACACAGGTAAATGCTGGCAGGAACTAACGACTAGACATTTTCTTTTTTTTTTTTTTTTTTTATGAGAAGGAGTCTCACTCTGTCTCCAGGCTGGAGTGCAGTGGCATGATCTCGGCTCACTGCAACCTCCACCTCCTGCGTTCAAGCGATTCTCCTGCCTCAGCCTCCCAAGTAGCTGGGACAACAGCCGCGTGAAACCATGCCCAGCTAATTTTTTGTATTTTTAGTAGAGATGGGTTTTCACCATGTTGGCCAGGATGATCTCAATCTCTTGACCTCGTGATCTGCCTGCCTTGGCCTCCCAAAGTGCTGGGGTTACAGGCATGAACCACTGTGCTGGCCCAGGACTAGACATTTTCAAGATGGCAGCTCCATCTTCCCTTCTCTTCCAGCCACATGTACTGTAAAGGGGCAGACAAGACACTGATCAACTGGAAAGTTTATTTGCATAATAAGATTAGGGTGGGGCGACGACTCTTCCCCACACACTATGTAAATGTCATACCTGATTGACCCAATCTATGAACCCTATGTAAATCAGATACCGCCTCCTCAAACTGGACAATAAAACTCAGCGCATTCACTACCAGCCAGTCTTTTCCACTCCAAGACCCTTTCCTCTACAGAGAAAGCTGTTTCTTTCTCTCTTTTCTTCTACCTATTAAACCTCCGCTCCTAAACTCTGTGTGTGTGTTTGTGTCCTAAATTTTCCTGGCACGTGACAACGAACCCCAGGGTATATACCCCAAACAACGTCACCACTTCAGTGCCTAAGCTATAATCTTGTCTGATGTTAGCTTCATTGTTCTGCTTTCACCGTTTTGTAGAAATTGTCATGCTTTTCTTCTAACGTTTTCTTTCCCGGCCGTTACTAACAAGGGATTCCTCTTTCAAAGGTAGCTTGACATTTAAGCATTAAGGGAAATGTTTCATTGTCCCTTCAATTGGCTGCAAGGATCCTGGGAAGCTCAAAACGAAAGTAAAAGAGACCATTGAACCTCGACTCTCACTCATACCTGATTTAGGTGATATTTAGGTGAGACTTTGAACTTGAAATTGATGCTGGAATAGGTTAACATTTTGGGCGCATTGGGGTGGGGGTAAATGTATTTTGCATGTGAGAAGGACATGAATTTTGGGGATCCAGAGAATGGAGAGTCATGGACTGAATTATGTCCCCTGCCAACATTTATAATTAGAATCCTCACCCCCTATACCACTGAATGTGACTGTTTTTGAAGATAAGGCCTTCAACTTAAATGCCCAAAGAGGTATTTCAGTTAAAATGAGGCCATTGGTGGAGGTAGGCCCTATTCTTATCTGACTGGTGTCCTTGTAAGAAGAGCAGCTTAGAACACAGAGAGAGATATCAGGGTCATGCACGCACAGAAGGAAGACCATATGAGGACACAGTGAGAAGGTGGCTGTCTGCAAGCCAAGGAGAGAGGCCTCAGGAGAAACTAACCCTACCAACACCTTGATCTTGGACTCCCAGCCTCCAGAACTGTGAGACAATACATTTCTCTTGCTTAAGCTGAAGAAAGAAAGAAAAAAGGAAGGAAAGAAAGAAAGAAGGAGAAGGAGGAGGAAGCAACTAAACAGGCAGCTCATATTCAAAAGTTGAACACTCCACGTGATGTTGGAGCCTGCGTCTGAAGTGATGCTGCCACAAGCCAGGAACACCTGGGTTACAAGAAGCTGGAAAAGGCAAGCAAGGATCTTCCCCTAAAGACCTAGAGCATGACACGGACTACACCTTAATTTCAGACTTCTAGCCTGCAGAAGTGTGAGAGAGTACTTTTTTTTTTTTAAAGCCACCCAGTTCATGGCACAACAGATTCAGTAGTCCATTGTGTGAATGAGTCTACAAGAATTTCTCTACCCATGTTATTACTGACGGGTATTTAGATAATTTTCAGTTTGGGGCTCTAATGAACAAAGGAGCTATGAATATTCAAGTAAAGCTCTTTGTAGACATAAGCATTTTTCTTGCTGGGAGTAGAATTGCTAGGTCATAGGATACTTGCATGTTCAGTTTAAGTAAGTACTGGCAAAGACTTTCCCAAGTGGTTGTACCAATTTATACTCCTCCCCACTCCTGGTGGTGTGTAAGAATACGGATTCATTCACATAGCCACTAACTATTAATACTTTTTCTTCTTCTTCTTTTTTTTTTTGAGATGGAGTCTCGCTCTGTTGCCCAGGTTGGAGTGCAGTGGCCGGATCTTGGCTCACTGCAAGCTCCGCCTCCTGGGTTCATGCCATTCTCCTGCCTCAGCCTCCTGAGTAGCTGGGACTACAAGCACCCACCACCACGCCCGGCTAGTTTTTTGTATTTTTTAGTAGAGATGGGGTTTCACCGTATTAACCAGGATGGTCTCGATCTCCTGACCTCGTGATCCGCCTGTCTTGGCCTCCCAAAGTGCTGGGATTACAGGCTTGAGCCACCGCCCCTGGCCTACTTTTTCTTCTTAAGCATTCTGGTTGGTGTGTGGTGGTGTAGCATTGTGCTTTTAATTTTCACTTCTCTGATAACTAATGAAGTTGAGCACTTTTTCATGTTATTGGACATTTGGTATTCTCTTTTGCAGAGGTCCCACTGAAGTCTCTTCCCCATTTTTGTATTTGCTTTCTTGCTGATTTGTAGGAATTCTTTATATATTCTAGGTATAACTCCTCTTTCAGATATAAGTACTATGAATATTTTCTCCCACTCTGAGTGCTTTATTAATAGTTTCCTATAGTTACATTCCTGATTTCTTGTGGCCACATTTGTTGAACCAATATCTACAGGGCTTTGTGAGATATATGTAACATGGTATAAAAGCCAGCCACTTAAAGGAACTGGGGCCACATCAGTTCGGAGTGTGGGTCCAAACAATGCTAAGCATGTCTGGTTGCTGATATTACAGCTAAATCCTTAACAGGCAGCCCATTTTTCCTGACTTGTAACCTTTGCTCACTGGAATCCACCAACAGAGCTGATTTCCAGTGAAGCATGTTGCTGCAACTTCTATCAACTGAACCACAAACCCTAACTCCTTATTTTCAATGTCCCCTTTCTAGGCCCTAGTGGACTTCTGGGGCTAAGAAGAATAACACCCAACTCTGTTGAAAACCATTGCCTTCTTCAAGAAAAGATAGTACTGAGTCCAGTTCACTCCATTGGTCAAGGACCCTGATGAGTTTTCCAGGCTGTCTCAGGCTTGGCTCTGCATCATGGTTGCGTAGAGGGTTGGCCAATTTTCTCAGCTGGCTCCAGGTACTAAAGCTACCAGTATGTCCTGTGCTGAGCAGGGGACTGCTTATGACACTGGACAAATGCAGCTAAGACAGTAGCATTTTTGGCCAGAAGTTTTTAACTGCTGATACTAGAAGGAATGTCCGTGTCTATATTCAGAGATCTTTGTACTATGTGGATGCGATGGCTTCAGGATTCAATTTTCACTCATGAGTTTAGCTGATTAATATCACTAACAATAAAAGAAAGGTTCCTAATTAGCTGATTTAACTTAAACTGCTGGTCAACCCTGAAGATGGATCTCCCAGGTAGGTGTTGCCATTGGGTGGGTTCTACATGTCAGTGGCCTGCACCAACCAGGCCAGTCACTGATCCTACTAGATCTGAACTCTTTTGACTCTCTCTCTTTTCCTTCCTTTCTAGCAATGAACACCTTCTGTTATGGGCTGAATTGTGTTCCACCCAAAATGCAAATGTTAAAGTCCTAATGCCTGGTACCTGCAAATGTGTTGTATTTGGTGATAGGGTCTTTAAGTTAAAATGAGACTTGAAGGTGGGTCATAATCCAATCTCACTAGTGTCGTAAGAAGAGGAGATTAGGACACACAGAGAGACACAAGGGGAATTCATGCACTGATAGGGTTTGGCTGTGTCCTCAAATCTCATCTTGAATTGTAGTTCCCATAATTCCCATGTGTCATGGGAGGGATCGGGTAGAGAAAATTGAATCATGGGGGCCGTTTTCCCCCACCCTGTTTTCATTATAGTGAGTGAGATCTCACAAGATCTGATGGTTTCATAAGGGGCTTCCGCTTTGCTTGGCACTCATTCTTCTCCTTCCTGCTATCATGTGAAGAAGGACATGTTTGCTTCCCCTTCCACCATGATTATAAGTTTCCTGAGGCTTCCCCAGCCATGTAGAACTCTGAGTCAATTAAACCTTTTTTCTTTATAAATGACCCAGTCATGTGTATTTCTTCATAGCAGCATGGGAATGGACTCATACATGCATGGAGGAACGTGGTATGAAAACACAGGGAGGGCTGGGCTCGGAGGCTCATGCCTGTAATCCCAGCACTTTGGGAGGCCGAAGCGGGTGGATCATGAGGTCAAGAGATCAAGACCATCTTGGCTAACACGGTGAAATCCCATCTCTACTAAAAACTACAAAAAAAATTAGCCAGGCCGGGCGCGGTGGCTCAAGCCTGTAATCCTAGCACTTTGGGAGGCCGAGACGGGCGGATCACGAGGTCAGGAGATCGAGACCATCCTAGCTAACACGGTGAAACCCCGTCTCTACTAAAAAATACAAAAAAAAACTAGCCGGGCGAGGTGGCGGGCGCCTGTAATCCCAGCTACTCGGGAGGCTGAGACAGGAGAATGGCGTAAACCCGGGAGGCGGAGCTTGCAGTGAGCTGAGATCTGGCCACTGCACTCTAGCCTGGGCTACAGAGCGAGACTCCGTCTCAAAAAAAAAAAAAAAAAAAAAAATTAGCCAGGCGTGGTGTCAGGCACCTGTAGTCCTAGCTACTCAGGAGGGTGAGGCAGGAGAATGGCGTGAACCTGGGAGGTGGAGCTAGCAGTGAGCTGAGACTGCACCACTGCACTCTAGGCTGGGTGACAGAGCTAGACTCCATCAAAGAAAGAAAGAGAGAGAGAAAGAGAGAAAAGGAGAAAGAAAGGGAGAAAGAGAGAGAGAAGGAAAGAAAGAGAAAGAGAAAGAAGGAAGGAAGGGAGGGAGGAAGGAAGGAAGGAAGGAAGGAAGGAAGGAAGGAAGGAAGGAAGGAGAAAGGAAAAGAAAAGAAAGAGAGAAAGGGAGGAGGGGAGGGAGGAAGGAAGGAAGGAGAGAAAGAAAGAAAACACAGGGAGAAGATGGGTATCTGCCAGACAGGTCTCAGAGGAATCAACCCCACTGGCACCTTGATCTTGGACTTCCAGCTCCAGAACTGTGAGAACATAAATGTCTGTTGTATTAGCCTCCTGGTCTATGGTATTTTGTTATGGAAGCCCTAGCACAGACAGCCAACACAAATGCAGCCAGGAGACCACTATTGTACTGTGCATGTATGCCACAGTTTGCCTCCAATCATGTTGCTCACCAAGAGGGCAGCATGATTATCAAGTAACTTTAGATCATACATACCTAGACCAAGTACATCATGGGTATAACACGGCTCATTAGTTTCTCCTATGGGTATTGAGTTGGCTTTTGCAGAAAGCAAGCTACATATTTATTATTCAGCTTGTATTATAATTTAGGAAAACTTCTTACCTCAGCCTCTATATTGCTGGTGGACCTATATACATTTGTAAATCTTTTGCAAAATTAATTTGGTAACAGGCATTAAGAGTCTGAAAATTGTCAATATCCTTTTTCTAAGTCATTCCACTTCTAAAAATCGATCTTAAAGAAATCAGAATCAGGAAACCCTTGTATACACGGTTTTCAGTAGCATTTATTTTTATCAGCAACAATCTAAATGTCCAACAATAATAGAATAGTTAGGAAACTGATGGCATCTCCACCCATGGGAACATTATGCAATAATTAAAAATGTTGTTTACCAACTATTTAAGATAAATATTGTAAATCCATACCATAGAATACTACTCCACAACAACAAAGGAATGGACCATTGATATATGTAACTTGGATGAGTCTCAAGGGATTATGCTGAGTGTAAAAAAGCCAATCTCAAAAGATCACACACTATATTATTCCATCACTTAATATTCTTGAAATAACAAAAGTTTGGAAATAGAAAATAGATTCGTGGTTGGCAGAGGTTAGGGATGGTGGGGGGCCGAGAGAAAGTGGGTGGCATGAGGGAGCCTTGGGGTGAGGGAGCAGTCCTGTATCTTGATTGTGATGGTGGCTACAGGGATGTACACATGTGCTACCGAGAGTGGTATGCATACACTGTAACCCTGCCTGCTTCCTAGTTAAGACCGAACTGTAGTTCCACAAGATCTTACCATTGAGGGAGCTGGGTGCAGAGTACATGGGGACTTGCCATACATTTTTAAATTAACTTCCTGTGAATGTGTGATGACTTCAAGATAAAAAGTTTAAAAAATTAACATAGCAACATTCCTATGGCATAATGCTACACGCAAAAAGTAAAATAGACCAGGTGCAGTGACTCACACCTGTAATCCCAGCATTTTGGGAGGCCAAGGTGAGAGGATCGCTTGAGGCCAGGAGTTCAAGACCAACCTGGGCAACATAGCGAGACTATGTGTCTACCAAAAAAAAAAAGGCTGGGCATGGTGGTGCATGCATGTAGTCCCAACTACTCAGGAACCCAAGGTGAGAGGATCGTTTGAACCCAGAAGGTCAAGGTTGCAGTGAGCCATGATTGCATCACTACACTCCAGCTTGGGTGACAGAAAAAGACCCTGTCTCAAAAATAAATAAATAAGTAAATAAGTAAAATATGTAATATTATATGTGTGTATACCATATATATATACACACTTTATGTATTGTATAAACATGTATGCACACATACATACTTAAAATTGTTAATAATCGTCTTTAGGTACTTTTTTTCTTTTTATGTTCATGTGATTTCCAAATGCACATATATTATTTTTAGAATGAAAAAAAAAAATTATTAAAAGAGGTAAAGCATCCATGTAAGTTTGTGACTGGAATTTGTTCTTTGTAACTCAGACATCTGCCTATGTGTTCTTTTTCCGAAATTTCCCGCATTTCCCAAACTGAAAGAAATGCCAGATGTGCCGCAGTGTTCTCCCTTCTGAGATTCGAGCTCCCTCCCTTCTAGCTCATTGACACAAGTCGACAGCAGCTCCAGTCCACTCTCCATGTGTGGAACACCACGAAACACAAGGCCCAAGATTCTCACGCTCCCCGTGGTGCCGTCTGATGGTTCTTGAGGTTGGTCTGTTTCTCATCCCTCCCAAGTGGTTCTTTCAGGAAAACTGGGAGAGGCAAAGAAGAATGAGGCAGCTTCAGTGGAAATATTTGGTTTTCTGCCACTGGAGGAGTGGCACGCCTTCCTGTGCAGATGCTGGCACCCCAAAGCTCTCTATTTCTCCCCAAGGCCCTCCCATATTCCTCACACAATTATCAATTGTCTGAGATTTCTCTTTCTTTCTCTTTTTCTTTCTTTCTCTTTTTCTTTCTTTCTTTCTCTCTCTCTCACTCTCTCTCTCTCTCAGCTCACTGCAACCTCCGTTCCCCAGGTTCAAGAGATTCTCCTGCCTCAGCCTCCCAATTAGCAGGGATTACAGGCACCCGCCAGTATGCCGGGCTAATTTTTTATTTTTAGTAGAGACAGGGTTTCACCATGTTGGCCAGGCTGGTCTTGAACTCCTAAACTCAGGTGATCTGCCCATCTCAGCCTCCCAAAGTGTTGAGATTACAGGCATGAGCCACCGTGCCCGGCCTGCGATTTCTTTAACTTCCCCATTCAAGGCGTTCAAAAGAGTTGTCCAACCCTGTCAGAGTATGAGGAAGCCAGGGAGGTAAGCACAGGCTTCAGAGGCAGACTCAGCTGGTTAGTATCCCTGGCCTGAGAGTTAGGTGCAGCTGAGCAGACACCTGCCAAGTCTCTTGCATGCTGGGCCTGCGCTGGGCCTGCGCTGGCCCTGCCGATGCAAAGGGAAAGACAGCTTGTCCCTGCCCTCCAGGAGGGTTCAGACTGCATGAGGAGGAGCCTGCTTTGTAAATGTGGACAAGTTGTGATAAAAGAAACAGTTTAGCCAAATTATATTTAAAGGAGTTTAACTGAGCAAGGAACAATTCACGAATCAGGCAGCCCCCAGAATCATAGCAGATTCACAGAGATTCCAGTGCAGCCATGAGGTGGAAGAAGATTTGTAGACCAAAAAAGGGGAAATGACATACAGAAATTGGAAGTGAGGGCCAGACGCAGTGGCTCACACCTGTAATCCCAGCATTTTGGGAGGCCGAGACAGGTGGATCACCTGAGTTCAGGAGTTAGAAACCAGCCGGCCAACATAGCGAAACCCTGTCTCTACTAAAACTACAAAAAAATTAGCCGGGCATGGAGGCACGCACCTGTAATCCCAGCTACTCAGGAGGCTGAGGCAGGAGAATCCCATGAAGCCCAGGAGGCAAAGGTTGCAGTGAGCTGAGATCATGCCATTCCACTCCAGCCTGGGCAACAAGAGCAAAAGTCCATCTCAAAACAAAAAAAAAGAAAAAAAAGAAAAGAAAGAAATTGGAAGTTAGGTACAGAATGGCTGGGTTGGTTACAGCTTGGGGTATGCCTTATTTGAACACAGTTTGAACACTCAGCAATGTGTGAATGGTTGAAGTATGGCCACTGGGACTGGCCAAGACTTAGCTACTGTTACAGGTGCCTACTACTAAGTTAGGTTTTCACTTGTGACTGCCTATTAATCTAGGGTACAGTTCATCCACAAGGAATCAAATATGGAGTCCTTCTCAGGCCATATGTAGTTCGTTTTAACAGTTGTTGACTGATATGGTTTGGCTTGTCCCTACCCAAATCTCATCTTGAATTGTAGCTCCCACAATACAATTCCCACGTGTTGTGGGAGGGACCCGGTGGGAGGCAACTGAAATCATGGAGTCAGTCTTTCCCATTCCATTCTCATGAGAGTGAATAAGCCTCACAAGATCTGATGGTTTTATAAGGGGAGTTTTCTGCACAAGTCCTCTTCTCTTGCCTGCCGCCATGTGAGACCTGCCTTTCACTTTCTGCAATGATTAGGAGACCTCCCCAGCCACGTGAAACTGTGTCTATTAAACCTCTTTCTTTTGTAAATTGCTCAGTCTCAGGTATGTCTTTATCAGTAACATGAAAATGGACTAATACATTGACCCTCCTCAGCTTTGGTGTCCTCGCCTGGGTTACAGAGAAAACCTTCTCTCTGTGGGCAGGAGATTGATAGCACAAGGAAGGGGGCCTTGCTTGGGAACCCTTGCCTCTTCTTAAATATGTTGATAATGGGGAGAAAGGGTTTTTTTTTTTTTTTTGGTTTGGTTTGTTTGTTTTCTGAGATGGAGTCTCACTCTGTTGTCCAGCCTTGAGTGTGATGGTGCCATCTTGGCTCACTGCAACCTCCACCTTCTGGGTTCAAGCAATTCTCCTGCCTCAGCCTCCTGAGTAGCTGGAATTATAGGCACCACCATGCCCAGCTAATTTTTGTATTTTTAGTAGAAAAGGAGTTCTGGTTGGCCAGGCTGGTCTCGAACTCCTGACCTCAAGTGATCCGCCTGCCTTGGCCTCCCAAAGTGCTGGGATTACAGGCATGAGGCACTGTGCCCAGTCAATAAGGGTTTCTTTTTAAAAGGATGAATCTTTCTTTTGTGGAGTTTCAGGCATAAAACTGGTTCTACCTTTCACCTTCTTCAGTAAAACTCTCATCTAGCCTTTAGATTACTTCAACAGGATACACGTGACATAAAATTAGTTTCTAGCACTCCTAAATCTTTCCCATGAAAAAGACTAAACCTATGATCGTAGATATCTGTAAACGGCCGTCTTATTCATGCAGTGGGGAAAGACCCTACTGAAGAGAACCCGGAGTGCCATCCAGGGCACTAAATGGCAATACCAGAACTGAAGGCAGCTGTCAGTTGTAACTTGTGAGTTATGAACTCTTAAGTGGGAAACTCATAAGGAACTAAGCGGTTACTTCCATTTTCCTGTTGGAGAGAATTGTGAATTTTTTGACCGTCCTTGTCTTCCCTTGTGTTGGAACTCCTTCAGTATGACCAAAGATGACTGAGGAAGGGCTCAGTGCAGGTCCTTCGGCATTGGTAGGGTGATAAACAGTGAGGCAGGATCTTCATGAGCCATCTCACTGTATTGGGGAATGGGTGTGTGTCCAGGGCAGGCTGAGCAGGGTGAGAACACAGGATCTAAGGCTGCTGGCAGTCTTTGAGTCCCCGCTCCAGTTACTAGCTGCGTGAACTGAGATCTGTGTCTCACTTTCCTTATTTGAGAGTGGCAAGTTAAATAGTACCAATGTCAGAGGGTCACTGAAACTAGATAACCACTATCAAGGCTTGGCACCATCCCTAGTAGTACACAAAACTCCAGCTCTAGTGATGTGCCAAATCATTTCCTGCCTGAAGGTTTGTGGTCTGTCCAGTGTCTCCATGTCCCAAGTGCCTTCTGAATGTCTAAAGTTGTAACCATAGAACCAGCTCAAACCAATTAACCATTGCTTAAGCTGCCGCTATCGTGCAGAGCCAAAATCTGCTGGCTCTGCCAGCCTCCTACAAAGTCATGTAGCCCAGGCATGTGCAATGGGAAAACGCTTTAACCTCCTGATTGTTAGCACCACCACCCTGGCAGACCGGCTGCAGTGGCATCACTTGGACCTAGTTAGAAATGTCATAAAAACTTGACCCCACTCCCCAGAGCAGGGACACAGATTTGAGTGTTGTCTCCTGTCTCCTTCCTTGCCAGCCAACTCATAATAAAGTTTTTACTTTCCTCAAAAGCCAGTGCCATAGGATTGGCTTCTACGCATGTCAGAAAGTGAGCCTATTGCTCTGTAACAAAGGCTTCCACATTCCCTGTCTCAGATTGGAAGCTCTCAAATGAATTGGTCTCAGGAACCCTTTGCACCCTTAAAAATTACTGAGGCCCCCAAAGAGCTTTTCTTCTATGTAGGTTATATCTATCAAGACTTACCGTATTAAAATTAAACATGATAAAATGTTAAAATATTTATTCACTTAAAAATTACAGTGATGGGAGGATTGCTTGAGCCCAGGAAGTCAAGGCTATAGTGAGTTATGTGATCCACTGCACTCCAGCCTGGGAAACAGTGAGATCCTGTCTTAAAAACTAATAACAATGAAAATAGTAATATTTTCCCCGAACAAAATACACTTGGGGCCAGGCACAGTGGCCCATGCCTATAATCCCAGCACTTTGGGAGGCCGAAGCAGGCAGATCAATTGAGGTCAGGAGTTCGAGAACAGCCTGGCCAACATGGTGAAACCCCATCTTTACTAAAAATACAAAAATTACCCGAGCCTGGTGGCTTATGCCTGTAGTTCTAGCTACTTGGGAGGCCGAGGCATGAGAATCGCTTGAACTCGTGTGGTGGAAGTTCTGTGAGCTGAGATCATGCCACTGCAGTCCAGTCTGGGCAACAGAGTGAGACTTGGTCTTAGGGAAAAAAAAAAAAAAAAAAGCATGCTTGATAGGAAGGGTAGCATTGCTTTACATTTTTGCAATTGTCTTTCATGTCTGGCTTAATCACATCCATTTCTGTATTTAATCTGTTGGAATATGTTGTTTTGGCTGATGTATATCAAGAAAATCCAGCCTCACTTAGATATGAAGTTAAAAAGGGAGAAGTATTTTAATAGTCTTTTTATATAATTGTGGCTATTCTTTGACACAACACTAAAACTCAACAAGTATTAGTTTCCTTTTTTGTGTGTGTGTGTGAGATAGTGTCTTGCTCTGTTGCCCAGGCTGGAGTGCAGTGGCATGATCTCAGCTCACTGCAACCTCTGCTTCCCAGGTTCAAGTGATTCTCATGCCTCAGCCTCCTGAGTAGCTGAATTACAGGCGTGCACCACCACACCCAGCTAATTTTTGTATTTTTAGTAGAGATGGAGTTTCTCCACATTGGCCAGGCTGGTCTCAAACTCCTGGCCTCAAGTGATCCGCCTGCCTTGGCTGGGATTACAGACCAAAGTGCTGAGATTACAGGTGTGAGCCACCACTGCTGTTCCAAGTAGTAGTTTCTTAAAGGTTCTTTCTAATGAGGAATCTGAAACCATATCAATGAATGTTCATAGTTGATTACATTAAAATCCATTGGTCTATCTTGCACATTGTAGAGATATTTTATCATGCGTGTTTTGGGATTATCATACATTAGTATTTGGAAAGTATCGACTGTGATATGCAGATCTTCCAAATGTTGACACATTTCATTATACAATGTCAAAACTCACATTTACTAATATGATCACTGATCCCATCGGAAGCGTATTTTAAGTATTGAGAAGCTGTCAAGCTCACAGGGCAGACAAGTTTTCCAAAATTCGAATTTTCACATAAATGCCTAAATGTTGTCATTGGCATCAAATACTGTCAGTAGTTTTCCTTGAACTGTCAAGCTCACTTTATTCATTTTCAAGAAAATGTTTGTTCAAGTACCGGTATCTAAATAGCCATAGTTTATCTACCAAACTACCTTGCAAATAAAAATGATGTTCCATGAAAAAGTGGCTAATTTAGCTCAAAATTCAAATAGTTGTCGAAGTGCCTTTCTTTGAGACAACTATGGATGCAGAAGGAGTGCTTTATACATATGTCTCATTTCGTCACACAGAATATTAAGAAAGCATGTGTTCAGCCAGGCACGGTGGCTCATGACTGCAATCTCAGCACTTTGCGAGGCTGAGGTGGGCGGATCACCTGAGGTCAGGGGTTCAAGACCAGCCTGGTGAAATCCCGTCTCTACTAAAAATACAAAAATTAGCCAGGCGTGGTGGCAGGCACCTGTAATGCCAGCTACTCGGGAGGCTAAGGCAGGAGAATTGCTTGAACCCAGGAGGCGGAGGTTGCAGTGAGCTGAGATCGTGCCATTGCACTCCAGCCTGGGTGACAAGAGTGAGACTTCATCTCAAAAAAATATATAAATAAATAAAAAGGAAAAAAATAAAAAGAAAGCGTGTGTTGAAGGGATGAGTTTTTTAAAAAAATTAATTTCATTTTATTTTAAATTCTGGGATACATGTGCAGGACGTACAGGTTTGTTACATAGGTAAACGTGTGCCATGGTAGTTTGCTGCACCCATCAACCCATCATCGAGGTGTTAAGCCCAGCATGCATTGGTTATTTATCCTGATGCTCTCCCTCCACCTGCCCTCCCGCTCCGACAGGCCCCAGTGAGTGGTGTTCCCCTCCCTGTGTCCCTGTGTTCTCATTGTTCAGCTCCCACTTATAAGTGAGAACACACCATGTTTGGTTTTCTTTTCCTGCCTTAGTTTCCTGAGGATAATGGCTTCCAGCTCCATCTATGTCCTTGCAAAGGACATGGTCTCATTTCAAGGGATGAGATTTAATAAAATTAATAATTTGGGCCGGGCACGGTGGCTCAAGCCTGTAATCCCAGCACTTTGGGAGGCCGAGACAGGCGGATCACGAGGTCAGATCGAGACCATCCTGACTAACAGGGTGAAGCCCCGTCTTTACTAAAAAATATAAAAAACTAGCCGGGCGAGGTGGCGGGCGCCTGTAGCCCCAGCTACTCGGGAGGCTGAGCCAGGAGAATGGCGTGAACCTGGGAGGCGGAGCTTGCAGTGAGCTGAGATCCGGCCACTGCACTCCAGCCTGGGTGACAGAGCGAGACTCTGTCTCAAAATAAATAAATAAATAAATAAATAAATAAATAAATAAATAAATAAAATAAAATAAATAATTTGTACTGCTTCATCAAGAACATTCTTCAGTGAAATCGGCCTTTTTCCTTTTTTTACTGGGAGTATGTGAAGAATATAATTGCCAGAACAACTTGATCATGCTGCCTTGATTTATGCTAAAGTAGCAGCAGTTTTACCCACCATGGCCATTGCACTGTCAAATGTCGACACAGTCAAAAAGGCAAATAATGTCTTACTCTTTTTTTTTTTTTTTTTTTTTTTTTTTGAGGCGGGTCTGGCTCCGTCGCCCAGGCTGGGTGCAGTGGCGGATCTCCAGCTGGCTCGCCTCGGGTTCACCTTCCTTCTCCGGCCTCAGCCTCCCGAGTAGCTGGGACTACAGAAGCCACCACGACTGGATTTTTTTTTTTTTTTGAGGCTGAGTCACCATCTGTCGCCCAGGCTGGAGTGCAGTGGCGGGATCTCGGCTCACTGCAAGCTCCGCCTCAGGTCACGCCATTCTCCTGCCTCAGCCTCCCGTGCTTCGAGACTGAAGTGCTCGCCACCTGCGCCCGACTGGCTTTTTGTATGTTACCCAGTAGGGAAACGGTTTCACCGATGTTAACCAGGATGGTCTCGATCTCCTGACTTCCTGATCCTTCCGTCTCGACCTCTAAAGTCACTGGATGAAGCAATTACAGCGCCGACCGATCTTCCACATTAGAAAAATAATTTCAACCTTATAGGCTTCCTGAAAGGGTCTTGGGTAACCCCCCAACTCCCATGGACCACATTTTGAGAACTGCCGCCTTAGACCTGAGATCAGCCACCCTCTTCTGTAGAGAACCAGATGGTGAATATTTTCAGCTTTGGAGGCCAGACAATCTGTCACAGCTACTCACCTCTGCAGGGGTCATGCAACAGCAGCCCTGGATAATGTGTAAATGGAGGGGTGTGACTGTGTTCCAATAAAACTTTATTTACAGGGGGCACAGTGGCTCACGCCTATAATCCCAGCACTTTGGGAGGCCAAGGTGGGTGGATCACCTGAGGTCAGGAGTTCGAGAGCAGCCTGACCAACGGGGTGAAACCCCGTCTCTACTAAAAATATAAAATTAGCTGGGCATGGTGGCACATGCCTGTAATCCCAGCTACTCAGGAGGCTGAGGCAGGAGAATCGCTTGAACCCGGGAGGTGGAGGTTGCAGTGAGCCAAGATTGCGCCATTGCACTCCAGCCTGGGCAACAGGAACGAAACTGTCTCAAAAAACAACAAAACAAAAAAACAACTTTATTTACAAAAACAGCCAGATTTGGCCCAGGCATTAGTTTACCTATCCCTGCTTTAGACAATCCCAATTGCTCGTGGCTTTTTTTTTTTTTTTTTTTTTTTTTTGAGACTGAGTCTCGCTCTATTGCCCAGGCTGGAGTGCAGTGTCACGATCCCGGTTCACTGCAACCTCCACCTCCCGGGTTCAAGCAATTCTCGTGCCTCAGCCTCCCCGAGTAGCTGGGACTATAGGCACCCGCCACCACACCCAGCTAATTTTTCTGGTTTTGGCAGAGATGGGGTTTCACCACATTAGCCAGGCCCGTCTCTGAACTCCTGGTCTCAAGTGATCTGCTCGCCTTGGCATCCCAAAATGCTAGAATTACAGGCGTAAGCCACTGCACCCGGCCTTGTTTGTGGACTTTCAAGCCACAAGTTGACTATTAATGTAACCTTGGCCAATCAAATGAGGGCACAACAAATCTATCCCATCATTCTTGTCTCACACAACTTCCTGCGCACACCCTCATTACAAGACCTACCCTATGCAATGCTATGCTCTATGCCTGTCCTGACATTGCACTTGTCAGAGTTGTTGGCGTCAAGGACCCAACAGGAAATAGGTGGCACGTTCAAATTGGATGACTCTAGGGGAGTGTGGTCGGGGGATTACAGGAAATGATGTGCTAACCCCTGGTCGGTTACCACCTCTGGGTCCAGAGAAACAAAAGGAGGGAGGGAGGGAGGGGTGTCAGAATCTGGAAGGAGTCACACAGGATCAGTGACCTCCATTTAAGCTAAGGAAATAAATACCCTAACTGACTGTCTTGGCTGCTCAGATCTGCTGGCAAAACCCACGCGGAAGCCAGGGGCCTGGGGAGCCTGCTTATGTGGTCCATGAAGGTCAACCTCCCATGGCAGAGGGCAGGGCGAAGAAAGGTGGAGGGGGGCTAGGAGTGGGGCGGATGAAAGATCTGTGGCTCGGCCATGTCCTGTGAGTGCCCGTGGACCAGCCCGTGTCCTCAGCTAGCTGGTCCAATGTGAAGTCGAGCGCATGCCCCTCCTTACTGTGGGATCTGCAGCTCTTTCCCAGTGCCTGGCCCACTGTGGGGTCAATAAAGTTTCACTGATAAAGGATGCAGGAGAGTCCTGATGATGTAACTAGAGGGTGGGCCACAGAGCCAAGGAACTCTCAGCCACTCATTTATCCATTATGGGATCCCTTAAGCCTGCCTGCAAAGGAGATCACAGCACCAAAACTCCAGGCACCTGACCTGCTATGGCTGCTGCTGAGCCAGTGTTGAGTGGATCAGTCTCCAGCCCCTCCTCTACACCTAGCACAACCTGTCCAAATAAAGAGCTCGGTGACTAGGCTGGGCGCGGTGGCTCATGCCTGTAATCCCAGCACTTTGGGAGGCCGAGGCAGGCGGATCAGGAGGTCAGGAGATTGAGACCATCCTGGCTAACCCGGGAGGCGGAGCTTGCAGTGAGCGGAGATCACGCCACTGCACTCCAGCCTGGGTGACAGAGTGAGACTCTGTCTCAAAAAAAAAAAAAAAAAAAAAAAAGCTCAGTGACTAGAGATGGTGCGAGCTGTGATTCTTTCTGAATTTAAGTGTAAAAGCCTTCCTCAAACAGAAGCCATGGCAGGACTTAAGACTCTGGCAGTGGTTTCCAGATTTTCTTTTACCAGCAGAGGTCCCCATTCATGAGAAATCCTATAAAGAACAGGAATATGAGCTGGGCACGGTGGCACACACCTGTTGTCCCAGCTTCTGAAGAGGCTGAAGTAGGAAGATCCCTTGAGCTCAGGAATCTGAGACCAGCCTGGCAACATAGTAAGACCCCAGCTTGGAAAAAAGCATGTAAACCAGAGAGAGGGAGAGCTATCCTGGTGGAAGAGGAGGTGCCCAGGACCCTACTTGCTTTGCCTCCCCTGGACGAAATCCTTCAGGTGGCTTGGAGATGTCTCCATCATCCCACAGCTCTGAGGAATACGAGCGGAAACCCACTGTCTTCTGCAAAAAGTGACTGATGTTGTAAATGAACCTAGGAAAACCCTTATGGATTTTTTTCAAGCCCATAAAAGTAAAAATAAAAAAGAAATAGTAGCACTCAGAATAATTCAAGATATTTTATATCACAAATGAGTCCCACTAGTTTTCATTTGTCATCTTTGACATCCTAGAACATGTTTTGGATGCCTATCTTCCATCTCTTCTTAACACTTTTCTTTTCTTTGTTTTTTTTTTTTTTTTTTTTTGAAATGGAGTCTCACTCTGTTTCCCAGGATGGAGTGCAGTGGCGTGATCTCAGCTAACTGCAACTTCTGCCTCCCGGGTTCAAGCGATTCTCCTGCCTCAGCCTCCCTAGTAGCTGGGACTTACAGGCGCCCACCACCACACCCGACTAATTTTTTGTATTTTTAGTAGAGACAGTGTTTCACCATGTTGGCCAGGCTGGTCTCCAACTCCTGACCTCAGGTGACCTGCCCACCTCAGCCTCCCAAAGTGCTGGGATTACAAACGTGAGCCACCGCGCCCGGCCTTAAATTCTTAATTGATTTTTATTTTTACTATCCTTTTATAATTTTTTAAAAATTAGTACGTTTTTATCATCCTCTTTTTAATTTATTAAGACTTTAATTTTTATTTTGCCAAACTGGTACTTGCACAGGAGAGCAAATAGTTCTAACAGGCTTATAATGAAGAAACTGCTGTCTCCTGACTTACTCTTCCCTACATGTTTCTCTTCCAAAAGGTAACTATTTTGAACTCTTTTAGCTGTTTCTTCTGGTATTCAATAACCTCCATGTTATCTAAATAATATATTTAAGAGCTTCCAGATAGCTGAACACATGAAGGTGCCCAGGGAGAGCATGGAAACTCCATCCCCTGTTCCCCATGACCTGCCCTATGCATCTCTTCTACCTAAGTGTTTTTTTTTTTTTCTTTCTTTCTTTTTGAGATGGAGTCTCACTCTGTTGCCCCGGCTGGATGCAATGGTGCGGTCTCAGCTCACTGCAACCTCCGTCTCCCAGATTCAAATGATTCTCCTGCCTCAGCCTCCCGAGTAGCTGGGATTACAGGCGTTTGCCACCACACCCAGCTAACTTTTTGTATTTTTAGTAAGGACGGGGTTTCACCATGTTGGCCAGGCTGGTCTCAAACTCCTGACCTCAGGTGATCCACCCGCCTTGGCCTCCCAAAGTGCTGGGATTACAGGCACGAGCCACCGCACCCAGCCCTGGCTGTTCAATGTTGTTAAAAAATCCTTCTAGCTTGAATTCTCTCCTTACTTGAATATTCCCTCCCAGATTTTTCCCCTATGTTGTCTTCTTTCTTCCCCCACTCTGTCACCCAGGCTGGTACGCAATGGAATGCATAATCTTGGCTCACTGCAACCTCAAACTCCTGAGCTCAGGTGATCCTCCCGCCTCAGCCTCTCAACTATTTGGAACTACAGGTATGCACCACCGTGCCCAACTAATATTTATTTTTTAAATTATCATTATTTTTTGAGACAGCCTTTTTATATAATTGTGGCTATTCTTTGACACAACACCAAAACTTAACAACTAGTAGTTTCTCTTTTTTTGGGATGGAATCTCGCTCTGTTGCCCAGGCTGGAGTGCAGTGGTGCCATCTCGGCTCACTGCAAACTTCACCTCCCAGATTCAAGTGATCCTCCTGCCTCAGCCCCTGGGGAGCTGGGACTACAGGCATGCACCACCACACCTGGCTAATTTTTGTATTTTTAGTAGAGGCGAGGTTTCACCATGTTGGCTGGTCTCTGAACTCCTAACCTCAAGCGATCTGCACACCTTGGCCTCCCAGACTGCTGAGATTACAGGCATGAGCCACACCATGGCCAGCCCCATCTAATTTTTGGATTGTTTTTTAGAGACAGGGTCAGCTGGGTGTTGCTATGTTGCCTAGGCTGTTCTTGTACTCCTGGCCTCAAGGAATCCTTCTGCTGTGGCTTCCCTGCAGGTGTGAGCGACCGCACCTAGCCTGCCCTATATAGTCTTCGTTTAGATTTTCTCTCTATTTAGCTCTATTTATCACACCTGATTAGACCCTCACAGCTCCATCTGCTTGCCTATGAAAAGTTCTGGTCATTCCAATCTTGAGGTGTCCTTCATACTTGCCAGAGAAACCGTTGTCTACTTTCCCTGCTTCTTTTCTCAACACCCCGCAGCACACCGTGTACTGTAAACGTAGCATTGTATATGAAAAAAAAAAGTAATAGATACAGAATTCCTGTTAATCCCAAGAAATGTAGGCACTTGATTTGGCAGGAGTCACACCAGAAGGGTGAAAATTTCTTGAATGTTTATCAAAATCACCTGGAAGCTTTTTAAAACAGATTCTTGGCTTTGATGCACAAAGTAAACAAATAAACAAACACTATGTTTATACTGCCCTTTCTTGATTTATAACTTTTAGGTATTATCTATTGACTTATTTTTGGTAGTTGGGATTTTAGTATCTTTATATGCCTCCTTTCTCTTAACCTTCCCTCCCTATTTTCCCAGTGAGGTTCTGTCACAACATTTAGTTAAATCAATCACCAGCATTTAGATAATGTGATATGGCTCACTGCCAAGCCAGATGATATGCCAAAATTATGGGGTTTTTTTCCTCCAATAACCTTGTGTTTTTCCTGAAGTTCATAAGTGCATTTATTTTTATGTGCTTCTTCCTATGTACTTATCGCTAATATTAATCCAAATACTCAGATCTATCTAATTTCCCCATGGCCCAAGCATGTCAATGACTGACAATTGTATTCGTCGTTGCTCCTGCCCCCCTGCGGAGTTCCAATATGTATTTTAGGACCTTTAGACCTGGTTGTTAGCTACTTTCCTGGGACCTCCTTTGCTGTTCTCCCGTTCTGAACCCCATTTCCTAATCTCGTGTGCTCTTCAACCTCAACTTACCTCCTCATTTTGCTAAAACACTTCCTCCAGTATCTTCCTGGGGCCTCCAAGTGTTCAGACTCCCAGCTGTTTTTCTCAACAAATTTGTTTACTTCACATATATCTTATTTTTTTTTTTTTTTGAGACGGAGTCTCGCTCTGTCGCCCGGGCTGGAGTGCAGTGGCCGGATCTCAGCTCACTGCAAGCTCGGCCTCCCGGGTTTACGCCATTCTCCTGCCTCAGCCTCCCGAATAGCTGGGACTACAGGCGCCCGCCACCTCGCCCGGCTAGTTTTTTTTTGTATTTTTTTTTAGTAGAGACGGGGTTTCACCGTGTTAGCCAGGATGGTCTCGATCTCCTGACCTCGTGATCCGCCCGCCTCGGCCTCCCAGAGTGCTAGGATTACAGGCTTGAGCCACCGCGCCCGGCCTACATATATCTTCTTCTGCGACTGCTTAGCTACAATTTCCCCTTTTCTACTAAATGAGTTGTTCTCCACTAGGCTACAGGCAAAGAGAAGTGCTGAGCAAAAGGAGGAAAAGGCCTTTATAAAACCATTAGATCTTGGCTGAACACTCTGGCTCACGCCTGAAATCCCAGTACTTTGGGAGGCTGAGGCAGGCAGATCACCTGAGGTCAGGAGTTTGAGACCATCCTGGCCAACATGGTGAAACCCTGTCTCTACTAAAAATACAAAAATTAGCTGGGCGTGGTGGCGCATGCCTGTAGTCCCAGTTACTCGGGAGGCTGAGGTAGGAGAATTACTTGAACCCAGGAGGTGGAGGTTGCAGTGAGCCAAGATCATGCCACTGTACTCCAGCCTGGGCAAGAAGAGTGAAACTCTGTCTCAAAAAAAAAAAAAAAAAAAAAGAAAAGAAAAGAAAAGAAAACCCAGTACCTGATGGTGTCACTGCTGAATTCTACTAAACATTTAAAGAAGAAGTAACACCAATTCTTCAAAAAATCAAAGAGGAAGGAGTACTTCTAAATTCATTTTATGAGGCTAACACTATCCAAATACCAAAACCAGACAAGGACACAAGAAAATAAAGAAAACTAGAGGCCAATATCTCTGATGAACATAGACGTAAAAATCCCCAACAAAATACTAGAAAACCGAATTCAACACCACACTAAAAAGATCATTTACCATGATTAAGTGGGACTCATTCCAGGGATACAAGGATGATTCAACATATACAAACCAATAAACATGACGATGTACATTAACAGAATTACAAATAAAAACCATACGATCATTTCAATAGATGATAAAAAGCATTTGAGAAACTTCAACCTCACTTCATGATAAAAATTCTCAACAAACTGGGTATAGAAGGAACATTGTCAAAACAACATGGACCATGTATGACAAATATATGAGTTATTCTGAATGGGGGAAAATGGAAAGCCTGTCCTCTAAGATCTGGAACAAGGCAAGTCCGCCCACTTTCACCACTTTTATTCAGCATAATACTAGAAATCCTAGCCAGGGCAGCTAGGCAAGAGAAAGAAATAAAGGGCATCCAAATAGGGAAGGAAAAAGTCAAATTATCCTTATTGCAGATGACATTATCTTATATTTAGAAAAACTCTACCAACAGTCCGCCAGAACTGATAAACAAATTTCATAAAGTTGTGGTATACAAAATCAACATACAAAAAATCATTGCATTTCTAGAAATCAACGGCAAACAATCTGAAAAACAAACCAAAAGACCAATCACATGTAGGTACCTACAAAAAATACCTAGAAATAAATGTAACCAAGTAAGTAAAATATCTGTATAAAACACTGATGGAGGAAGTTAAAGAGGACACTGTATTAGCCCATTTTCATGCTGCTCATAAAGACCTACCCGAGACTGGGTAATTTATAAAGAAAAAGAAGTATAGTGGACTCACAGTTCCACATGGCTGGGGAGGCCTCATAATCATGGTGGAAGGCGAAAGGCATGTCTTACATGATGGCAGGTAAGAGAATGAGAACCAAGCAAAAGGGGTTTCCCCTAATAAAACCATCAGATTTCGTGAGACTTATTCACTACCATGAGAACAGTACAGGGAAAACTGCCCCCATGATTCAATTATCTCCCACTGGGTCCCTCCCACAACACATGGGAATTATAGGAGCTATAAATCAAGATGAGATTTGGGTGGGAACATAGCCAAACCATATCGGACACATACACACAAAAATGGAAAGATAGTCCATGCTCATGGATTGAAAGGATATTGTTAAAATGTCCAAGGTACCCAATGCAATCTATAGATTCAATATGCTCCCTATCAAAATACCAATGCCATTCTTCACAGAAATAAAAAATATCCTAAAATTTATACGAAACTATGAAAGACACCAAATAGCCAAAGCAATCCTGAGCAAAAAGGATTGCTGTCCCTTGGGCCTGCTGTCCCTTGGGCTTGTGTGCCTCTTCCTTCTGCTTCCGTCTGTATTCTTTCTCTGCAGTAACCCATAACAAAACAAAGCTGAAGGCATCACACTCCCTAACTTCAAAATATACTAAAATGCTATAATAACCAAAACAGCATGACCTGTGTATAAAACCATGACACATAACCAAATGGAATAGAATAGAAAACCCAGAAATAAATTCACACATTTGCAGTCAACTCGTTTTTGACAAAAGCTCTAAGAACATGTACTTGGGAAAAGAGAGTATCTTCAATAAATAGTGCTGGAAAAACTGAATATCCATATGCAGAAGAATAAAATTAGACCCCCTCTCTCTCACCATATACAAAAATCAAGCCGGGCGCGGTGGCTCAAGCCTGTAATCCCAGCACTTTGGGAGGCCGAGGCGGGTGGATCACGAGGTCAGGAGATCGAGACCATCCTGGCTAACATGGTGAAACCCCGTCTCTACTAAAAATACAAAAAACTAGCCGGGCGTGGTGGCGGGCGCCTGTAGTCCCAGCTACTCGGAGGCTGAGGCGGGAGAATGGCGTGAGCCCGGGAGGTGGAGCTTGCAGTGAGCCGAGATCGCGCCACTGCACTCCAGCCTGGGCGACAGAGCGAGACTCCATCTCAAAAAAAAAAAAAAAAAAAAAAAGACTGATATGTAAGACTTGAAACTATAAAACTACTAAAAGAAAACATAGAGGAACCACCTTAGGACATTAATCTGGGCAAAGATTTTATGGAGAAGAATTCAAAAGCACAGGCAACCAAAGGAAAAATAGATCAAAGGGATTACATCAAGCTAAAAAGCTTCTGCACAGCAAAGGAAATAACAGAGTGAAAAGACGACCTACAGAAAGGGAGAAAATATTTGCAAACTATGCATCTAACGGTTATGCAAACCATTGTTATATACCAGAATATATAAGGAACTCAAATAACTGAATGGCAAAAAGTCAAATAATTGGATTTAAAAGTTTGAATAGACATTTATCAAAAGAAGATATACAAATAGCCAACGGGTATATGAAAAAATGCTAATTATCAGGGAAAGGCAAGTCACAACCATGATGAGATACTATTTTACCCTAGCTAAAATGTCTATTATCAAAATGACCAAAAAAAAAAAATAGCAGATAATAGCAAGGCTGTGGAAAGAGGATAACAGTGGTACACTGTTGAGAGGAATGTATATTAGTACAACCACTATGGAAAAGCAGTCTGAAGGCTCCTCAAAAAACTGAAAATAGAGCTACCATACGATCCAGCAATCCTGCTGCCGTGTCTATATCCAAAAGAAAGGAAATCACTGTGTGGAAGACATAGGTGCACTCCCGTGCGTATGGCAGCAAAACTCACAATAGCCAAGATGTGGAATCAACTGAAGTGTCAGTCAACAGATGAATGGATAAAGAAAATGTGGTACCTATACACAGTGGAATATTATTCAGCCATAAGAAAAGGGATATCCTGTCATTTGCAGCAATATAGATGGAACTGGGGGTCATTATGTTAAGTGAAATAAGCCAGGCACAGAAAGACAAATATTGCATGTTCTCACTCATATGTGGGAACTTAAAACATTGATCTCATGGGGGTAGAAAGTAGAATGATTACCAGAGGCTAGGAAGAGGGCATGGACGAAGAGAGGTTGGCTAATGGGCATAAACATACAGTTAGATAGAAGGAATCCATTTTAGTGTTTGATAGCACAGTAGGGTGACTAGTTAACAATAATTTAATGTGTATTTCAAAATAGCTAGAAGGAAAGATTTGGAATGTTCCCAACACAAAGAAATGCTAAACGTTTGAGGAGATGGATATCGTAATTACCCTCATTTGGTCATTACCTATTGTATGCTTGCATCAAAATATTGCATGTACTTCATAAATGTGTACAATTATGTATCAGTTTGTTAAAGTTTGTTTTTTAAAGGTAGATTTCTCTGGAGTGCCAGTATCTGGACCACTGGGAGACACTGTTACCTCTGTAGAGAGAGTAGCGAGACGGGGCTTGAGTTCTGGAGCAGCCTCTGCCTTTGGTTAGCCATCTGTCTTTGAGCATGTCTTCTCTAGCCTTCTGTTTATTTCTAAGGTGAGAAAATTAGATACCATGTCCTCTGAGAAGCCATGCAGCGCTTAAATGTGATATTTCATGTCTAGCGCTTGTCACAGTACCTGGCACACAGTGAATGCTCCGGCAGTGTCTGACAGCTGCAAGGATGGTATTATCATCAGTCCTCTCCCAGATAACTGCAGCACTTCCTCCCTGGTGTTCCTGTTTCCACTCTTGCTTCCGTTTTCCACATAGTAGCCAGAGTGACCTTTGAAGAAACATAAATGGAACAAATGATAAAGCTTCTTTAACATAAAATGTATGATCACAATTGTGCAGTGAAGGATTAACTGGCCAGGTGTGGTGGCTCAGGCTTGCAGTCCCAGCACTTTGGGAGGCTGAGGCAGGTGGATCACTTGAGGTCAGGAGTTCAAGACCAGCCTGGCCAGCATGGCAAAACCTCATCTCTACTAAAAATACAAAAAGTTAGCTGGGCGTGGTGGCGGGCACCTGTAGTCCCAGCTACTTGGGAGGCTGAGGCAGGAGAATTGCTTGAACCTGGGAGGCAGAGGTTGCAGTGAGCTCTAATCGTGCCACTACACTCTAGCCTGGGCGACACACTGAGACTTTGTCTCAAAACAATAATAATAATAACTTTCCCCAAAGAAGTGTTTGGTGGTTGCTCAGCTCCTGGGTGGTAACCTCTAAGCCTGGAAGGTCCTGCCTGATGAGATAAGGTGCCTTTGTTTATCTGGGGGCCTTGGGCTACCAAGATCGTGTATGCCAATTGATATGTGGCTTGGGGGACGATGGGCCACACAGTAGCAGCTCCACTTTTGGAGGGCCTGGAGACTAAGGTCAGCTACCTGGTCAATCAACCACACCCACACGACTGACTCCCAAGCAAAACCCAGACACCAAGGCTCACATGAGCTTCCCTGTTTGGCAGCAGTCCGTGTGTGCTGTCATGCATTGTGCTGGAACAGTTAAGCACTGTCCATGGAATTCCAGTGGGAGAGACTCCTGGAAGCTTGTGCCTACTGTCCCTTGGGCCTCTGTGCCTCTTCCCTCTGCGTCATTCTGTACTCTTTCTCTGCAACAAACACAACCCCCAGCACTTTGGGAGGCCAAGGCAGGCAGATCATTTGAGGTCAGGAATTCCAGACCAGACTGGCCAACATGGTGAAGCCCCATCTCTACTAAAAATGCAAAAAAAATTAGCCAGGCATGGTGGCTGTCACCTGTAATCCCAGTTACTCGGGAGGCTGAGGTAGGACAATTGCTTGAACCTGGGAGGCAGCAGTTGCAGGGAGCTGAGGTCACGCCACTACACTGCAGTCTGGGCAACAGAGTGACTCCATCTCAAAAACAAAAAAAAATAGCCATGAATATAATCACTTCTGAGTTCTGCGAGCCCTTCTAACAAATCATTGAACCTACAAGTGGCCGTGGGGACCCCTAAATTGCAATGCTTTTTAAATTTTTCTTTTTTGTTTTTGAGATGGAGTTTTGCTCTTGTTGCCCAGGTTGGAGTGCAATAGCGTGATCTCGGCTCACCGCAACCTCTGCCTCCCGGGTTCAAGTGATTCTCCTGCTTCAGTCTCCTGAGTAGCTGGGATTACAGGCATGCGCCAACACGCCCAGCTAATTTTGTATTTTTAGTAGAGATGGGGTTTCTCCACGTTGGTCAGGCTGGTCTCGGACTCCTGACCTCAGGTGATCCGCCCACTTTAGCCTCCCAAAGTGCTGAGATTACAGTCGTGAGCCACCATGCCTGGCCTTGCAATACTTTTTTTAAGTTAAAAATCTAACAAAGACAGAGTACTCACCCTTAGTAAACAACCAACATACACCTAATGTCTACCTGTTGAGACAATCTTGAGTAAGATATCCTGTAGAAAAATCTGATGAAAAACTTCCATTTTACGATATGTGAAAGTGCTTTGCTTTAGTGAGTGCTGGCGTTCCCCCTATTTTAGACTTACAGATCGTTTACTACCCTGTTTAAAAGCCCAGTGGCTTCTTGGTACAGCTGGTATAAAATCCTAACTCCTTTTTGTAGTTTACAAAGTCCGCATGACCCTGCCCCTGCCCAACTCTCTGACCCTGTGTGGCATCACTTGCTCCTTTCCTCCATGCTCTGCCCACCTTGGCCTTTCTGCGGTTCTTTAGACAGGCCAAACTTCCTCCAGCCTTGGGGCCTTTGTGCGTGCTGTTTCCTCTGCAAGGAGAGCTGGCTCCGTGTTGTCCTTTTGTACCCAGCTTCTCCCAGGAAGTTTCTGGCCTTGAGAAAAATAGCCATCCCAACAGTCTCTATAACTTGGCACATGCCTCCATGGCCAGCTAATTTTTTGTATTTTGGTGGAGACAGGGTTTTACCATGTTGCCCATGGCTGGTCTCAAACTCCTGAACTCAGGCAGTCCACTCGTCTGAGCCTCCCAGAGTGCGAGGATTACAGGAGTGAGCCACCGCACCCAGCCAATTTTTGTATTTTTACTGGAGATGGGGTTTTGCCATTTTGGCCAGGCTGGTCTCGAACTCCTGACCTCAGGTGATCCGCCCGCTCGGCCTCCTAAAGTGTTGGGATTACAGGCGTGAGCCACCACACTTGGCCCATCAGTACTTTCCTGATCACTGAGGAGTTTTCAAGGCTTTGAGTCCTGGAGGCTGCTCCCAAAGATTGTATGTCATTAACACTAGATGGCGTCAGAAACTGATCCGATGCACCAGCCAAGCCTTAAACTCCAGGTCCAGAGCTCATCAGGCCCAGAAACCACCATTTCCCTTACTTTTATTTTAAAATTGAGCAAAAACAGAGTATCAACTCTAAGTAACAGCTATGTAACCTCTTCCAATATATAAAATACTCCTTGGAGTTAATCTGATGAAGGAAATCTATGGTATGTGAAGTTATCTTTTTGAATGAATTTTAGCTATCTCTAATCTTTTTCTCTTAAAAAATATTTTTAGGCATATGAAAAAGTTTTACTATAATAAGCACCTACATGCCCGTCCCCCAGGCCAAGAAATCAAGAATATAGGCTCATGCCTGTAATCCCAGCATTTTGGGAGGCCAAGGCGGGTGGATCACCTGAGGTCAGGAGTTCAAAACCAGCATGGCCAACATGGTAAAACCCTGTCTCTACTAAAAATACAAAAATTAGCTCAGCAAGGTGGTGTGCACCTGTAATCCCAGCTACTCGGGAGGCTGAGGCAGGAGAATCGCTTTAACCCAGGTGGTGGAGGTTGTAGTGAGCTGAGATCGTGCCACTGCACTCCAGCCTGGGCAACAGAGCAAGACTCTGTCTCAAAAAAAAAAAAGAAAAGAAAAGAAAAAGAAATCAAGAATATAAATATAGTAGTCATCCCCGTGGGTATGTTTTACCTCTCAAATTTCTCTCTCTCCCTGTTCCACATTTCCTACTCGGAAAAGACTAACTCTATGTGCATGTCCATTTATAGGATCCCTGAATAAATACCGCAGATACACCAGAAACCCACTGTACTGCCATTGCCTCTCCACTGGGGGACAGACGTCAGGGGAGCCTCTCTTTTCAATGCATTCTCTCAGTACTATTTAAATCTTTTCCATTAAAAAAGTAATATCCTATTCAAAATAGTAAATATATAAGCTTTGAAAATTGCCAGCCTGTATCTGGATTTTAAAGGGGGGTTTCTTAAACCAGGTGCAGTGGCTCACACCAATAATCTCATCACTTTGGGAGACCAAGGTGGGAGGATTTCTTGAGGCCAGAAATTTGAGACCAGCCTGGGCAACATAGTAAGACTCTGTCTCTACCAAAAGTTTAAAACTTAGCCGGGTGTGGTGGTGCAAGCCTGTGCACTTGGGAGGTGCACAGGAATGGGAGGCTGAGGCAGGATAGCTTGAGCATAGGAGTTCCAGGTTACAGTGAGCTGTGATGGTGCCACTGCACTCCAGCCTGGGCAACACAACAAGATTCTATCTCAAAAAATAAATTATAAATAAAGAAAAGAGTGTTTCTTCTCTTTTTTACCATCTGAAACCTCACTTGGTTTAAAATCCTTTTTCTTAAAACAAACAAACAAACAAAAAACAGCTTTACTGAGACAAAATTCAGACACCATACAATTCACCTATTTAAAATGTATGAGTCGATGGTTTTTAGTGTAAAATTCTCTCTATTAGGGCTCATTTACTATGAACCCTAAGGGATTCTGGGTTTTTCTCCTCCACAAAGGCACTCTGGCCCCCTAGGCTGGGCAGGTGTGAAGCCTCCACCTGCTTCCCTGCTTCCGTGGTCTTCTTTTTGAGCCCTCAATCGTCTCCCTCACATGCACACTGTCCCCCTCCCCTGCTGTGCAGAAAGGTCTGATGAAATATTCAGCAAACCACCAGGTGCGGTGGCTCATGCCTGTAATCCCAGCACTTTGGGAGGCGGAGGTGGCCAGAAAGCTTGAGCTCAGGAGTTTGAGACCAGCCTGGCCAAGATGGGGAAACCCCGTGTCTACTAAATATACAAAAAATTAGCTGGGGGTGATGGTATGTGCCTATCATCCCAGCTACTCGGGAGGCTGAGGCAGGAGAGTTGCTTGAAACCCGGAGGCGGAGGTTGCAGTGAGGATAGTGAGACACCATCTCAAAAAACAAAACAAAACAAAACAAAAAACAGATTCAGCAAACCTAGGGGTACTGTGAGGAACTCAGGTATTATACTTGATAAGCTTCTGTATTGTTTGAAAATTCTACAAGTAGCATGTCTCCTATTTTCATTTAAAAATATATTTGAAGTCTTATCTCTTCCCAGCATTTGTCAGTTCTAATCTGCGTATATGAAAAATACCAGGAGGAGTAGGAGGAAAATGGAGCACCCATGCTTCCTGGAGGGCAAGCCCTGTCTCTTATTCTTATTTTTATTTATTTATTTTCTTTGAGACAGGGTCTCGTTCCGTCACCCAGGCTGGAGTGCAGTGTCGTGATCACAGCTCACTACAGCCTCAGGCCCCCAGGGCTCAAAGTGCTGTGGAATTATAGGCGTGAGCTACCGCACCTGGCCAGACCCTGTGCCTTAGGTCTTGAGTTTCCCAAATTTTCCTTTCTGCCTTCACTGGTAATGGAAGCCCTCTCCAGGCAATCATGCCCAGCACTGGCTATAACCCTGGAGGGGCGCAGAGGCAGCCCACAGTTCCAGGGAAGGGGGCAGGCCCTGCTGGGAGGGAAAGTGACTTGTTCCAAGTCACAGAGCGGCAGAGCAAGTTTCTGCTCCAACATGAGTGCCCTTGAGCGTGCCAAACAAGCTTTCCCTCACGTCTGGGTGTTGAGCGCAGCCGTCATTTGGGGCGCCTCCGTGGGCAGCCGCCTTTGACAGGTTGCAGCCCAGGCCAGAAGGCAGGAGAATGCCGGAGAGAAAACGTCAGAGAGGACGCCAGGCCAGCTGGAGTCCTGCCTGCCTGTGGCCTGTTCCCCACCTGGAGACCCTCCCAAGCACCTCACATCCATGCACACACAGGACCCTCTCTAACCATTTTTATCACCTATTTCTCACTTCCTTTTTCAGCACTACATTCCCAGTGGCTCTTATTGTCCTTCGCAACCCCACTTGATGTTGAAAAGCTTTAAATCCACGTTAATGAAGCATAATAGTGATCCTAGGCGCTCAGTAGGGAGTTATTGATTTGGGGTGTAAAATACTAACGTGTCTTTCAGGGCTATTTCTGTACGTCATTAGAACGTAGCTCACAGTGTTTCCTAATGTACCAACCACACCAAGACCTATTTTTCTTTCTGGGAAAACATTCAGTATTACCACTAGCATTACTTTTTTCCCCCTTTTTATTTTTATTGCATGTCCAGACACTCGATAATAACTGATATAGGTTGGTCCTGTTAATGCATCAACTGTTTCCATTTTTTCAGAGTTTTTCCTGGTCCACACAGATAGAGAGCTGTATTCTCACATTAGTATTCCACTGGCATGATGGTCAGTGGTACAATCTAAAGCCATACACTCAATTGCTCCTGTCCAATTTTGTCTTTGATGAAATACAAATGTAAAATGTTTTGGCGTGTCATTTTCCAAGCGTTTCTCTTTTTTTTTTTTTTTTTTTTTTTGCAGAAATACATGTTATTGATAAGCGCAAGGTCAGAATAAGCAATATTCTCCCTGGCTTCCAGCACTCCCACCAGGGGGCATCCAGGAGAAAAGGTCACCGTGCCCTTGGGAGCTTCTCTATGTGATGTCAATCAGCATGCACGCCTGCTCTGAAGCCACACAAGGCAGCCACAAAGCATGTGTAGCTGGGACCCAAGATTGTGCCCAAAAGCATGTGTAGCTGGGACCACCGTATGTGTCACCAAATCTTTTCCTCTAAGCACACAGAGAGAGCACATTGCATCTAGAGAAATAAGAGATGTGGTCGAGCGCAGTGGCTCACGCCTGTAATCCCAGCACTTTGGGAAGCAGAGGCAGGTGAATCACTTGAGGTCGGGAGTTTGAGAGCAGCCTGGCCAACACGGTGAAACCCCGTGTCTACTAAACATACAAAAATTAGCCGGGCGTGGTGGCACGCACCTGTAGTCCCAGCTACTTGGGAGGCTGAGGCAGGAGAATAGCTTGAACCTGGGAGACAGAGGTTGCAGTGAGCCGTGATCATGCCATTGCACTCCAACCTGGGTGACAAGAGCAAAACTCCATCTCAAAAAAAAAAAAAAGAGAGAGAGAGAGAGAAATAAGAGATGAGTTCTGGCCAAGGAAATGTGGACAGAAGAGTGTGGGTGATGATTAGGGCCGGCCCCCAAAAACCTCTCGTGTGAGCGAAAAGAACAAGGAGTTTCACTCTTTTCTGACCAGTCAGCTGTGTACTCATTCAAAAAGTGTTAAGTTCCTTGTTTGTAATAGTGTCTTGCTCAATAATTTGAGAAACATTGGTTTAAACTTGTTTATTTATTGCAGAACTTCTCAGAGACTTTATTTATTTATATTGATTGATTGATTGATTGATTTTTTGAGATGGATCTCACTCTGTCGCCCAAGCTGAAGTGCAGTGGGATGATATTGACTGACTGCAGCTTCTGCATCCTGGGTTCAAGCAATTCTCCTGCTTCAGCTTTCCAAGTAGCTGAGACCACGCCTAGCTAATTTTTGCATTTTTAGGAGAGATGGGGGTTTCACCACGTTGGCCAGGCTGGTCTTGAACTCCTGACCTCAAATGATCTGCCCGCCTCAGGCTCCAAGAGTGCTGGGATTACAGACATGAGCCACTGTGCCCAGCAGGGGCATATTTTTGTAACAAATAGCCAGGTCTTAGCCCATCACAAACAGCCAAACTTCAGCTAATCAAGGCAGCCAACTGATCACATCATGCTCAAATAAGGCAAGTGCCTAGCAGTAGCCAATCAGGTGATTTCTCTGCTTCTGTGTTCAGTCTATAAAAGTGCACTGCTCACGCTTACAGGTGGAGCCCTTGGAACCTCTTCTGCTTATGAGTACTGCCTGACTCATTAATTGTTAATTGTTCAAATCAACTGTTACATTTATTTTGTCTGCAGTTTTTCTTTTGACACATTGCATATTAGTATTTTCCAAAGCCTTCAAGGCCCTAGACTGAACCAGCTCAAGACAAGTGTTGGGCAGCTGACACTGTGGCACTAAGCTCCAAGTGGCACTAAAACAAGCAATCAAAGAAAAAATAGATAAACTGGACTTCATCAAAATTTAAAATGTTTATACGTCAAAGAACACTATTAGGACAATAAAAAGACAACCCACAGCATGGGAGAAAATATTTGCAAACCATATCTCTGATAAGGGATTAGTATCCAGAATATATAGAAGACTCTGACAGATCAGAAATAAAAAGACAAATAACCCAATTAAGAAATAAAATCTGGCAGCAGCAGTGGCTCATGCCTGTAATCCCAGTACTTTGGGAGGCCGAGGTGGGTGAATCACTTGAGGTCAGGAGTTCAAGACCAGCCTAGCCAACATAGTGAAACCCCATCTCTACTAAAAATACCAAAATTAACTGGGCGTGGTTGTGGGTACCTGTAATCCCAGCTGAGATTATAGGAGGTTGAGGCAGGAGAAACACTTGAACCTGGGAGCTGGAGGTTGCAGTGAACCGAGATCATGCCTCTCTAGTCCAGCCTGGCCGACGGAGCAAGACTCCGTCTCAAAAAAAAAAAAGAGGTAAGGAAATAAAATCTTCATTGTCCAAAGAACATATACAAATGACCAAGAAGAACAGGAAAAGATGTTCAAGTCATTAGTCATTAGGGGAATGCTAATCAAGCCCACAATGAGATACTACTTCACATCCGCTAGGATTGCTGCACTGAAAAAAATGGACAATAATAAGTGCCAGCAAAGATGTGAAGAAATTGGAACCCTCATAAATTGCTACTGGGAATGTAAAATGATGCAGCTGCTTTTGAAGATTGTCAGTTCCTCAAAAAGTTAAACATAGAACTATCCTATGACTTAGCAATTCTCCTCCTAGGTATATAACCAAGAGAAATGAAAACATATGTCTATGCGGCCGGGCGCGGTGGCTCAAGCCTGTAATCCCAGCACTTTGGGAGGCCGAGACGGGCGGATCACGAGGTCAGGAGATCGAGACCATCCTGGCTAATACGGTGAAACCCCGTCTCTATTAAAAAATACAAAAAAACTAGCCGGGCGAGGTGGCGGCGCCTGTAGTCCCAGCTACTCGGGAGGCTGAGGCAGGAGAATGGCGGGAACCCGGGAGGCGGAGCTTGCAGTGAGCCGAGATCCGGCCACTGCACTCCAGCCCGGGCGGCAGAGCGAGACTCCGTCTCAAAAAAAAAAAAAAAAAAAAAAAAAAAAAAAAAAAAAAAAAAAAGAAATGTCCATAACAGTATTGCTAGTCATAGCCAAAATGTGGAGACAGCCCAAATATCCATCAGTCGATGAATGGATAAACAAAATGTGGAACAGCCTTACAATGACCAATGATTTGGCAATAAAAAGGAATGAAGTACTGACACATGCTACAACATGTGAACCTCAGAACAATCCGCCAAGTGAAAGAAACCAGAGACATACAAGAGGAAGACACATACTGTATGGTCTCATTTGTGTGAAATGTCCAGAATAACAAATCTGTAGAAATATAAAGTAGATTAATGATTGCTAGGAGCTGGGGAAAGAGGTGAATGGGGAGTGGCTGCTAATGGGTACTTGGTTTCTTTTCGGGGTGACAAAAATATTCTGGAATTAGATAGTAGTGATGGTTGTACAACTTCGTGAACATACGAAAAACCACTGAATTGCATTTATGGCTGTAATTGTAAAAGGGTGAACTTCATGGTACATGAATCACATCTCAATGATAATAATTTTTAAAATCATTAGAATAAATGGGGCACCAGAGCCACTGCCCATTTATTCTAATGACTTTAATGATTTATGCCTGTAATCCCAGCATTTTGGGAGGCCAAGGTGGGAGGATTGCTTGAGGCCAAGAGTTCAAGACCAGGACCAGCCTGGCAACATAACAGGACTACATCTCTAGAAATAAAACTAAAATTTCAGGCTGGATATGGCAGCTCATGCCTATAATTCCAGCACTTCGGGAGGCTGAGGTGGGAGGATTGCTTGAGCCCAGGGATTGGAGGCTAGCCTGAGCAATGGCAAGACCTCATCTCTACAAAAAAATTTAAAAATTAGCTAGGTATGGTGATGCACTCCTGTGATCCCAGCTACTCAGGAGACTGGCTGCAGCAGGAGGCGGATCACTTGAGTCTAGGAGGCTTCAGTGAGCCTTGATTGTTCCACTGCACTCCACCCTGGACGACAGAGCGAGACCTTGTCAAAAAAAAAAAAAAAAAAAAAAGGAAGGAAGGAAGGAAAAAAGAAATAAATAATAAAATTTTAGCCAGAGGCAAGAGATTGAAAAAAAAATTAATAAAGTAAATGGCAAGTAGGATGGCCATTAACACTGGCTTGCACACAGGACTCTTCATATAACTGGCAAAATATAAAATGGCTTCGAGATGAAAAATCAAAGCAAAATCAAAGCACCATTGCTCCGCTGCACCAATTTTTATTTTTATTTTTATTTTTTTGAGATGGAGTCTCGCTCTGTCGCCCAGGCTAGAGTGCAGTGGCATGATTTCAGCTCACTGCAAGCTCTGCCTCCCAGGTTCACGCCATTCTCCTGTCTCAGCCTCCCGAGTAACTGGGACTACAGGCGCCCGCCACCACGCCCAGCTAATTTTTATATTTTTAGTAGAGATGGGGTTTCACCATATTAGTCAGGCTGGTCTTGAACTCCTTACCTCAGGTGATCCACCTGCCTCGGCCTCCCAAAGTGCTGGGATTACAGGCGTGAGCCACCGCCCCCGGCCTAATTTAAACTTTTATCTAAACTCTTTAATATTTTTGCTGTGAAACTGCTAGATTCAGAAAGTTAGTAAAGAAAACTGGAGAAGGAGAACTACAGAATAGTAGGGAAGTGTTTCCTCTATGCAAACCAGGAGAAAACACACATCAATTATTTCGAGCAGCTCTTTGGGAGCGTGCGCAACCTATACCGTTCAGCAATAAATTGCAGAAAAATGGTGACATGAAAGACAATTCTGAAAAATGCCAACGTTGTCATTTAGAGCCGGACAATGTTGACCATTATCTGAGACCCATGCTCATGGAAAAGAGCAACAGTGACAAGTCCACCACCCGTTTGTTTTCTGAAATCCCCCCACGCTTTTGTGTTCCAGGAAAGTGCCAACCCTAATCACCAAGAACAGTCCTTCCCCATATGCTTAGATAAGACTTGCTGTCTACTCTTTCTCATAATGCCGCGGGCCTCGTGGATTACTCTCAGGGCTACCTGCCTTTATAAAACCCAGACCCCTTGTCCACATTGAGGCATTCCTCATTAGTGAGTGACTCCATGTTGCAACAGCCTAAATAAAATCTTCTTAATTGTCCAGTGCATTTTGTCTTTCACCATCATGTAGTACAATACATCCTTTATTTTGAACATAAAGAAAGAGGCGTACAGTTTTTCTTACTAGACAATCTGTTCTTTCTGTCCCCACAAAGAAAATATTGGAAAAATGTTTTTAAAATGGCCCTTTGGAGGGTTGCTAAATATTCACCAGCTGAGGGTACCCACGGCTGGAGATGCCCTGACCAGCTCTCTCAGATAAGAACCGTGCCACAGCCTTCTTTGAATGAAAATTCAACCCCTTGTGCTGGCCAATCAAGGGAGTTTTTCTTTTATTTTTTAAAGCAAAACCTCTCCAAGGGCATGACAGTTTTACATTTCTAGAGAAACCATCATTAATCCAATGCCCAAAGCTGGTTCTTTTCTCCCAGAGCTCCTCGAATACCAAACATCTAGCTTTGTTCAGTTTGTTTGGATATTAAGTGGAAGTGTGCATGTGTAGAACCGGTTTTATGCCAGGTGATCAGCTTTTTCATATCATTAATACATCTGATTTCTGATTTATTTTAATACAGTGACCACTCTATGCGTGTCACTTCAAGCCATTATAATAAATCATGGGTGGTAAACATACTCTGAGATGATCACAATCGAATAGCACTTTTGAACTTTCTCAGCAGAAACACTGTGGATAATGCAGGCTTCAGTCTGTCAATGGGGTACATCATTGAATTGTCTGATACTTTCATGTAGCTGTTCCATTCCGGGATTCTTCCATAATCTGCTGGGCAGCCTCAGGAGCTCAACCTCAGGATTTCCCAGAATCTTTTTTTTTTTTTTTGAGACAGAGTCTCGCTCTGTCGCCCAGGCTGGAGTGCAGTGGCCGGCTCTCAGCTCATTGCAAGCTCCGCCTCCCAGGTTTACGCCATTCTCCTGCCTCAGCCCCCCAAGTAGCTGGGATTACAGGCACCCGCCACCTCGCCTGGCTAGTTTTTTGTATTTTCAGTAGAGACAGGGTTTCACTGTGTTAGCCAGGATGGTCTCGATCTCCTGACCTCGTGATCCGCCCGTCTCGGCCTCCCAAAGTGCTGGGATTACAGGCTGGAGCCACCGCGCCCGGCCCCCAGAATCATTTTTCTTTCCCCCATGCTGAACCACTGGGGTTTGGGGAGTACGAAATGCTACAATATTGTACATGCATGGCAAATTCTTCTGTTACCTGTCCAAAGGGGATCCAATGGCACCCTGGGCTGGGGCAAAGGGATTTGGAGGTTGAACTTTATCAAAGAAGTGGCTGAATCTGGAAAATCAGGGCCAAGAATAAAAGTGTGATTCATCCTGGAAACTGCCTGGGGTCCTCCCTCTTAGTGGGTACAGGATACAGCTTCAGGCTTGTCTAACAACACCTGTTCCAATGGTCGGAGTAGACAGCACACTGACTGCCACAGTCCTGCAGTCTGAAGTTTCCATTTTGCTGGTACTTTGGGGCAGGAGAGCCAACTCCCTTAGCATCAAGTTACTGCATGCTTACCGTGGAATGTTTGTGCTGTTGCAGAGGGAAAAAGCGAACTTTGCCCAGTGTCTCACCTATGAGTGCTATGAATGAGACATTGCTTGGTGTAGCAGGGAGATATCTGAGCTGAGAGAGCTCAGCTCTGGTCTTCAGCTGTCAGTTTGGGGTTGTGTATTATTCTGTTTTCATGCTGCTGATAAAGACATACCCGAGACTGAGCAACTTACGAAAGAAAGAGGTTTAATTGGACTTACGGTGTCACATGGCTGGGGAAACCTCACAATCATGGCAAAAGGAAAGGAGGAACAAGTCACATCTTATGTGCAGGCAAAAAATCAGAGAACTTGTACAGGGAAATGCCACTTTTTAAAAACCATCAGATCTTGTGAGACTTATTCACTATCAAAGAAACAGCTGAATCTGGAAAATCGGGGCCAAGAATAAAAGTGTGATTCATCTCATGAGACTTATTCACTGTCAGGAGAATAGCTTGCCCCCATCTATCTCATCCCCATCTTGTCCCCACTATCAGAAAGGACTTGCCCCCATGATTCAATTACCTCCCACCAGGTCCCTTTCACAACATGTGGGAATTTAAGATGAGGTTTGGATGGGGACACAGCCAGACCATATCAGATTGGGAGACTTTGGACAAGTCATCCCTTTCCTTCCACCTGTCTTTCTTCATCTATAAAATAAAGGAACTGGATTAAATGAGCTAGGAAGCTCCTTCTAAACCTAGCTCTTTTTTTTTTTTTTTTGACAGAGACTCACTCTGTTGCCTGGGCTGGAGTGCAATGGCGTGATCTCGGCTCACTGCCAACCTCCACCTCCTGGGTTCAAGCAATTCTCCTGCCTCAGCCTCCTGAGTACCTGGGACTATAGGCGCGCACCACCATGCCTGGCTAATTTTTGTATTTTTAGTAGAGATGGCATTTCACCATGTTGGTCAGGCTGGTCTTGAACTCCTGACCTCAGGTGACCCACCTGCCTCGGCCTCCCAAAGTTCTGGGATCACAGGCGTGAGCCACTGCATCCCCCAGGCTAAATCTAGCTTTTGCTCATCCATCTTTTTGAAAATGATGCAAAAAGTTTAGTTGATAGTGAACTAACAGCATTCTGTCTTGTCTTTTCTTTTTTCACGGACAGGGTCCGTCTGGCTATGTTGTACAGGCTGGCCTCCAACTCCTGAGCTCAAGCCATCCTCCTGCCTCAGCCTTCTGAGTAGCTGAGACTACAGGTAACAGAGTTCTTTCTGATATTAGGGTTAATATTGGGCCTGGATGTTTCTAGTGAAACTGCTTATCATTTTTTCACAACATATATATTGAGCATCTACTAGGCACTTGATAAAACAGTGAGGAAAATAAAGATTCCTACCCCACGTGGAACTTACATTGTAGCAGAAAAATGCAGACGCTAAACAATAAACACCATAAAAACAAGCTTATATAATAGGCAACAGATAATTTGGATAATTTCAGCAAAAGTGCCTAGCCAAGTGGAAACCCCAAACCAGTCTACTATGGAAATTGATTTGAATGCTTTGAATATTTTCACTGCTGTCTTTAACCAACTAACCAGATTGCCCAGCTGTGGGAAGAGGATGGGGCTGGCCAAGAAGCTTGGATTCTTGCCTTAATTACGAGTTTAGTTTGTAAGTAAATAACCAAATCAAGCTGGGTTAAGCAAAAAGGGGGAATTTATGCTAAGAATCCAAGACTGAAAGCTGGACTCAGGACAGAGACTAGGATACCAGGGGTGCACACTTGTAGAAGGCACAACAGGTTTGTACAAGGGCAGGCCGACACCCAAGGGGAAGACATCAGTTCAGTGTTTAGGGGCTTCACCAGCCTGGTGGGCCCTCCACAGGGGCTGAAACAGCCCTGGACACCTCCAGGGGTCTGGGTGTCCTTCTTCTCCCCAGGCCAGGAGTCCTTCCACCACATCACACCAGGGACATTCAAGCAGCTGATATTCCACATTAAGTACATTTCACTATTTATTATTATTATTTTTGAGACAGAGTCTCACTCTATCACCCAGGCTGGAATGTAGTGGCACGATCTCCGCCCACTGCAACCTACACCTCCCAGGTTCAAGCAGTTGTCCTGTCTCGGCCTCCCAAGTAGCTGAGATGACATGTGCCACCATGCCTGGCTAATTTTTTGTGTTTTTAGTAGAGACGGGATTTCACCATATTGGTCAGGCTGGTCTCGAACTCCTGACCTCAAGTGATCCACCCAC
Organism: Papio anubis; assembly: GCF_008728515.1. Taxonomy (NCBI): domain Eukaryota; kingdom Metazoa; phylum Chordata; class Mammalia; order Primates; family Cercopithecidae; genus Papio; species Papio anubis. The sequence goes on from NC_044989.1 coordinate 101,616,316, forward strand.
ATTGGCCTCCCAGAGTGCTGGGATTACAGGCGTGAGCCACCAAACCCAGCCATTTCACTATTTTTAAAAAGTTAGAGCTGTTACTATTTGGTTTTATAAATGAATATTAATTTGACTTTGCCATTTTTCTCTTCATATTTGGGGGTCAAAAAATTTTATTTCCAGGATTCAAACATGGTTTCTTTCTTTTTTTTTTTTAATAGGATCTCACTCTGTCACCTAGGCTGAAATGCAGTAGCATGACCATGCTCACTGCAGCCTCAATTTCCTGGGTTCAAGCAATCCTCCCTCCTCAGCCACCCAAGAAGCTGGGACCATAGGTACATGCCACCATGCCTGGCTTATTTTAAAAGTTTTGTAGAGATGGGGGGAGGGGTCTCACTACATTGCCCAGGCTGGTCTTGAACTCCTGGGCTCAAGCCTTCCTCCTGCCTCAGCTTCGCAGAGCGCTGGGATTACAGACATGAGCCACTGCGCCCAGCCTCAACCATTTTTGAGAGCCCTGGAACTCATACAGGCTCTGGGCCCAGTGTGGCTGGCTGCTCTGAACCTGCCTCTCTCCCAGAGCCTGGAGCTCAGCACACCTGAAACCTTCAGCCAACTCATTCTGATTGCTTCCTGCACCGAAGGGCCTCAGCTGAAATCCATCTCACTGTGGTCTCCGATGGTCAGATTTGATAAAGGGGCCAGGTAGGAACCTGAGCCACCTGGGGGATGGTTGTGACTCTCAAAGCAGACACACGTTCTCCATTAGTGGCCCTCCGAGGAGCCCAATTTCAGCAGAATCATTAAAAGTTGATGATTCTGCAAACGTCTTTTTGTCTGCTGTGGGGTGGCGGAAGCAGGGAAGTGTAGTTTTCCTCTGAAATGATGAAGCCCTAGGCAAAGAAAGGCAGTAAGACAATTCCATACTTAACCTTAGAGTGACCATGAAATTCAACACTGAAGACTTTTAAGAGAGATTCAGGAGGAGAGGAGAGCTCGGGTCACCACTGAGATACTTAAAGGTCAAGAGCTGGGGAAAAAAAACATCAAGAACTGCATTCAAATTAAATCAGAGGGCTGGGCGCGGCGGCTCATGCCTGTAATCCCAGCACTTTGGGAGGACAAGGCGGGCAGATCAGGAGGTCGAGAGATCGAGACCGTCCTGGCCAACATGGTGAAACCCCATCTCTACTAAAAAAATACAAAAATTAGCTGGGCGTGATGGCGAGTGCCTGTAATCCCAGCTACCTGGGAGACTGAGGCAGGAGGATTGCTTGAACCAGGGAGTTGGAGGTTGCAGTGAGCCGAGGTCGTGCCACTGCACTCCAGCCTGGCGACAGAGCAAGACTCCATCTCAATAAATAAATAAATAAAATCAGAGTGCAGAAGACCAGGGCTTAGCAGCATTATTATTATTTTTTTTTTCCTCAAGAATTGAGGACCTCAAGAATTGTTTAGGCTTTGAGAGTTGCTTTGAGACATTGAACAACATCATCATGTGTGAGAGCATCCTTCTCATCCAGCCCTGGCTGGGCTGGGTTACAGCGTCTCCTCTCAGGAGGCCCTCAGCCCCACTTGGGGAGAACTACAAGCTGCAGAACTGCAAAGGGCCCTAGATACACAGATAAGTGAGCAACACGACTGAGGGGCTGCAAGCCTCTTGTAGTCGGAATTGATGCTTAAGCTGAGGTGGAGCTCCTGTTTCCTGATCCCCACCTGAGCTTTGCACTGACCACCCAAAACATGCATGCAAGTTGATTCATTTGGGAAAACTAGAGGCTGGGCACGGCGTCTCATGCCTGTAACCCCAGCACTTTGGAAGGCTGAGCTGGGAAGATCTCTCGAGACCAGCCTGGGCAACATGGTGAGACCCGTCTCTACCAAAAAGTTTAAGAAATTAGCCGGGTGCAGTGGCAGGCACCTACCGTCTCAGCTATTCAGGAGGCTGAGGAAGAATTGCTTGAGCCCAGGAGGTGGAGGCTGCAGTGAGCCACAGCACTCCAACCTGGGTGACAGAGCAAGACCTTGTCTCAAAGAAAAAGAAATGAAAAGAAAAACCGTAAGTCCTTTCTTTCTTTCCTTCTTTTCTTTCTTTCCTTCTTTTCTTTCTTTCCTTCTTTTCTTTCTTTCCTTCTTCTCTTTCTTTCCTTCTTCTCTTTCTTTCCTTCTCTTTCTTTCTTTCCTTCTTTCTTTTTTTGATGAGGTCGTGCTTTGTCTCCCAGGCTGGAGTGCAGTGATGCAATCACAGTATCACACCCTTGAATACCTGGGTTCAAGCCATCCTCCTGCCTTGGTCTCCCTGAGTAGCTGGGACCACAGGTATGAGCCACCATGCCCAGCTAACTTTTTTTTTCAGAGATGGGGTCTCACTATGTTGTCCAGGCTGGTCTTGAACTCCTAATCTCAAACAATCCTCCTTCCTTGGCCTCCCCAAAGTGCTGGAACTACAGGACGAGCCCAACCTAGAAGTGATTTCTAAATTCTGAATAATATTTCTACAATTAATTAATTTGCTAACACAAACACTAGTTTAGAAACATAGTACTTAAAGTTGACTGTTTTTCTTTTCCACAAAAGTACAGTTTATGCTCAGTGGGTTTTGCCTGTTGACCTATTTCTCTCTGGTTATTTGTCACAGACCCACAGTTGATTAACGTCACCACCGGATCTGGGAAAAATGGCTTATGGGCAGTTTCACGTCATAAAATCTTCTTGCTATTATTAAACAGAAAAAAACGCCCGTGAGCTCAAAGAAGGAGAGTGCTGTTCATGAGGTTGGAGGCATTTTGCAATGGGTAGGTCATGGCCATATGAAATGTTTGCTTCCTCTGTTTCTCTTCAGCTCTTTCCCTGGGCAGTTCTGTGTGTGCCTCTCCTCCTAGGTGAGCCATGCTAATTGTCCTCCCCTGAGAGAAGAAGCTCTAGGGGTCAGGAATGTCTCAGCTTGACATGGGAGGTGTCAGAATAAGGCTGTTCTTGTCCTTCCCTGTGCCCTGAGCATGTGGCAGCATGCCCTCCTCTCTTTTATGGAGTAAAAGAGCTGCGTGTGTGGTGACAAGGACACCTTGGGAACAGGAGGCTTTGATTCCACTCTCTGTTCGCCACAGACCACCAGGTCACCTTGGCAACCCCCTTAGCTTGCATTACTGTTAACTCCGCAGAAGCTGGAAGTGAAGCCGAAGAGGTTCCTATTTCACACGCCAGCCGGCTCAGTGGGGGCGGGGGCGGGGGCGGGGGCGGGAGTGGGAGTAGGAGGAAAACCTGAGGTTTGATAGCTTCCCACGGTGGGAACCACCACCCCTGACAGGAATCTACCACACTGGAAAACACCTGTGTTCCAGCCCTTCTGTGGAGTCTGACTGCCCTTTCCTCCCTCCTATTTTTTTTTTTTTTTTTTAAGACGAGTATTGCTGTGTCGCCCAGGGTGGGCTGAAGTGGTGCAGTCTCAGCTCACTGCAGCCTCTGCTTCGCAGGTTCAAGCAATTCTCCTGCCTCAGCCTCCTGAGTAGCTGGGACTACAGGCGTGTACCACCACACCCGGTTAATTTTTGTATTTTTAATAGAGATGGAGTTTTGCCATGTTGGCCAGACTGGTCTCGAACTCCTGACCTCAAGTGATCTACCCACTTCGGCCTCCCAAAGTGCCGGGATTACAGGCTGAACCACCGTGCTCAGCCCCCTCCTCCTATTTCTCTGAGTATAGAAACTGAGGGGACTGAGACTAGAGGGAAAAGGGATAACGGAATTTCAATGATTTAAAAGCTGTAACTCCTGTCTCCCTAAAACGCATAAAACTAAACTGTAACCCGATTGCCTCAGAACCACTTATTCAAGGCTTCTTGGGTTCATTGTTCCTCCAGACTGTGGTCATTCATATTGGCTCAGAATAAACCTCTTTAAAATATCTTACAGGATTTGGTTTTTCTCTTAACACAGGAGATAGCATCAGATCCCACAGGTTGAGGGCTCAGTCCCCAAAACTGCCCCCTCACCTTCAGACACCAGTTGCAAGTCCGAGCATCTGGAACTTCTGACCAACTGGCTTCAAGTTGGGGTTCCTGCAACCCTGTCTTTGAGTTCAATTAATTTAATAGAGTGGCTCACAGAACTCAGGGAAACACGTTTACTAGTTTATTATGAAGGATGTTACAAAGGATATAGATGAAGAGATGCATAGTACAAGGTATAAGGGAAGGGGCAAGGGGCTTCCATGCCCTCCCCAGGGCACCACCCTCCAGGAACCTTCATGTGTTCAACTTTCTGGAAACCCTCTGAACCCTGTCCTCCTGGGTTTTTATGGAGGCTTCATTACATAGGCATGATTGATTAAACCATTAGCCATTGATGATCAGCTTAACCTTCAGCCCCTCTCCCCTTCCTTGAGGTTAGAGGTAGGGCTGAAAGTCCCAACCCTCTAATCCTGCCTTGGTCTTTCCAATGACCAGCTCCATCCCTAATATTGAGCTGTCAGTCATCATTAACACACAAAAAGATAGCACTCAGGAGATTTCAAGGATTTTAGGAGTTGTATGCCAGAAAATGGGATGAAGGCCAAATATATATTTCACAATATCACAGAGAGTAAACAGTTAAAATGATTCATGTGATGTCAGTGACTCGGGTCAAAAGCTAAACTGCTGCAACCATCAAGCCTTAACATGTGATAGTTCAAGGCAGACACTTTGTTTCTCTCACTAATAGTCCAATGCAGGAGTTCTAGGTCAGCAGAACTCTGCTCCACACAGTCACTCAGGGGCCCAGGCTCCTGGTAGCCCTGCCATCTCTCCTACTTGGCATCTAGAGGGGCTCTGATTAGTACCATCCCTGCCAGAAGGAAGGCGGCAAAGGGCATGGAAAGGCTTTACACACATGAGGGGCTTTACACACCAGGCCAGGAATAGGGACCTATCTTTCATTTCTACTTCCACTGGCAAGCATTTGATCTCATGGCCACTCCAGACTACAAGGGAGGCTGGAAAATGGACTCCAGCCTTGAGTCCAGGTAGAAAGGAGGGCCAGTTTTGTTGGACAGCCAGCAGTCTCTGCCCTGATGGCTTTATCAAAATGGAAACATTTGAAAGGAAAACTAGACCTCAGAGTTCAGTTTAACTCTCACATGTCCAGGACCTCTCAGACTTCCCAAAGCTGCCAGTAGAGGGCCAGGCTTTCACTCTGAGGACTGTCCCCTCTCCCAGCTTCCACGGATTCTAGAGCAGGGAATCAGAAGCCATAGGACCACATTCGAGGTTTATTCTTTGGATCAAGTATGAGCATCTGTGGCTCTATTTTTAAAGCTAAGTACTTCTTTTTCTGGATGGGTATTGGGGTAAATTGTGCTAGATATGCAGTTAAAGAAAGTACACTCAAGAAATAGATTTCCAGCCAGGCGTGGTGGCTTGCGCCTATAATCCAAGCACTTTGGGAGACTGAGATGGGAGGATAGCTTGAAGCTGCGAGTTTGTGACCAGCCTGGGCAACATAGTAAGACCTCGTCTTTACAAGAAATAAAAATATTAGCCAGGCATGGTGGCACACACCTGTAGTCCCAGCTACTGAGGAAGCTGAAGCAGGATGATCCCTTGAGCCCAGAAATTTGGGGCTGCAGTGAGCTAGGATTGCACCATGGCATGCCGGCAGAAAAAAAAAATTTTTCCATTAATAATGTTAAATTTTTTTTTACAGTTGTTGTGGAAGATAAAGCGCAGCCTGGCATATGCTCTTTCAAAGGAAGTTCTCAGGAATATCCTGTATATGGCACCAGACCTCAGACAATTCAGGTAGACAAAGACCCTCATGTGTATCAACCTACATAATGCTAGAAAAAAATCTTGAATATTCAAGGTCAGAGTATTTTTTAGAGGGTTTCTGTTTTTCCCTTATTTACAAGTTTGGCTTTTTCCTGATGTTCTATCAGTGACTAGAAATTGTATTAGTCCCTTCTCATGCTGCTATAAGGACATACCCAAGACTGGGTAATTTATAAAGGAAAAATGTTTAATTGGCTCACAGTTCTGCATGGCTGTGGAGGCCTCAGGAAACTTACAATCGTGGTGGAAGGGGAAGCAAACACGTCCTTCTTTTGTTTGTTTTGTTTGTTCTCTCGTGAGAACAAACTCAGTATCACAAGAACAGCATGGGGAAACCACCCCCATGATTCAATTACCTCCACCATGTCTCTCCCATGACATGCGGGGATTATGGGATTACAATTCAAGATGAGATTTGGGTGGGGAGGCAGCCAAACCACATCAGAGATCAATTTTGACTGTTGGAATTTTGGTGACATAGCAGAAGAATGACACTTTTGGACAAGTCTGGGGTTACATCTAGATATTATTTCCAAATTGCACATTATTTCAGGGACTTGTGACCCCTAATATTTTGGCTTAAGATATGGTTAAGAAGTGGCTCAATTTATAGTACCATGCACCTGGCTTCTATCATAAAACTCCATTAGAACCACAGTCTTGACGATTTTCAACTAGTCAGCCTCCATATATCAGGGGATGGATTGCCCAGGCTGTGGGTTGTCTGACTTTTGAAAACTAAAAATAAAATTCTAAGTCCCCAGCCATCTGAATGGATCCTTCCTCTCGACGAAGGGCATTCCAGAGTTAACCTGAAAAACTAGTTCAGGCCATGATGGAAAGGAGGGGTCAGATATACCTCATTATACCCTCCTCCCTTATGGAGTTCAGGCACAGCTGACCAGCATTAACACGAAAACAGATCCTAAGACTGACAAAACAGACTTTTTGTAGCGATAAGAGGTATCCAATTCCAGCCTAACTCTAGTATAGCATCACAAGACAGATAAGAGGCCCTGAAAGAAACTGAAGTATTTTACCCCCAAATTATGTTTCTTTGCTATATCTTGAAATAATCCTGCAAAGCTGTCTCTTGTGGGGAAAATCTACATTCTGAAGAGAATCCCCTTTCTTTTCCAGGCCTCTTTCTTGATCCAGGAGAGAATCAACTCTGATAAGAAACATCTACAATCTATTCTCTCTGAAGCCTGCTACCTGGAAGCTTCTTTTGTGTAAGAGGAACCATTTAGGGGTCTCCACAACCCCTTATCTTAACCCAGACATTCCCTTCTATTGATTCTAGATTTTTAGATAATAACCTCTTTCTACCAATTGCCAATCAGAAAGTCTTTGAATCTCCCTGTGACCTGAAAGCCCCACCTTGCTTCGAGTTGTCCTGTCTTTCCAGACCAAATCAGTGTACATACTACGTGTATTGATTGATGTCATATGTTTTCCTAAAATGTTTGAAACCAACCTGTAGCCCGACCACCTTGGGCATATGTCCTCAGGATCTCCTAAGGGCTGTGTGACAGGCTATTGATCACTCATATTTGGCTCAGAATAAATCCGCAAATATTTTACAGACTTTGACTCTTTTTGTCGACACTTTATTTCTCTACTTTTTCCCTGTGAGGCCATTTTGTGGTGTTTTTTTTTTGGTGTGCTTCACACCCATGGAGACCAGGAAAGGCAAGATTACGGAAAATCAGTTCCAACTAGAGGTGTTGCTCATCAGTGGTGAAACATGAGGACAAGGAGGCTGGATCTAATGCTTAAATCACATCCTTGCACTATCCTCTGCACCTGCAGTGTGCTCTAACTTGCGAGTTGCAGCTGTGGTCAGAGCAGCTGTTTTAGGTAAAGGAGTGAGTTTGCTCTGCCTGGTCAGATACTCTCCTGCCCTTTTATCTGCTGAAAAACGCTCTGGAGACCTCATGGGAGAGGTAAAAACACTCAGGTGTAAAAGATTTCTAAGGTTTACTAAATATAAGCCTTCTCAGAGCCAACTGCTTGTAATCCCTGATGCCTCAAGCAGAAGGAATCAACCTCTGTTCTGGAAGCTGGTGTCTGTAAGTACCAAACTCCTTCAGTTCAGGGAATAATTCATGAGTAGATTGTTCCTTAAATGCATGAAAATGGGTCTTACAGTTGGCAGCTTTTTCGCCTGTGCCTGAGGTGGGCCTCAGCCACAATGAATCCAGCATAAATGCAAATTGCAGAAAGCTCTTGACTTCTGTAGGCATGTTTCTCTGTTTAGGCAATTTTTTCGAGGAAGAAGCTTGGGATGTAACATCTTACATGGTGCAGTTTGCATGCACAAGGCTAGATAAAAAATGCCTCAACTGTTAAGCAAACAAACAGTTGGTCTTCTTTATTCTCTTTCCCTTTTCCTTTGTTCACCTTAGGCCGCTTAGAGCTTGTCTATACATGTCTTAAGTGAGGGTATTAAGGCAAAGGTATGGGTAGAAAGAAAAGGAAAACGTGAGCAAAGTGATGAAAAACCAATAGAAAAATTTTGTGGGGAAGTTTTAATGGTTGCCACTACAAGAAAATCACCTGTAAATCTCTAACTTTTAAAACTGTAACTTTCCCATAAACAGTTAACTAAATGTTACCACACCCAGCCAAAATGGAGTTAGCTTGTACCTGTAATCCCAGCACTTTAGGAGGCCAAGGTGGGAGGATCCTTTGAGACCAGCCTGGGCAACATATGAGACCTCGTCTCTACAAAAACTTTTACAAAAACAAAGTTAACTTCATTTAACAACGTTTAGGCAAATTCCACTTAGGATAGCATCAAAAATAATAAAATACTTTGGAATAAGCTTAACAAAAGAAGTATAAGATTTGTATGCTAAAAATGACAAAATGTTGAAATTAAAGTAGGCATAAATAAGTGAAAGGCATACATATGATCATAGATTATAAGAGTTAATATTATTAAAATGGCAATACTATTCAAAGTGATCTACAGATTCAGTGCAATTCCTTTCAAAATCCTACCTGCTTTTTTTTTTTTTTTTAATGGAAATTGACAAGCTGATCTCAAATTCCTATGGAAATGCAAGAAACTCAGAGTAGTGAAAACAATCTTGAAAAAGAACAAAGTTGGAGGACACACACTTTTTTTTTTTTTTTTTGAGATGGAGTCTCGCTCTGTCGCCCAGGCTGGAGTGCAGTAGCACTATCTCTGCTCACTGCAAACTCTGCCTCCCAGGTTCACGCCATTCTCCTGCCTCGGCCTCCTGAGTAGTTAGGACTACAGGCACCTGCCGCCACACCTGGCCAATGTTTTGTATTTTTATTACGGACAGGGTTTCACCGTGTTAGCCAGGATGGTCTCAATCTCCTGACCTTGTGATCCACCTGCCTCAGCCTCCCAAAGTGCTGGGATTACAGGCATGAGCCACTGCACCTGGCCAGGACTCACACTTTCTAATTACAAAACAAACATAGCTACAATAATCAAGACTATGTAATACCGACATAGGCATAGACATGTAGATCAATGGAATAGACTTGAAAGTCCAGAAATAAATGTTTACATTATAGTCAATTGATTTTCAGCAAATGTCCCAAGACATTTAATGGGGAAATAATCTTTTTAACAGGTCCCATTGGTTGTGGGACAATTGGATATTTACATGTAAACGAATGAAGTTGAACCCCCTACCTCAACCACATGAAAAATTAACTCAAAATGGGGGGGGAAAAAAGCCCATAAATTTAAAAGTTAAAACTATAAATTATTAGACGCATACATAAGTGTACATCTTCATGACTTTAGGTTTCTTACATGTGGCATCAAAAGTACAAACAACAAAAAAAGAAAAAATAGGTAAACTGAACATTACAAAAATTAAAAACATTTGCTCTTCAAAGGACACCATCAAGAAAGCGAAAAGACAATCCACATGGGAAGCAATTTTTTGAAATCATATATCTGATAAGGAATTTTGTTATTAATGTAACTCCACAAATTCATAAATTGAAGCCCTTGCCCCTAATGTGATGATATTTGGAGTTAGGGCCTTTAACAAGGCAATTGAGGTTAAATGACATAAATGTTGGGTCCTAATTTAATAGGACTGGTGTGCTTATGAGACGAGGAAGAGGCCGGGCACAGTGGCTCATGCCTATAATCCCAGCACTTTCGGAGGCAAGGCGGGGAGTAGGGGGTGGATCACTTAAGGTCAGGACTTCAAGACCAGCCTGATCAACATGGTAAAACCCCATCTCTACTAAAAATGCAAAATAGCCGGGCATGGTGGTACATCCCTGTAATCCCAGCTATTCGGGAGGCTGAGGCAGGAGAACTGCTTGAACCCGGGAGGCAGAAGTTGCAGTGAGCTGAGATCGTGCCATTGCACTCTAGCCTGGGCAACAAGAGTTAAACTCTGTCTCAAAAAAAAAAAAAAGAGGAGGAAGAGACACCAGGGGTGCTCAAGCACAGAGAAAAAGGAGGTAATTGTCTACAAACCAAAGAGAAAAGCCTCACCAGAAACAAACCCTGCTAGCACCTTGATCTTGGACTTCCAGACTCTAGAGCTATGCTGTGAGAAAATAAATGTCTTATGTTTGAGCTGTGGTATTTTGTTCTGGCAGCCTGAGCAAATGAGTACAGACTTGTATCTAGAATATATAAAGAACTATTACAGCTCAATAATAAAATGAAAACCCAATTTAAAAATGGGTAAAGGATCTGAATAGAGGGTGCTCCAAAGAAGATCTACCAATGACTAATAAACACTTGAAAAGATGCTCAACAACATTAGCTATTAAGAAAACCATAATGGGGTACCACTTCACGTTGACTATAATGGCTATAATCAAAAAGACAATACTGACCAGGCACAGTGGCTCACGCCTGTAATCTCAGCATTTTGAGGGGCTGAAGCAGGAGGATTGCTTGAGCCCAGGAGTTTGAGACCAGCCTAGACAACATATGGAGACCTTGTCTCTACAAAAAAGTTATTTATTTACTTATTTATTTGTAGACAAAGTCTATCTCTTTTGCCCAGGCTGGAGTGCAGTGGCACCATCTCAGCTCATTGCAACGTCCGCCCCCTGGGCTCAAGCGAATCTCCTGCCTCCGCCTCCTAAGTAGCTGGGACTACAGGTGTGTGCCACCACACCTGGCTGATTTTTGTACTTTTAGCAGAGATGAGGTTTCACCATGTTAGCCAGGCTGGTCTCGAACACCTGATCTCAAGTGACCCCGCATGCCTTGGTCTCCCAAAGTGCTGGGATTACAGGCGTGAGCCACCACACTTGGCCTCTACAGAAAATTTAAAAATTAGATGGGTGTGATGATGTGTGTCTATGGTCCTAGCTACTTGAGAGGCTGAGGCAGGAGGATCATTCAAGCTCAGGAGGTCGAGGTTACAGTGAGCCATGATCACACCACTGCACTCCAGCCTGGGTGACCAAAAGTAAAAAAATAAGGCAATAACTACTTTTAGTAACAATATGGAGAAATTGGAAGCTTCATACATTGCTGGTAGAGATGTAAAATAATGCAACCACTATGGAGAACAGGGTTGTAGGTAGTTCTTCAAAAAGTTAAACAGTTTCTATTTGACCTAACAATTCCACCCCAGGTATATACCTTAGAGTAGTGAAAACGTATGTTCCCGAAATTCTTGTACATGAATGTTCATAGCAGTATGATGCATAATAGCCACAAAATGGGAACAATCTGTTACAGTTCGAATACATGTCCCTGCCAACTCTCATGTTGCATTGTAATCCCCCATGTTGAAGATAGAACCTGGTAGGAGGTGATTGGATCATGGGAGTGGAATTCTCATGAATGGTTTAGCACCATCCTCTTGGTGCTGTCCTCATGACAGTGAGTGAGTGCTTGAGAGATCTGGTCATTTAAAAGTTTGTGGCATCTCCCCCCACACTCTTTCTTGCTCCTGTTTTCACAATGTGACACACCTGCTCCCTCTGTGCCTTCCACCGTTAGTAAAACCTTCCTGAGGCTTCCTCTGAAGCCAAGAAGATGCCACTACCATGCTTGTACAGCTTGCAGAACTGGGAGCCAATTAAACCTCTTCTCTTTATAAATTACGTAGTCTCAGGTGTCTCTTTATAGCAATGCAAGAATGGCCTACTACACCATCCAAATGCCCATCAACTGATGAATGGACAAACAAAATATGACATATGCATACAATGGAATATTATTCAGCCACAAAAAAGAATAGAGTACTACATGCTACAACATAGATAAACCTTGAAAACTTTAAACTAGGTGAAACAAGCCAGACAGAAAAAGCAACATATTGTATGATTCCATTTATATGAAATGTCCAGAATGGACAAATCTGTAGAAAGCAGAATGGAGGTTGCCAGAGGCTGAGGTCAATGGGGAATAGGAGTGACTATTAATGGATAGAGTTTCTTTTAAAATAGTTGATGAAAATAGTCTGGAATTAGATGGGGTGATGGTTGTACAACTTTGTGAATATACTAAAAACCACTGGGTTGTATAGTTTAAAAGGGTGAATTTTATGATTTTGAGTTGTTTTTCAGTAAAGCTCTTATTTTTTTTAATCCTCAAAAAAAATTGAAAACAAAATTAAAAGCCTTTTCTTTTCTTTTTTTCTTTTTTTTTTTGAGAGAGTCTTGCTCTGTCACCCAGGCTGGAGTGCAGTGGCGTGATCTTAGCTCACTGCAATCTCCACCTCCCAGGTTCAAGCAATTCTCCTGCCTCAGCCTCCTAAGTAGCTGGGACTACAGGAACATGTCACCAAGCCTGGCTAATTTTTGTATTTTTAATAGAGATGGAGTTTCACCATGTTGGCCAGGCTGGTCTTGAACTCCTGGCCTCGTGATCCATGCGCCTCAGCCTCCCAAAGTGCTGGGATTATAGGCTGGAGCCACTGCACCTGGTCAATAGTATTTTCAAAATGTAGATACAGTAACGGACATATTATTATTATTATTATTTTTTTTTTTTTTTTTTTTTTTTTTTGAGACGGAGTCTGGCTCTGTAGCCCAGGCTGGAGTGCAGTGGCTGGATCTCGGCTCACTGCAAGCTCCGCCTCCCGGGTTCACGCCAGTCTCCGGCCTCAGCCTCCCGAGTAGCTGGGACTACAGGCGCCCGCCACCTCGCCCGGCTATTTTTTGTATTTCTTAGTAGAGACGGGGTTTCACCGTGTTAGCCAGGATGGTCTCGATCTCCTGACCTCGTGATCCGCCCATCTCGGCCTCCCAAAGTGCTGGGATTACAGGCTTGAGCCACCGCGCCTGGCCATAACCAACATATTATTTTGCCCACTAGGTTAAAAGACTTTGGAGAGTCTCCAGGCCACTTAATTTGTTTGTTAGATTTTCTTCCCTGGTCTTTTCCACTTTAAAAAGTGATAAATTATGCATGATGGTTCCTTTCCATTTTTCTCCTCTGCCTAGAGTTGTACCCAGGAAGTGTGTTCTCAGCAAACAGCAGACTCTCCTCTTACCACTCCCTCGTTCTGTTCTGAGGATGGCAGAGGTCAAGGGGAATATCGGTCTGTAAGGTCCAGGGCTCACTTCCCTCTGCAGGCCTGAGCAAGACACACTTTTTTTTTTTTTTTTTTTTTTCCGACGATTATACCACATGGTCTCAGCCTCAAAGTACTTACATTCCCAGGCATGTAAAATGTGAATGATAATGTGTATTTCAGGAGGTAGGACTGGAGGAGCAGTAGGTGGTAAATAGATTTTTCAATGTGCATCATTGTGTACTGTTTGCATTTTTACTGTGTGTTGTGGATAGAATTGTGCTGTTCCCCCCACCAACCTCACCCACTGCCCCACATTCATACTTTTGGGGTTTGTTTGTTCGTTTGTTTGAGACAGGGTCTCATGCTGTCACCCAGGCTGGAGTGCACTGGCACAATCACTGCTCACTGCAGCCTCTACCTCCTGGGCTCAAGTGATCCTCCTGCCTTAGCCTTCTCTGAGTAGGTGGCATTATAGATGGCACCACCATACCCAGCTAATTTTTTTATTTTGTAGAGATGGCAGTCTCACTCTGTTGCCCAGGTTGGTCTTGAACTCCTGAGCTCCAGCAATCTGCCTGCCTCAGCCTCCCAAAGTGCTGAGATTATAGGTGCGAGCCATCATACCTGGCCACCAAATTCATTTAAGTCTTAATCTCTGGCACCATTCCAAATATTTGGAGATAGGGCCTTTGAGGAGGTGATTAAGGTTAAATATGGGTGGGCCTTGATCCAACAGGACTGGCTTTCACTCGCATCCGTGTGAAGAGACCACCAAACAGGCTTTGTGTGAGCAACAAGGCTATTTATTTCACCTGGGTGCAGGCGTGCTGAGTCCAAAAAGAGTCGGCAAAGGGAGATAGAGGTGGGGCCGTTTTATAAGATTTGGGTAGGTAAAGGAAAATTACAGTCAAAGGGGGTTGTTCTCCAGCGGGCAGGGGTGGGGGTTACAAGGTGCTCAGTGGGGGGAGCTTTCTGAGCCAGGATGAGCCAGGAGTAGGAAATTCACAAGGTAATGTCATCAGTTAAGGCAAGGAACAGGTCCTTTTTTTTTTTTTTTTTTTTTGAGGCGAAGTTTCACTCTTGTTGCCCAGGCTGGAGTGCAATGGCACGATCCCTGCGATCCCTGCTCACTGCAACCTCCGCCTCCCAGGTTCAAGCAATTCTCCTGCCTCAGCCTCCCTAGCAGCTGGGATTATAGGCATGTGCCACCAGGCCCAGCTAATTTTGTATTTTTAGTAGAGACGGAGTTTCTCCATGTTGGTCAGGCTGATTTTGAACTCCCGACCTCACGTGATCCACCCGCCTCAGCCTCCCAAAGTGCTGGGTTTACAGGCATGAGCCACTACGCCCGGCCTCATTTTCACTTCTTTTGTGGTGGAATGTCATCAGTTAAGGCAAAGAACAGGCCATTTTCACTTTTGTGATTCTTCAGTTACTTCAGGCCATCTGGGCGTAAAAGTGCAGGTCACAGGGAATACGATGACTTAGTTTGGGCTCAGAGGCCTGACATTCCTGCCTTCTTATGTTAATAAGAAAAATAGGCCGGGCGCGGTGGCTCAAGCCTGTAATCCCAGCACTTTGGGAGGCCGAGACGGGCGGATCACGAGGTCAGGAGATCGAGACCATCCTGGCTAACACGGTGAAACCCCGTCTCTATTAAGAAATACAAAAAAAAAACTAGCCGGGCGAGGTGGCGGGCGCCTGTAGTCCCAGCTACTTGGGAGGCTGAGGCCAGAGAATGGCGTGAACCTGGGAGGCGGAGCTTGCAGTGAGCTGAGATCCGGCCACTGCACTCCAGCCTGGGCGACAGAGCGAGACTCCGTCTCAAAAAAAAAAAAGAAAAATAACATAAAATAGTATTGAAGTGTTGGGGCAGCGAAAAAAATTTTTGGGGGGTGTGGCATGGAGAGATAATGCACCACGTTTCTCAGGGCTGCTTCGAGTGGGATTAGGGGCTGTGTGGGAACCTAGAGTGGGAAAGGTGAAGTTGAAGGAGGATTTTGTGATAAGGGGTGATATTGTGGGGTTGTCAGAAGGAGCATTTGTCATATAGAATGATTGGTGATGGCCTGGATACGGTTTTGGATGAATTGAGAAACTAAACGGAAGATACAAGATCCGAATAAAAGAAGGAGAAAAATAGGTATTAAAGGACTAAGAATTGGGAGGACCCAGGACATCCAATTAGAGAGTGCCCAAGTGGGTTCAGCATAATTACTTGCTTGGTTGGCAAGTTTTGGGGCTCTATCCTTGAGTTTTTTATGTTGTCATACACCAGGCCAGATTGATTTAGGTAAAAACAACACTCTTCATTTAAGAACGTACAGAGTCCTCCTTTTTCAGCAGTGAGTAAGTCAAGGCCTCGGTGGTTTTGAAGGACAACTACAGCTAAAGAGTCAACTTGGGCCTGGAGTGTCAGGCCTCTGAGCCCAAGCCAAGCCATCGCATCCCCTGTGACTTGCATGTATATGCCCAGATGGCCTGAAGTAACTGAAGAATCACAAAAGAAGTGAAAATGCCCTGCCCCGCCTTAACTGATGACATTCCACCAGAAAAGAAGTGAAAATGGCCAGTCCTTGCCTTAACTGATGACATTACCTTGTGAAAGTCCTTTTCCTGGCTCATCGTGGCTCAGAAATCTCCCCCACTGAACACCTTGTGACCCCCACTCCTGCCCGCCAGAGAACAACCCCCCTTTGACTGTAATTTTCCTTTACCTACCCAAATCCTATAAAACGGCCCCACCCTTATCTCCCTTCGCTGACTCTTTTTGGACTCAGCCCGCCTGCACCCAGGTGAAATAAACAGCCATGTTGCTCACACAAAGCCTGTTTGGTGGTCTCTTCACATGGACATGCATGACATGGAGGACTGATAAAGTTTGTGATATGTCTGTGATGCTAGCAGAGAAGTCATTAGAGAGGCTACGGAAGGTCATGACAGAGGTTGAAATGCTCGCTATTCCAGTACCGAGAGCAATAGTAGAGGCAGAAAGTCCTAAACCGACAAGCAAGGGAATTAGTGGAATAACTCTTCTTTGTCATGTCGGTGTCATGAGGGGAACAGGGAGCTCTTTGGTCCCATTTGCAAATTGAATTTTGGGAGTAAGGAAAACTAGTGTGCATGTGCCCATCGAATTAGCAGGTAGGCACATGTAGGTAGAGGATCCACAGAGGAAGAAGAGGCCTTGTGTGAGGAAAAACTGGAGATGCAAAGTAAAAAGATGAGAGGGAGTGCTGAAAGGGGTGTCTTGTACCCAGACTCCTAGGGATCCAGCTAGGGCGGCAGCCGTCAGAGGTTGTAATGGGGACTGATGAGGTAACTGCATAGATTTTCTATAACTATGCAGTTATAGAAACTGCATAGATTTTCTATAACTGCATGAAAACTGCATAGATTTTCATGGTGTATGAGAAAACGTTGAGTATCTACAAGCAACCTTTCACTGTTACTCACGAGGCTGGGTATAAGTAAACAAAAAGAGGGCCTGGGAGGAGAGTCTGATGAGCAAGGGAAAGGTAGCCAAGGATGGAGTGAAATACAGGGTAAGTGTCTTCCTAAGCAATAATTACTGCTAATGTTTGCAAGTTTGCCAGTATTGACAGAGGGCTTATCTGTAATACGAAGCTGGAAGGCTCCAATTGTTTCAGTGATGTGTGTAGTTGGGCTTTGGTGATGAAGAGTAAACGAACATCGAGAAGGTGAAAGGTTACCTAGGGGAATTCCAGTGGATCTTTGCCAAGAGATACATGAAGGAGCGGCTACAGGAATAGTAGTTTGTGTTGTGAGAGGTCCAAATATGCGGGGAGCAGAGTTGATATAAGGAGAAAGGTTTTTTAAGTAAGTGCGGAGGAGGGCGGCAGCTTGCTGATGTGCAATGTCTGGGGAGGTCCTGCTGGACCTGTCTAGAAAGTAAATGAGTTCTTCAGGGGGGCAAAGGGGAGGGCTGTTAAAGGAAGTTTGGAGGTGTAAGGAGACAGGAGATGTTGCTCAGTCTGCATGTAAGGAGAGGACAGCTGTGTAGGCGCTGGAAGAAAGAAATGCAAAGCCAGCAGTTGTTCACTAAGGAGGGATTAGAAATGGCTAGGAGAGAATGGGTAAGGTTGACAGTGTGGTGGAGATAGCTGGGGAGAGGTAGAGGGTGGCATAAGAATGGGAATGAGAATAAGAGTGAGTATAAAGTAAAGAATAGAACTTCTTCGGCCGGGCGCGGTGGCTCAAGCCTGTAATCCCAGCACTTTGGGAGGCCGAGACGGGTGGATCACGAGGTCAGGAGATCGAGACCATCCTGGCTAACACAGTGAAACCCCGTCTCTACTAAAAAATACAAAAAAAACTAGCCGGGCGAGGTGGCGGGCGCCTGTAGTCCCAGCTACTCGGGAGGCTGAGGCCGGAGAATGGCGTGAACCCGGGAGGCGGAGCTTGCAGTGAGCTGAGATCCGGCCACTGCACTCCAGCCTGGGCAAGAGCGCGAGACTCCGTCTAAAAAAAAAAAAAAAAAAATAGAACTTCTTCAAGGGGAAAGTGTGGGAGGGTCCCCTGCCAGCAAAGGTCATCTGTCCAGTCTAAGAGGGAGTTAAGAGTGGCGGTTTGGGGATAGCACCAAGAGATATCAGCTATGATGGCTTGGAGAAACACTGTAAACCAGCAGTGTAAACAAGAGAAGGGCATTTACAAGTAGTTGAGAACGGTGAATAGGAGTATGACTAGACAGAAGATAGTAGGGATGACTAGTTTTGGGGGCTCGGTCCAAGTAGTGGCGGTGACTTTGTAAAGCCCTGTTTCAAAAAGTAGGGTAAGGACGAACAGACCTAATAGAATGAAGGGATGTATTTGGCTCATAAGGGTTATTACTGTTCTTCAGAAATGGGAGTGAGTTTAAGGGAAGTAGAGGAGAGTACTTGTGACTTCCAGGAGGAAGAGGAAGGATTAGGCTGGCTGTCCGACAGACACAGCTTTATTCTGGAACAGTGAACCCAGTGGGGAGGATCCTGCAGGCGGGTGGCAGTTGGGGTACTATAGATGACTAAATAGGGTCCGGTCCATCGAGGTTGTAGAGTTTGAGGGGTCAGATTCTTGACAAGAACTGATCGTCCAGCTAGGGTGTCTTCATATGGCTGGGAATCTGGAGTGGGCAAGAGAAGATTAGCAGCCTGGTGAATTCCCTGTCTAGCCTGCTGGAGGACTGACAGATAGTTGCCTAGAGGGCTGGTGTCTGGGATGAGGTTGGGGCTGAGCAAGAAAGTGCGTCCATATAAAAGTTCAAATGGACTGTACCCTGTAGCATCTCAAGGACAGGCTCTAATTCTGAGAAGGGCAAGAGGTAAAAGTACTGCCCAGTCCTTTTTAAGTTGGAGGCTGAGCTTGGTGAGGTGTGTTTTTAAAAGACCATTAGTCCGTTCTACCTTTCCTGAAGATTGAGGATGGTAAGGGATATGAAGGTTCCACCGAATACCAAGAGCCTGAGAAACTGCTTGGGCGATGTGACTACTAAAGGCCAGTGTGTTATCAGACTGCATAGAGGTGGGAAGGCCAAACCAAGGAATTATGTCTGACAGAAGGGAAGAAATGACTGCAGTGGCCTTCTCAGACCCTCTACCCATCCAGTGAAAGTGTCTACCCAGACCAAGAGGTATTTTAGTTTTCTGACTTGCGACATGTGAGTAAAGTCAATTTGCCAGTCCTGGGCAGGGGCAAATCCTTGAGCTTGATGTGTAGGAAAGGGAAGGGGTCTGAACAATCCTTGAGGGGTAGTAGAATAGCAGATGGAACACTGAGAAGTGATTTCCTTGAGGACATATTTCCATGATGGAAAGGAAATGAGAGGTTCTTTTTTTTTTTTTTTTTTGAGACAGAGTCTGGCTCTGTCGCCCAGGCTGGAGTGCAGTGGCCGGATCTCAGCTCACTGCAAGCTCCGCCTCCCAGGTTCACGCCATTCTCCTGCCTCAGCCTCCCGAGTAACTGGGACTACAGGCGCCCGCCATCTCGCCCGGCTAGTTTTTTGTATTTTTTAGTAGAGACGGGGTTTCACCGTGTTAGCCAGGATGGTCTCGATCTCCTGACCTCGTGATCCTCCCGTCTCAGCCTCCCAAAGTGCTGGGATTACAGGCTTGAGCCACCGCGCCCGGCCGGAAATGAGAGGTTCTAAGAGACGGGCTAGCGGCTTGTAACCTACATGGAAGAGATTATGAAATGACGACAGAATAGAATGGGCCTGTGAGACTGGAAGGAGATATTTTCCTTGGTCTAAGAACCATTTGCCTTGTTTCGGAAGAGATTGATAGATGGAAGTTTCAGCGGGGGAGTAGGTGGGAGTGACCGATGTGAAGGAGAAAAACTGGCCACTAGCTGCTTGTCTAGCCACTTTATCAGCATAAGCATTGCCTAGAGCAATGGGATCTGATGCCTTCTGATGGCCCTTGCCGTGAATGACTCCAGCTTCCTTTGGAAGTAAAGCAGCCTTGAGCAGAGTTTTTATTAAAGAGGCATTAATAATGGAAGACCCTTGCATAGTGAGGAAACCTCTTTCAGCTCATATGACAGCATGGTGGTGCAGCATATGGAAGGCATATTTAGAGTCAGTATAAATATTGACGCATGGTCCCTTTGCAAGAGTGAAGGCCCGAGTTAAGGCAACTAGTTCAGCTTGCTGAGAGGTAGTGGAGGGGGGCAGAGTGGTAGCCTCAATGATAGATGTGGAAGATACTATAGCATAGCCTGCCTTTGCTGGTGAATGGCGATTAGGCCTGGTGGAACTGCCATCAATAAACCAAATGTGATCAGGGTGAGGAACAGAAGAGAAGGAAATATGGGGAAATGGGGTGAATGTCAGGTGGATCACAGAGATACAGTCATGGGGGTCAGGTGTGGTATCTGGAATAATGTGGGAGGCCAGATTGAAGTCCAGGCCAGGAACAATGGTAGTTGTGGGAGATTCAACAAAGAGTGAGTATAGCTGAAGGAGCCGGGGAACAGAAAGTATATGTGTCGGGTGTGAGGAAGAAAATAGATTTTGGCAGTTATGAGAGCTGTAGAGAGTGAGTTGAGCATAGTTAGTGATTTTTAGGGCCTCTCAAAGTATTAGGGCAGGTGCAGCTGCTGCACGGAGACATCATGGCTAGCCTAAAACAGTAAGGTCAAGTTGTTTAGACAAAAACATTATAGGATGTGGTCCTGGCCCTTGTGTAAGAATTCCAACTGCATAGCCCTGCACTTTGGCTGTATGTAATGAAAAGGGTTGGGATGAGTCAGGGAGAGCTAGGGTGGGGGCAGTCTCTAAAGCTGTCTTCAAGGAATGGAAAGAGGAGTGGGGGAAGGATTTAGGATCTATGGGGTCAGCTAGGTTTCCTTTTGTGAGTTTATATAATGGTTTTGTTAGGATGGCAAAACCAGGTATCCAAAGGCAAAAATATCCAACCATGCCTAGGAAGGAAAGGAGTTGTTGTTTTGTAGAAGGTGTTGGGGTGGTTTGAGAGATCAGTCAGACACGATCGGCAGGGAGAGCACGTGTGTTTTTATGAAGAATTATGCCGAGGTGGGTAATGGATGAAGAAGAAATTTGAGCTTTGGAGGGGGATACCCGATATTCTTTGGAGAATAAATGTTGAAGGAGCAGAAGGCTATCTTGTTGAGAAGATTCAAAGGAGGGGCTACAAAGAAGAAGGTCATCAATATATTGAATAAGGTGAGAAGTGGAGGGGTGGAAAGAAAATAAATCATGAGAAAGAGCTTGGCTGAAGTAATGAGGGCTGTTCGGCCTTGCGGCAGCACAGCCCAGGTAAACTGCTGGGACTGATGGGTGTCAGGGTCAGTCCAGGTAAAAGCAAAGAGAGGATGGGATGAGGGGTGAAGGGGAAGAGTGAAAAAAGCATCTTTAAGATCAAGAATGGAATAGCGAGTGGTGGAGGAAGGTATTGAGGACAAAGAGTGTACAGTTTGGGCACTACAGGATGGATAGGCAAAGCAATTTGGTTGATAAGGTGCAGATCCTGAACTAACCTGTAAGGCTCGTCTGGTTTTTGGACAGGTAAAATCGGGCAATTGTAAGGAGAGTTTATAGGTTTCAGAAGCCTATGCTGTAACAGGCGAGTGATAACAGGATTTAATCCTTTTAAAGCGTGCTGTGGGATGGGATATTGGCGTTGAGTGGGGTAAGGGTGATTAGGTTTTAATAGCATGGTAATGGGCATGTGATCGGTTGCGAGGGAGGGTTGCCAGAGATGTCCCATACTTGTGGGTTAAGGTGGGGGGATACGAGAGGAA
Organism: Papio anubis; assembly: GCF_008728515.1. Taxonomy (NCBI): domain Eukaryota; kingdom Metazoa; phylum Chordata; class Mammalia; order Primates; family Cercopithecidae; genus Papio; species Papio anubis. Next base: position 101,637,866 of record NC_044989.1, read on the forward strand.
GACGCAAAGAAGGCTTTGGGTTGGGAAGGATGGCAATGAGATGTCACTGTAGTCCAGGAATAGTCAGGGAAGCAGATAATTTGGTTAAAATGTCTTGGCCTAATAAGGGAACTGGGCAGGTGGGGATCACTGAAAAAGAGTGCATAAAAGAATGTTGTCCAAGTTGGCACCAGAGTTGGGGGAGTTTTAAGAGGTTTTGATGCTTGGCCATCAATACCTACAACAGTTATAGGGGCAAGGGAAACAGGCCCTTGAAAAGAAGGTAATGTGGAGTGGGTAGCCCCCATATCAATTAAACAGGGGACAGACTTACCCTCCACTGTAGGAGTTACCCAAAGCTCAGCGTCCGTCATAGTCTAGGGGGCTTCTGAGGCGATTGGGCAGCGTCAGTCTTCAGCTGCTAAGCTGAGGAGATCTGGGAAGGAGTCGGCCAAGGAACGTTGGGTTTTGGCTCCAGGGGCTTTAGCAGCAGTGGCGATGTGAGTTGGACAGTCTGACCTCCAGTGGGGGCCCACACAGACAAGGCAGGGCTTAGGAGGAATCTCGGGCTGCAGGCATTCCTTGGCCCAGTGGCCAGGCTTTTGGCATTTGAAGCAAGGCCCACGAGGATGTTTTGAAGGAGCCCCTGGGAGCTGTGGCTTGGATGTTCTGAAGTTTTTGTATGCTGGAGACGTGGTTGTGGGTTGTCTTACAGCGGAGGCAAGTAGCTATAACTCAGAAATGCGTTGCTGTCTGGCTACCTCCTCTTATTGTACAACTTGAAGGCAAGGTTGATTAATTCCTGTTTTGGGGTTTGAGAGCCAGATTCTAATTTTTGAAGCTTTTTTCTAACATCAGGAGCTGAGTGGGTGATAAAATGCATATTAAGAATAAGGCAGCCTTCTAGCCCCTCTGGGTCTAGGGTGGTTAAGCGTCTTAAGGGTTGCTACTTAGCAGGTCATGAACTGGGCTGGGTTTTCATTTTTACCTTGGGTAGTTTAAGTTTGTCATAATTAACAGCTTTGTAAGCTGCCCTTTTAACCCCTTCAATTAGGTAGGAAACCATGTAATTTTGCCTAGCTATACCTGGGGAATCTGCCTAATAGTTCCATTGGGGATCTTCTCGGGGAACTGCTCGAATGCCTTCTTGGAGGTCTGGCTCATGGAGCTGGCGGTTGTCAGCGTGAGATTGGGCTAGAGAAAAAACTCTTTCCTATTCATCTGGGGAGAGGGTAGAAGTTAGGATGACATTTAAGTCACTCCAGGTTAAATTGTAGAACGGAGTTAGATATAGGAATTCCTGTATATATTTAGTGGGATCTGATGACAAAGAGCCTAAACACTGACTGATCTGAGAGAGGTCTGATAGAGAAAAAGGTACATGTACCCTGACTATGCCTTCAGCTCCAGCCACTTCTCTAAGAGGAAACTGTTGGGCAGGTGGGGAAGAGCTAGTCATGGAACTAAACTGTAAGACGGACTGGGTGTGAAGAGGGGAGGTGATAGAAGGATTATAGGGTGGAGGAGCAGAGGCTGAGGAAGAATTAGGACTTAGCTCGGCCTGGTGACAAGCAGCCTGGGGAGGAGGGGAGAGGTCGGATGGGTCTGTAGAAAAGGAAGACTGGAAAGACTCAGCGATGCTTGGGGTTGGGACTGAGGGGACAGGCGGGAGGGAAAGAAGGAGGATTTGGGAGGAATCGCATTGGGAACAGAGACTAGGGAAGGAAGGAAGTGTGAAAAATGCCTGGATGTAAGGCACCTCAGACCATTTGCCTGTTTTTGGACAAAAATTGTCTTGGTCTCGTAGGATGGAGAACTCAAAAGTGCCATTTTCTGGCCATTTAGAACCATGGTCGAGTTTGTATTGGGGCCAAGCAGTATTGCAGAAGAAAATAAGATGCTTAGATTTTAGGTCAGGCAAGAGTTGAAGAGGTTTTAAGTTCTTGAGAACACAGGTTAAGGGAGAAGGAGGAATGGAGGGTAGAAGGTTGCCCATAGCGAAGGAGGCACGTTTAAAGAGAAGGGGAGAGACAGAGAAGCGGGGTGGGAAGCAGCCCTGGGCTGCAATGTGGGTGAGCAGCCAAAGCAGGTGTCCCCGCAATTGACTTGCCACCAAGGGAATGTGGGTGAATGACAAAGGCAGGCATCCCCGCAGAGATCAGACACCAGTGGAACATGGGTGAATAATCAGAGGCGTCTCCGCGATGATTAAACACAGAGGGGGAAGGCTGCCTTCCCGAGTCCGTGACCGGTGCCGGAGTTTTGGGTCCATGGATAAAATGTGTCTCCTTTGTCTCTATCAGAAAATGAAAGGAATTGAAATTAAGAGAAGGGAGAGATTGAAGAGCGGCGCGAAGATTGAAAGGAGAAATAGGTTGAGGGATAGTGAGAGAGGTTGGAGAAGAGTCAAAAAGAGGCCGCTTACCAGATTTAAAATTGGCAAGATGTTCTTTGGGCTGGTCGGTCTGAGGACCCAAGGTCCTAGGTGGATCTTTCTCATGGAGCAAAGTGCAGGAGGACAGGGGATTGATCTCCCAAGGAAGGTCCCCCGATACGAGTCACGGCACCAAAATTTCACTCGCGTCCGTGTGAAGAGACCACCAAACAGGTTTTGTGTGAGCAACGAGGCTGTTTATTTCACCTGGGTGCAGGCGGGCTGAGTCCGAAAAGAGTCAGCAAAGGGAGATAGAGGTGGGGCTGTTTTATAGGATTTGGGTAGGTAAAGGAAAATTACAGTCAAAGGGGGTTGTTCTCTGGCAGGCAGGAGTGGGGGTCACAAGGTGCTCATTGGGGGAGTTTTTGAGCCAGGATGAGCCAGGAAAAGGACTTTCACAAGGTAATGTCATCAGTTAAGGCAAGGACTGGCCATTTTCACTTCTTTTGTGGTGGAATGTCATCAGTTAAGGTAAGGAACAGGCCATTTTCACTTCTTTTGTGATTCTTCAGTTACTTCAGGCCATCTGGGCGTATATGCGCAGGTCACAGGGGATACGATGGCTTAGCTTGGGCTCAGAGGCCTGACACTGGCGTCCTTATAAGAAAAGAGACAGAGACACTGGGGATGGTGTATACAGAGGAATGCCCAAGTGAGGACACGGTGAGCAGGCAGCCATCTGCAAGCCGAGGAGAGAGGCCTCACCAGAAACCAAACCTGTGGCTGCTTTGATCCTCTACTTCTGTAGCAGGATGAGCCGCAGATCAAACTCCTCAGACAATGAGTTAAAGAAGGAAGGGGTTTCTTTGGCCGGGGTCATTGGCAAGACTCCTGTCTCAAGAGCTGAGCCCCCTGAATGAGCAATTCCTGTCCCTTTTAAGGGCTCACAACTCTAAGGGGGTGCATGTGAGGGGGTCGTGATTGATTGAGCAAGCAGAGGGTACGTGACTGGGGGCTGCATGCACTAGTAATTAGATCGGAACAAAACAGGATAGGGATTTTCACAGTGCGTTTCTATACAATGTCTGTAATCTATAGATAACAGAACCGATTAGGTCAGGGGTCTATATTTAACTACCAGGCCCAGGGTGCGTCGCCGGGCTGTCTGCCTGTGGATTTCATTTCTGCCTTTTAGTTTTTACTTCTTCTTTCTTTGGAGGCAGAAATTGGGCATAAGATGATATGACGGGGTGGTCTCCTCCCTTATTCCCTGCTTTTGAGACTCTCACTCATTTTATTAGTGGGAGTTCTCACTTTCATTTTCACTACCCATGTCTTCGTGCAAGACAGACCGATAGTGATTCATATAGTACACTTGGGCTGAGGCATTTTTGTGAACTAAGGTAGTGATGAAGCTTTTTATCATTTGAAGAAGTATAGCTAGCAAACAAGGGAGCAGTAAGCAGGTTCCTATTATTATTATTATTATAACTCCTATTATAAGAGTTTTAAATCCTCCTAGCGCTGGGAACCATTTTCCAAACATGGCCCTAGGATCAAATCCATGCCACACTTGCATGGGCACATGTGCCAGTTTTGTCATATCTCTAACTATGTCTCCAACTACTTGCCCTTGATCATCTATTTGTAGACAGCAAATTGGTAAGGTTAAATTTCCCACAGACCCCTCCTTCAGCTGCTAGCAAGAAGTCGAGAGCCAATCTATTTTGATAGATAGCGTTTCTCATCTGAGTTTCTTGCCGGGCCAGAATAGTCAAGGCTCTGCTGGTTTTATTAGTGATTATTTCTAAGACAGCTTGTAACCGTATGATTTGGTTGATCATGTAAGTGGGGGTCCAGTATCCCCATGAGCCGTCTTGTGCCCAAGTAGCAGGCCCATAATATTGTATGATTCTCTCAGGGGGCCATTCATCATCTTTCCTATTTCCTATAGCTATGCTTCTCTTTCCGCGGGAAGCATAGACAAGGAAACCCAGGAGTTCACCTGTTTTCATGGGCAGTAAGAAGAAAGATGGTTTAATAGTGCCAATAACACAACTACCTGCCCACTGGTCAGGTAACTTGGCATAAGATCTATGCCCACATATCCAATATAATCCAGTGGGGGCTGTCCAGTCCCCCGGTGAGACCCCGGGTGGGTCCTCATGGTTTGCAACTTTGGGAATTTGCTAAATGGATTCCTCTCTGTTTGATTTGAACTCCACCAAGTGACTGTTTTTGTGGTACCATTATACAGTTTCTGTCCCAGACAACTAAGTCATCCTACGGGGTGAGTGAATTCTTTTCCTTCTCTAACTATGCAATATTGTCCAATAATTGAGGCTTTTAGGACCCAGAAATTATCAGGGTGATTCTTTTGAGCCAGGAATTCATTAGGAACTGGGTCTGTAGGTACTAATTCGTGGGCTACCCATGGCCATTGATCTCCCATTATAGTTCCTCCGCATACATAACATGAAGTGACATTGAGAGACTGGGCTACATGCTCGGCTAATTGCAAAAATGAATTTCTTGTTTTTCCTGGAATTTCTGGTACTGGTACATTGAGTTCATCATAGAAAGTTTGAAACACTGGCTCAGGAGAGTGTTTGTAAACTTCTCCTCGAACCAAGATATTTACTCGAGGATCCAATCCAGCCCCGTCGATTCCTAAGGTCACATGCTCCCCTTTTTTCCAGCAAGGATCCAAGGGGATTGGTTATTATTAGCTTTAAGGGGTTATATTGTTCCTTAGTGCAGGAAGGGCCATTTTTTCCATTCTGATGGTGGACTAGATCCTTTTCATTTTTTATCCAAGTGGCCCAAATGACACAAGACCAGTATCCACATTCATTTCCACACAGTCCTAATTCATGACAAATGTACTTATTTTCAGTCATATGGCCTTTTTTCCAACTAAAAGAGCCACATCCCCTTCCTAACTTACTGCTATTAATGACAGTACAGGCATCAGATTTCAAGATTATGCATTTGGGCACCCCTTGTTCTTCTGTTCTGGCTAATACTTTACTTGTATCATTTATGAGTCCCCACCAGTCTTCAGTCCTTAATCTTATTTCAAAAACTGGACATGGGAGGCTCAGAGAGGTCATAACACACAGCTGGTCAGTTGTTTCCTGGGCTACATACCTTGTACTGAGTGTCCTTACATAAACATGTTCCTTTTAAAGTTCTTAGGCATTCATAGTAACTATAGAACAGAAATATTGTTTTAACTTGTTGCCCTACATCGGTAACCTGATGTGTACACTGAGAACAGTCTTCCATGTGGGGAAAATCAGTGGAAGTATTTACAAGTCCAAATTATGAGAAAAATGAGTCCCATGATGATTCTTCTCATGCTTCGGCCGTGCATAGACCAGTCAGCTTCCAGGTGTGACTGGAGCAGGGCTTGTCGTCCTCCTCAGTGTCACTTGCAGGGGTTGTCCGGGCTCAGTTTTGCCTCCCAAGTTTCATCGGCTGCAGGTTTCACACGCTGTGGTGGATCCAGGCTGGGATTCCTTCTACCTTTATAGCTGTGGGGGTGGTCAGGATGACGGTCTGAGGTCCTTTCCACCGTGGCTGCAAAGGGACTATGTTCCAGTCCTTGATCCACTCGAGATCACCTGGAGAGAAAGGGTGAACTGGGGAGAATAAGCTGATGGCACACCTCATTTACCCAAGTTGAGATCGTTTGTGTAATTTTTCCTAAAGCCTGTAGCTGTCCCTGTAATTCAATTTCACCTAATTCTCAGGGAGTGCCTGAAAGCTCCCATAGTATAAGAGGAGGCCTATGATACAATATTTCATAAGGGGAGTATCCTGTTTTCTTAGAAGGAGTGCATCTAATTTTAAACAATACCGTAGGAAGAGCCTGTATCCACTTTAATCCTGTTTCCTGACATACTTTCCCTAAACTATTTTTGACAGTCTGATTCATTCGCTCCACCTTTCCGGAACTCTGTGGTCGGTAGGCAGCATGTAGCCTACCTGGAATCAATTCCAGGTGATTCCTAATGCCTTTGCTGTCTTCTGTACTGAGTCAGCCACAAACGCCAGCCCGTTATCTGAGCCGATTCGTAGGGGCAGTCCAAACCTAGGAATAAGATCTCGGAGAAGCACACAGGTTACCTCGTAGGCCTTTTCAGTTCATGTTGGATAAGCCTCCACCCACCCAGAGTATGTATGCACAAGAACCAGCAAGTACTTGTTATCTCCACCTTTTGGCATTTCTGTGAAATCTACCTGAAGATCCTCAAAAGAAGCCACTCCATAAGCTTGTATGCCGGGTGGAACAGTGGGGCCTTGCCTCACATTGTGCTGCACTCCCCTTTCTGAATAGTGAATCCCAGGTAGCGTACCTGCTGTCTGCAGATCTGAGCTTTCTTCTTGGACACCTTATACTCACAGTCCTCCAGGTGCTGAAGCAGGGCATCAGTCCCTTTTGCACACCTGACTGCTGTGGAGTGTCCTAGCAGAAGATCATCCACGTACAGGAGCAAGGGACAGCCTAGGTCTTTAGCAGGAAACTTTTAAGGAACATGTTTATGTAATGACACTCAGTACAAGGTATGTAGCCCAGGAAACGACCAACCAGATGTGTGTTATGACCCCTCTGAGCCTCCCATGTCCACAGGTTTTGAAATAAGATTAAGGACTGAAGACTGGTGGGGATTCATAAATGATACAAGTAAATGTCTTTTTCTTCCTTAGAATAGGTAGGTACCAGGTCAGGTGGTTGAGGGAGTAAGGGGGCTGCTACCGATGCCCAGTAAGGGTAGATGCTGCTTTTTGAGTTTCTGAATCAGCTCGAGAGTTTCCTAAGGCCACTGAGGTGGAGGCTCGCTGGTGTCCCCTGCGGTGCATGACTGCCACCCTCTGAGGTTCCCACATTGCCTCTAATAATTGTAGAATTTCTTGTTGATATTTTATGTCCTTTCTCCCAGAGTTTTAGAGACCCTTTTCCTTATACAATGCTCCATGCACTAGGAGGATTAGGCATATGGAGAGTCAGTGTAGATGTTTACAGTCTTACCTTCACTGAGTTCTAGAGCCCGAGTCAAAGCAATGAGCTCAGCCTTCTGGGCTAAAGTGCCCTGTGGCAACGGTTTGGTTTCAATGACAGCATCCAAAGTTACCACCGCATATCCTGCACGTCCTTCTCCTTGTGGGTTAATGAAGCTGCTCCCATCCACGTATAACTCCCAGTCTACTGATGCCTATGGCTGGTCCCGAAGGTCGGGTCTGCTAGAATAGACAGAATTCAACACCTCTACGCAGTTTTGCTTGACCGGGCTCTCTGATACTGGGAGCAGGGTGGCGGGATTTAGGGTGTTACAGACTTCAATAATTATGCGGGCATTTTCACATAGCAAGCTTTGATACTTGGTTAATCTAGCATTTGTTAGCCAATGATGTCCTTTGGTATGCATCAAAGTTACCACAGCATGGGGGTCCTTTATATTCAGGTTTTGCCCAAGGGTTAGTTTATCTGCTTCTTGTGCTAACTTGGCTATTGCTGTCAGGGCCCTTAGACATGGTGGCCAGCCTTTGGAAACCCTATCTAGTTGTTTTGAGAGACAGGCCACTGGCCTTGGCTAGGGACCCACAGTCTGGGTTAAACCTCCAACTGCCGTTTTTTCTCTTTCTGACACATAGAGTGTAAAGGGCTTTGTCAAATCTTAGGGCTGGGGCCAACGTAAGTTTTTCCTTTAATTTACAAAAGGCTTGCTGTTGTAGGGGCCCCCAATCAAAAGGCTCCCAGTCAGCCCCCTTTGTAACCCCATACAAAGGTTTGGCTAGTACTGCAAAGTTTGGAATCCATAATCTGCAAAACCCCACACCTCCTAGGAATTCCCTTACTTGCCTTCTGGTTTTAAGTTCCGGTAGGCTGCAGATGACCAGCTTTCTTTCTGACCCCAGGCTGCGCTCCCCTTTCCGAGCAGTGAATCCCAGGTAGCACACCTGCTGTCTGTAGATCTGAGCTTTCTTCTTGGACGCCTTATACTCACAGTCCTCCAGGTGCCGAAAGCAGGGCATCCACCCCTTTTGCACACCTGACTGCCATGGAGTGTCCTAACAGAAGGTCGTCCACATACAGGAGTAAGACACAGCCTAGGTCTTTAGCAGGAAACTTCTTAAGGTCTCGAGTCAGGGCCTCCCCAAAGATAGTAGGGGAGTTCTTGAACCCTTGGGGAAGCTGGGTCCAAGTGTACTGAGTAGTGACACTTGACTCTGGATCTTCCCACTGAAAGGCAAACAGCTTGTGGCTCTCAGGAGCTATTCTGATGCTAAAGAAGGCATATTTTAAGTCCAGAGAGGTAAACCAGCTGTCCTCAGCTGGCAGCAGCCCTAACAATGTGTAAGGGTTAGGAACTGTTGGGTGCAGAGTCACTGTAGCTTGGTTGACCAAGTGCAAGTCCTGTACTAGTCGGTAGTCCTTGGTCCCTGGCTTAGGGACAGGCAGGAGACGGGTGTTCCATGGAGACTGGCAAGGAACTATAATTCCATAGGCTTTCAAGCATCTGAGATGAACCTGAATTTCTTCGAGAGCTTCTCTGGGAACCGGATGCTGCTTTTGTCTAATTGATTGGGCCCCAGGCTTAACTTCTATAAGTACGGGGGCTTGGTTGACCGCTAGTCCCGGAGGATTATCCTCTGCCCATACTCGGGGCCATCGCTTAGCTAGAGCTGGTTTTATCTCTTGGCCTGGTTCGGTTAGAAAAAGTCTCCATTCTTCTTCCCGGGGGACCATAAGGGCCATGATAGCTCCTGTTCCTGGTAACTTTAGCTGTAAAGAGCTCTGTTTTGTAAAGGAGATGGTGGCTCTCAGCTTGCTAAGCAAATCTCTTCCCAGCAAGGGCAAGGGACAGCCAGGCATGTACAAGAACTAGTGAACTATCTCATGTCCCCCCACCGAGCAGGTCCATGGTAGACAGAAAGCCTTCTTAGTGGAAACTCCTGTTGTTCTGATTATATCAATGGTTTTCTTGGATAAGGGGGCGACCAGGGTGGTTACTACTGAATGTTCCGCACAAGTAATGACCAAAAACATAATGTCCTTGCCCCAAATTGTAATCCTGACCATGGGCTCCTTGGGGGCACTTGAGCTTGGTCCCCTTTAGTCCAGTAGCCCTTCAGCCAGTTTGAACAAAGCTCCCTTGTCTTTATCTGAGGTCTTTTGTTCCAAATCACCTTGCTTTTCCTTCAGTTGGGGACGCTTATCTTTCCAATGTCCTATTTCCTTACAATAGGCGCGTTGGTTACGTTGCAAGCGTGGGCGATTAGACTGGGCATTCTTCCCTGAACCCCCTTTCCCTCTCCTTTTGGGGGAATTCCCTTAATGGCCATGGCCAGTAAGTCGGCGTTTTGCCTAGCCTGGCATTCGCCTTCCTTACGGCTTTCTCTGTGGCTTGTTGCATCTCTATTCACAAACACTTGATTGGCTATTTCCAGTAACTGTGAGGTATTCATACCAGCAAACCCAGCCTATTTCTGCAGTTTTCTCCTGATACCTTCCACGCTTTGACTAACTAAGGCCATGCCATGTTAATCATGCACTGATTTTCATGGCTATCTGGATCAAAAGGAGTGTACATACGATAAGCCTCATATAGTCTTTCATAGAATTGTGCTGGACTCTCCTCTTTTCCTTGGATGACCTCAGAGACCTTATTTACATTTGTGGCCTTTGAGCCCCTTTCTTTAGACCTTCTATTAATGCCTCACGGTACCGTCTTAGCCTCTCCATGTCTGGTCCCTCGTTCGGGTCCCACTGGGGGTCTGTTCCTGGCAGTTGAATTCTTACATATTCTTGGGGGTTTTGGTAATTGGCTGGGACGTGCTCCTCTAGCCACTTAGTTACCACCTGGAGCACCCTTCGCCTTTCATCTGTATTAAAGAAGTACATGAGCAGCTGGTAACAATCAGCCCAAGTAGGATTATGATTCTGTATAATAGTTTGGAGCAAGTCAACTAAAGCTTGAGGCTTTTCATTGTAAGATGGAGTATTCTTTTTCCAATTGAGGAGGTCAGCAGAGGTGAAAGGTTGATACACAAAGGCACACCTTTCCACCATGTGTCTGCTCTCATCTACCCCAGTATATCGCTGCTCTCTCAGGGGCATTTGGATTCCAGTCTTGGGCCCTAAGCAAGCTGCCAAGGGAGGAGTTTCTCTCACGGCTTCACTTCCTCTCTTGTCTACTCTGGGTGGTCTAGGGGTGTGGTCATCTGGTGGAGGTGTAGGTGCTGTGGGCTCAGGAGTAGGAGGTCATTCCTCCCGATAAGGAGCGGGTATTGGTGGTACCAGTTCCTGCCATGATTCTTCCGGTGTTGGGTCAGACAGGACTTTTGGTGCCGACTTCCCTCGGTGGGCGGAGTGAGGACCTTCCTTAACTAAGTGTCCCTTTGCTGCTAGTACTGCTGCTGCCTGTCCCCTTAACCACTGTGGGGGTCCAAAACTAGCTGTAACCAAGAATCTACATATGGGAACTGATCTGGGTACCCTGACTTACAGGTTACCCTGTGCCATACCTTCGAGACAAGGGACCTGTCCAGGCTTCCTTCTGATGGCCAACCCACCTCTACTGCTGGTCACTCTATCTCACACAAAGTTCTAAGTTTTCCTGGTGTCATGGTGACTTCATAGTCTCTCTTAAATCCCTTTTTGAATTTTTTCAACATAGTTCCTAGTAGGGTGGGCTTACTTTGTGCCTGACCCATATTTCCTCGAGACAAAACACCACGCTCACACCACACGCACACCACAAAACAAAGAATGGGTAAAAAGGGCACACACACACTTTTACAGTTTATGCCAAACCAGAATCAAAACCAAAATCAGAGTATCAAGAAATCTAAGCCAGATCAAAACCAAAACCAAAGTATCAAGCAATCCAAGTCAAGTCAAAAACAAAAACCAAAGTGCCGGTACAGGCACACCATGGGTGATCAGGCCACGCTTCCACTCAAATGGAGTGGGCAAGTTCTCAAGACTAGTCTTACCAAGTTTCAGATGTCTGGACTCTAAGTACCAGTTCCTTCCCGGTGTTCAGCCACTGCATTGATCCTCCACAGGGGCCTGCCACACACTGCTGTGGCGGGGCGTCCCACGGGGGCAAATGCCTACCTGGGAGCACTCTCAGGATCTGCGTTGCTCAGGCTGGTCAGAGTCCCCTGCAGGGATGTTCCACAGGACAGGCTTAAGCTGCCTAAGGAGATGCCTTGACCATTTGCCAATTACCTCACTTCCCGGTCAGGGAACTAAGAAATGTAGCAGGACAAGCTGCAGACAAAACTCCTCAGACACCAAGTTAAAGAAGGAAGGGGTTTATTTGGCTGGGGGCATCGGTAAGACTCCTGTCTCAAGAGCCGAGCTCCCCGAGTGAGCAATTCCTGTCCCTTTTAAGGGCTCACAACTCTCAGGGGGTGCGTGTGAGAGGGTCGTGATCGATTGAGCAAGCAAGGGGGTACGTGACTGGGGGCCGCATGCACCGGTAATTAGATGAGAACAAAACAGGATAGGGATTTTCACAGTGCATTTCTATACAATGTCTGTAATCTATAGATAACATAACCAATTAGGTCAGGGGTCGATCTTTAACTACCAGGCCCAGGGTGCGGCGCCGGGCTGTCTGCCTGTGGATTTCATTTCTGCCTTTTAGTTTTTACTTCTTCTTTCTTCGGAGGCAGAAATTGGGCATAAGACGATATGACGGGTGGTCTCCTCCCTTACTTCAGGACTCCAGAATAATGAGAAAATACATGACTGTTGTTTAAACCACCTAGTCTGTGATATTTTGTTCTGGTGATCCCCAGCAGAATTAACACACCATGTGAACATGTTTTGGCTTTGGTTTTTCCCCAGTGAGATTACAGTGATACAAAAGAATTTGGCAATCTAATTTTAAAACATGGGAAGACAATGAATGAATGAGATGAGGTAATATATTGCTGATCATCAAATGGATGTAATAGCATGCAGTCTTCTTATTCCTGCTCTCAAGCACTCCCCCTCCAGGGGCCCTTTCTCAGCCAGGCCCCCTTGGTGTTGCTTGTTCCGTACCTCCCCCTTCCCTTGTCCCACCTTTGACACCTCAGCTTGGGGAGGACACCTTTCCCACTGAAACCATCCCCACTGGGTTGATGAGAATTCTGTTCTGGTTTCTGGCCCACTTCCCTGTTGCTGAAAGTCATGCAGCACTAGATACTGACCAATTTGCATTTTCTTTGTAGTTGGGATTAGCATGTGAGCCACCACGCCCTGATAATTTGCATCTCCATTGTACCTACAGGTAGAATTTCTGACATTAGGGCTGCAAGACTGTTTAGGAATTGATTTGCAGCCAGGCACAGAGGCGCACGTCTATATCCTATCACTTTAGAAGGCTGAGGTGGGTGGATAGCTTGAGCCCAAGGAGTTTGAGACCAGCCTCAGCAACATGGCAAAACCTCCTTTTTATAAAATATACAAAAAGTTAGCAGGGGGTGGTGGTGCACATCTGTAGTCCTAGCTACTCTGGAAGCTGAGGTGGGAGGATCACATGAGCCCCGGAGGTCAAGGTTGCAGTGAGCCAAAATTGCGCTACACTGTACTCCAGCTTGGGCTACAGAGTGAGGGCCTGTCTTCAAAAAAAAAAAAAAAAAAAGTCCAGATGCGGTGGCTCACGCTTGTAATCCCAGCACTTTGGGAGACCGAGGTGGGTGGATCACCAGGTCAAGAGATCGAGACCATCTTGGCCAACATGGTGAAACCCTGTCTCTACCAAAAATACAAAACTTAGCTGGGCATGGTGGTGCACACCTGTATTCCCAGCTACTCAGGAGGCTGGGGCAAGGAGAATCGCTTGAACCCTGGAGGCAGAGGTTTCAGTGAGCTGAGATCACGCCACTGCTCTCCAGCCTGGCAACAGAGTGAGACTCTGTTGGAACCGAACTGTCGATTCCCTCCTGGGCAGGGGTCGCCGCGAAGGATCACCGACACGAGATTCACAGCAGAGAGTTATTTATTACTAGCGCGCTAGGGTCCCAAGCTCTAAGTTGGCCCTGGGACCCCGACTGCTTGTTACAGGCTGTTTATATAGGCAAACACAAGTTCAAACACAGCTTATGGCGCGAAATTCAAACAAAGCTTAAGGCGCACAATGATTGGGGCCTGAGCAAGGTGTCTTGTTCTAATTGGTTAGAGCAGGACCTTATGAGGTTCTTTCCTGGAGTTGTTGATTCCGGGAACTTCGAGGCAGGGTGGGACCCCATGAGGTTGTTTCCCGGAATCGGCAGGGTGGGACCCTATCAGGGTGGGACCTTATCGAGGCAGGGTGGGACCCTATCGAGGCAGGGTGGGACCCTATCCAGGGCCACCTGGTGTTAATTTTTTTAAGTTTTATGAGGCCTAGTTTCAACTCCATCTTAAAGGCCAGGTGCGGTGGCTCACGCCTGTAATCCCAGTACTTTGGGAGGCCAAGGCTGGCGGATCACGAGGTCAGGAAATCAAGACCATCCTGGCTAACACAGTGAAACCCTGTCTCTACTAAAAATACAAAAAAAAGTTAGCTGGGCATGGTGGCAGGTACCTGTAGTCCCAGCTATTTGGGAGGCTGAGGCAGGAGAATGGCGCAAACCCGGGAGGCAGAGCTTGCAGTGAGCTAAGATTGTGCCACTGCACTCCAGCCTGGGCAACAGAGAGAGACTCCATCTCAAAAAAAAAAAAAAGAAAAAACAGAATTGATTTGCATTTCTATTGTTCCTATAGATAGGATCTCTGACATTAGAATCATAGGCTTTTTTCTTTTGAGATAGGGTCTGCTCTGTTGCCAGGCTGGAGCGCAATGGCACAATCATAGCTTGCTGCAGCCTTAACCCCCAGGGCTCAAGCTATCCTCCCGCCTCAGCCTCCTGAGCAGCTGGGACTATAGGAGTGTGTCAGGCCTCTGAGCCCAAGCTAAGCCATCATATCCCCTGTGACCTTCATTTATACATCCAGATGGCCTGAAGCAACTGAAGATCCACAAAAGAAGTGAAAATAGCCTTAACTGATGACGTTCCACCATTGTGATTTGTTTCTGTCCCACCCTAACTGATCAATGTACTTTGTAACCTCCCCCACCCTTAAGAAGTTTCTTTGTAATCTCCCCCACCCTTAAGAAGGTTCTTTGTAATTCTCCCCACCCTTGAGAATGTACTTTGTGAGGTCCACCCCCTATCTGCAAAACATTGCTCCTAACTCCACCACCTATCCCCAAACCCTATAAGAACTGATGATAATCCACCACCCTTTGCTGACTGTCTTTTCGGACTCAGCCTACCTGCACCCAGGTGATTAAAAAGCTTTATTGCTCACACAAAGCCTGTTTGGTGGTCTCTTCATTCAGACGCACGTGACAGTGTGTACTACCATGCCTAGCTAATTTTTAATTTTTTGTAGAGATGAGGGCTTGCTATGTCGAACAGGCTGGTCTGGAACTCCTGGCCTCAACCATTCCTCCCACCTCAGTCTCCCAAAGTGCTGAGATTATAGGCATGAGCCACCTAGCCTGGCCAGAATCATAAGCCTTTGGTTTAAGGATCATTTAAGATGTTTTTCAGACAGCAAATCTCGCAACCAGTTTGAAGAACCCCAACGCCCCACAAGAGGAGCAGGATCAGCCTGAGAATACAGCTTCTTCCTCTCCCTGCCTCATGACTTCACCCTGTACTCTTCAACCAATCAACAATCTCCATACTTTGGGCCATTCCAAAACCCTTAAAAACTCTAGCCCCAAACTCCTCGGGGAGATGAATTTGAGGTTCCCTCCCATCTCCTCATTTGATGACCCTGCGATCAAACCTCTTTCTCTGCTGTAATCTGGTATCGCCGCATTTTGATTTGCTGTGTGCATTGGGCGACAAACCTCTTACAGTTACACCACCCACCTGGAAGGTGGTCTTGTCTTCCTCCAGATTCTTAGAGAAATCACTGCTTCCAAGACGAATTTTAACACTGGGTCTTTCCTTTTTCTCATTTGTTTTGTAAAGTTGGTGAAGATTGGGCCCATCTCATGGGTGTAGAGAGCTCTCCCAGGAAACCTTTTTGTTGTTATTTTTGTTAACTGATTGAGTCTAATTGTCAGAGGCATTTGAACCAGAGCCAGCCCCATTTTGAATAGGGGCTGAGTGAAATAAGGCTGAGACCTACTAGGCTGCATTCCCAGGAGGTTTAGGCATTCTTAGTCACAGGATGAGATAGGAGGTCGGCACAAGATATGGGTCACAAAGACCCTGCTGTAAAGAAGTTGCCAAAACCGGCCGGGCGCGGTGGCTCAAGCCTGTAATCCCAGCACTTTGGGAGGCCGAGGTGGGTGGATCACGAGGTCAGGAGATCGAGACTATCCTGGCTAACATGGTGAAACCCTGTCTCTACTAAAAATACAAAAAACTAGCCGGGCATGGTGGCGGGCGCCTGTAGTCCCAGCTACTTGGGAGGCTGAGGTGGGAGAACGGCGTGAACCCGGGAGGCAGAGCTTGCAGTGAGCCGAGATCATGCCACTGCACTCCAGCCTGGGAGACACAGCGAGACTCCGTCTCAAAAAAAAAAGTTGCCAAAACCAACACGGTGACGAAAGTGACCTCTGGTCGTCCTCACTGCTCATTAAATGTGAATTATAATACATTAGCATGCTAAAAGACACTGCCACCAGCACCATGATAGTTTACAGATGCCATGACAACTTCAAGAAGCTATTGTATCTGGTCTGAAAGGGAGGAAACCACAGTTCTCGGAATTGTCCACCTTTTTGCTGAAAAACTCATGAATAACCCAACCCTTACTTAGCATATAATCAAGAAATAACTATAAGTATACTCAATCAAGCATCTCATGCTGCTGCTTTGCCCAGGCAGTAGCCTTTCTTTTGTTTCTTTACTTCCCTGATAAACTTGCTTTCACTTTATGGATTCTCCTCGAATTCTTTCTTGTGCACGATCCAAGAACCCTCTCTTGGGGTCTGGATTGGGACCCGTTTCCTGTAACATAATTAGCATCTCCAACCAGAACAGGAAAAAAGATAAAACCCAATCTGTTTCTTCTTCTTAGTTGGTTTGGTTAGAAAAAGAAAGTCGGCCGGGCGCGGTGGCTCACGCCTGTAATCCCAGCACTTTGGGAGGCCGAGGCGGGCGGATCACAAGGTCAGGAGTTCGAGACCACGGTGAAACCCCGTCTCTACTAAAAATACAAAAAAATTAGCCGGGCGCAGTGGCGGGCGCCTGTAGTCCCAGCTACTTGGGAGGCTGAGGCAGGAGAATGGCAGGAACCCGGGAGGCGGAGCTTGCAGTGAGCCGAGATCGCGCCACTGCACTCCAGCCAGGGGAACAGAGTGAGACTCCGTCTCAAAAAAAAAAAAAAAAAAAAAAAAGAAAAAGAAAAAGAAAGTCAATTTCTGTAATTGTGTGTTTGAAAGGCTGGTTCCAATAATTAGAATTTTAAAAATGTTTATATCGATTTCATCTTAGTCATTGTTAAGGTATAATTTTCAGAAAGGTAAAATCATGACTTATGCAAACAAACTGAAAATATGTCAAAGATTTAGTTAACTCATTAATATAAGGGTACACGTAAAATGTGGTAATTAATGATATAAGCATTAGAGAAACTAGTTCTAGATTGGCAATTTTATACATTGCTGGTACAGGTGTGGAACTGATTAATGTCCAACAGAGCCATAAACTAGAACCTGTGGGATTATCTGTTCCACTGGACAGAAACTAGTTTGCATTCCCATGAGACAAAATTCTACAAGTTAATCATTGTCCCTACAGACTTGCAAAATAGCTCTGACAACGAAATGTTAAGCCCAACCTGCTGCAATGAGTGAATGCCTGGCGTTTTAGTCTGTTCAGACTACTATAACAACATAGCTTAGACCAGGTAGCTCATAAGCAACTGATACTTATTTCTCACAGTTCTGGAGGCTGGAAAGCCAATGGTCAAGGTGCCAGCAGAGTCCATGTTTGTTGAGGTCCTGCTTCCTGATTCATGGATGCCCATCTTCTTCCTCTGTCCTCACCGCATGGAAGGGGCCAGGGATCTCTCTTAGGCCCCTTTTAAAAGGGCACTAAGGCGGGGCGTGGTGGCTTATGCCTGTAATCCCAGCACTTTGGGAGGTTGAGGCAGGCGGATCACTTGAGGTCAGGAATTTGAGACTAGCCTGGCCAACACAGTGAAACCCCATCTTTACCTAAAATACAAAAATTAGCTAGGTGTGGGGGCGGGCACCTGTAATCTCAGCTACTCGAGAGACAGAGACACGAGAATCACTTGAACCTGGAAAGCGGAGGTTAGAGTGGAGATTGTACCACTGCACTCCAGCAGTGAGCAACAGAGCGAGACTCCATCTCAAGAAAAATAAATAAAATAAAATAATAAATAAAAGGGCACTACTCCCATTCCCAAGGGGGCTACTTTCACGACCTAATTACCTCCCAAAGGCCCCACCTTCTAATACCATCTCATTGGGGATTAGGTTTCAACGTATGAATTTCGGGGGGGTCACACACACTAAAATTGTGATCTCTTTTGCCCATTCCCGAGTATCTAAAATAATGCTCAATCCGTTAGGACGGAGGTTTAAGGGTGTGCCAAACTGAGAAATAGGAGCTGGTGTCACCAGAAACCCAAACATTCATTGTAGTTATTAGGCAATGAGGAGGAATCTGTGAATGTTGATGACTCATTTTCCCTTGCCACCAGTAACTGAAATAGAAAATTCAATGTTGGCCATCTGTCATCTTAGGAGTAAAGTGAGGAAATTATAGGCCATGGTCCTTGTTGGGAACAGGCCCCCTAAAATCTGGCCATAAACAAAATCTCTGCAGCACTGTGACATGTTCAGGATGGCCATAACGTCCATGCTGGAAGGTTGTCGGTTTACCAGAATGAGGGCAAGGAACACCTGGCCCACCCAGGGCGGAAAACCGCTTAAAGGCATTCTTAAACCACAAACAATAGCATGAGCAATCTGTGCCTTAAGGGCATGTTCCAGCTGCAGATGACTAGCCAGACCACCCCTTTATTTCGGCCCATCCCTTTGTTTCCCATAAGGGATACTTTTAGTTAATCGAATATCTGTAGAAACAATGCTAATGACTGGCTTGCTGTTAATAAATACGAAGATAAATTTCTGTTCGGGCTCTCAGTTCTGAAGGCTGTGAGACCCTTGATTTCGCACATCACATCTCTATATTTCTGTGTGTGTGTCTTTAATTCTTCTAGCACCACTGGGTTAGGGTCTCCCCGACTGAGCTAGTCTCGGCAGGTCCTCTGAAATAAAATTAATCATTCCTACCTCTAAACATTATTTTTCCCCTAAACTTATCCATTTCTAAAGTTCCTTTTCATGATTTAAAATTCTTTAAAAATTTTACTTTTCTTGGCCCAGTATGGGGCTCATGCCTGTAATCCCAGAAATTTGGGAGGCCGAGACGAGTGGATCACTTGAGCCCCGGGAGTTTGAGATTGGCCTAGGCAACATGGTGAAACCCTGTCTCTACAAAAAAAATACAAAACTTAACCAGGCGTGGTGGTATGTGCCTATAGGCCCAGCTGCTCTGGAGGCTGAGGTGGGAGGATTCCTTGAGCCTGGGAGTTTGAGGCTGTGGTGAGCTGTGATCATGCCACTGCACTCCAGCCCTGGTCAGCGTGAGACCGTGTCTCAAAAAAAATTTTGTATTTCTTACAGTACATAATTTTATGACATATTTTTCTTTAAATGTATAATGAAAAACAACAGCCTCCTGCTTCGTTCCCTCCCACCTCATGCCTATGCCCTACAGCCAACCTCTTTCAACTTTTTTCTCAAACTCTCTGTCAGAACTTCAAGTTCTTCTGAACCCAGTTCCTCTCCATCAGAAAATCTCTCAAGTTACTAACTCCCCTGGTGCCCTGGGACTTCCTGCTTCACACCAGATCTGGAGCTTTCTGGCCTTCTGCAAGGCTGTTGTGCAGAGATTCACTCGCCTTGACCTTTGTTGGGGGAATTCCCTTTGACTCTGTACTGTGTTGAGTCCTTTACTTTCTGGCTCCCATTTCCTTCCTTTTTTCTTGACTTACTCTCTTTTTTTCTTTTATTTATTTATTTATTTATTTATTTATTATACTTTAAGTTCTAGGGTATATATACACAATGTGCAAGTTTGTTATGTATGTATACATGTGCCATGTTGGTGTGCTGCACCCATTAACTCGTCATTTACATTAGGTATATCTCCTAACGCTATCCCTCCCCTTCCTTCCACCCCACAACAGGCCCCGTTGTGTGATGTTCCCCTTCCTGTGTCCAAGTGTTCTCATTGTTCAATTCCCACCTATGAGTGAGAACATGTGGTATTTGGTTTTCTGTTCTTGTGATAGTTTGCTGAGAATGATGGTTTGTTTCCAGCTGCATTCATGTCCCTACAAAGGACATGAACTCATCCTTTTTTATGGATGCATAGTATTCCATGGTGTATATGTGCCACATTTTCTTAATCCAGTTTGTCATTGATGGACATTTGGGTTGGTTCCAAGTCTTTGCTATTGTGAATAGTGCCACAATAAACATATGTATGCATGTGTTTTTATAGCAGCATGATTTATAATCCTTTGGGTATATACGCAGTAATGGAATGGCTGGGTCAAATGGTATTTCTAGTTCTAGATCCTTGAGGAATCACCACACTGTCTTCCACAATGGTTGAACTAGTTTACAGTCCCACCAACAGAGTAAAAGTGTTACTATTTCTCCACATCCTCCCCAGCATCTGTTTTTTCCTGACATTTTAATGATCGCCATTCTAACTGGTGTGAGATGGTATCTCGTTGTGGTTTTGATTTATATTTCTCTGATGGCTAGTGATGATGAGTATTTTTTCATGTGTCTGTTGGCTGCATAAATGTCTTCTTTTGAGAAGTGTCTGTTCATATCCTTTGCCCACTTTTTGATGGGGTTGTTTTTTTCTTGTAAATTTGTTTGAGTTCTTTGTAGGTTCTGGATATTAGCCCTTTGTCAGATGAGTAGATTGCAAAAATTTTCTCCCATTCTGTAGGTTGCCTGTTCACTCTGATGGTAGTTTCTTTTGCTGTGC
The DNA here is from genome assembly GCF_008728515.1 of Papio anubis. NCBI lineage: Eukaryota > Metazoa > Chordata > Mammalia > Primates > Cercopithecidae > Papio > Papio anubis. Next base: position 101,658,312 of record NC_044989.1, read on the forward strand.
AGAAGCTCTTTAGTTTAATTAAATCCCATTTGTCAATTTTGGCTTTTGTTGCCATTGCTTTTGGTGTTTTAGACATGAAGTCCTTGCCCATGCCTATGTCCTGAATGGTATTGCCTAGGTTTTCTTCTAGGGTTTTTATGGTATTAGGTCTAACATTTAAGTCTCTAATCCATCTTGAATTAATTTTTGTATAAGTTGTAAGAAAGGGATCCAGTTTCAGCTTTCTACATATGGCTAGCCAGTTTTCCCAGCACCATTTATTAAATAGGAAATCCTTTCCCCATTGCTTGTTTTTGTCAGGTTTGTCAAAGATCAGATGGTTGTAGATGTCTGGTATTATTTCTGAGGTCTCTGTTCTGTTCCATTGGTCTATATCTCTGTTTTGGTACCAGTACCATGCTATTTTGGTTACTGTAGCCTTGTAGTATAGTTTTAAGTCAGGTAGTGTGATGCCTCCAGCTTTGTTCTTTTGGCTTAGGATTGTCTTGGCAATGTGGGCTCTTTTTTGGTTCCATATGAACTTTAGTTTTTTCCTATTCTGTGAAGAAAGTCATTGGTAGCTTAATGGGGATGACATTGAATCTATAAATTACCTTGGGCAGTATGGCCATTTTCACAATTTTGATTCTTCTTATCCCTGAGCATGGAATGGTCCTCCATTTGTTTGTGTCCTCTTTTATTTCACTGAGCAGTGGTTTGTAGTTCTCCTTGAAGAGGTCCTTCACATCCCTTGTAAGTTGGATTCCTAGGTATTTTATTCTATTTGAAGCAATTGTGAATGGGAGTTCACTCATGATTTGGCGCTCTGTTTGTCTGTTGTTGGTGTATAAGAATGCTTGTGATTTTTGCACATTGATTTTGTATCCTGAGATTTTGCTGAAGTTGCTTATTGGCTTAAGGAGATTTGGGGCTGAGAAGATGGGGTTTTCTAAATATACAATCATGTCATCTGCAAACAGGTATAATTTGACTTCCTCTTTTCCTAATTGAATACCCTTTATTTCTTTCTCCTGCCTGATTGTCCTGGCCAGAACTTCCAACACTATGTTGAATAGGAGTGGTGAGAGAGGGCATCCCTGTCTTGTGCTGCTTTTCAAAGGGAATGCTTCCAGTTTTTGCCCATTCAGTATGATATTGCCTGTGCATTTGTCATAAATACTCTTATTATTTTGAGATACATTCCATCAATACAGAATTTATTGAGAGTTTTTAGCATGAAGAGTTGTTGAATTTTGTTGGAGGCCTTCTCTGCATCTATTGAGATAATCATGTGGTTTTTGTCTTGGGTTCTGTTGATATGCTGGATTACGTTCACTAATTTGCATATGTTGAACTAGCCTTGCATCCCAGGGATGAAGCCCACTTAATCATGGTGGATAAGCTTTTTGATGTGCTGCTGGATTTGGTTTGCCAGTATTTTATTGAGGATTTTTGCATTGATGTTCATCAGGGATATTGGTCTAAAATTCTCTTTTTTTGTTGTGTCTCTGACTTGTTTTATTTTCTTCAGTATTTCCTGAGAAAGTACATTTGGCAAGTAAAGTTTTTAAGGTGTCTGGAATTGTCTTTATTTTACTCTCATATTTAATTAATAGTTTAGCTGGGTATAGAATTCCTAGTTTAAAATCACTATCCCTCAGACTTTTCTTTTTTTTCTTTTTTGAGACACAGTCTTGTTCTGTTGCCTAGGATGAAGTGCAGAGGCACAATCAAAGCTCATTGCAGCCTCAAACTCTTGGGCTCAAAAGATCCTCCCCCTTAGCCCCTCAAGTAGTTGGGATTGCAGGTGTGTGCCACCATGCTCAGCTAATTTTTAAAGTATTTTTTAGAGATGTGGTCTTGCTAAGTTGCCCAGACTCATCTTGAACTTCTGGGTTTAAGTGATCCTCTTACCTCAGCCTCCCAAAATACTAGGATTACAGGTGTGAGCCACTGAGCTTGGCCACCCTCAGATTTTTGAAAATTTTATTCCACTGTCTACTAGCTTCAGTGTTTTACTGATAATTGCAATATTGATTTGATTCCTAATCATCTGTTTGTGATCTTTTTCTTCTTTTTGGAAGGGTTTAGGATCTTTTTATCCTGGATGCTCTGCAATAACCCTGTCAAGGGTTTTTTTTTGTTTTTTGTTTTTTTTTGACAGGGTCTTGCTGTCACCCAGGCTGGAGTGCAGTGGTGCAATCAGGGCTCACTGCAGCCTTGACCTCCCTGCTCAGGAGATCCTCTCACCTCAGCCCCTAATTAGCTGGGACCACGATTGAGTACCACTAATAAACTTTTGTTTTTTTGTTTTGTTTTGTTTTGTTTTTGGAGATGGAGTCTCACTCTGTCGCCAGGCTGGAGTGCAGTGGCACGATCTCGGCTCACCAAAACCTCTGCCTCCCAGGTTCAAGTGATTCTTCTGCCTCAGCCTCCCAAGTAGCTGGGATTACAGGCATGCAACACCATGCCCAGCTAATTTTATAATTTTAGTAGAGATGCGGTTTCTCCATGTTGGCCAGGATGGTCTCCAACTCCTGACCTCAGGTGATCCACCCGCCTCGGCCTTCCAAAGTGCTGGGATTACAGGCGTGAGCCACCGTGCCCAGCCTGTATCTTCTTTATAGATGTTCACACTAAGGAGAGCAATATAATTCAGTGAGGTGTTTATTTGTCAAAGGAAACTTAAGAGGAAAAATAAATATTTAACAGACATAATTGTATTTATCACAGAGTTATAATTGGTGAGTTTCAACTTTTATACTCTAGGGTTGCCACCAGCCACAAGTGGTGATTAAGCAATTAAAATGTGTCCAGTGTGAATGAAAAATGAAATTTTATTTTAAAAAACACTTCATTACTTTACACTTAAATCTAGAGACATGCACAGTGGCTCACACCTGTAATCCCAGCACTTTGGGAGGCTGAGGTGGGCAGATCACCTGAGGTCAGGAGTTCAAGACTAGACTAGCAACATGGTTCACTCCATCTCTACTAAACCAAAAATCATCTGGGAGTGGTGGTGTGTGCCTGTAATCCCAGCTACTCAGGAGGCTGAGGCACGAGAATTGCTTGAACCTGGGAGGCAGAGGCTGCAGTGAGCCAAAATGGTGCCATTGTACTCCAGCCTAGGGTGACAGAGAAAGACTCTGTCTCAAAAATAAATAAATAAATAAATAAAAATAATAGATAAATTTAAATCTAAATAGCCACACATGGCTAGTGGCTACCATATTGGACAGCAGAGTTCTAGAATCTCACAAATTTTCCTTTTCTTCATTTCATAGCATTTTCTGTAACATGAGGGGAATTAAACATTTGAGCTTTCACTGAAGCTATACACTAATGTGTCATCTTAGTCCACTAGTGTTGCTATAAAGAAATACTTGAGGCAGGGTAGACTGAGTGCGGTGGCTCATACCTGTAATCCCAGCACTTTGCGGGGGCCAAAGCAGGCGGAGCGCCTGAGCTCGGTAGTTCAAAACCAGCCTGGGCAACATGGCAAAATCCCATCTCTACTAAAAATACAGAAAATTAGCTGGGCATGGGCCGGGCACAATGGCTCATACCTGTAATCCCAGCACTTTGGGAGGCCAAGGTGGGCGGATCATGAGGTCAGGAGATCAAGACCATCCTGGCTAACATGGTGAAACCCCATCTCTACTAAATATACAAAAAATTAGCCAGGCGTGGTGGTGGGCACCTGTAGTCCCAGCTACTTGGGAGGCTGAGGCAGGAGAATGGCATGAACCTGGGAGGTGGAGCTTGCAGTGAGCCAAGATTGCACCACTGCACTCCAGACTGGGTGACAGAGTGAGACTCCGTCTCAAAAAAAAAAAAAAAAAGAAAAAGAAAATTAGCTGGGTGTGGTGGCAAGCACCTGTAATCCCAGCTACTTGGGAGGCTGAGGCAGGAAAATCACTTGAACCCAGGAGGTGGAGGTTGCAGTGAGCTGAGATCATGCCACTGCACTCCAGCCTAGATAACAGCAAGACTCTGTCTCAAAAAAAAAAAAAATACTTGAAGCAGGGTAATTCATAAGGAAAAGAGGTTTATTTAGCTCACAGTTCTGCAGGTTGTACAGGAAGCATAGCACCAGTATCTGCTTGTGGTGAGGCCTCAGGAAGCTTCCACTCATGGGAGAAGGCAAAGAGGGAGCTGGCGTGTCACATGGTCACGGGGAAAGAGACAGAGGAGGAAGTGCCAGGCTCTTTTTTACAATCAGATCTTGTGGAAACTACTAGAGTAAGAATTCACTCATTACCAGGAGGACAGCACCAAGACATTCATGAGGCATCAGCCCTCATGACCCAAACACCTCCCACTTGGCCCTGCCTCCAACACTAGGGATCATATTGTTACTGAGAAATCAATAGGCTGACTGCCCAATATGCATTGGGGCCAATACCATGGCATTAGTTTTCAAGAAAAGAAAAGCTCTGGCTGGGTGCAGCAGTTCATGCCTGTAATCCTGGCACTTTGGCAGGCCAAGGTGTGTGGATTGCCTGAGTTCAGGAGTTTGAGACCAGCCTGGACAATGTGGTGAAACACCATTTCTACTAAAAATACAAAAAAAAATCAGCCAGGCATGGTGGCACACGCCTGTAATCCCAGCAACTTGGGAGGCTGAGGCAGGAGAATTGCTTGAACCTGGGAGGTTGACGTTGCAGTGAGCTGAGATTGTGCCACTGCACTCCAGCCTGAGCGATAGAGTGAGACTCTGCATGGAAAAAAAGAAAAAGCTTCATTGCAATTCAACTGCCAAGGAGACAGGAGAAATGCTCAAATCTGTCTTGCCAAGCAGGGTTTGGGTTGGGTTTTATTTTTATTATTTATTTATTTATTTATTTTTGAGATGGAGTCTTACTCTGTCACCCAGGCTGGAGGGCAGTGGTGCCATCTCAGCTCACTGCAACCTCTGCCTCCCATGTTCAAGCGATTCTCCTGCTTCAGCTTCATGAGTAGCTGGGATTACAGGGGCACACTGCCATGCTCGGCTAATTTTTGTATTTTTAGTAGAGATGGGGTTTCACCATGTTGGTCAGGCTGGTCTTGAACTCCTGACCTTGTGATCTGCCTGCCTCGGCCTCCCAAAGTGCTGGGATTATAGGTGTGAGCCACCGTGCCTGGCCTGGGTTGGGTTTTATAAGTATAGGGTAATGAAGTGTGATCTGATTAGATCTTGCAACGAGATGATGCCAGGAGGCATGATCTGACTGAATCCTGTCATGGGGTGATGGCAGAGCTCAGTCTGATTGGATCCTGGATTCTGCCGGGCAGCGTGGCTTCTTACTTTAGTCCCTATTCCTTTGAGCATTTAGGTTCCTCCTGGGGTTGCAAAGCTTGGTTCCTTTGGGCGTGCTCAGGTTACCTGTCCTTCAACCTGGGCGTCCATGGCAACTAATAAATAACTCAACTTTATTACATGATAGTTGAACCAGACTGCTCTGATGTGGTTACAAAATTTCAACCTGAGATATGGAGGAGACCAATATCCCAACTATATCATGTCCATAGACTACACATGTTATAACATAATTGGGACATGAATAGTTTTACACAGATTTCAGTAATTAGGGGGTAGATTAAATAATACGATAATCAACACATACTTAAAATCTAGAAGAAAAAATATGTTAACATCAATAGGTGTGATGAAGTGAAAGAGGAAAGGACACAATATAGTTTGGTGAATAACAATCAGAAATCAGACAGATAAGAGGATGTCCTGCTCTTACTGGTTCAGTGGTGGCTGAACATGCAAAGAAAACATTTTCAGGTCAAATCCTGGGTTCTCAGAAAGAACAGTGTAATTTGTACCTTGGGAAGATTCCAGTTTATGAAGGTCCTTTTAATCGATCAAAATTCTTTTCTTTCTGCTTAAGGAGCTTACGATTGAAATAGAATGCAGATTCTGTATCAGCTGAAGATTAGTAACCTTTCAGAACTAATTAGAGAACATTCCAAGGTTTTGTCCTTTGATTTAATACTATTATGGTGTAGGGGTTCTTAGTATAGGTTCTCTGAATTATAAAAAAATGAAACAAACTGGTTGTAAAATAGGGAAATAATTTGGAATAGGACAGGGCCATTTGTACATTCCCTACCGTAATTTTCCTTGGCACATGTGCAGACTCACAATCATTGCCATTTGTTATGATTTTTCAGATTCTAATGTGTGTGTGTGTGTTTTGAGATGCAAAAAGAGCTAAAAAGGAAACCTAAGATTTGCTTTTCCCTGCCTAGTTCCGCCCCCTCATCTCTTTTGGCCTCTCGTTGTCCTTGTTTCTCCAGAGAGGAGTGCCTGGCCTGGGTGCAGGCTGGAAAGTCTTGCCAGGGTATTCTGAGGAGCTGGATGCTAGCTAGACTTTCGTTGGAGCCTTTCAAATATGTTGACATAATATAAGTACGGAGGTAGGGAAATGCAAGCAGAGGTTGGGTGAACTGCCCTAGACGACAGACGGTTGGCTGTAATTTACTTTAAACTGTGTTAGTGCTGGCTATCAAATGACATATATGTGCATGCTCACTGGTTTCAATCCACATTCTAGAGACAGCATCAGATACCCTAATCCCAATAACGAATGCACACTCCAGGAGCCATTAGAGCACATGTAATTAAATGCCTACACTTTTAGCAGGGGGTGGTGGTAGGCACCTGTAATCCCAACTACTCAGGAGGCCGAGGCAGGAGAATCACTTGAACCCTGGAGGCAGAGGTTGCAGTGACCCAAGATTGTGCCACTGCACTCCAGCCTGGGCGACAGAGCAGACCCTATCTCAAAAAAAGCAAAAATGCCTATACTCCAGCTGTCTTTCTCTCCAATCGATGACAAGGATTTTGTTAATTATCCCAAGGGATGTTGGAAGAGTAATTTTATTGGTGAAATTCATTGCATTCGAGAAGGTAGGTTGGATAAAATTGGTTGGTAGGCCCGGGCATGGTGGCTCACACCTGCAATCCCAGCACTTTGGGAGTCTGAGATGGGTGGATCACCTGAGGTCAGGAGTTTGAGATCAGCCTGGCCAACATGTATTCTCTCCTAAAAATACAAAAATTAGCTGGGTGTGGTGGCAGGTGCCTGTAATCCCAGCTACTTGGGAGGCTGAGGCAGGAGAATCACTTGAACTTAGGAGGTGGGGGTTGTAGTGAGCTGAGATCGCACTACTGTACTCCATCCTGGGCAACCGAGTAAGACTCTGTCTCAGAAAAAAAAAACAAAAACAAAAAAAACTGGCCAAGTACAGTGGGGTCACTCCTGTAATCCCAGCACTTTGGGATGCCGAGGCGGGTGGATCACGAGGTCAGGAGTTCAAGAGTTCAAGACCAGCCTGGCCAAGATGGTGAAACACCATCTCTACTAAAAATACAAAAATTAGCTGGGCATGGTGGTGGGCGCCTGTAATTCCAGCTACTCGGGAGGCTGAGGCAGAGAATTGTTTGAACTTGGGAGGTGGAGGTTGCAGTAAGCCAAGATCACGTCACTGCACTCCAGCCTGGGCAACAGAGTGAGACTCCGTCTCAAAAAATAAAAAACAAAACAAAAGGCCGGGCGAGGTGGCTCACGCCTGTAATCCCAGCACTTTGGGAGGCCGAGGCAGGCGGATCACGAGGTCAGGAGATCGAGACCATCCTGGCTAACACGGTGAAACCCTGTCTCTACTAAAAATGCAAAAAAATTAGCCGGTGAGGCGGCGGGCGCCTGTAGTCCCAGCTACTCGGGAGGCTGAGGCAGGAGAATGGCGTGAACCCGGGAGGCGGAGCTTGCAGTGAGCCGAGATCGCGCCACTGCACTCCAGCCTGGGCGACTAAGCGAGACTCTGTCTCAAAAAAAAAAACAAAAACAAAAACAAAAACCCAAAACACTGGTTAGTAGCAAGGCCTTTGTCCCTCCCCCTCCTGGAATGGTATTTGAGGCTTGACCTAAATGGGCCCATGTCCAGCTTCTGACTCAAAGCATTCTGGTTTCCTGGTGCCAACCATGAAGTTACTTCTAGGATACAGTCAAATTTTTACTTTGGCTAAACATTTAATGCAAGTTGTGGTCAAAGACCTGAGACTTCAGGAGCTTACAGAACAGGATATAGGGTTATCTTGGGTTCTCTTTCTAATAAATGAGTTAAAATTTTTTTTTTTTTAATTTTTGGAGGTACATAGCAGGTGTATATATTTAGAGGGTACCTTTTTTTGGGACAGGGTCTCGCTTTGTCACCCTGGCTAGAATGCAGTGGAATGAACATGGCTCACTGAAGCCTTGACCTGCTATGCTCAAGTGACCATCTGGCCTCAGTCTCCAGAGTAGCTAGGACTATAGGCACACACCACCATGCCCAGCTAATTAAAAAACTTTTGTGTGTGTGTGTGTGTGTGTGTGTGTGTGTGGAGAAAGGGTCTTGCCATCTTGCCATGTTGCCCAGGCTGGCCTCAAACTCTTGGGCTCAAGTAATCCTCCCACCTCGACCTCCCAAAGTGCTGGGGTTACAGGTGTGAGCCACCATGCCCGGCCTCTAATACATGTTTAATACATGTTTGAGTGTGCTGCAAAATTTAAGAGACTTGCTTGCATTTTAACAAATGACCTTTCTTGAGTATACGGTGGTGATGAAGGGGACATCTACACCCTCACTTATTTCAAACTAGTAGTGGCTACTGACATTTAGCAAAAAAAACCTAGTGGTTACACATAACCAAACTAACTGTTTGTTTGCAATAAAGATTGAATGTGGAGAGGTCATTATTTCTGAGTTGCTATTATCCTTTCCTGGGGTGCTTGACTCTCACTGTGCTTGCGAGAATGCTGGGGAAGATCCTTCAGTCTGCAGGATACAAAAGCGATTTCAGAATTGCAGACGGAGGTGAGACATGTCACAGGTATACCCAGGGCTAGGGTTGGAATAACCCAGAGGTGATTATAACAGTTGCTATTTAGAAGACATGCACAGGACAAGCCTGAGGTAGGTGTATGACTTAGGTTACTTTACTTAAGTCTTATAATATCTTAGTGAGACATAGGTATCCCTGTGAAGAAACTGAAATTTTAAGAGATTAAGGAACTTACCTGTGGTTGCATAGCTAGGAGCTAGGAAAAGGAGATTATTGAATCCATATCTGCGTCCTTTGAAGCCCATGTTATTTGGATGATGGCTCTAATCTTTATTGAAAGTAATGCTAAGGAAAAATATAGATGCCACTCTGCTTCCATTAATAAGACTGAAACCAATTTAAACTGTTCATTAATGGAAAAAGCACTGGGCTGAGATTTGGAAAAGCTTAGCAGCAAATCCTGGTTCTGCCATGTAGGGCATATGTGATATTGGCAAGTTTCTAAACTTTTCTGTGGGCTGAGTGCTCTCATCTGTAAAATGGGACTAATTTTAACTTCCTTTTAGATTTATTGTGAGAATTAAGTGAGACATCTGTTGAAAGTACAAGCACAGAGCTTAGTATATAGTAGTCCTCCATCAGTGTTCTTTTCCCCTGGGGGAAACTCATCCTACTGTGACATAAAGCCAGGAACCAGCATTTATTTATTTATTTTGAGACAGTCTGGTTCTGTCGCCCAGGCTGGAGAGCAATAGCGTGATCTTGGCTCACTACAATCTCGACCTCCCGAGGTCAAGCAATTCTCATGCCTCAGCCTCTCGAGTAGCTGGGATTACAGGCGCCCGCTACCATGCCCGGCTAATTTTTGTATTTTCAGTAGAGACAGGGTTTCACTGTGTTGGCCAGGCTGGTCTCAAATTCATGACCTCAGGTGATCCACCCCACTTGGCCTTCCAAAGTGCTGGGTTTACAGGCGTGAGCCACTGCACCAGGCCTACAATTTTTTTTGAATCCCAGGAATCTCTCACAGTGCTGGTCTGTTTAACATATTCAATGGCTGTTTCTTGACTTTGCAAATCCCTTGAAACTTGTTAGCTTATTCCTGGACTTCTTGTGACTCATTTTGAGTGTGTTTTGCACCCATTGGATGGAAGGCACTGTGGCAGAAGGTGTGAATACAACACCCAGGGCTCCTTCACTGCCTATTACCTTACAACTGAGCTGTCAGAAGTGGGAGAGAACCTGCAGCCTGGGCCAATGATCTGCCCTTCACAGCATTCATGTTATAAGAGGAAATACAAAATCATGATTTAGACAAGCAGTCAAGCTAGAAATGTGAGCCAAAAGTCAACCAGGAAAATGTGATAGCAGTTTTCAAAAGGAAATCAATAATATCAAAAGCATACATTAAAAAAATTATTTTAAAGATTAAAAAAATTAAATCAATGAAAAACCAAAAACTACATTTAGTAGCTATCTGGACACTAATAGAAGCTTGTAGGTAACATAAGTGACAATTCTATTAAGAACTAAAGAGTATTAATTATGGGCCGGGTGTGGTGGCTCATGCCTGTAATCCTAGCACTTTGGAAGGTCGAGGCAAGAGATCACCTGAGGTCAGGAGTTTGAGACCAGCCTGGCCAACATGGTGAAACCCCATCTCTACTAAAAATACAAAAATTAGCTGGGTGTGGTGGTGCATGCCTGTGGTCCCAGCTACTTGGAAGACTGAGCGTGGAGAATCGCTTGAATCTGGGAGGCAGAGGTTGCAGTGAGCTGAGATCATGCCACTGTACTACAGCCTGGGTGACAGAGAAACAGAGTCTCCAAATAATAATAATAATAATAAAATAAAATAAAAAGAGTATTACTTGTGAAGGAAAACCAGAAATGCCTTATCATTGCTTTTTTGTATTGGGTCTAACATTTTCAGAATATTTAGCTTTTCTTCCCCATCTCTCTCTCCTTTTCCTTCCTCCTCCTCTGCATGTAGGAAGGGAAGGGCAAGGGGCTGGTGATGCTGTCTGGAACAGCTGACATGGGCAGGCTGGGCTGCTAGGACAGAGACCTAGGAGCCAGGTCCTGGATCTAGGAAAAGAGGTCCTGGCCCAGCACCACCCCTCACCCCCAAGTGGAAGTCATCATCACATTTTGTGTGTGCAGTTTCCTTCCCCTGCACAACAAGGGATTTTTGGTATTTCTCGCCAAACCAATGATGAGTTGGGCCAGTCACCTGCCAGTTGAGTTCATGTTAACTACAAGCAAGTGCTGACAGTGAAGTGTGGAATGAGTGGTGCACTTTCATCTCTGAATGCTTGCCATCCCATGGCAGGACGTGCAGTGTGCTCGTCTTTCTATGACCTTTCTCAGTCTGCCAGTCGCCACGTGAGGGGGACCACAGCAGGCAGATGTCCCTGCGGTTTGGGTGCTCTCAGAGGAGGGAGGTGTCCTAGAGGTTGGGTCTACTTCTCAAGGTTTTGCCAAGGTCGAAGGGACTAGTATCTTTTCTCGGGGCCAGTGAGTATGTTTAGTGGGGTGTTTGTATCCTGGATAGGAGAGCGAAAGTAACTTTGAAGGTCATTTTCTCTTTATTTTATTTATTTATTTTTTGAGATGGAATCTCACTCTGTTGCCACGCTGGAGTGCAGTGGCGTGATCTCAGCTCACTGCAACCTCTGCCTCCCGGGTTCAAATGATTCTCCTGCCTCAGCCTCCTGACTAGCTGGGACTATAGACGTGTGCCACCATGCCCAGCTAATTTTTGTATTTTTGTACAGATGAGGTTTCACTATGTTGGCCAGGCTGGTCTCAAACTCCTGACCTTGTGATCCGCCTGCCTTGTCCTCCCAAAGTGCTGGAATTACAGGCGTGAGTCACCACACCCCGCCTTGAGGGTCCTTTTCTCTTCTCTCTCCTTTTTTTTTTTTTTTTTTTGGTAGAGATGGGGTCTCATTATGTTGCCCAGGCTAGTCTCAAACTCCTGGCCTCAAGTGATCCTCCTGCCTCAACCTCTCAAAATGCTGGGGTTACAGGTGTGAATCATTGTCCCTGGCTTCTCCTTTTTCCATCTTTCAACTACAACAAAATATTTTCAACACCCTACTAATCCTTTTCCCTGTCGTCTTACTGCTAAAGAATAATTTCCAAAAAGTTAAAAGTGTGAGTCTCATTGTAAATATAAAATGAACATGGATCAAAGATTTTATTCAACTCATTCATTAATGAGGCAATCAGTACAATGTTAAGATTAGTTCAAAGGAGAATTCGAAGAACAGATATATAGGTACAGACATGGGTATTAATCAGGAATGCCGAGTGAATTTGCTAGTGGACGCAAAACTAATTAATATTCTATAGGATATCTTTATGGACCAAAGTTTATTTGCATTGCTTTGGACAGGAGTCATGTGCATTATGATCTGTTTTCTACAAGTTACCCTTTAAGGTATTCAGCGTTTTCTGTATATTCATAGTATATTAAGAAACATTGGCTGGGTGCAGTGGCTCACACCTGTAATCCCAGAACTTTGGGAGGCCGAGGCAGGTGGATCACCTGAGGTTAGCCTCACCAACATGACAAAACCCCGTCTTTACTAAAAATAAAAAAAAAATTAGCCAGGCGTGGTGGCGCGTGCTTGTAGTCTCAGCTACTCAGGAGGCTGAGGCACGAGATTTGCTTGAACCTGGGAAGTGGAAGTTGCAGCGAGCAGAGATCACACCACTGCACTCCAGCCTGGGCAACAGAACCAGACTCTTGTCTCAATTAAAAAAAAAAGAAAAAAAAGAAACATCACCACATTTTCTAAAACATTTTAATCACTCCAATTTATAACACACTAAATCATGAATCCCAAGTGAGTATATGCATATTCATAAATTTTGCTGAATCTTACTTTATTTTTTTCTTTATTCGAGACAGGGTCTTGCTCTGTCACCAGGCTGGAGTGCAATGGTGCCATGATAGCTCTCTGCAGCTTGACCTCCTAGGTTCAAATGATCCTCCTACCTCAGCCTTTGAGCAGCTGGGACCAGAGGCATGCGTGCACCACTACACGTGGCTAATTTTTAAATTTTTATAGAGATGGTGTCTCTACACCATCTCGGTGTTACCGAGGCTGGTCTTGAACTCCTGGCCTCAAGCAATCCTCCTGTCTCTGCCTTCCAAAGTACTGGGAATACAGGCGTGAGCCACCATGCCTGGCCTAACCTAATATTTCATCCTCCTTAGTTTAACACTTTAGAATCCATTCCCATACACAGCTTCTTTGCAACACATATGGGCAAGATTTTTTTCCAGCTTTTGTGGTATATAATCTATTTCCATCCTCCCCTTCTCTGGCTGACCTTGCATTTATCTTTCTGGGCTCTGTAGGGAGTTTATTCTTGTTATGGTCCTGGAGTCAATGAGGTACATCAGGGGCAAGTTTGGAGGAGAAGAAGCATCCATGTGGGAGGCAAAGGCCCCAGTCAAGTCTTGAAAGGTCTTAATCTAAGTGAAGGCAAATTTCCTTTCACAGGGAGGCAGGGCTGCTTCCGTACACAAGGGAGCCTTGAGATTTGGGAATTTGACTTTGTCTGTGTCTGTCCAAATGTTCCTATCACAAGTCTATGGTCCTACTCCTTCCCAATCAGTGTCCTAATCTTAGCAAGAGAACTTGCTGAGGTTGAGCACTTAACCTTTGCCACAATTCTGTAATCTGTACAATTATATTTAGTATCTGAAGATGAACTTAAGTCTGTCCCGTGCCTACCCCAGATAAATGGTTCTTTGAATTTCAGCATATCTGTATCTTAAAATGAGAATTTAATACTTCATGCTTATCTTTTCCATTGTTTAAGAACTCTCCAGGGCAGTCAGAAACATCCATTTCACTCTACAATCTTTATAATTATTACTGTTGCCATAGCAATCAAGTGCAACAGCAGCAAAAGCCCCCAAAGCTTTGTGGTCCATCTGCCCCTCACACTACTCCCAGTGCTAACTGGAGTAATCCTGCTGCCCCTGTATGCCATGGGTTACTAGCATCCCTTTTGTTCCCTACGCACGCACGAATCTGCGTGTAACCCAGCCAGAATCCCCGTTGAGAAACTGTTTCCTGGGGTCACTCCGCTATCAGCCAGGGTCTTGGTAGGAAATGCAGTCTACCTCCGAAAGGTTGAAGAGACTTGCTGCTCAACAGCTGTGGGCAGAATTACAGAGGCAACTGCACAAATATGCTAGGACGGCTGTAACAAAGTACGAGAAGTGAGGTAGCTTAAACAACAGAAATGTATTATCTCCCAGTTCTGGGAGCTAGACATCTGAGATCAAGGCTGTCGGCAGGGAAGGATCTGTTTCAGGCCTCTCTCCCGGCTTCTGGCAGTTCCTTGGCTCGCAGCAGCACAACTCTAATCTTCTCATGGTGTTCTCCTTGCGGATTTATCTTCCCAAATTTCCTCTTTTTATAAGGACACCGGTCATTATGGATTAGGGGCCACCCTAATAACCTGATCTTAAGTCATTACATCCGTAATCATCCTTTTTTCAGATAAGGTCACATTCTGAGTTGCTGGGAGTTAGGACCTCGAATCTGGGGAGACATAAGTCAACCTGGAACCCCATCAAGGGTGATGAGCACATAGAGATGAGCAACTGCGGGAAGTGGTTAGGGCTCTGCTGGACTTCTCCACCCGCTCCTCCAGATCCCCTCTTCACCCTCCTCCACCTTGTTGCGTGCCTGGGAGGCTGACTGCCACAGACTGCAGCCTGCGCTCCCTTGCCTCCTACTGGCTTCTATTTGACTTGGGTAATGGCACAGGCAGGAGGTGGGAGAGAGAGAATAGAAACACAGTCCCTCATAGTACCCTCCCATGCCTTCCCAATGACTTTCATATCCCTCTCCGTGCTTCTGTCATATTTAATATTTGGCAGATGAGAGCTGAATAATGTTTAAAATATGAGTGAGTGTATGTGCACCGTTTCAGAAGTTTTTGAACATTTAATAATAATGGCTGATGTTGAGTACTTTGTGTTGTACTTACTACAGCATGCTTTTGATAGCTCCTAAAAGGGAGGCACTCTGATTATCCTAATTTTAGAGTTGAGTAAACTGAGGCTCATTGAGATGGTATCTTGCCCAAGGTCAAGATCACACAGCTAAATTAGCAGCAGTTGCAGGATTCAATTTGGGGCTGTCAGCCACCAGAGGCTGCTCTAAACCACAAGGTCATCTGCGCTGATCCATTTACCAGACGTGACCTCCCCTACTTGACCTCCTATCAAAGTCATATTCATTTTCAAGTTCTGCTCTAGCAACAGCTGTTCTGTGGGACTTTCTCAACTCCCTCCCCCAAGAACTGACCACGCGGTCTGCATACTGCTGTCTGCTCACTGCCCTCCCTTCGTTGGCTCCTGTTAGGAAACCTACCGTTCTTTTCTGACTCATTTTCCTACCTGTGAGTTCTTCAGGGAAGACAGGTCTCCCAGTTCATCTCTGCGATTCCCGGGCCTGGCAGTGTGTCTGCGCCAGAGGTGCCAGTAAATGTCTCTGGAAGGAATGTTTTCTTACCGTCCCTGACTGTTCTACACGCCCTGGTGCACCCTAATGGTCCCGGTTGCCACTGACTTCCTTCCTCAGTTTCATTCAGAGGCTATCTGTTAGTGGCTGCCAGTCCTGGACCATGCTGTCTCTCCTGGCCTCTGGGTGGGCGTTCCTGTCCCCCGCCCACAGGGTTCTTGTCTGCCAGCTCTAGTCAGGGTTTCTGAGCTGCTCCCTTCTGGGGGCGCTTCCCTCAGTTCCCAGGCGTCTTGGTTGGGGGGTGGTGTCAGGATTGACTTGACTTCCACTTCAGTCACGTTCTGCCAGGGATGTTTTGATGGGGTTGTTCTTGTCTTCTTTTGCCAGGTAGGGTGTTGAATGTAACTGCCTCCCTGTGGAGATCTTTGGAGGTCCCCCAGCCTGCTCCAGGCCAGCCACCTTGTGTCTGCTTCCACAGCATCCTTGAGGAAATACGCATTTAAAACCCGACTTCTACATTCCCTGTAGCTTCTCTTCACATCGCCTACTCCATGTTTTCCAGCTTTTCAATTTCTCTCGGAACAAAGGTTTTATTTCTAGGCAGGGCACCAACCGTGGTGGCCCTACTATCGGTACCACCAGGCCCCTCGAGGGACGTCCAGAGCTGAGTCCGGTCTGATGCCTTCTTTAGGATCCCAAACATCGCTGCCGCCTCCGCAGCGCCGTCGGATCCCTGGGGAGAGCATCCAAAATGTGAACCAAGTATTAACAACATTGGAACATAACTGTTTTTAATTCTTACGCTATTTTTTGGTTATTTGTAATTTTTGTTGCTGTTGCTATTTTAAAAACCCAGCGCACTCAGGTTTTCTGGCGTGCATTCTGCCCCCCGCCCCCTATGAGAAATGCCCTCGGTGGGGCAACCTGCAGCTGCGAGAAGGCTTTTTCCCTGTTCCTCCTCCATGTCTCAGGTCGAGGTCATGGACCGCGGCTCTCCCGAGTTCGCCTTGGGAGCGCGGCGGGGCGGGAGGGAGGGAGCCTGGCGCAGGATTGGACTTCCTCCCTCCACTCCGGAACTGCGCGCCCGAGCGCCTGGGACGCGGAAACCCGGGAGGCGCCGCGGGAGCCGCGGGGTGGGGGCGGTCGGGGGCGGGGCCGGAGGCTGGGGCGGGACCGGGGGCGGGCGCGGGGCGGGGCCACGTGAGGGCTGCGCTGGGTGCGCGGGGCGAGCTGCGCCGGCTGCGCTCCGCGGGCTCTCAGAGCGCTGGGCACCGGCCGGGCTGTGGTCCTCGCGCGCCGCCGCCGCCGCCGCCGCCGCCTCTCGAGCGGGCTCGGCTCACAGCGACCGTCGGCCGGGGAGATGTGAGCCGGGGCCGGCGGGCGCGGCCGGACCGCCGCGATGTGGCTCAAGCCCGAGGAGGTGCTGCTGAAGAACGCGCTGAAGCTCTGGGTGACCCAGAAGAGCAGCTGCTACTTCATCCTGCAGCGGCGCCGCGGGCACGGCGAGGGGGGCGGCCGCCTCACCGGTAAGTGGCGCGCCGGGGCGGGCGCGGCGGCCGGGCCCGGGGCCTCGCACCCCGCCGGGCCCGCGGCCCCCGGCCCCCAGTCCCCAGTCCCGGGCTGCGTCGCCAGAGGTGATTTCTTGGGAGTCGCGGGGCCCGGACGGCCCTGCCGCGGGCTTGTTTTCCTTTTTTCTACGTTTCTCCCGCGGGTTCCCGTCGAGGTGGTGTTAGAGGGGCTCCCGGGCGCGTGCGTTTTCCGGGCGAGGCAGGTGTCTTCGCCGCCTGGCCCGGTGAGCTGGAGGCCAGACTCGGCTTGGGAATCCAAGGAGAAACGCCGACTGGAGCGGGGCCGCAGGGAGCGGGGCCGCCCTGGAGCAGCGCGGCTGCTGTGCGGGGCCAGGTGATAGGGGGGTGCGCCGGGCCGGCCCGGACTCGGCCATCTGGAGGCGCCGGAGGCTCCAGGTGGTGTCGCGGCTGGGCGCAGCTCTGGAGGCCGCGGTGAGCGGGAACTGTCTCCGCGCCCGGAGAGGAAATCGAGGGTGGGCGAATCGCAAGCTCGTGATCTTAGTAGAAAAATTGAACAGGTGAGTTTATTCCTGTCTTTCAGTGTCTTACAAGCAATGGTAGGAAAAAAAACTCAGGCTCGTAAAGTTGATGAAAAAGACAAAGCATTTGTTTTCAAAAAGTTATAATCCAAAGCTCTTTGAAATCTTGACGCTGGCTTACAGTAGCTAGGACACCTGTTTAAACAGGTCAGTGAAGGAACAATTAGACTTTTTCATTTGTATCTAGAGGACTTATATGATTTTTCTTTACAATTTTGGAATCTGCATAACAGGGACCTTAGATCTCCTGTCTCGTTCCTGTTCTACTGAGGAGAAGACAGACCGGAGAAGTCAAAGGACCTAGGTTAGGTTCCCGGGTTAGTGGTTGGCGGAATTTTCTGCTCTCAGACCACAGTAGGGAAGGCCCTTCTGAGGTTGATTCTGGTCGGAGATGTACGTACTAACACGTCTGGAAACCGCAGAACCAAGTGCAAAGGGACTGGCTTTTGCTGGACTTTAGCTTCTGAGAAAGCTGGCTGTTGGTTTTGTTAGAGGAGGGCCGACTTACACGGAGACAGGGTGAGTGGGTGGGAGTTGGCAGGACGCTGCATGGAGGGAGCTGTAGGCAGCTGAGGGTTCCCCATGGAAGGGGCAGAGGGTAGTTAGGATTCTGAATGGAGGCGGGTAGGTGTAGGGTGCTTTGGTAACCAGTGGTCCTGTTGAGTGGCAACAGGGACTCAACTTGGGCAACTTGGGCAGCACGTGGGCCTGCTCCAGGAGCTGTTTTGAGCTTTGGGGGAGGGAGTTGTGCAGGAGGCAGGGGCCATAGTGGCCTTGTTGGGCCCCATGAGGCACCATGGTGCTTAGTGCCCAGGCTCTCAGGAAATGGAGGTGGGTGGTGCCCTGGGAAGAGGCATCAGAGGTGAAGAGGCAGGAATTTGTCGTCCCTCCTTTTCTTTGAGGGCAGTGTATCTTTATTTGTGGTGCATTTAGCAGGGTTCCTGGTCTGTAAATGTTTCATTTAGTAGAGAGTGAGGACAAGGCCTGAGGATTTGTGAAGCCAGAAGCATAAGGACAGTTTGTCCCATAAACACTCATTCATTCACTTAGTTATGTGCACATATGTAGGATACTCTGTTCGCTGCTCTGGAAAGAGGCCGGAGAGCAGGCGGTGAGGGCCGGCTGCCTTCCCGATTCACCATCTAGTTAGTGGGTGAGATGGGTCCAGATATGGAGGGCAGAGCTGGCCCTTAGGATGCCTGGTCTGGCTTCAAGCCCGCTTCCTGTCCAGAGGCTTTCTGACTATGTTGTCCAGAGTCTCTCTGTGATGAACTCAGTGAATTCCCTCCCTGTTTCATTCCCAAATCAAGCAGGTCCCGTGTTTGTTACTATACCTGTGGCTTTGGCATTCCTTGGTATTTACTTTGGTTTGGACTTACTGTGAATGTGCAGAATTTTCTTATGCTTAAGGGCAACAAGATCAACCATAAAGGAGGAAAAGTCTACAAAAAGACAGAGGACACTTGATGTATTTCTTGGAGACCCTGTTGATTGGGAAAGGATGACATCTGCAGCCAGACACTTTACCTTTGAGTATTTAGCTGGGAAGCCAGTGCGGATGAAGCAGTGCTGACCTGCCCCGTGTACTGTGGGGGGCTGGTCTTCATGGGGCCACTTAGAATGGTTGTAAAGTCAAGACCCATGGAAAACAGGGCAGCTCTGTGGTGGTGGCGGGTTTTGGAAAATGTGGAATTCTGATGTGGCAGATGTTTAGCAATTTAAGAGTTTAAAACCTAGACTGAGTTTATGAAAGGAATGGGGGCTACAGTGATACACATTCTGGGAGGTTGTAGACTTTTGTTTGGAGGGAAACAGGCAGTGGTGGCCTAAGGGGGATTGGAAGTAAAATGTAAGAGAGCAGTGATCAATAAACGTCTCTTTTCCTTTATTGTGATGCTGAATTTGTATTAATAGGAGTCTAGGCAGAGGAGATCTGGTGGTTGAAGTAATCTGAATTGCCTAACTTCAGAAATACTATCCGCTTTTGTTTCCTTGAGGATTAAAATCGGCCCTCCTGCTTACATACATGCATATACATGCTCGCTCTCTCTGTCTCCCTCTCTTCACATCTCCAGGTTTATTTTTCTCCTTAGTTCCTTCTCACTTTCTCATACAATATACCAATTTATTTTTTTCATTGCTAAATTTCCTGTTCTATGAGGGCAGAGATTTCTCTGTGGTAGTGCCCAGCATATTTGCTCAGGACGAATGGATGGGTGACTATATGCATGGATGATGGATCCCACTTTTTTCTTAAAAGTTGGGTGGGAGTAGAGGCCCAGCGTTTTGGACTGATTGCCTGGAACAGGAACATCCCCTGTCTCTTCTCAGCTTCCTGTTTACCTGGCAGTCTGACCATTATGGAAAGCTGGAGGGGTGTGGGTGGGAAACCCAGTAGTTTCCTCCAGTCTTTTTTTTTTTTTTTGTAGCTCCCTCTTTTGAGGGGGACGGATCATCACACTAACTTCTCTGTGTGGCCAGAAAGGGCGGGTGCAGATGTGGCTGCCATTGTTAACCTCCTGGGCTCTGAGCATTGCTAGGGAGGTGCCCATCTTTTCCTCAGGTTAGAGCATAGCATGGCGGAATTCAGGATTATGAGATGTTTCCAAACTTCTGCTTGCAGAAGTGATTTTGCTACTCTGGAAAGGAAGTAAAGTTACAGTCTCCAGCCACTTGTAACAAGTTCAGCCAGCTCTGGGAAAACAAAGAGCTGGAGTAGCATGTGGGAAGGAGACTGCAGAGAAAGAACACGCAATGTCGCTGCCCTCTCTCCCAGGGTCTCTGAAGCACTTCAAGTGAGTGGGGTAATAAGAAACTTAAATAGCTCAAAAGCCAAAAACCTAATAACCGGATTAAAAAATGAGCAGAAGACGTTAATAGACATTTTTCAGAAGAAGACATACAAATGGCTAACAGGTACATCAAACATGCCTGGCATCACTAATCATCAGGCAAAGGCACATCAAAACCATGAGGAAATACTGCACTCCCGTTAGAATGGCTATTACTTGTTTATTTAATTAATGTTTTTCTTAGAATGGCTATTATTGAAAAGACAAAGGAAAGAGGTGTTGGTGAGGACATGGAGAAAAGGGAACGCTCGCACACTTGGTGGGATTGTAAGTTAATATAGCCACTATGGAGAACAGTATGGAGGATCTTCAAAAAACTGAAAATGGAACTGCTGCATGATCCTGCAGTCCCGCTACTGGGTATATATTCAAAGGAAATGGAATCAGTATGTTGAAGAGATACCTGCATTCCTGTGTTTACTGCATCACTATTTACAATACCCAAGATACGGAATCGACCTAAGTGTCCAACGAGATAAATAAAGAAAATGTGAGATATATACAACAGAACACTATTTCAACTATACGAAAGAATGAAATCCTATCATTTGTGACAACATGGTCTCAAACTCTTGACCTTAAGCAGTCCTCCCTCCTCGGTCTTGGCCTCTCAAAGCACTGGGATTATAGGTGTGAGCCACCGTGCCTGGCACATTTGCAACAACGTGGATGAACCTGGAGGAGGACATCGTGTTAAGTGAAATAAGCCAGGCACAGAAAGACAGATACTGTATGATCCCACTTATATGTGTAATCTTAAAAAAAAAAAGTTGGTGTTATAAAGCAGAGAGTAGAACAGTGATTACCAGGATGGGAGAAGATGGATGGGGAGAGGTTGGTCAACAGGTACGGAGTTATAGTTAGATAGGAGAAGTAAGTTCTGCTGTTTTTTTTGCACAGTAGGGTGACTGTAGTGGTACTGTATATTACAGGATAGCTATGAGAATGAGAAACTTTTGAATGTTCTCACCACGAAGAAATGATAACTGTATGAGGTGATGGATATGCTAACTACCCGAATTGGATAATTATATAACATATATGAGTATTGAAACATCAAATTGTACCCCATAAATATGTACAGTTACAGTGTGACAATTGAAAAATAGTGAGTGGGATAAAGCTTACTCTAAAGACCAAATAGCATTAGGAGATATACCTAATGTAAATGATGAGTTAATGGGTGCAGCACACCAACATGGCACATGTATACATATGTAACAAACCTGCACGTTGTGCACACGTACCCTAGGACTTAAAGTACAATACAAAATAAAAGAAGAAAAAGACCAAATATCACCGCCCAGCTGTGTCCTCTGAAGGATTTGATTTTTCAGTGTTTTATTGCATGTATTCCTGTATAATCTTGCAATTCTTTTCCTAAATTTGACTGACAATTTAAAAGTTGTAATTTGAAAAAATATTGATGTTTTCTGCTTTGCAACGTGGTTACCTTAAGCCCCCGTTCCTGTCATTGCGTTTGTAGTAGTGATAGGCTAATTCCCTAAACAGTTAGAGTGAAGGGAGGAAGTATGGTATAGTGGAAAATAGTGTAAAATACAACCTTTGGAGTCAGGGTAAGTAAGTCTGTTGATTAAGAATCTGGACTGAGAGGCTTTTTAGTTTATCCAGTTTCTTTAAGCCTTACTTATAACTCAGCCTTAAGAAAGGGACAATAATGAATCTTACTTTGGAGGGTTAGAAACTGTTTTCCACAGCAACTGTACCATTTTTCATTCCCACCAGCAATGCACAATGCTTATGATTAAAATAAGGCTTAGAATGAAAATTAACAGTATACCTCAAGGGCTTAATTGTGCTTGGCACCTAGTAGGTTTGAAAGAAGAAAAGCAAAGTACAATTTAAAAAAAACCTGAATAATGGGCCGGGCGCGGTGGCTCAAGCCTGTAATCCCAGCACTTTGGGAGGCCGAGACGGGCGGATCACGAGGTCAGGAGATCGAGACCATCCTGGCTAACACAGTGAAACCCCGTCTCTACTAAAAAAATACAAAAAACTAGCCGGGCGAGGTGGTGGGCGCCTGTAGTCCCAGCTACTCGGGAGGCTGAGGCAGGAGAATGGCGTGAACCCGGGAGGCGGAGCTTGCAGTGAGCTGAGATCCGGCCACTGCACTCCAGCCTGGGCGACAGAGTGAGACTCCGTCTCAAAAAAAAAAAAAAAAAAAACCTGAATAATGAAGGCTTCTGAGAATAAAGGTGTAAACACATTTGCATTGTAGTAAAGGACATAAGAAACATTCACTTATCTGTTAGTGCAGCATTTAATATGTATAATTAAAAGATGAACTATTTAACAGCTTGGGCTAAGTATTGCTCAAGAGAAAGGTGTTTTTGTAGAATTTGGGCACACGGCTACTCTGCCCACATTAAATCAAATCTTAGTCAGTAAAGGGAGCTTCACCTTGTTTCAAATGTTGATGTGAATGCTCATGCTGTGCCTCCAGTAAGTCACCTACTGCCTTTGGAAGAGTGTCCTAATGACTGGGGGAGGAGAAACTGACAGGCTAAGGATTCACGTGGGGTTACAAGGCTTGCTCAGAAGAACTCTTATCAGAAGGTTGGAAACTGATGAAACCCAGCATGGATGTTGCATTTCTTGGCTAGTCTGTCTAAGGTTGGCTGGATTCCTGCTCATGTAGCTGAATTTGTTGGCGAATTTTGTCTCCTCCAACAGTGAAAGTCTTTGACTCAACAGGGCAGCCTGTTATATTCTATAGCAGTCCTAGATGTTGGCTCTAGAGTCTTACATGCAGTGGTCTTTTTTTTCTTAAAAGCACAATAGGGAAGAAACCACAAAGAAAGGAAGTAGTTCGATTTTAGAAGCATAAATCTGAAAAATTAAGTTAAATAACTGATGTATCTTTAGGGGCTGATAATTTATTAATAAAAGCCTTGAGGTTTCCAAGAGTTGCATTTAGTGAGAGCATAATAAGGGCAATGTATTTGTAATTAGATAATCAAACAAGGCACGGATTGTGTCACTCCAGGAAATAATATAAGGTACAAATTGTGCAGGCAGTGGGATACTGGAGGGTGGCCTTTTCCGCCTAATTGGAACTCCTTAGGAAGAGCTGACAATTATTGAGAGGCTGGTAGCTTGTAAAGAATTCATTTACTAGCAGTGAAGGCAGAAGGATTTTCCGATCTGGACTCCACATTCTAGGTGGCATTGGATACAGGAGAAATTTATTTATTTTTTTTAATTTTTATTTTTGGAGATGGAGTCTCGCTTTGTTGCCCAGGCTGGAGTGCATTGGTGTGATCTTGGCTCACTGCAACCTCTGCCTCCTGGGTTCATGGGATTCTCCTGCCTCAGCCTCCCGAGTAGGACTACAGGTATGCGCCACCACACCCGGCTAATTTTTTGTATTTTAGTAGAGACAGGGTTTCACCATTGTTGCCCAGGCTGGTCTCGAACTCCTGAGCTCAGGCAACGCACCCGCCTAGGCCTCCCAAAGTGCTAGGATTACAGGCGTGAGCCACCGCGCCCGGCCAAGAGGAATTTATTTAAAATGAAAGTAAATCTGGTAGTTTTTTCAGCATGGATTTTTTTCCCCTGTTCTTAAAAACTTGCATCCATGGTATTAAAAAGCAGCCGTGAGCATATTTTAATCACCGCCGGGGGTTGCAGGAGCTGCCCCTGAACCACCTCTTGGTTTGCTTCTCTTCCACCTTCTCTTAAGCACAGACCCCGCAGCGTGTTGGCACTTGTCTCTCCAAGGCCCCTCATGCTGGTCTCCTCCCCCATCCCCAAGCATCTGGCTAATTCTTGTGAACCTCTGGGGCTCAGTCTGAGCTCCACTTCCTGGAGATGTACCTGAGCCTTCCCCTACTCCCACCACTGTAGTCATGAAGAGGCTCTTTGAGGCTCTATCTGTTTAGGGTGAACCAGATCCTGAGCTCCAGGAGGGAGGTCACAGGTCTATGCCCCTCTCTGCCGTGCCTTTAGTGCTGATGGTTCTTGTCACCAGAGCACTCTTGATAAATATTTGTTGAATACATGGATGTAGACATCAAGTAGTACAATCTTAAGTAGATCAAGTACAAACTTCATGTAGATGTCATGTAGGCGATATCAAGTTGTACATACCAAGTAAAATAGATAGATGTGAGCCTATGCAGTTGAGAAGCGTCTTGTATGTATCATCCTGGAAATGGAAATTATGTAGAATGCAGGAATAAATAATAGAGTGTTGTTCTTAATTGTCTTACGTCAGCGCTGTGTGCTGTAAGGACTAGCAGTAGTTTGTGGCTGAACCAGCCCAGCTGTTAGGACTACCTATTGATGCTGCGCGAGGGGGCTCACGCCTGTAATCCTAGCACTTTGGGAGCCAAGGTGGGTGGATTGCTTGAGCCCAGGAGTTTAAGACCAGCTTGGGCAACATAACGAAATCCTGTCTCTACAAAAAAATACAGAAAATTAGCAGAGCATGGTGGCACGTGCCTGTAGTCCCAGCTACTTGGGAGGCTGAGGCGAGAGAATCACCTGAGCCCTGGAGGTTGAGGCTGCAGTGAGCTGTGATCACACCACTGCACTCCAGCCTGGGCATTGAAATGAGACCCTCTCTTGGTGGGCGGGGGGGTGGGGGTGGTGGTGAAATAACTACCTATTGGTAACCTTGATGTAAATGATTCCATGTAGAACCAGATTTATTCCTCTAGTGTATCACCAGCCAGCAAACACATATGTATGAATTTGAGTCATCCATATAACATTTGGTGAGTCTTTCATTCTACTGGATTTTATTATTTTCCTGCTTCCTGCTTTTTACTTAAAAAAAAAAAAAAAAAAAAAAAAAAAAGGAAAGGTGGCTGGGTGCGGTGGCTCATGTCTGTAATCCCAGGACTTTGGGAGGCCAAGGCGGGTGGATCACAAGGTCAGGAGTTCGAGACCAGCCTGGCCAACATGGTGAAACCCCGTCTCTACTAAAAATACAAAACTGAGCTGGGTGTGGTGGCAGGCGCCTGTAATCCCAGCCACTTGGGAGGCTGAGGCAGGAGAACCATTTGAACCTGGGAGGCAGAGGTTGCAGTGAGCCGAGATCTTGCCATTGCACTCTACTCAGGGTGACAGGGCGAGACTCTGTCTCAAGAAAAAAAAAAAAAAAAAAAAAACCAAGGAAAGGAAGGAAAGATCAACAATAAAATAGTGCGTTAATAAGATATCCTTATCCTTATGATAAGGTACTGCATTTTGTGGTTTTTTAGTTAAGAGCTTTTCAGTATGTATAAGCGTATTTAAGGTAAGTTGTAGGTAATGGAGCAAACCCTATATATATACCACCTGTAACTAAAAAAATAAGAGTATATCCTATGCCTGAGAAGACCCCTTCTGTGTTTTCCTGATTACATTTCCCTCCCTTCCTTGCGGGCACCGCTACCCTGAATTATGTGTTAGTACTGACTTGCTTTTCTTTATAGTTTTAACACATTTATATGTATTCCTAATCAATACATAGTTTAGTTTTGTGTATTTTTGTAACTTTATTACAAAATGTACTTTTATTCATACTTTATGTATTTTTCTGTCACTTGATCACCCTGCTCCCTGCATTGTTTTTCTCCCTTTGAACCACGGTAGCCACCATAGTTCATTCATTTTCATGGGTGTGTAGTAATCCACTGAGTGAATATATTATTTATTCATTCTCCTGTCCGTGGATATTTGGTGGGATACTTGGGAGTTGTCTGGAAAGGCCTATAGATCTAGTTGTTTTAGTAGATAAAGCTGCTGTGAACATTTTTCTATTGTGTTCACACAGATATACATTTCTGTAGAGAATATTTCTATGAGTGACCTTGTTGGGTGTATCTATCAGGATGAGTTAGGTTATGCTGCAGTAACAAATACCCCGACACATAAATTTATTTCTCCATCATGCTGTATATTCACTGTGGGTCAGCATGGGTCTCTTCTGAGGGAGAACTGGGACATTTGTGAACAGCCCTAATACTGGGTCATAGCAATGTGCATTTTCAACCTTTCTAGATAATTCCAAATGGTTTCCAAGCAGAGCATGGTGGTGCACGCTTATAATCCCATCTACTTGGGAGGCTGAGGCAGGTGGATTGCTTAAACCCAGGAGTTTAAGTTCAGCCTGGGCAACATAATGAGACCACTGTCTCTAAGAAAAAACTTCCTGCGGTGGTACATCCTTGCTAATGCTTGCTATTGTCAGAGATATTACTTTTTGCCAATTTGATAGGTATATACATAGTATCTTAGAACCAGTAAGATACTATTTCTCATTATTACTAATTGGGATGAGAATTTTTTATGTATTCATTGAGTATTTTTTTTTCTTCTGAGAAATACTTGAGTCGTTTGCTCATTTTTTTCTGTTGGGTTATCTTTTTCTTTAGTTTTTTTTTTTATGAGCCGTGTGTGTGTGTGCCTTCGTGTGTGGTTTTTCTGTATTCTTTTTCAATTATATGTATTTTTTTTTTAAGTCAGGCTTTTATTTTCCTTGTAGGTTTTTTGAAAAACTCACATTTGTTAATTTTCATGCAGTCAGATGTATCAGTCTTTTCCCTTTTGTTTTAATTAATTAATTTACCTAGACCTTTTCTGGCAAGATCTTTTTCCTTCAGTTTGTTCTTTTTGTTACTTGTTTAAGAAGAGCTGCTTGGAGGGGAATCTCTAAGATGATGGTGAAGGGAAATCCTGAGACGTCAGTGAGAACCTCCCCCAACCCAGCGTTCAGTCCCCCCTAACCCAGCGTTCAGTCTAGATTGGAGCCTGGCAGCAGGCTGCAGGACAACTTCTAGGAGAAAAGAAAGTGATAGACTGTGCAGTGTGTTTGCATGTATTGAATGAAGATCCGCACATCAGGGGAGAATTTGTGGATAGATTATCCATAGATGGAAAACTGAGTAAGCCAGAAATTCTGGGATAGTTGTTAAATCTAGGGAAAATAAAAAGTTGTGTAGGGTGGAAAAAGTATTGTAGTTCTACTGCAAAACTCAGCTCTTGCTAGTGTTTTTGTGGTTATAATAATGTAAATATTGACTCATGATGTAACCAAAATTATTGCATAACTGGGGTGTGAGTGTTGGGTGGCGGGTGGTAGTCAATGAAAGGGAGCTAAAGCCTCCACTTCTGAAAGTTGACAGCTAATGCCTACACTAAATATCCAAGAAGTAGGCCAGGCGCGGCGGCTCACGCCTGTAATCCTGGCACTTTGGGAGACTGAGGTGGGTGAATCATCTGAGGTCGGAGGTTTGAGACCAGCTTGGCCAACGTGGTGAAATCCTGTCTTTACTAAAAGTACAAAAATTAGCCCGGCATGGTGGCATGTCCCTGTAATCCCAGCTACTTGGGAGGCTGAGGCAGGAGAATTGCTTGAACCTGGGAGGTGGAGGTTGCAGTAAGCCGAGATTGTGCCATTGCACTGCAGCCTGGGGGACAAGAGTGAAACTCTGTCTCAAAAAAAAAAAAAAAATGTAGTAATATAGATATGTTATTTGGAGATGTGAAGGTGGATACAAAAATAATCCATTAAGAGATGGAAGAGGTTGCCTTTGGGGAGTTGGTAAGTGGAAGCAGCAAGAGATAGATAAGGGGGCTGTTTGTGTGTTTCATGAGCCTTGCAGAATTATATCCTAATTGACATGCACCTGTACCATTGGTATAATGCAGACAGAATCTAAACTCAGGGAGACCTTGGCATTTTTTTCTGGTTGGCAACTCTATTTGGGTAGTGGCGATCATGAAGGCATTGAAGCTGTGTCCCCTCATTACCTAGGGGCTGTGATTTTCCCCGGACGCCTGTGTGTCAGCTATCTGTCCTCTCAGTGTGCTATATTTAGCCTTCAAAATGTCTAGCATGCGTGGGGTGTGTCATTTCACAGAAGCTTTTAAAACTATTTTCAGAAACGCATCTAATTTAGTCAGGTACTTTTATTTGAAATTAAAGGTATCTATTCTGGATTTTATTCCCTCTCTCAATAGAGAAAATAGGTTTAGAGTTGTAAACTCCTGATTTCTGTCTTCTTTCTCAACTTTAAAGAGGGGTTCTGTGACCATAACCTACTCTTTATAGGGTCTCAGTTTATTAACCTCAGTTTATTAGCAATAGCAATGATTGCAATAAAAATAATAAAAGTTTTTGCTGTGGGGGAGGTTTTATGCTTCAAACTGTTATGTTTTCTAGATATGTTGGTTAAATCAATGAAATTACTGGTAGATAAAGCAGCAGAAAGAAACCCAAAGAGCATTTTATTCCGCAGTGCCAGGCCCGGTGCTGTCATGCAGCTTATAGTCTGGAGAGGTGGAGTTTGTAGTTGTGGGGGTGGGGTGATACTAAGCCACGAAACTGAGTTACCAATGGCGGTGAGGGCCAGCGGATGTGAGAGAGAATAAGAAGGAAATGAATTTGGGTTGGAACATCAGGGAGCTGTCTCTGAGGAGCCATGATCTCCGCTGAGACTGCATGGTGTGCAGGAGGGTGGTAGCTGGTGAGAAGTTGGGAAAAGAGCCTTCTGAGCAGAGAAAATGGCATGTGCGAAGGTCCTGAGGCCTCCGAGAGTCTGTTTTGGATAAGTTAAGTCTGGAATACCTGGGAGTTGTCTAGAAAGGCTTATAGAGGAGGAAAGGGCAGAGGAGACTGAGGCACGGACAAGGTGCAGGAGGGCCTCAGCAGTGTATTTTCCCTAAAGCCAGGAGGAAGTGTATGTGAGGAGGAGGGGGAGGGGTCTGCTCTGCATTGCAGTACGGAAAAGGCTAGGAAGACCTCGGAGACCTCAGCCACAGCAGCTTGGGTGCAGGGAGATGTGGCATGGGAGCGGGCTGGAGACCGGAGGGTGGATTGGAAGCAGGGATGGCGGATGAAGGCAGCTCTCTCAAGGTGGGATGTAGTGGTGGTTTTTTTTTGATATGTATTTATTATTTGTCAATGAATAGAGTCTCTGTTGAATGCTGGATCCACAAGTGTAGATTTGGGGCCGAGCTGCTGGGTCTTGAGACGGGCCGGGGAGAGATTTGAATAGGTCGAGGGAGTAGATCAGGCCTCTAGGTGAGGGAACCTCAGGAGCCAGTTCCTGAGGAATGTAGTTTTAGAATGAGGTTAGTACTCACTACTGAAAGAAAAAAAAAAAAGCGTGAAAGAATCTGTCTCTGACTACCTGTGACATATTAAGAAATGTGTTTCTCATTTGGCCTCTGCTTCTTGCTCCTGGCACAGAGCTCCTAATCCTTTGGAATTTCTTGGGTGATGGGAGCATCTTTTGTTCTAATGAGGTGACTCTTGGTGGGCTCCTGGGTGGAGACTGGTCACCAGCAAGAATGGATTTGAAGCTTGGGGATTTCAGACCCACCTCCATCCTTTGGGAAGGGGCAGGGGCTAGAGATTAATGATGAGTCACGCTCAGGTGGTGGTAGTGACGCCTCCTTAAGAATCCCTGGACTCTAGGGTTTGGGGAGCTCCAGGGCTGCTGAACACGGTGTTCACCACCTGGGTGGTCTACTGTGCCACCCAGAGAGGGCACAGAAGTGCCGCGTCCCCTCTAATACACCTCGCCCTGTGGATCTCTTCATCTGGCTGTCCTCTGTGTCCTTGATCATATTCTTCATGACATAATAAGCTGGGAAATGTGTTTCTGTGAATCATCCCAGCAAATTACCAAACCTGAGGAGGGGGTTATGGGAACCCCTGACTTGTAGCTGGTTGTTCAGAAGTGCAGGTGACACCCTTGGGCTGGTGATTGGCGTCTGAAATGGGGCCAGTCTTGTGGGACCGAGCCTTCAACCTGCACTCATTCCAGGTAGTTAGTGTCAGAATTGAATGGAATTGTACAACACCCGAGTGGCGTCTGGAGAGCTGGAGAATTGGTTGGTATGGGAAAACCCCCCATCTCTTTGGTGTGACAAATGTGAGTAGTAAAGGATAATGTTTTTTCTTTTACCACCAAAACAATTAACTAAGTGGAACCTGATATGGTTTGGATCTGTGTCCCCACCCAATGCTCATGTCGAATTGTAATCCCCAGTGTTGGAAGTGGGGCCTGCTGGGAGGTGATTGGATCATGAGGGTGGATTTCCCCATTGGTGCTGTTCTCATGGTAAGAGTTCTTCCAAGGTCTGGTTCTTTAAAGGTGTATGGCATCTTCCCCCTCTCCCTGTTCCTCCTGCTCCGGTCATGTGAAGATACCTGCTCTCACTTTGCCTTCCGCCAGGAGTAAACACTCCCTGAGGCCTCTCCAGCCATGCTTCCTGTACAGCCTGTGGAACCGTGAGCCAATTAAACTTTTTATTTATAAATTACCCAGTCTCAGGTATTTCTTTATAGCAGTGAGAGAATGAACTCATACAGAACCCAGGCCTGTTGGCTTAGCACTAGACAGTGATGTTTTTACCTGGCAAAAAGAGTTCTTTGAGGAGACTGTGGCAGCTTAAAAATATAATGTTACTTGTTTGGCATTTCATGTCACATGGAGCCTGCATGTAGGATGCCCCTGTACTGTCTTGTCTGGGGTAAATGCTGGTAGGAATCTGATGTGGCTCCACACAGTATGTTTCTCAGTTTAGATGTATTTAGTATTTTGTTAGAAATAATACTCTCAGGATTCAAAAAATATCTGTTTCCAGAAGGACAATACAGATGAAAAGTCATTTCAAATATCAGCACTTTGGGAGGCAGAGGCGGGTGGATCACGAGGTCAGGAGATCGAGACTATCCTGGCTAACACGGTGAAACCCCGTCTCTACTAAAAATACAAAAAATTAGCCGGGTGTGGTGGTGGGTACCTGTAGTCCCAGCTACCTGGGAGGCTGAGGCAGGAGAATGGTGTGAACCCAGGAGGCAGAGCTTGCAGTGAGCCAAGATGGTGCCACTGCACTACAGCCTGGGTGACAGAGCGAGACTCTGTCTCAAAAAAAGTCATTTCAGTGAGTTATATAGGCTGACCAGGAAGTTGGGCTATCCTGAATTATTGGATAACTTTCACAGGAGTTTAGACAAATTTGTGGCTCATTGGTTGGGATGTTGGGAAGTTTTAATCAAGAAATGTAGTGGCATTCTTAAAATGGGATTTTCTGTCTGGTGGTGTGGCTCACTCCTGTAATCCCAGCACTTTGGGAGGCTCAGGTGGGTGGATCCCTGGAGGTCGGGAGTTCGACACCAGCCTGACCAACATGGTGAAACCCTGTCTCTACTAAAAATACAAAAATTAGCTGGGCATGGTGGCGCATGCCTGTAATCCCAGCTACTTGGGAGGCTGAGGCAGGAGAATCGCTTGAACCTGGGAGGCGGAGGTTGTGATGAGCCGAGATCGCGCCATTGCACTCCAGCCTGGGCAACAAAAGCCAAACGGTCTCAAAAAAAAAAAAAAAAAAAAGATAAAAGAAAGAAAAAAGGGATTTGCCTAGTGATGAATGGTTCAGAAGCAGCTTCTGGGCTTTCTCACTTCAAAAACAGTGTTTGCATGACAGAAACACTTTAAAAAGGCATAAACAACATTGTACAGCCTCAGGTGGAGATGTAGGTATTTTACCCACCACGGGAGCATAGAGAGATGGGTTCTGAGTATCTGTTATATTGCTGTTTCGTTATTATAATTAAAAATGTGAAATGTAAGCAAGGCATTAAGATTGCTTACAAAATATATAGTTCGTGACCGTCCATCATCAAGGATTCAGCCATGGCAAGGGTTTAGCTAGAGTGAAGGGTCAGACTAGATCTTGGTAAATCCAGTGTCCCAAAACTGTATGTGTGCACAAATGTGCATACTTGTGTCTTTTTATTTTAACCTGTAGCTTCCCTTAGATTTTTTTTTTTTCCCTTTGAGACAGAGTCTCGCTTTGTTGCCCAAGCTGGAGTGCAGTGGTGTGATCTCGGCTCACTGCAAGCTCTGCCTTCTAGGTTCACACCATTCTCCTGCCTCAGCCTCCCAAGTAGCTGGGACTACAGGCGCCCGCCACCACACCTGGCTAATTTTTTTGTATTTTCAGTAGAGACTGGGTTTCACTGTGTTAGCCAGGATGGTCTCTATCTCCTGACTTCATGATCCATCCGCCTCGGCCTCCCAAAGTGCTGGAATTACAGGCATGAGCCACCGCGCCCAGCCGCTTCCCTTAGACTTTTGAGGTAAAGGAAGGCTTTGATGCTCACTAAGGTTCCAAATGTGGACCATGTTTAATCGCAGTATAATGTAGCTGCCTGTTAATATGGGGATTTGGTTCTCTCTCAGTCCTTTAGAACACCTGAGGCGGGGTAATTTATAAAGAAAAGAAATTTACTTGGTTTGCAGGTCTACAGGCTGTACAGGAATCATGGTTCTGGCGTCTGCTTCTGGTGAGGCCTCAGGAAGCTTCCACTCATGATGGAAGGTGAAGGGGAGCCCCTGTGTACACAGATCACATGGTGAGGGTGGGGGGAGGTGCTAGGCTGTTTTTAACAATCAGTTCTTGTAGGAACTAATAGAGTGAAAACTCACTCATTACCACCAAGACAGCTTCAAGCCTTTTGTGAAGGATCGGCCCCCATGGCCCAAACACCTCCCACCAGGCTCCACCTCCAACACTGGAGATCAAATTTCAACATGAGGCCAGGGCAGTGGCTCACGCTGTCATCTCAGCGCTTTGGGAGGCAGAGGCTGCCCGATCACTTGAGTCCAGGAGTTGCAGACCAGCCAAGGCAACATGGTGAAACCCTCTCTCTACGAAAAAAATACAAAAATTAGCCAGGTGTGGTGGTGCCTGCCTGTCGTCCCAGCTACTTGGGAGGCTGAGGTTGGAGGATCACTTGAGCCCTGGAGGCAGAGGTTGCAGTGAACCAAGCCAGGGTGACAGTGAGACCCTTCTCAAAAACACAAAAACCAAAAACCCAAATCTCAACAGGAGACCTGTATGAGACGAACATCCAAACAAAATCAGGTTCCAAAATCTACATGAAGAACAAACATTGCTTGAGGGAAGAACGGCGGCAGAAATCCGCAAGCTGCCCGTCTTTTTGCAATCTGCTCATGTTATCAGGAGGGCCTGGGAAGTGAGGATCTCTAGAGAGCTGGGGAATTCCAGCCCTTCCCTGAACTCAGGCCAGGGCCTGTGCTCCCAGATGGCGGGCAGTTGGTTTGAATTGTTCCCCGCTCTGTGTTTGGCCAGTGCATACGGCTGAATGTGATGAATTCACGTGACCTGCTCACTGCCACCTGCGCCTCCACGTAGAGCATCTGAGGTGGCTTCACAGCCAGGTGAGGCCAGCAGTGATCACGCCTACATTTGGTATATTACACGGGGGATTACTGTTAGTTGAGGTTGGTGGTGGCATTTTTTTTTTTATTAGTTGAGCTACAATTCTGTTTTCTGCTATTCAGATGGCTTGTAACAAAAAGGTCTGTACTGAGGAGATGTTGTTTTGTTTTTCAGCCTTTTGGTCGTCTTCATTTAGCCAAATAAAACACTTAGATTTGAGGAGAAGAGGGGTTGGAGAGCCTCTTGTAGAACTGGAAGGTTCTATTTGATGAGATGTGTGTCTCACTGTAATAATGGCTTTTTCTTTTTTCTTTTCTTTTTTTTTTTTTTTTTTTTGAGTCGGGGTCTTGCTCTGTTGCCCAGGCTGGAGTGCAGTGGTGCGATCTCGGCTCGCTGCAAGCTCCGCCTCCCGGGTTCATGCCATTCTCCTGCCTCAGCCTCCAGAGTAGCTGGGACTACAGGCGCCGCCACCACGCCCGGCTAATTTTTGTGTTTTTAGTAGAGATGGAGTTTCACTGTGTTGGCCAGGCTGGTCTTGAACTCCTGACCTCGTGATCCAACCGCCCCGGCCTCCCAGAGTGGTGAGATTACAGGCATGAGCCACTGCGCCTGGCCAAAAACGACTTTTTCTGTTTGGTTTTAACTTTATGTGCAACCTGGAAAGCCAGATTTCAACATTCTCTATTAATAGCAAAAGTTATGTTGTGGACTGAATGTGTCCCCCTGTCCCCTAACTTACTGTGTTGAAGCTGTGACCTCCAGTGTGACTATATTTGAAGATAGTGCCTGCAGAGAGTTAACTGAGGTTAACTGAAGCCATAAAGGCAGGGCCCTGATCCTATAGGGCTGTTCCCTTTATAAGAAGAGGGACAGTCACCAGAGAGCTTACCCTCTCTGCCATGTCTGCAAGCCAAGAAGAGAACCCTCACTAGACACCACATTTGCTAGCCCCTTGATTTTGGACTTCCAGCCTCCAGAGCCATGAGAAGAACTTCTGCAGGTTAAGCCACTCAGTCTGTGGTATTTTGTTATAGCAGCCTGAGCCTAAGACAAGTTAGAATCATATAATGTAATGTAAATTTGTTTACTTTCTTTGAATTAAAATTTATAAAGACTCTAACTTAGGCAAAGCCAGAGATCAGATTAGTATTGATGGTGCCTGAAATCATACTACTGAGACCCAAGACCAGATAGAGGCCCCAGAGGTTAGCAATCATTTATACCAGAAAGATCATTAGAAAGTCTTTGTGTGTGTGTGTGTGTATGTGTGACAGAGAGAGAGAAAGAGAATAGAGAGAGGGAGTGCTATGATGTGAATATTTATGTCCCCCTCCAAATTCATTGTTGAAATTCTAACCCTGATATGGTTTGGCCCTGTGTCCCCACACAAATCTCATCTCAAATCGTAATCCCCATGTGTGGAGGGAGGGAGGTGATTGGATCATGGGCGTGGTTTTCCTCCATGCTGTTCTCATGATAGTGAGTGAGTTCTCACGAGATCTGATGGTTTTAGAAGTGTTAGATAGTTCCTCTTTCACACTCTGTCTGTCCTGCTGTCTTGTGAGGAAGGCGCCTGTTTCCCCCTTAGCCTTCCACCATGATTGTAAGTCTCCTGCAGCCTCCCCAGCCATGCAGAGCCGTGAGTCAGTTAAATCTCTATCCTTTATTAATTGTCCAGTCTCAGGGAAGTTCTTTATATTAATAGCAGAGTGAACATGGACTAATACAACCCCCTAAGGTGATATTACTGGAGGTGGATTCCTGGGAGGTGATTAGGTTATGAGGGTGGAGCTTTCCTGATTGTGATTCGTGCCCTTAGAAAGAGACCCCAGAGAGCTCCCTCTCCCTATCCAGCTTGTGAAGACACCATCTGTGAACCCCCCCTCCCCAGACACCAAGTCTGCTGGTGCCTTGATCTTGGATTTCCCAGCTTCCAGAACTGTGGGAAGTAATTTTATGTTATTTATAAGCTATCAGGCAGTGGAGATTTTGTTACAGCATCCCAAATGGACTAAGATAGGGAGAGAGGGAAAGGGGGGAGAGAGGGAGAGGGGAAGGAAGCGAATATCTTAGAGACTTGAATGGCAAGTGGACTCACACAAAAAGAGATCATGATCCCAGAAGCATTTGGCAGTGCTCATTCTAATATGCTGTATGATTAATATATTTCTATATGCATTTCTGAAAAGTTTTATTTAGAATCAGAATTGTCTAAGTTAGATAATTTTCTTATTGCTTACATTTTCAGAGAGATGTACTTTTTTTTTTTTTTGAGACGGAATCTCGCAGTGTCACCCAGGCTGAACTGCAGTGGCTCAATCTCAGCTCACTGCAGCCTCCGCCTCCTGGCTTCAAGCGATTCTCCTGCCTCACTCTCCTGAGTAGCTGGGATTACAGGCGCCTGCCACCACACCCCGCTAATTTGAGATGTACATTTTAAGTAAAAACAAACTGTTAAAAATTTATAGAACCATCTATAAATTTGAATAAGATAGTAGTATTGCAGATATAAGAATATTTTTATTGCAAAGTAAAAACAGAGATAGTGGCTCATGCCTGTAATCCCAGTACTTTGGGAGGCTGAGGCAGGAGGATCACTTGGGCCCAGGAGTTCAAGACCAGCCTGGGCAACATAGGGAGACTCCATCTACAAAAAATTGAAAAAAAATAAATTAGCTGGGCATGGTGGCATATCCCCGTAGTCCTAATTACTTGGGAGGCCAAGGCGGGAAGATTGCTTGAGCCCAAGAGGTCGAGGCTGCAGTGAACTATGTTTATGCCACTGCACTCCAGCCTGGGCTGCGGAGTGAGACCCTATCTCAAAACAACTTGGTCAAAATTGTCAAACACAAAACAGGGAGGGGATGGGGATTTATGTCTTCAAAAATGTCAAAGTCATAAAAGAGAGAGACAGGTTGTGTTTGGAAGAGTTCTTTATTAAAGGAGACTAAAGAGACCTGGTAGCTCAATGTAATACACAACCACAGAATACATACTGTCCTGGAGGGAGCAGGTGCTATAAGAGACATCATGGAGTCACCCGGCAGCATGGAGATATGAGGGGCAGATATGGGTATACACGTGTAAGAGCCACTGGAGTTGATGACTGCACTTTTGTGTAGGACAGTGTCCCCATTCATAGGAATAGGCTTCTCCTCAAATGATTTAGAAAAGATGTGTGTGTGTGTAATTATATCATATATCATATTGTATCATTATTTTGAGAGGAAGAAATAGAAAAAGAAAAATAGCAAATAATAGAGTGAATGGGGTAAACTGCTCACAATAAGATGAATCTGAGTCTTGGCAGAGAAGGGATGAGTGTTCTCTGTCTTACTTTAGTTCTTCTAGTTTTCCTTTAAGTTTGACTTTATTTCCAAATAAAAAGTGAAATGAACATGCAAATCCAGTTTATGTGTGAATCCGGAAGCACCCATCCACTTTGATTGAAGTATTTTTAGTCTGTATTAACAAAATGTAAAATACACCTATGACAGTTTTAAAAAAAACCTTTAGGAAATTTCTGCAGAAAAATAACTTTATTGTAAGTCTGAAACTAACCACTCCCAGCTTTTCTTGTTGAACAATTATATTTGGAACCTTTTTTTTTTTTTTTTTGAGACGGAGTCTTGCTCTGTCACCCAGGCTGGAGTGCTTTGGCAGGATATCGGCTCACTGCAAGCTCCGCCTCCAGGTTCACGCCATTCTCCTGCCTCAGTCTCCTGAGTAGCTGGGACTATAGGCGCCCGCCACCTCGCCTGGCTAATTTTTTTGTATTTTTATTAGAGACAGGGTTTCACCGTGTTAGCCAGGATGGTCTAGATCTCCTGACCTTGTGATCCGCCCACCTCGGCCTCCCAAAGTGCTGGGATTACAGGCGTGAGCGACCACACCTGGCCAGAACCTTTTTTTTGAGATAGAGTCTCACTCTTGTTGCCCAGGCTGGACTGCGATAGCACGCTGGGCTCACCACAACCTCCGCCTCGCCTCCCGGGTTCAAGTGATTCTCCTGTCTAGGCGTGAGCCACCGTGCCTGGCCTGGAACCTTGTTTTTAAAGAGGTAAGGGAGCCAGGCTCAGTGACTCGTGCCCATCGTCTCAGCTACTTGGGAGGCTGAGGTGGGAGGATCCCTTAAGCCCAGGAATTCAAGACCAGCCTGGATAACATAGCAAGACCCCATCTTTCTAAAAAAAATAAAGAGGTGAGGTTTCCCCAGGGGTCCTGGGTGCCACACCCAGCAGGGCAGGTTGTGTATTATTTCATGTGTGTGTAGGTATTTTATCTAACCCCTTCCTAAAATTAAGTGACTTTAACACAGGAGTTTTTGATACGATGTTTATGCATTATTGCAGTGTTAGGTTGGGGCTTGATTGCCGTCAGTAACAGTTAGATGTTAAGAGAATGAAGATCTTGGAAAAGGCCATTCAACAGGTGTTTACTGTGTGCTGCTGGGCGCCTGGCTCTTTCCCAGGCATCTGGATGTAGCAGTGAATGAAACTAGATCCTACCCTCACGGAGCTTGAAGATTACTCTAGTGATTAATCTGGGATTGGAATTCTCAAATATGCACCACTAGTCCTCCTAAATGTGTCAGCCTGGGCATCATTTTAAACTTATTTCGTTAAAACAGTTAGGGCTGTTTTCACTAAACCACAAAAGATTGACTTTTGTAGCTCTTGCCCTTGAACATGGAAATATCTAGTCAAGGGGGTTAGGGCCTTTGAGCCCTGTCTTTTAGTTTCCTGCCTTCTTTAGCTGTGTCATCTGCAAGCTCTGTGACGGGGCCAAAAGCATTGGGACGAGAAACTTCTGCCCCTGGAAGTCTTTCTGGCCCCTTCTCACCACGGTCCGACTTAGTGAGGGGAAGTACAGCTCGGCTTAGCCCTCGGGGATCCTGCAGTGGGCCTCAGGGTGCGGGCACCTGTCTTGCAGGCCGGCCCTGCTAAGCCACTGAAGTGTCAGCACAGCTGGCCCGGCGGACGCTTCCAGGCCTCCCCGGCTCTCACTCCCTTTTGGGAGGCAGCTCAGCAGCCTTCCGGAGGCGACTGGAATGAAGCAGACTCATTTTCTTAGTTAAAAATAACCCCAGCAGCTGTGGGTTCAAGTACCCCAGTGGCAAGACTGGCCCTCGACTCATCGTTGGGACGCCTGGTCATCGTGGCTCTGAGGGTCATGGCCGGATGAACGTCGTTGCTGGGATCTTGGAGCCCACCAGCTCGTACCCCTTTTTACAGATGAACAAGCTGGGGCCCAGGAAAAGGTCCAGTGACCGATCTGAGGGAGGATGCTCTTGCTTGATTTCACTTATTTGACTTGGGCTAGCCCTTTCTAGCAAAACTAGAAATCCCTGAAACGTGGGTGCCCCTAGCTGCCTTCTTCCAGCCCACCTTGGCTCCTCCAGACCTCTCCAGCTACTTTTGTTCTGGGCAGGAGACTGTTGAAACCTTTGTTTGTTTAATGGTTTAAGTAACAGATACTTGAAAAAACTGTGGTCAGGGCCACACAACGTGGCTCATGTCTGTAATCTCAACACTTTGGGAGGCCAAGGCCGGCAGATTACCTGACGTCAGGAGTTCGAGAACAGCCTGGCCAACACGGCGAAACCCCGTCTCTACTGAAAACACAAAAAAATTAGCCGGGTGTGGTGGCGTGTGCCTGGAGTCCGAGCTACTCTGGAGGCTGAGGCATGAGAATTGCTTTTATCTGGGTGGCAGCGGTTTGCAGTGAGCCAAGATCGCGCCACCGTACTCCAACCTGGGCGATAGAGCAAGACTCTCTCTCAAAAAAAGAAAAACAACCGAAACAAAATAGAAAAAACCACACAAAAACTGTGGTAAATATACATAACATAAAATTTACCATCTTAACCATTTTTGAGTGGCATTGCATACATTCACAGTGTTGTGCACCCATCACCACCGTCTAATTTCCAGAACTTTTTATCTTCTCCAAATGAAACTCAGAGCCCATTAAATAGGTAACTCCCCCTGCTCCCTCCCCCTATGGTAACCACCATTCTTCTTTCTGTCTCTATGAATTTGACTATCCCAAGTTCCTCATATAATTAGAATCATACAGTGTTTGTCTTTCTGTGTCAGGCTTATTTCACTTCGCATAATGTTACCAAGGTTCTCAAGATTCTCCGGGAATAGTATTTGAGGCTAAGGATATTCTATTGTATATGTATGCCACATTTAAAGAATTCATTGATTCATGGAGGGACCCCTGGGCTACTTCTGCCTTTTTGTTATTGCAAATAATGCTGCTGTGAAAACAGGTGTACAAGTATTTGTTTGAGACTCTGCTCTCACTTTTGGGTATAGACCCAGAAGTGGAATTGCTGGATCACATGGTGATTCTGTTCTTTTTTGAGACAGTCCTAGACTTTTGCACTTGATTCTTTGTCTCTCCTG
The DNA here is from genome assembly GCF_008728515.1 of Papio anubis. Classification (NCBI taxonomy): domain Eukaryota; kingdom Metazoa; phylum Chordata; class Mammalia; order Primates; family Cercopithecidae; genus Papio; species Papio anubis. Next base: position 101,698,193 of record NC_044989.1, read on the forward strand.
GCCTCTGAGGACTTGACTGCCCAGCTAGCATTGTACTGAATTTGCTGGGCCTGAGGCCCTTGTCAGGGGCCCCTGGCTTCCTGAGTACCCTAAGCCTAGCTCTGAGACCCTCATTCCTTTCCCAGGAAGTTTGAGTGGAGAATTGAAGGAGAGCCGAAGCTTGTTTAGAGGTGCATTGCAATTGACTTAAAAACAAAGAATAAGAATTAGAATTTGATTTGGGACATTTTCAGGTTTACTCTTCAGTCATTTGTTTTGGATTTCATGTAGTTTTGTTTTCCATAACTAAGATATGGACTGGAATGCTTAATCTGTATTTGGTAGATTTTTCTAACATGTTCTCAGTTACATGTATACCTAAGGGTTATTGGGAAAGAATAGGACTCTTAGGAGATGGAAAAGAAAAGAAATCTTGTCCTTATTACCTGAATGACCTTGGGCCTTGGTTTCTTATTTTGTGAAAGGGAGTTAATAATATGTAACTAATAAGAATGTTATGAGTAATTGGGGAAAAAATGGATCTGAAGTATCTGGGACAGTGCTTAACAGCCAGTGTGCTCAGTTAACATCCGTCTATCCTTACCTGTTTGTGGTTCTGGAATCATTATGTAAGCTGTGTGTGTGGTCCTAGGCTCCGGAAGGGTGGAGCAGCAACAATGGGAAGAGCTTGGAGCAGGACTCAGGAGCTGCAACCCTCACATGCTCCACCAACTTCCTCCAGGCTCAGGTTCCTCACCTATCCAATGAGGAGGTTGGACTCATCTCTCTGATTTCTCCTGGCGCTAAAAGGTCAACAAGGCTGGGTGTGGTCGCTAAGCTTGTAATCCCAGCACTTTGGGAGGCTGAGGTGGGAGGATTCCTTGAGCCCAAGAGTTTGAGGCTGTAGTGAGCTGTGATTGTGCTGCTGCACTCCATCCTGGGCAACAGAATGATACCCTGTCTCAAAAAAAGTGTTAGATTTGTGTGTAGCCTTCTTTTGATTGCAGAGTGCTTTCTTTTCTACATGCTGATGTCTGTTCTCTACACGTGGTAGACCCATCTCCTCAGCAGTGTACGAAGTGAGTTGAGAGATTGAAAAGCCCAGACATGGAGTTTTTGTCATTCTAAGATCTGCTGCTTTAGGGCCACATGGAGCTTGACTTTCTCTTTCTTTCTTTCTTTGAGATGGAGTCTTGCACTGTCACCCGGGCTGGAGTGCACTGTCGGGATATTGGCTTACGGCAACCTCCGCCTTCCAGGTTCAAGCCATTCTCCCGCCTCAGCCTCCCGAGTGGCTGGGATTACAGGTGCCCGCCACCACACCTGGCTAATTTTTTGAATTTTTAGTAGAGATGGGGTTTCACTATGTTGGCCAGGCTGGTCTTGAACGCCTGACCTCGTGATCCACCCGCCTCAGCCTCCCAGAGTGCTGGGATTACATGTGTGAGCCACTGCACCTGGCCAGGGGCCTCAATTTCTTAACAGCTTGTTCTCTGGCTCTAGCCCAGAATTCCAATACCTGTGAGGAGTCAGCCCCCAAGCCCTGGTGACCTGGGGCCATCCACATCTGCCAAGGAGATGAGAAGGTGGAAGGGACATTGGATGTGATATTTGATTGCTCAGAAATAGAATTAAACTGTCTTCAAAGAATTGGACAGAGAAACTCTCTTGCTCCACTCCAAGACTTGGCTATTTTCTACAATTGACTTTGTCTGTCCTTATTACTTAGTTACCAATCTTCATTTTCTCCAAGGAAGAACAGCCAGGTTAGCTTATAATGTCTCCTTCTTCCAGTCTTCCTATTTTTGAGAAACATGTATTGCTTATTAGCATTGCGGTAATAATATCATACGTTTTCATATTGCATTACATTTTTCATAGGGCTTTCACCTACTTTACCTCTCGCTCTATATAATCAAGATTTATCTAGGCCATCTGGTTACCCCATTTTGCAAATTGAGATCCAGTGTGGTCATCTGATTTGCCAGGCTGTTGGTAGCAGGGCCCTGGTATCTGTCTTTTCTTTCTGTGATGCTGGTTAGTCACCAGTGCTCGCTCAAGAAGTATTTATGGCAAGGACATATGTACCCAGCAGAGATGCTTGTGGTAGAGAATTCTTACCCTCAAGGCATTTGTTATGGTTCGGATATGGTTTGTGTGGCCTCACCAAGTTTCATGATGGAATTTGATGCCCACCCAGTACTGGAGGTGGGGCCTGGTGGGAGGTGTTTGGATTGTGGGAGTGGATCCCTTACGAATGTCTTGGTGCCGTACTCACGAGAGTGAATTCCTGCAAGAACTGGTTGTTGAAAAGAGCCTGGCACCATCTCCTCTCTCTTGCCTTTCTCTCCTGCCGTGTGCTCTCTGTATATGCCAGCTCCCTTCATCTTCCACCATGAGTGAAGCTTCCTGAGGCTTCATCAGATGCAGATACTGGTGCCATGCTTCTTGTACAGCCTGCAGACCTGTCAGCCAAATAAAGCTCTTCTCTTTACGCATGACTCAGCCTCAGGTGTTCCTTTATAGCAACACAAATGGACTAAGACAGCATTATAACCTAATAGGGACTCAAGGGGAAGGAGAATGGAGTTCAAGTGTGTTCCTCTTGGTAATGCTAATAGTTTTAAAATATCTGGTGGATGGAGGAAGAGCTGAGAACTCAAATGAAGTTTGGGAATGTTTCTGAATTTAATGTATGGATGTTGGTTACCCTGCCTCACTGTGACATTGAGGAAAGGTAATGGTTTTTAAACAATGCATGTAGATATCCCTAAGTCTCTGGTCTCTACATTGTATTGCTGCACCGTAAAGGTGTGTCTGTACCTCATCTCTGCTAGCTATTTCACACTATTGTTAGGTGTAGAAAAACAGGAAACATTGCCTAACATGCATTATTTCTGATCTTGAATGCTTGTGGTTTGTAGCTTGGTTTTTCAGAGGATCATTGATAGTAAGGGCACGGGGCTGACCCAGGACTTGCTTTGGAACAGAAATAAGGATTTTTAAAATAAGTGACATTCTAATAAGTTACATGATACTGTGCTTTGTGGAAATAAAATTTCTGGAAGGAGGCCTGTGTGTGTCTGTGTGTGAGTGAATGTCTGTGTGTATCATTTTCTCAGATTCCTGACTTTGCAAGTGTTTCATACATCTGTAAGTATTTTATTCATATCTGCCTGCACCAGACCTGGAAAATGTGATTTTCTTTTTTTTTTTTTTTTAACCATTTTTCTTGTGTACTCTTAGAAGGGAGTGGCTATGAATAGCAGGTTCAGGAATGTGGGATTGTGTTGTCAGAATCTGAACCCTGGCCCCGGCTGCCCCCTGGGCTCTGTAGGTGCTGCTTTGCCAGACTGCTCTTGTTGGCTGGAAGTGATGTTGGCCGGAGGAGTGGCCGGAGGCTGCTTGATTGTTTGGATGATTTGTCTCCCATTTGTCATGGGAGACTGCTTGTTTTTCAAACAGGCATAAAAATATCATTTGCTCAGAGGAAATGGATTCACACACAAATGTCACGAACCTTGGTGATCTTAGATTGTTTATCCGTGGGATAGTTTGGTTATTGAAGAGCTTATTTCTAAGGCACATGGGAAGGTAAGGGCTCTGACTCACTTGGTGGGTACTTGGCCTCCTATTCTGTTGTTGTAGGAAGCCCTATCACATCTCCAGATGCTTCGAAAGAGGATTCCTGGCCACCCAGCCTCTTCATCACTCGCTGATTGTAGTATTTTTTCGACAGCTTCCTAAGTAATGAACTGCAAGTACTTCTGGCAGCTGATAGACCTGGGCTGTGTACCAGTACAGGGACCGCGTCCCTAAGAAAACTGGGGAACAAAGTCACATTTGTTCTGGTCCCTGAGTTCAGGGTTGGCTTATGGTGGGCTTCAGAGGTGATGTTCTCTGCTCTTGGGGGATAACCCTAACTGACCTCATCATTTCAGCTGAGGGTTGACTTAGATTCCTTGCCACATCTTCTCAGCCAGCTGAGTGTACTGTATTAACAGCAGGTTTTTTTCTCAAATTTGAAGTGTTGTTTTTTAGTGTTGGTATTTTTGGATTTGGAGACTAGAAATGTGGTAGTTTTCATCTTGGTTAGCCTGCAAGCAACCCTTATAGAGCTGTCTACTTATAGCTGTCTCCAGCAGTGATTTTTAGGAAATCTGAAGCAGTTATTATAGAGCCTTGAAATAGGAAGTGAGCTTGTCTTAGTCACCCACTGCTTAGATGCCCTGTGTAATGATGACACTTTTTTTTATACATGTGTGTACAGAAAGAGAAGAGGTTTGAATTCTTTTTCTGTTGGAGATTGTAATGAATCCTCCACCTCCTCTCTTCTGCTGTTTCTGGAGGCCTCTGACCTTGACTTTGTGTCGGAGATCCAGTGGCAGTGGGAGGGAAGCGCTCACTGGTTGGCAGGAGGGTTTATGGCTTCAGTTCTTGCTCCAGGATCCTCTTGCCGAATCTAAACAACCAGCTGTCTATCAACGAATCCAGGGACAGGACAGCACAGCAGGGGGTGGAGATTGAGTCCAAGCACCAAGCCCATGGCCGATGTTTAATCACTCGTGCCTACATAATAAAACTCTGGTGAGTTTCATTACTCTAAACACCGAGGTTTAGTGTAGCTTCTTGGTTGGTTGGTGAGTATGCTGATGTGCCAGGAGGGGGATGCCCCCTGACCCACAGGGAGAGGCCATGGAAGCTCCCTGTCGGGGACTCTGCGGACCTTTATGTGTTTTCTGCATGTGACTGTTCCTGAGTTGTATCTTTGATCATAAAACTGTACCTGTAAGTATATATAGCCCCCAAAAAACAAACAACTGACTCCTCTTTTTTTTTGTAAGGTAGACCTACATCTGTGACAGTATACTGGTCTTTAAGGTGCTTTGTTCCAGTGTGTGGGAAGCACATTCTGTCTTTGGAGTAGTGGTGAGACTCAATCACAGGGTGAAACAGCCCAAGAACACAGCTTACACAGATTGTCGCGGGGGCAGGTGAGATCAGGTACACGACTTAGCCATGCACACTGGTTTGGAGCGTGCTTGAGAAGTTGCATCTTGGGGCAGTGGCTCCACAATATTTTTGTGGTTGTGGCCTACTCTGAATACTGCTAGAACTGTCGCTAAGCAAATTAGCCACAGTGCTAATTTGCACCATATACAACCACTGAATACTGCTGGAAGTCCTTGCCAGAGCAACCGGGCAGGAGAAAGAAATAAAAGGCATCCACATTGGAAAAGAGCAAGTCCAAGTATCCCTGTTGGCTGACAATGTGATCTTCTATCTAGAAAAGCCTAAAGACTCCACCAGGCTGGTCACGATGACTGTTGCCCAGGCTGGAGTGCAGTGGTGACCATAGCTCACTGTGGACTGGAACTCCTGGGCTCAAGTGACCTTCCTGCCTCAGCCTCCTGAGTGGCTTGGACTACAGGTGTGCACCGCCATGCCCAGTTTCCTGCTCTGTTTTATGTATATATTCCTAAGACTTTTACCTGTGTGTTTTGGTAAACACAGGCGCTGGCTTGACACTGTGCCATGCCTTTCGCCTTTGATTGGCAGCTGCTTACATACCCACATCACGTTGCTGTGCCACCTGCTGGACCTGATTTTTTTTCTCCAACAAATATCACCATACAAGTCTATATTCCTGGTCGTGGCAAAGCACATTTTACACCTTGATCAGTGTTTGACACCAATGTGAAGGGCTCACAGTGGTGTTGCTCTGAACTCTGCATACTGTTGAAAAACACAAGTGGATCTGTCTTCAAAATTTGGGGGAACTGTTTTGTTTAAAAATTTATTTTACAGCCTTTAATTGAAAACTCAAATAGTCGAAGAGTTCATTTTGGTTTCATGCACAGTATTACATTTATGCAACCAAGCTATCAAAAGGACTGGCTGTCCTTGGGAATGAAACTTAACAAAACCGTCAATAGAGTATTATTTGAAAAGATTGTTTTCAGTCATGAACTAGCTATTTAAATGAGAAAACAAATGTAATGATGCTTTCTGTCATGATTTTATAAATGTCAATTGTAGGAAATTGGAAAAATAAAGGAAAAAGAAAAACTCATAATCCCACAGTTAACCTTTTTGTATTGATTTCCTGGCATTATCCGTGCTTTTTTTTTTTTTGAAATGGAGTCTTGGCTGGGCATGGTGGCTCATGTCTATAATCCCAGCACTTTGGGAGGCCAGGGCGGGTGGATCACGAGGTCAGGAGTTCGAGACCAGCCTGGCCAGTATAGTGAAACCCCGTCTCTACTAAAAAATACAAAAATTAGCTGGACGTGGTGGCGCACGCCTGTACTGTAGTCCCAGCTTCTTGGGAGGCTGAGGCAGGAGAATCACTTGAACCCAGGAAGCAGAGGTTGCAGTGAGCCGAGATCATGCCATTGCACTCCAGTCTGGCGGCAGAGCAAGACTCCATCTTGGGGGTGGGGGGGAAAGAAAAGAAATGGAGTCTCGTTGCGATGCCCAGGCTGGAATGCAGTGGCGTGATCTTAGCCCACTGCAACCTCCACCTCCCGGGTTCAAGCGATTCTCTTGCCCCAGCCTTCCAAGTAGCTGGGACTACAAGCGCCTGTCACCACACCTGGCTGATTTTTGTATTTTTGGTAGAGATGGGGTTTCACCATATTGGCCAAGCTGGTCTGGAACTCTTGACCTCAGGTGATCCACCTGCCTTGGCCTCCCAAAGTGCTGGGATTATAGGCATGAGCCACTGCCCCTGGCTGCATTTTGTTTATATAATTGAACTCTGTATATCAGTCCTGTGTCTTTTCACTTACCGGAATAATAGCCTTGTGCTATGGTCTAAATGTTTGTGTCCCTCCCACATCCATATGTTGAAACAGAATCACTGACAGGATGGTATTAGCAGCTGGGGCCTTTGAGAAGTGATTACGTCTTGAAGGTGGAGCACTTAAGATGGGATTAGTGCCCTTACAAATGAGACCTCAGAGAGCGCTCTCCATCCTTTCACCATCCTGGGACACAGCTCTAGAAGGCACCATCTTTAAACCAGGAAACGGGCCGTCACCAGACACTGCATCTGGGATGTGAGTGCCCATCCCTCTCCAACTCTCTGCTGTGTGACCTTGTAGCAGCTACAGAGCCTCCCTGAGCCCTGGGAATAGGACTGTGTCCACCTCTAGTGTGGCAAGGCTTTAAACAGAGGCGATGAGTGGGTGGAGCTTGTCGCAGTCCCTGGCACGTGTCATGTGTCTGATACGTGTTAATGATGGGAGGGACTGAAATGACATGTTCCAACAGGCACAACTGATAACAACCTTATAAAGGGTAGAATAGAGTATTACTTTATAGTTTTGTCAACAAAGTCCTTTGGAATTCTTTTTCTCTGACTTATTTTTTTCTATTCCTCAAAAGAGCTCTTTGGTGATATGAGATACTGTAATATGTTTTCTTAGGAAAGAGGGAGGTTTGCCCGTTCATAGGATCTGTTAGGTTAGGCTCTTCAATGTTATCATGCTGCTTGTGAGTTCAGTATTTCTAGGCAGCTGAATTTAATAGGGCTAAGGAGTTTAAAAAAAAAAAAAAAGAACATAAAGACACCCTGTAATGATTGCTGCACATCCAGCTGTAGTGTAGGCATTGGCTCTCAGCTTTCAGGTGTCATTGCCCCACTCAGACGTGCTTCTGGGCGTGGGAGTGTGCATGTGTACATGTGCCGTGCCTTCTGAGTACTTTCTCTCGAATGGCCTTATGTCCCTAGCCCGTGGTTGTGAGCCAGCTGTTGTTAAGGCCAGACATGAGTCACTGTCCATGGGACCCTTGGCTCTGTTCAGAACTTCCTGGGACTTTGTATCCTACCCAGTGTTTCTGCCACCAGGTTGAAACTGAGATCGACGTCTTTGCCTGGGCCTTCTATCCTTTTGCATTTAGCTATTTGATGAATGACACTGACAGGTAGTTTCTTCCTAAACGTAGGCTGGCTTTTTCCTGCCTGTACTTTATGTTCTCCTAGGCAGATTTTAGCGGGCCAATGTATCGGATAACAAAGGCCCCTGCTTAGTTGTACAAATAATGGGATAGACACAGTTGTTCGTACCCTTGGCCGCACACACAGGTGAGAGCCTGGAGAACTGTCAGTAGCCCAGGCCAGACCACAGACCGCTAGCATCTCTGACATTGGGATTTCAGAAACTCTCCAGGGGATTCCAGAGCTCAGGCAGGATTGAGAACCAGTGGAGCAACCCACAGCGCAGCCTAAGATGTGTTGGACACCAGGAAGGGTGGGCACCAGGAAAGCCGGGCACATAAGAGATGGTGTGAGTTGGGAGTGGCGGCCAAAGAGGCAGAAGGATCAGGATGACCCTCCAGCGTGTTGTGGGCAAGATACGAAGGGGGTCTTCATGCTGCCCTCCCGGTCTGAGGAGCTGGGTTTTGAATGATGGAGCGTCCTTGTTGCCACCCCCACCTCGGTGTTGCTGGTGGTGGAGTCAGGGACCCTCTCTGCACTGTGGAGAATGGACCTGGGGTGACGGCGTGAGGGAGATCTAGCTTTCTTGGGCCCCTAGGTCACTTGGATTATTTTGCCTGTTCCGTGGAGGGAGCAGCTTCAAATTCATCACTTTTATCAGCAGGAGAGACTATTACCTTCATGTTGCAGATAAGAGAGCTAAGGCTGGAATATTTGATTGGTGTCCTTTCAGGGACCGGCTGTAGAAGAATTGTCTGGATGGGGGCTGGATGCAGTGGACAAAGAAGAAAGGGGCAGCAGGTGCCTTCTGCTTCTCTGTAGTTTACAAGGTGAAAGTCACTAGAGAAGTGGAATTGCAGCTTAAGGGCAGACACAGTGGCAGAGTCAAGAGCCTGAGGGAAGAGGGAACAAGAGAAGATCCTAGAACAGTGGTCCTGGTCTTGGCTGCACAGTGAGTCATAGAGGATCCTGTGACAATGCCCGTGCCCAGGCAGCACCCCAAACCAATGGCATCAGACGCGAGTGGGGCCCAGGCCGACTCTGCATTGCAGCCAAAAGTTGAGAACCCCTGCTCTAGAAGGAAATCCAGGGAGTTAATGCAACCACATCTAGAAGGAAAGGAGTCAGAGGTGTTCTCATCTCTTCTGAGCCTGGTGGGAGGGGAAGTAAAGGAGTAGAGATGGGACACTTATAGCAGGGAGGTGGGTACCAGGTAAAGTGTGGAGCCATCCGTAACTAGGGTGGTTTGTATCTCACTCATATTGTTCCCCTGTTGGCTGGAGGGGGCTTCATGTTGGGGAGACATGGAGGGCCAGGGGGACTTAGTTGTAGGTTCATGTGGAATAGCTACTGGAAAACATGCATTGCCCATGGTTCTCCATATGGGAACTGCCTGAGGAGCCCTAAAAATTCTGAGGCCTTCTTGATTTCATTCTCAGCTAGATTGTTATTGGTGTGTAGAAATGCTGTGATTTTTGTATGATGATGTAGCCTGAAACTTTACTGAATTCATTTATAAAATCTGAGAGTCTTTTGGTGGAGTCCTTTTTTGGGGTGGGGTGGCGGAGACAGGGTCTCAGTCTGTCATCCAGGCTGGATTGTAATGATGTGGTCACAACCTCTGCCTCAACCTCCGCCTCCCAGGCTTGAGTGACCCTCCCACCTCAACCTCCCAGGTAGGTGGGATCATAGGCCGTGTGCCACCACACTCAGCTAATTTTTGTATGTTCTTGGTAGAGACGGGGTTTCACCATGTTTCCTGGGCTGGTCTTGAACTCGTAGACTCAAGCAATCTGATGGCCTCGGCCTCTCAGAGTGCTGGGATTACAGGCGTGAGCCACTGTGCCCAGCCTGGTGGAGTCTTTTTTTTTTTGGACTGAGTCTCACTGTGCCACCCAGGCTGGAGTGCAGTGGCGTGATCTGTGCTCACTGCAAGCTCCGCCTCCCGGGTTCATGCCATTCTCCTGCCTCAGCCTCCCAAGTAGCTGGGACTACAGGGGCCCGCCACCTCGCCCAGCTAATTTTTTTGTATTTTTAGTAGAGCCGCAGTTTCACCGTGTTAGCCAGGATGGTCTCGATCTCCTGACCTTGCGATCCACCCGCCTTGGCCTCCCAAAGTGCTGGGATTACAGGCATGAGCCACTGCGCCCGGCTACCTGGAGTCTTTGGGCTTTTCTAGATAGAAGATCATATTGTCAGCCAACAGGGATAATTGGACTTGCTGTTTTCCAATTTGGATGCCTTTTATTCCTTTCTCTTGCCCAGTGGCTCCGGCTAGGACTACCAGCACTACATACAATTGCATTTGGACCCCCAAAATTTATACAAATGAAAAAAAAAAAGTGCTGAAATCCAGGCCCCAACCTGGCCCATTAGAACCCAGGGCTCTGGAGGTAGGGCCTAGGGTACGTGGCAGTTTGGGTGTGTTGCCAGGCAGTCCCCTCCCCACGTTGAAGGGAGCTCAGTCCTCACTCATTCGTGACTTTGTGGTTGATGATGAATGTGATAAGAGTGGCATTTGCTATTTCAGGAACTTCAGCAAACCAGCATTGTATTCATGTCAAGGAGAAGGAAGTTACTGAGAGAAGACTTTCCAGTGTCCCTGCAAGAGGCTGTCCTCCCACCCCCTTCCGTATGGAGAAATTAGAAGGAGGTCACCCTTTTTAAAGGTTAAAAAAAAAAAAAAAAAAAAGGCCGGGCACTGTGGCTCAAGCCTGTAATCCTAACACTTTGGGAGGCTGAGGCGGGTGCGGATCACGAGATCAGGAGATTGAGGCCATCCTAGCTAACACGGTGAAACCCCGTCTCTACTAAAAATCCAAAAAAAATTAGCCGAGAGTGGTGACGGGCACCTGTAATCCCAGCTACTCGGGAGGCTGAGGCAGGAGAATGGCGTGAACCCAGGAGGCAGAGCTCGCAGGGAGCCAAGATGGCGCCACTGCACTCCAGCCTGGGCGACAGAGTGAGACTCTGTCTCAAAAAAAAAAAAAAAAAAAAAAAAAGTTCTGCCACCTAACCAACTGTCATACGCTTTGAACGTATGGGTGCCTCCCAGCTGAATCTGCCCTTTATTGGACTCAGATTATTGACAGATCAGGGCAATAGGTAAAGTAAATAGCAATGTTAATGGCTAGTAAATAGAAATTGGTTATGAAATCCACTTTGGGTCCAGAAAGATGGGCTGGGTGAGATGGTCAGTCTATTGTGGGAGGCTTTGGAGAGCCATCACGTTGTATATTTAAAGCTCTTTCACTCTCTGTGTGGAAAAGAGCCAGGCCCTGAGTTGGGCATTGTCTCAGTTTCTGAGGGCTGATTCCCCAACTAGGTGGCTTAAAACAACAGAACCACAGTTCTGGTGTCCAGAAGTCCAAAGTCAGCTTGTCCACCATGCTCCCTCTGAAACATGTAGGGGAGTTCTTCCTTGCCTTTCCCGGGGCTCTGGGGGTTGACTGGCATGCTTTGGGGTTCCTCACAGCTGCATGGCTCCATCCTTGCCTCGGTCATCACATAGTGCTCTCCCCGTGTGTCTGTGTCTTCAGTGGCTGCTTGTGACAACACCAATCACATTGGATTAAAGGCCTGCCTCCTCCAGTATGACCTCATCTTAAATAACATTAAATTTCACTTCTCGGCTGGGCGTGGTGGCGCACATCTGTAATTTCAGCACTTTGGGAGGCTGAGGCAGGTGGATCACTTGAGACCAGGAGTTTGAGACCAGCCTGGCCAACATGGCAAAACTCCATCTCTACTACAAATACAAAAATTAGTTGGGCATGGTGGTGTGCGCCTGTAATCCCAGCTGCTGGGGAGGCTGAGGCAGGGAGAATTGCTTGAGTCCAGGAGGCAGAAGCTGCAGTGAGCTGAGATTGCATCACTGTACTCCAGCCTGGGGGACGGAGCGGGAGACTCTGTCTCAAAAAAAAAAATTCACTTCTTTTAATTAATACTAGCTGACATCACACCTGCAATGTGGCCCTATTTTAAAATAAGGTAACATTCTGAGGTGTGGGGGATTAGGATTTCAACTATCCTTTTTGGAAGGGGTGAGTTGGCGCCTTCCACAATTCAGCCTGTAAGAGGCAAGTGGGCCCAAGGACTTTGCACCTGCTTGTTTAATCTCCACGCAGACCAATGTGGTGGGGATGGTCCCCGTTGGACCCACGAGGAAACAGACTGAGAGAGGTGAGGCTGCGTACCCAAGCCACACAGCTGATACAGAGCAGAATGAGGATTGTGACTCTAGAGCAGTGTACAACTTCTGTAGGTTAGACCAAACATAGGTTCTTTTATGACTTCCTCGGACTAGAGTCCATATGTCTTTTGGGCATTCTCAGGGCCCTTGTGGACATTACGCATCTGAGGGCAACCAGTCAAATACTAAGATAGTACTTCCCTGCCTCCTCACCCGTTACCAGAAGGAAACTTGGAAACATGAAGTTGGTCTGATTTGTTGAAGAGGGTAAGATTTGTGGAGATTTTTCTTATATTCATTTTTGTTTCCATTCTGATAGCTGTAACAACTTATGCATATTTTAAATGGAATCAAGAGGAGGTTTTTAGAGCTTTGGTAATAATCAGCACCCTGCCGAATGCTGCTGGTCTCCTGGAATCCTTTTATGTTGTCGGTCTTACCTGATGAAGACTTGCCCCCTCTCTCCTGGTGGCTGGCCTCACTGGCGTGTGCGTGAGATCAGGTCATGGGATGTCCGGGGTCCTGGTGGTGATGGCCCAGTTCCATCACCACCACTGCTCCTGTTCCTGCAGAATAAACGTCAGAGCATTTTGCAAACAAGTACTGTGTCTGGTTTGTCTCAAGGATCCAGAATCTTTTTTTTTTTTTTTTCCCTGAGACAGGGTCTTGCTTTGTCACCCAGGGGCTGGGGTGCAGTGGTACAATCTCAACTCACTGCACCCTCTGCCTCCTGGGTTCAAGCAATTCTTGTGCCTCGGCCTCCCAAGTAGCTGGAATTACAGGCAGGGACCACCACCCCCAGCTAATTTCTACATTTTTAGTAGAGACGGGGTTTCACTGTGTTGGCCAGGCTTGTCTTGAACTCCTGGCCTCAAAGATCCACCCGCCTCAGCCTCCCAAAGTGCTGGGATTACAGGCATGAGCCACTGCTCCTGGCCGAGATTCAGAATCTTGAAGGCTGCAACTTCCCCTAAATGGAAGGCATTGAACAATTAGATTTCAAGATCAGAATTCCCAGTAGAAAACTCCTCCTAATAAAGAGACGTCCATGAGTCTGAGGAAGTAAATTGCTCCCGCTAAGGCTCCTCCACTCCATCTTATTAAATTTTAATTTTGTTTGTTTTTTTCTAATGACTGGCTCCATGTCTGTTTTTCCCACAGGTTATCTGTTTGTGGATGTTGGTGGAGATGCATCTTGGGGTCAAAAGGACAGATCTTCTAAAGATAGATTGGGTGACCGCTGTCTGTCATAATGTGTGATAGCCTTAGAGACAGAGTGAGCTGTCATTTTATCCTTACTCTTCCCTTTCTTCCTTGTCTCTACCTTGGAGACTGTCGGGATCCACACGTGGCTGAGCCCCGATCCAAAGCTTTCTTGGTAGCTGGAGAAAGCGACAGGTTCTGTGAAACAGCCCAGTTGGCAGTGTTTTACAGACTAACTCTATGTATTGTCACTGTATGGGGAAGTCAGACCAGGGACCGTGGGGCCAGCTGACTTCCTTATTTCCATGGGGTGGGACCCCTGTTCTGAGTGTTTGCCTTCCTTACCTCTAGCTTGCCCTACTCTCCTACGTTCTCTGCTTTTTAGAATTAGTGTTTAAATTCCCGTATGTATGACCCTACAGAAGAGAAGACAGTGTCTGAGAGTGCACTTTTAGTACCTGCTGAAATGTCTGCACTGTGTCCTTCTTTTTAAAACCAGAACAAAGTAAAAACAAAAAGAAACTGTTGAGTCCCTGATATAAATTTAGTTACTGACACAGTATCTTCTGCCCAGTCCAGGATGAGATTAGTAGGGTACTGTAACAGAACCATGTAACTGTTGTGTTGCAAATTACTGAAAGAGAGTGACGTATGGCAGGCTTTGAGTAATCGGATTTCAAGATCAGAATCCACAGTGAACAAAATTCCAGGTACTTGGAGCATACGGAAAAAGTTTCCTGTGAGTTTAAACAACTGGGTTCTTTGAATTTATTCTACTGAAAGGGCTAATTAAACAAATATTTATTGAGGGCACAGCAGGAACCAGGTATGCCAGGTGCTGGGAAAGATAAAGGATCTCAGCCCTTACCCTTGTACCCCCTTATATGTGCACTTATGAAAGCTTCTGTAGTTTGTAAACATCTGACATTTAGTTGTAGCAAAATAGGTATTTTATGCCTCTGTTGTTAAAGATAGAAATGTTGACATAAAAATCAATTAAGTATGAGCTTTACAGCAAAGGTTGTAAAGGGTGTTGGAAACAGTCGTGCCAAACACTTTTGTGCTAAGCCTGACTGCTTTTAGTATACCTGCACACTTTCAAGATGAATGGAACCCACTGTGGCCTCACTGGCTGCAGTTTGCAAATGATTCATCCTTCCCCCAGGGGAGGATTAATCAACTAGAGTGTCCTGAGCACATAGTGGGTGTTCACTAGATGGTTGTTTGTTTTAGGAATTGCACGAGAGTTGCTGTGTTGAAGTGCATGTAGCTTGGTGAGCCTGATGAAGCAGGCAGACTCGTTCCTTTTCAAGATTTGTTTGCAGTTTTACAGGCTCCCTAGGGAGCTCTTTTCCACGTGAGGAGCCGGAATCCACTGCGGAGCACCGTTTTTTATTTTGAACTTGAGCTTATGGAGTTGTCTTCCTTCACTGACCCCTTTGCCTCTCCTATTGATTTCCATTTTGCAAAGGAGGCACTCTGGCCTTGTCTTATTTATAGGTTTTTCTCTGATCCATGAGTGCCTTCAAGCTCCATTTCCTGCCTTTTATTATGTACAGGGCCATTAAACAAGAGTGTGGTTTGCAAGGTGGAGGCAGAATTGTGCCTGGAACAGCATACAGGGCTGTCAGGCAGCAGGCGGTATTTGTGATTAAATCTGGCTGGGAAACTGATTTGTGCATCATGGGCTGTGAGTCTCGCTGAACGAGTTTAACAGCCTTTCTGCAACTGTCTCTAAGCATGAAACAAGAAATCTTAGTATTTCATGTTCAGTCTTGTTTGTGTTTTGTTGATTTTTTTTTTTTTTTTTTTACTTCCAATTCTCAGTATCCTGTGTGGGAACTGAATTGTCTAAATTTATGGCTAGTAAGGAAAGAGGCTAGAAGGACACATACCAGTTGGTTATTGCTGAGTGGCAAGATGAGCGATTAAGCTTAGTTTTCTTCTTTGTGGTTTTATATGTTTTCCAAAATTCTTTAATAAAAATGGATTAATTTTGGAATCCGGGGAAAATTGCTTTTAGGAGGACAAATTGAGATTAGACTTTATTAGGGTGGGTTTTTGGAAAAAATACTCTTTATAACTGGTTCTGTTGATGTTATTTTGGGAGTACAGGTAATACCTGTTGGGCTTGTTAAAATGGGATGTCGAAAGTGATATTTTATTCAGACTCAAATGGGAAGTCTTGTGTTACAGCCTGCACGGGTATCAGAGCT
Source organism: Papio anubis (assembly GCF_008728515.1). NCBI lineage: Eukaryota > Metazoa > Chordata > Mammalia > Primates > Cercopithecidae > Papio > Papio anubis. Next base: position 101,713,725 of record NC_044989.1, read on the forward strand.
CACTGGGCTGTTAAAGTACTTGACCCAAGGCAGTTACTGTCTCAATGAAATGGAGAAGTAGTCAGAAATGTTTCAGCAAGGGTTCTCTTGACATAACAGAAACTGGCAAGAGAGTGCTGCCTGTGACACAATATAACAACATAGTGTCATATTGTTCTAGTCTTCTTGCTTTAGGGGCCACTGGTCTCTAAGGGAGGAAGGTTTGGGATTAAAATGGGCTTGTCTGCAAAGAGCCCAACAGAAAGGTAAGGGTGGGTTACACAAGGTTGGAACCGTCAGGACCATGAGTGGCCAGTACCCTGAGCAGTCACGCCTCCATTCATGGCCTTTGGGAGACTGAGAATGGCACCTCAGTGTCCAGGGAAGAGCTGTGGGTAATCCTGGATTGTCCTGCGTTTGGCAGCGGAGGTGGAACAGGCTGTTCCAGTCTAACCCTGATGTCTCTGGCACCTGGCATTTCATTTGAAGACTGTATCAGATCTGAAAGCCAAGCTCTTTGTGACATCTTGATTTTCCTTCTCCCATTATGGCCCTAGCCTTTCATTTTATAGACTTGAATCATCTGTTCACAACGAGAAATGGAATCTAATTGCTCTTCAGAACCATCACGGCAGGAGACCACCTTAGATCAATGGATGGCCAAGTGGATAGATGTGCCTGGGGAGTTTTCACAGAGCTGTATTCCTTAAAGCCACAGCAACAAGTGTGAGAAAGACACAGCAGTGACTGGGTTTGGAACTGGCTGCTGTGTTGCTAAGGATTCTTGCTGTCATGTGTTTGAGCATGATATCACCCTGCTTGGAGGCCCAATACAACAGGACCCCTACGTTCAGTCTGAGGCAAAGCAGATGACTTGGTCCCCATCCAGGCGTTATTTATGGAGCAGCTGGAAGACTGTGTCAGGGGTGAGCGATGAGGACCCAGAGCACGTATATGTTCAGATGGATTTAGGATTCATTGCTTGGGGGATGAGGTTAGGAAAAGTTGTTTTTCTATTTACATTAGAAGCCCAACTGCAGAAATCTCTGACCACTAGAATTTCACAGGTTGTTTTTTTTTTTAAACAAAACAAAACAAAAAACTGTGGTCAAGTACACAACATTTGACCATTGTAACGATTGTTAAATGTAGACTTTGGTGGCATTGCGTACATTTGCATTGTTGTGCCACCGTCACCACCAGACATCTTCGGGATTCTTTTCATCCTGCAAAACTGACTCTCTGCACCCAATAAAGAATTTTCAGGTTCTGAATGAAGACTCGAACCAATTTCTCCTTCCTTTAATTCAGTGTGAATCGGATGGTCAGTCCAGGCAACGTAACTCTCCCTGGACACCTAGGCTAGCAGCCACACCCATTGTCCTCTCTTGGTTTCCTGAGAAGGCTTTCCTGAGAAAGCAGAGGACCCTTGTGTGGATGTCGTCATTCCCATGTATCTGGGGGCACCATGTGCGGGTGACTGCTCGTTCTGTTCCTAAGAATGAGGGCCAGCATCCCTCCCTTGCAGTACCCTTGAAATGCTCCTCCGGACCTGCCCTCGCGCACACACTCAGGCATTCGTGTTGTGGATTCGGCAGGCTTGTTCCACCAGCTGTGATGGGCACAGGACCGCCCATGTTGTCTGTTTAGTTATAAACGATGAGCTCGTCAGGTTGCCACTGCTGGAGCATCCTGCATGGTATGGTCGCCCTGCAGCTTTGCCCGCTGCTCTGCTGCACTCCCTGAAAATAGCGGTCGTTTCTTGGTTTAGTGGGAATTTGTGGGGATCATAAGAGTGCTCATTAAGAGTAATACTGAATTATAAAATGCTTTGTAAAAACAAAATTCAAAAGTTGGGTAATTTGGATTATTAATTTTACTTTGAATAGGTAGATTTCTCATGTCGACAATGCAAATTTCCCCAGCATTTTTTTCTTTTTACTAGTCGTTAGAAAGGACGTCATATGGTCTTTTTTGGTTATTTGTGACTTTTCATGAATAAAAGTTTTCCCTTTGTTCTGGTTCTTTTTTTTTTTTTTTGAGATGGAGTTTCGCCCTTGTTGGTTGCCCAGGTTGGAGTGCAGTGGTGTGATCTTGGCTCACTGCAACCTCCACCTCCTGGGTTCAAGTGATTCTCCTACCTCAGCTTCCCAAGTAGCCAGGATTACAGGTGTGTACCACCACGCCTGGCTAATTTTTTTTGTATTTTTAGTAGAGATGGGGTTTTACCGTATGGGCCAGGCTGGTGTTGAATTTCTGACTTCAGGTGATCCACCTGCCTCGGCCTCCCAAAGTGCTGGGATTACAGACGTGATCCACTGTGTCCGGCCTGTTCTGGTTCTTTATTTGCTTTTCTCTCCAACCCTCAAAAACAGTGACAGCAGCCAAAGCAAACAGTCCTAGCATGAAGACAGCTATGTAGTGCAGCTGGTTTCCCCACAGTGGCTTGTGGTGCACTGTGAAGGTGCTGTCACAGTTTAATGGCTTGTGTATAGTAAGAAGTCCTTCTATTACTCCAGGAATAACGTTTTCCATCATTGAGCTGCTCAGATGTACTTCTTCTGGGCCCAAAGCTGTTAGGGAAGGCATACTTTAATGTGGGTGGGAGTGGGGCGGGGAAGAGGGAAGGGTGTTACTGTTTTTTTAAGAATGGGTTTTATTATGCTATGGTGCTATTATTGGTAAGAGCAGAGCACTCTGCCACCACTGCCTGTGGTTAGCACAAGGCCCAACACAGTAGTTATAAAAACCATTAAGCCATGGGAAGGCTTCTCTGAGTACCCCTGTTTGCCCTGAATCAGTAGCTGTCATTTCGTCTCAGACTTAGTACCATCCCTGTGCATCAGATCCAGCCAGAATGAAAGAATTGCCGTACTATTGCTTAGAAGCAAATTATTAGTAGGCCTCTATTTGGGCCCTAATTATAAAACTTGTCACTCGACATCTATCTCAGCCAGAGTTGTTATTCTAAGAGCCTAAAAATAGGAGTGTTGTGCTCGCGGAGACGCCAGGAGGATTTTCCTGTAGCGCCAGACAAGCCATATGGAACTGCTGCGGAAGGGAAAGCAGGATGCACGAGGCGGTGGCCCCGCAGCCCTTGAGTGGGGCCTCGTTCCTGGAGATGCAGCAGAGAATTTGCCGGTTCAGGTTTGTGGAGGGAAAGTCAGTCTGAATGTAGATGGAACGAGGTTTGTAGATGATGATGTAGTTCTAAAAATAAGTGTTTGCCTGTCTCTAACCAGTTCTCACCCAGTGGGCTCTGAAGCCAGGGCAGGGGAGGCCCGGCATCATCTCTCAGTGCTCAGGGCCTCAGCTGCCTCATCCCATTGGCAGAAAGGTGGTGGGAGGATCAGATGAGAAAACATGCACGTGGGATAGGAAGGACAGCAGTATTTTTTTTTTTTAATGACCCTGCTCATAAGTATTGCCCAAAGGCCTCCTTGTGAGTTACCTTCAGCTTCCTTATAAAAGGACAGACTAAGTAGGGCTGTACCCTGTTGTGGAAGCATGCATTAACATTTTGCCACATAGTTGCTTTCTCTATGTGTATATATGTATATATTTTTGTCTTTGACCCGTTTGAAATTTGCAGACATGTTATCCAAATTTCTGATAATGTTGAAGGCATTCTTTGCCATGTTAACCTTTTTTTTGTTTGCCCATCCAGCAAAAACTTACGGGTAATCCTTTCTTTCTGACTTTTCTTTTCTCACCCCTGTCTTCCCCTTGTCTGCAGAGTTGTGCCAGGGCCTCTCACTGCCCTGCCTCCCAGCTTTGCATCTCCTCTATGGTGCTGGTCCTTGGTACCGTGGGTGGTTCCACCCTTAGTGCTCTAGTTTACCCCCTGGTTTCATGCCTCTCCACCGCCCCAACCTTGGGTTCCTATGGTGGCAGTTTGCATTTGCACAGATATGGGGGGTCACTCTTCCCACTTCTCTGCAGGTGGGCACTGATTGGCTTGAGTTTCCTTGACAATTTTTAAAGAAATCAACTTTATTTTTTAGAACAGTTTTAGATTTGCAGAAAAATCGTGAGGATAGTACAGAGGGTTCTGGTATACCCCATACCTGGTTTTGGCTTCTGTGCTATTGACAACTTGTATTGGTATGGTATATTTGTTACAATTAATGAACTGATATTGTTACATTATTGTGGTAGGCTGAATAAAGTCTCCATCCTGTGAATGTTAGGCCCCCTGTGACAAGGGAGCATTAAGCTAGTAGATGGAATTAACGTTGCTAATCAGCTGACCTTAAAAAGGGGAGATTATCCTGGAGTAATGGTGGGCGGCGGGGTGGGGCGCCAATGTGATCACAAGGGTTCTTATAACTGGATGAGGGGATCCGAAGAGAGGACCAAAGAGTTGGTAGCGTGGGAAGAACTTGGCCTGATGTTGCTGGTCTTGGAGATGGAGCAAGGGGCCCTGAGCCAAGTAAAGTTGTGGGTCTCAGAAGCTGGAAAGGGCAAGCAGACGGAGACTTGCACCTGTCACCACCTCGACCCTAGCTCAGTGCGTTCTGTATCAGACTCATACATTTGTTTTGTTTGAAGCTATTATGGTTGTGGTAGCTTGTTATGGCAGTGGTAAAAAATGAATACAATTATTATTAACCAGAGTCCGTGTCTTACTCAGATTTCCCTCGTCTTGTGTTCCAGGATTCCATTCAGGACATCACATTACATTTAGTTGTCAACGTGGCGGGGACAGTTTCTCAGACTTTCCCTGTTTTGAATGATCTTCACAGTTTTGAGAAAATGCTGGTCCTGTGTTTTGTAGAACGTCCCTCAGTTGGGATTTATCTGATGTTTTTCTTGTGGTAGATTAGGGTGATTGGCTTTGGGAGACGAACACCACAGAGATAAAGTGCCATTCTCATCAATTCATACCGAGGGGACATTCTCCCCTCCCCTCTTTTTCTTTCTCTTGTTTTGTTTTTTGAGACAGAGCCTTGCTGTCTCGCCCAAGCTGGAAATGCAGTGATGATCATAGCTCACTACAACCTCAAACTTTTGGCTCAGGTCATCCTCCCACCTCAGCCTGCTGAGTAGCCAGGACTACAGGCGCCTGCTATCATGCCAGGCTCAAGGGTACCTTCTGTCAACATGACTTATCTTTATGGATGCTGTCGTCAGTCACCTGGCTGAGGTAGTATTTGTCAGGTTTCTTCAATGTAAAGTTACTTCCCCCACTTTTCATACTGTGGATTGTGTGTGGTTAGCATTCCTTACTTTTTGACACTGTAAATGGTTCCAGGCTCATCTTGTATATTTCCTGCTCCAGTTCCAGAAGGAGCCATGTCTCCAAGGAGCCCTGGTTCCTTTTATTGGAGCATGGAAGTAGAAACCAAATCTGCACCCTACATGTGCTCATTGCTTCTAGACCCTCTCAGAGGGCAAGGAATTTTTTTCCTGACAGAGCAAGGAAATACATCTGTGTGAGTTTACTTTTGTATATATGCATCTCTATAGATATTTCTCCATGCAACTGTATTAGGATTCTCCAGGGAGACAGAACCTCTAGGATATATATCTTCCTCTGCCTTTTTTTTCCTGTCTCAGCCCTCAGCCAGTTGGATAGTGCCTGCCCACAGGGAGACTGGATCTTCTATACTTAGTCCACGGATTCAAATGCTTGTCTCTTTTGGAAACACCCTCACAGATATCCCCAGAAATAATGCTTTACCAGCGACTGGGGTATCTCTTAGCCTAGTCAAGTTGACACCTACAATTAACCATCACAGTAACCCTTTGTATCTATAGTAAGCTGAACCTGAGTTCACACCTGTCTCTGACTCTAGTTCATTACCATCTGGATCATTCTTGCCTCTTTCCCTTGCCTGTCTGTAAGCTCCTACTGCACAAGTGAGAAACCTGGCTCTCACGCTCTGCCGTCCCTTTTCTTAAGGGTTCATTTACAATATACTGATGCTCCTTAGCTTATGATGGGGTTACATCCCAATAAACTCATCCTAGGTTGAAAATACCGTAGTAAAAAATGCATTGAATACACCTGACCCTCCAAACATTATAGCTTAGCCTCACCCACCTTAAACGTTCTCAGAACACTTAACATGAGCTTACAGTTAGGCAAAGTCTTCTAACACAAAGCATATTTGATAACAAAGTGTGAATATCTCATGTAATATATTGAATACAGTGCACTGTAGAGCACAGTACCGGTTATTTATCTTTGTGATCACGGGGCTTACTGGAACCTGCAGCTCACAGCTGCTGCCCAGCATCACGAGAGAGTGCCATGCCTTGCACCACTAGCCTGGGAAAAGGTGAAAGTTCAAAATTCAAAGGATGGTTTCTACCGAATGTGTATGGCTTTCATACCATTGTAAAGCCAAAAAAAACCGTAAGTGGAACCATTGTTAGGCGGGGACCATCTGTGCGTGCGAAGTAGTTTCAGGGTTGTTAACCTGTGGCCCATGGAGTCCTGTACTTGTGTATGGTTCTTTGCCTTCCTTTCCACAGACTCCACTTATTTCCACAATTACTTAGAGCTGTCCCCTATTTCCCTCACTCCTCGCACTGAGGCTGTTTCATACATGTGTAGTACAGTCAGGTTGCTGGGTCACGTCCTGCATTAAATCCAGGGGTCCCCCTGACCTCCTAAAGGATTTATTTTTAAAGCTTGCAAACATTAGGGTTTACTCTTTGTCCTGTAAAGTTCTGTGGATTTTGACACAGTGTCATGCATCCCCAGTCACAATATTATACAGAATAGTTTTCATTGCCCTAAAATTCCCTGAGGTTTGACTGATTTAACTTTTTCCCGCTAGCAACCACCTGTCTTTCTACTCTTGCTATAGTTTTACCTTTTCCTTTTTCTGGAATAAGTGGAATCATACAGTATGTAGCTTTCTTAGGAGGGCGTCTGTCCCTTAACAATATGCTTTTAAGTTTCCTGTGTGTGAAAAGTCATGGCTTGATAGATTTTTTTTTTTAAATCACAGGATAATACTCTAGTGAATGGATCTAACCACAGTTTGGTTATCCATTCACCTATTGAAGGACATCTTGGTTGCATCCAGTTTTAGGTAATTATGAATAAAGCTGCCATAAACATTCATATGCAGGTTTTTCTGTAGACAAATGTTTTTACATCAGTTGGGTAAATACCTAGGCACGTGATTGCAGGGATCATACGATAAGGCTGTGTTTAGTTTTGTACAAAACTATCAAATGATCTTCTAGGTGGCTGTGCATTTTGTATTACCCTCAGCAACGAATGAGTCCCTGTTGCTACACATCCTCACAACTGGTATCATCAGTTTCTTGGATTTTAGCCATTCTATGAAGTATATAATGGTATCTTGTTTTAATTTGCAATTTCCTAGTGACAAAAGATGTTGGACGTTTTATATATTTATTTATATATATATATATATATATATATAAATTTTTTTTTTTTTTTTAAATTTGAGACAGAGTCTGGTCTGTCGTCCAGGCTGGAGTGTAGTGGCACAATCTAGGCTCACTGCAACCTCCGCCTCCTGGTTCAAGCGATTCTCCTGCTTCAGCCTCCCAAGTAACTGGGATTACAGGCACGTGTGCCACCACACCCAGCTGAGTTTTGTATTTTTAGTACAAACAGGGTTTCGCCATGTTGGCCAGGGTGGTTGCAAAACATTTCATACGTTATTTGTCATCTATATATCTTTGGTGAGATATCTATTCAGACTTTTTTGCCTATTTTTAATTGGGTCATTTGTTTTCTTATTGTTGAGCTTTAAGCATTCTTCGTATGTTTTGGATATAAGTCCTTTATCAGAAGTGTTTTGCAAGTACTTTCTCTCAGTCAGTGGCTTGTCTTTTGGTACTCAAGTGTCCTTTGCAGAGCAAAAGTTTTAAAATAAATTCCAATATCAAATTTTCCCCACAGATCGTGCTTTTGGTGTTATCTCTACAGAGTCATCGCCATACTCAAAGTCATCTAGGCCTTCTCCTACGTTATGTTGTAGAATATATATATATATTTTTTTGAGATAGAGTTTTGCTCTTGTTGCCCAGGCTGGAGTGCAATGGTGCGGCTTTCTGCAACCTCCACCTCCCGGGTTCAAGCGATTCTCCTGTCTCAGCCTCCTGAGTCTCAGCGCATGCCACCATGCCCGGCTAATTTTTGCGTTTTTTGTAGAGACGGTTTCATCATATTGGTCAGGCAGGTCTTGAATGCCTGACCTCAGGTGATCCTCCCGACTCGGCCTCCTAAAGTGCTGGGATTACAGGCATGAGCCACCGCGCCTGGCCAGTGTTGTAGAAGTTTTATAGTTTTGTGTTTTACATGTAGGTTTATGAGCCATTTCGAATTACTTTTTGTGAAAGATGTAAGGTCTGTGTCTGGGTTCATTTCTTTGCATATGGATGTCTAGTGGTTTAACACTATTTGTTGAAAAAATTATCCTTTTCCACTGAACTACCTTTGGTTTTTGTCAACGGTAAGTATTTAGTAAGTATTGACTTACATATCTGATCTATTGCTAGTATCACAACACTGTCTTGATTACTGTAGCTTTGTAGCAAGTCTTGAAATGGCAAAGTGTGAGTCCTCCAACTTTGTTCTTCTTCTCCAGTATTGTGTTGGCTTGTCTGTATCTTGACATTTTTGTATCAACTTTAGAATCAGTTATCAATATTTACAAAATAGTGTGTGGGATTTCTATTGAGATTGCATTGAATCTGTAGATCAAATTGGGAGGAATTACATCTTAACAGTATTAAATCTTCTAAACCATGAACATGGAATATCTATCTGTTTAGATCTTTGATTTCTTTCATCAGAGTTTTGTAGTTTAACACAAATAAAGCCTGTGCATATTTAGTTAGGCTTATGCCTAACAAAAATACCTTTTACTGTTGTCAGTGGTAATTTTTTTTTTCCAAATTCTAGTTGTTCAAATTCCAGTTGTTCCAATTCCAGTTGTTCTAGTTGCTGGTATGTAGGAGAGATGTTATCATATTAACCTTGAATCCTGCAGCCTTGTTCTACTTGCTTATTAGTTCCTTTAGATTTTCTTGCTGATTCTCTGAGATTTTTCTACAAAGACAGGCATATCATCTGTGAACAAAATTTTGTTTTTTTCTTCTCTCTCTCTCTATATATATACATATCTTTTATTTTCACTTTTTATCTTACTGCATTAACTAGAACTTTTAGTACGATGTTGAATAGGAGTGATGCAAGAAGACATTCTTGTCTTGTTCCTGGTTTTAGTGGGGAAGTATCTAGTTTCTTATCATTAAGTATGATGTTAACTGTAGGGAGTTTTTCTGTAACTGTTTTGTATTAATTGCTTCTTTCTTTCTCTTTCTCTCTCCCTCCCCTCCCGTCCCCTCCGCTTTCTCTTGTCAAAAAAACAAAAAACAAAACAAAAAAACCAAAAAAAACCCCAAACAAACAAACAGGATGCATGTGCAGAATGTGCAGGTTTGTTACATAGGTATGCGTGTGCCATGGTGGTTTGCTGTACCTATTGACCCATCCTCTAAATTCCTTCCACTCACCCCCCACCCCCCAACAGGGCCCCTCTCTGTGTCCATGTGTTCTCATTGCTCAACTCCCGCTTACAAGTGAGAACATGAGATGTTTGGTTTTCTGTTCCTGCATTAGTTCGCTGAGGATCATGGCTTCCAGCTTCATCTATCCCTGCAAAGGACATGATCTCATTCCTTTTTATGGCTGCATAGTATTCCATAGTATATATGTACCACATTTTCTTTATCCTGTCTATCATTGATGGGCATTTGGGTTCGTTCCATGTCTTTGCTGTTATAAATAGTGCTGCAGTAAACATACATGTGCATGTATCTTTATAGGAGAATGATTTATATTCCTTTAGGTATATATGCAGTAATGGGATTGCTGGGTCAAATGGTATTTCTGATTCTAGATCCTTGACAAATTGCCATACTGTCTTCCATAATGGTTGAAGTAATTTACATTCCCACCAACAATGTAAAAGCATTCCTATTTCTTCACAGCCCCACCAGCAGCTATTGTTTTCTGACTTTTTAATAATTGCCGTTCTGACTGGCATGAGATGGTATCTCATTGTGGTTTTGATTTGCATTTCTCTGATCAGTGATGTTGAGCTTTTATTCATGTTTGTTGGCTGCGTAAATATCTTCTTCTGAGAAGTATCTGTTCATATCCTTTAGCCACTTTTTGATGGAGTTATTTAGTGTTTTCTTGTAAATATGTTTAAGTTCTTTGTAAATTCTGGATATTAGATCTTTGTCAGATGAATAGAAAAAATTTTCTCCCATCTGTAGGTTGCCTCTTCACTCTGATACTAATTTCTTTTGCTGTGCAGAAGAGCTTTAGTTTAAAATTATATCACATCTGTCAATTTTGACTTTTGTTGCAGTTGCTTTTGGCATTTTAGTCATGAAGTCTATGCCCATGCCTATGTCCTGGATGGTATTGCCTAGATTTTCTTCTAGGGTTTTTATGGTTTTGGGTTTTACATTTTAGTCTTTAATCCACCTTGAGTTAATTTTTGTATAAGGCGTAAGGAAGGGGTCCAGTTTCAGTTTTCTGCGTATAGCTAGCCAGTTTTCCCAGCACAGTTTACTGAGTAGGAGATTCTTTCCCTATTGCTTGTTTTTGTCATGTTTGTTGAAGATCAGGTGGTTGTAGATGTGTGGTGTTATTTCTAAGGTTCTGCTCCATTGGTCTATATGCCTGCTTTGGTACCAGTACCATGCCATTTTGGTTATTGTAGCTTTGTAGTATAGTTTGAAATCAGGTAGTATGTACTAAAAATAAATACATTTTTAGTAGTATTTTCAGCTTTGTTCTTTTTGTTTAGGATTGTCTTGGCTATATGGGGTCTTTTTTGATTCCATATGAAATTTAAAATAGTTTTTTTCTAATAGTGTGAAGAATGTCAATGGTAGTTTAATGGGAATAGCATTGAATCTATGACTTTCTTTGGGCAGTATGGCCATTTTCACAATATTGATTCTTCCTATCCATGAGGATGGAATGTTTTTCCATTTGTTTGTGTCCTCTCTCGTTTCCTTGAGCAGTGGTTTGTAGTTCTCTTTGAAGAGATCCTTCACATGCCTTGTTAGCTATATTCCTAGGTATTTTATTCTCTTTGTAGTGATGGTGAGTGGGAGTTCATTCATGATTTGGCTCTCTGCTTGTCTATTGTTGGTGTATAGGAATGCTTGTGATTTTTGCACATTGGTTTTGTAGCCTGAGACTTTACTGATGTTACCTCTCAGTTCAAGAAGTTTTTGGGCTGAGATGGTGGGGTTTTCTAATTATAAAATTATGTCATCTGTAAACAGAGACAACTTGATTTCCTCTCTTCCTATCTGAATTGGCCAGAACTTCCAGTGCTATGTTGAATAGGAGTGATGAGAGAGGGCATCCTTGTCTTATACTGGTTTTCAATGGAAATGCTTCCAGCTTTTGCCCATTCAGTGCGATATTGACTGTGGGTTTGTCATAAGTAACTCTTATTATTTTGAGTTATGTTCCATCAATACCTAGTTTATTGAGAATTTTTAACATGAAGGGATGTTGAATTTTATCAAAGGCCTTTCCTGCATCTGTTGAGATAATCATGTGGTTTTTGTCTTTGATTCTGTTCATGTGATAGATTATGTTTATTGATTTGCATATTTTGAAGCAGCCTTGGATCCCAGGGGTGAAGCTGACTTAATCATGGTGGATATGTGTTTTGCTGTGCTGCTGGATTCGGTTTGCCAGTATCTTATTGAGGATTTTCACATCGATGCTCATCAGGGATATTAGTCTGAAGTTTTCATTTTTTGTGTGTGTCTCTTCCCGGTTTTGGTATCAGGATGATGCTGGCTTCATAAAATGAGTTAGGGAGGAGTCCCTCCTTTTCAATTGTTTGGAATAGTTTCAGAAGGAATGGTACCAGCTACTCTTTGTATTTCTGATAGAATTCAGCTGTGAATCCATCTGGTCCTGGGCATTTTTTGGTTGGTAGGCTATTAATTACTGCCTCAATTTCAGAGCTTGTTATTGGTTTATTCAGGGATTCGACTTCTTCCTGGTTTAGTCTTGGTAGGGTGTATGCATCCAGGGATTTATCCATTTCTTCTAGATTTTCTAGTTTATTTATGTAGAACTATTTATAGTATTCCCTGATGGCAGTTTGTATTTTTGTGATGTCAGTGGTGATATCCCCTTTATCATTTTTATCCCCTTTATCATTTTTCATTGTGTCTATTTGATGCTTCTCTCTCTTTATTAGTCTAGCTAGCAGTCTACCTATTTTGTTAATTTTTTCAAAAACCGTCTCCTGGGTTCATTGATTTTTTTTTTTTTGGAGGGTTTTTCGTGTCTGTATCTCCTTCAATTCTTCTCTGATCTTAGTTATTTCTTGTCTTCTGCTAGCTTTTGGATTAGTTTGCTCTTGCTTCTTTAGCTCTTTTAATTGGGATGTTAGGGTCTTGATTTGAGATCTTTCTAGCTTTCTGATGTGGGGTTTAAGTGCTGTAAATTTCCCTCTTAACACTGCTTTAGCTGTGTCCCAGAGATTCTGGTACATTGTCTTTTTGTTCTCATTGGTTTCAAATAACTTCTTGATTTCTGCCATAGTTTCATAATTTACCCAGGAGTCTTTCAGGAACAGGTTGTTCAATTTCCATGAAATTGTATGGTTTTGATTAATTTTTTATTTTTTATTTTATTATTATTATTATTATTATTATTATTATTTGAGACAGAGTCTTACTCTGTCACCCAGGCTGGAGTGCAGTGGTGCAATCTCAGCTCACTGAAACCTCTGCCTCCTAGGTTCACGCCATTCTCCTGCCTCTCAGCCTCCTGAGTAGCTGGGACCACAGGCGCCCGCTACCACTTCTGGCTAATTTTTTATATTTTTAGTAGAGACGGAGCTTCACCATGTTAGCTAGGATGGTATCAATCTCCTGACCTCGTGATCTGCCCGCTTCGGCCTCCCAAAGTGCTGGGATTACAGGCGTGAGCCACCACGCCTGGCTTGATTGAATTTTTTAATCCTGAGTTCTAGTTTGATTGCACTGTGGCCTGAGAGACTGTTTGTTATGATTTCAGTTCTTTTGTATTTGCTGAGGAGTGTTTTACTTCCAGTTATGTGGTCGATTTTAGAATAAGTGCCATGTGCCACTGAGAAGAATGTATACGCTGTTGATTTGGGGTAGAGAGTTCTGGAGACGTCTACTAGGTCCGCTTGATTCAGAGCTGAGTTCAAGTCCCGAATATCTTTGTTAATTTTATGTCTCATTGATCTGTCTAATACTGACGGTGGGGTGTTGTAATCTCCCACTATTGTTTGGGAGTCTAAGTCTCTCTCTCTTTTTTTTTTTTGAGACAGAGTTTCACTCTTGTTGCCCAGGCTGGAAAGCAGTGGCGTGATCTCAGCTCACTGCAACATCCGCCCCTTGATTTCAAGTGATTCTCCTGTCTCAGCCTCCTGAGTAGCCCCCGCCACCACACCTGGCTGATTTTGTATTTTTAGTAGAGGCAGCGTTTCACTATGTTGGTCAAGCTGGTCTTGAACTCCTGACCTCAGGTAATCCGCCGCCCTCAGTCAAAAGTCCTCACATACAACTTTTGATCCCTAAAAATGTAACTGCTAATAACTTACTGTTAACTAGAAGCCTCACTGATAAAACAGTTGGTTAACACATTTTTGTGTGCTATGTGTATTATATGCTGTGTTCTGACAATAAAGTAGAGAAAAGGTTAAGAAAATTATAACGAACAGAAAATATATTTACTCTTCAGTAAGTGGAAGGGATCATCATAAAGGTCTTCATCCTCATCATCTTTATGTTGAGTAGCCTGAAGAGGAGGAGGGGGTTGGCCTTGCTGGCTCGGGGTGGCAGAGGCAGAAGAGACTCCACATATTAGTGGACTCATACAGTTCAAACCTGTGTTGTTCAGGGGTCAGCTGTACACACATGTACATGTACAGACGTGTATTTCCTGGCTGTGTACACTGAGGGGACCTGGAGGCACCCCATTAGCAATAAGCACACCTGGCTTCCACATACTGGCTTTTAAATCCCATTCTTCACTAAAGAAACCAGAGTTTCTTGGAGAAATGGTGGCTGAGAGTAGTGAAAGTACAAGATGAAGCTGGAATTTTTTGTTGTTCCAGAAAATATGAAGAACGATGGGGACATATCCAAAGGACACAAAAACCTGCTTGAAGAGGTTCCCACTGGCCAAACCTGGGACAATCAGAGCATCAGAATATATGATAGTAATAGATTATAACCCATTGAAAAAAGGAGGAAAACATGAGGCCATACTGATATAAATAAGTGAATAATGAAATATTTGATGAGGAACAGGAAATTGCGTGGCTTCAGACTACTTCTCCACAGAATGTTCATTAATTACAAAGGAAAAAGGAGTAATTTTATAGTGCAGAAGCCTGGCAGCCCGTATGTGAGTGAAGTGATCAAAGCGAACATTACCAAGAATGGGACAAGTAGAGGTCATCTGCTACCTGATAGGATGTGGTGAAAAGAACACAGCATCACTTATGATTCTTGCCGAAAATATGTAACCTGAATCTAATCATAACCAGGCCTCAGACAAACCCAGACTTTGGGACATGCTACAAGAAAAACTGGCCTATAGGCCGGGCGCAGTGGCTCAAGCCTGTAATCTCAGCACTTTGGGAGGCCGAGGCGGGCAGATCACGAGGTCAGGAGATCGAGACCATCCTGACTAACACGGTGAAACCCCGTCTCCCTAAAAAATACAAAAAACTAGCCGGGCGTGGTGGCGGCGCCTGTAGTCCCAGCTACTTGGGAGGCTGAGGCAGGAGAATGGCGTGAACCCGGGAGGCGGAGCTTGCAGTGAGCTGAGATCAGGCCACTGCACTCCAGCCTGGGCGACACAGCGAGACTCCGTCAAAAAAAAAAAAAAAAAAAAAAAAACTAAAAACTGGCCTATAAAGCTTCAAAAGTGTCAAGGTCATGAGAGTCAGTGAAAGACTTCTCCAGATCCACGTAGTCCAAGGAGACTTGACAACTGAATGTGATTCTGAACTGAATCCATTGTAGCAAAAGGACGTTATTGGGACATTTGGCAACATGTGAATGGGTCTTATGATTAGATGGTGGGGCCATATCAATATTAATGTTCTGAATTTGATGGTTGTGCTGTGGTTATATAGGAGGATGCTGTGTTTGTACTAAATATATGACGGGGTGTTAGGTAAGTAACTTGCCCCCAGTGATTCAGTTTTTCTTTACACTTGAAGTTGTTAAACTATATAAGAATAGACATAGTAATTGCTCATGCAGCTGTGGCCCTTATTCAGGGCCTATTAGTTAAGGGTAATGTGTAAAGTAAATTGAGGACCTAATCTTCTCAGCCATCTTAGCCATCTAGATTCCCAGGCAATTGAGGATCAGGATGCCTTTTTTTTTTTTTTTTTTTTTTTTTAAACCAAGATCCTGCTCTGTCTCCCAGGGTAGGGCGCACTGGCATCATCACTGCTCACTGCAGCCTCGAACTCCCTAAGCTCAAGCTATCCTCCCGCCTCAGCCTCCTAAGTAGCTGGGAATACGGGCACTCGCCACCATGCCCAGCTAGTTCTTTAATTTTTTGTAGAGATGAGATCTCACTGTATTGCCCAGGCTGGTCTTAAGCTCCTGGGCTGAAGTGATCCATCTGCCTCGGCCTCTCAAAGTGCTGGGAGTACAGGCATGAGCCACTGCACCCAGCTTGGGATGCCTTTTTTGTTTGTTTTGTTGTTGTTTTTTGCCTGACATTGATTTCTGATGCCACTCATTACAACAAAATGCTAATCCTGCACTCACATTTCATGCTTTATGGTCTATAAAAGACTTTGATAGGTTTTCTTTTCTTTTCTTTTTTTTTGAGTTGGAGTTTCGCTGTTGTTGCCCAGGCTGGAGTGCAATGGTGTGATCTCAGCTTGCTGCAACCTCCACCTCCTGGGATCAAGCAATTCTCTTGCCTCAGCCTCCTTAGTAGCTGGGATTACAAGTGCCCGCCACCACGCCCATCTAATTTTTTGTATTTTTGGTAGAGATAGGGTTTCACCACGTTGGCCAGGCTGGTCTAGAACTCCTGACCTCAGGTGATCCTCCTGCCTTGGCCTCCCAAAGTGCTGGGATTACAGGTGTGAGCCACCATTCCCAACCGGTTTTCTTATTTACATCCCACAGTACCCTGGAGCAGGCAGGGATTATTCTGCCATGTTGGAGAGGAGGATAATGATGATAAAATAATAATACTGGGTGACATAGAGTACTTTTTATGGGCTTGTAATAGTTTAAGCACTTTGACTATTGGATACTTTAACTCATTTAATTATCCCAGTTACCTTACGAAGTAGGTAGACCGTGCTTATTTTGTTTCAACAAGGAATCCAGGGCACAGACAAGTTAAGTGATTTGCTAAGGCCCCACAGATTGAAAGTGGTGGAGCCAGGGTTTACATCAGGCAGTCTGAGTCCAGAGCCCCTGCTTATTTATGTGCTGGGTCAAAGCGCCTTAGCTAGGCTGGGTGACTGGTTTGGGGCCCTTCGTTCACTTCTTCATTGATTCAGCAAAGGAGTGCTGAGTGCCTGTCAGGGGCAGGTCCTGCTGCAGATGCAGACAGAGCCGTTGGCTCCATGGAGCTCAGGCTTTGTGAGGCGAGTCGAAGAACTGGACGTGAAACTGTCCCTGCCACCCCAGCATGGAGTCCAGACAGCGACCACATGCCTTGCACACAAGGAGCTGCCAGCTCCGTGCTCACGGGTGCACTTTCTTCTCTTCTCTTTTGAAGGTCGCCTGGTCGGCGCTCTGGATGCAGTGTTGGATTCCAATGCACGAGTCGCTCCATTTCGAATTCTGCTTCAAGTTCCCGGCTCCCAGGTTTACTCTCCCATAGCATGTGGTGAGTTACTGAATGGATCAGACGTTTACTGGGCCATAGCCACTGGTGAGTTTTGTTCCAGTTGGAATGTTCCAAACCTTAAGGTGTAAGCATGCTGAGTATCTGCATGTCGGTGAAGCTTGAAGGTAACACCTTTGGATAACTCCCTTATCTGCTTTCAGGAACTTAACTCCCCTCCCCTCCACTCCCCTTCCTTCCCCTTCCCTCCTCTCCCCTCCTCTCCCTTGCCCTCCTCTTCCTTCCTCTCCCCTTCTTCTCCTCCCCTCTCCTTTCCACCCCTCCCTCTCAACCTTTGCTTTGCCCTCCCATCTTTTTTTTTTTTTTATTAAACCATCAAAAGCACATAAAGGCTGTAATCTTGGGCAGCATAGCTTGGGCATGCCAGGCTTTCGATTGGTGTGTTTCTTGGTGCTCATATATTGTTGATAACGAATCGAGCCATTTTCTTCTTAATCTTGTTTCTGACTTAACACATATGCTCCTGAATGCATACACACATTGTGATGGTGTGGGCACATTCTGAGGGCTGTGTCTGACTCAGGGTAGTCTTCTATTGTGATGGTGTGGGCACATTCTGAGGGCTGTGTCTGACTCAGGGCAGTCTTCTCCTATTGTGATGGTGTGGGCAGATTCTGAGGGCTGTGTCTGACCTAGGGCACTCATGACCCCATGTTCCACCTTTGCACTGAGAGAATGAGTCACTGGACAGCTGGGGGCTGAGAGACGGTGGAAACCACCTGCTCATCTCCCTCTGGGGTTTCTGTTCCTATCACAGGCATTACCTGGTGCTCTGTCTAACCACTCAGGTTCCTCTTGGGCCAGGAGTCATCACTTGAGAAGACCCTTTTATTAAAAAACAAAACCAAAATGTCTTTTTAAAAAAAAAAAAAAACCAAAAGTAATAAATGCTCATCTTCCAGAATTGAAAAAGTAGATAAGAAAGAAGGAAAAAATAATCACCTGCAACCCTTTATCCATAGCTCATCTTCTTTCTGCATATATACGTGGTGTGGTTTTTTAGTTTTGTATCTTCTCATAGCACCTTATTAGTTACTTAAACTTTCAAAATCACCTCTACATGTTCTCTAGCAACATTTAAATTTTAAAAAAAATTAAATTTTATTTTATTGAGATGGAGTCTCATCACTATGTTGGCCAGGATGGTGGTCTTGAACTCCTGATCTTCAGTGATCAGCCTGCCTTGGCCTTCCAGAGTTGCTGGGATTACAGGCATGAGCCACCACGCCTGACCAACATTGGAATTCTTTTTCCTCGAAAGTACAAGAAAGTGTGAAGAGAATTCACATTCATATCCCATGGATCCAATGCTAATCACTGTTAACATTTTGGCATTTTTTTTTTTCCCCAGTTCGTTTTGTTTTTTAATTAAGACCGATCGTTCTGTATATGCATAAAATGGCAAAGATGATGCATGCTCGGTAGAAAGAAATCAGACTGGGAATGGTGGCTCATGCCTGTAATCACAGCACTTTGGGAGGCCAAGGAAGGAGGATTGCTGGAAGCCAGGAGTTGAAGACCAGCCTGGGCGACAAAATGAGACGTGCATCTCTGCAAAAAATTTAAAAATTAGCTAGGCCTGGTGGCATGTACCTGTAGTCTCAATTACTAGGAAGGCTGAGGATTGCTTGAACCCAAGAGTTCGAGGCCACAGTGAGCTATGATGGTGCCACTGTACTCCAGCCTGGGTGATAGAGGGAGAGCCCGTTTCTTAAAAAAAGAGGCTGGGTGCGGTGGCTCACGCCTGTAATTCCAACACTTTGTGAGGCCCAGGCGGGTGGATCATGAGGTCAGGAGTTCAAGACCAGCCTGGCCAAGATGGTGAAGCCCCATCTCTACTAAAAATACAAAAATTAGCCGGCCATGTTGATGGGTGCCTATAATCCCAGCTACTTGGGAGGCTGAGGCAGGAGAATTGCTTGAACCCGGGAGGGGGAGGTAGCAGTGAGCCGAGATTATGCCAGTGCACTCCAGCCTGGGCGACAGAGTGAGACTCTGTCTCAAAAGAAAAAAAAAAAAAAAAAAAAAAAAGTGTGTCAAAGAAATCAGCTAACTGAAAAATACAAAAAAGGTATCTATCTCCTCAAATCCCAGCCACCCAAAGTAACCTCTAGTTTCATGAGGTGAACATCAGCCCAGATAACTTTCTGAGACATTTAGACACACAGGGATAGTGGAGAAGATGGACAGAAGGACTTTTATAAAAATGCAACTCATGTGTCAGTGTTTTTATAACAAAAGTACTACATTTACTTGATTTCAATAAAAGGAAATAAACTGAAATGAAACCAAAGATATGTTAAACTTCAAATAAATGTTTCTTTAGTGCAAGAGAGATTATTTTCTAAAAGGTTCAAGTAAGGTTAAGGGAAGAGATTTTTGAAAGCATTAAAAGGTTAGAATTGTGGCTTTTGAAAAACAATGTTTTAAGTCTGATAGTGTTCACTGGCTCCCCACCCTCTGAGTCAAGGGTGCCAGCATTCTTATTATCCTCCCTGCTTTCCCAATCTCATTTAAAAAATTTTTATTATTAGTTTTACATTGTACTTTCCATTCTGTCATGTAAACTTACTTTATTGTTTAGCTCAGTTCTCACTTATACATTGATTTAATGCTTTTACTCAGGTATGGATTTCCCAATCTGGAATCTTTTTTTTTTTTTGAGACAGAGTCTCGCTCTTGTTGCCCAGGCTAGAGTGCAATGCTGTGATCTCAGCTCACTGCAACCTCCACCTCCACCTCCTGGGTTCAAGTGATTCTCCTGCCTCAGTCTCCCAAGTAGCTGGAATTACAAGCATATGCCACCATGCCCAGCTGATTTTTTGTATTTTTAGTAGAGACGGGATTTCACTATGTTAGCCAGGATGGTCTGGATTTCCTGACCTTGTGATTCGCCTGCCTCAGCCTCCCAAAGTGCTGGGATTACAGGCGCGAGCCACCACGCCCGGCCTGTGGTCAAGTTGTTTTGATCCTCATTTCATTTTGTTAGGTTCCCAACATCCTTTTAACCTGTTATCCATTAGCTCATCTATGAGTGCTTGTTTTATTGAACCCGTGTTCTTCAGTTGTTTGGGAGCATGAAGCACTCGTGAGAATTTTCTTTTCTTCCTTGAGTGTTCCATTCTCGTCTTGCATAGAATCTCTTCTTTGGAACCTTCTATTCTCATCTGTTCATTTTCTTTTGCAGTTGAGTGTTTGCTTGTTTGCAGCGCTGTTTCTCCTTGTCTTGCTCATGCTTGGGCATTGTTATCCCAGACATTATATTGGCACTAACGTAGTGTGACTTTAACTCGTGTTACGGGAACAGGGCAAGGAGGACTGGCATCTCGCTAGACGAGACATGGTGGGTGAGGGAGTAGGATCCTCTTTTTCACATTCCTTGCAGATTTGGAGCTTTTGATATGAGTATTTTCTCCCTGCTGGGTTGGCTTCTAGGGAGTTGTCAGGGTGGGGAGTTGCCCACATTTCTGCTTTGTTCCTGAATCCATGCCCTTTGTAACCACAGCCATACCACATTCTTAATGGCCACACAGCATTCAACTCTGTGGCTGTAGCTCAATTTACTCATCCAATCCTTTATTGGATACTTAATTGGCCCTGCTTTTTTAATAGTTTAAAAGCATTTAAACTATTATAGTTTAATAGTGAATACCCATTCACGTCCACTTTTTTCAGGACACTTCACAGTCCCTAAAGTCCATTTATTTGAAATGTTTGTTGCCTGCCGTGTACCAGACACACGCTTGATGTTGGGGATTCTTCACCAAGTGTGTGAGGGGCAGTCTGCCTGCACCCAGCTTTTCAGGACCTGGGGGAAGGCAGATAGCAACATGAATGACAGGTGCAGGTGGGCAGAGGGCTAGGGAGACCTGAGAGGAAAGCGCCCTTGCGGAGCACATCCTGAGGAGTGGCTGCACGGAAGGGATGTGTGTTTCTTATTTTTGGGACAGTCTTACTTTGTCACCCAGGCTGGGGTGCAGTCATGCGATCTCGGCTCACTGCGACCTCCACCTCCAGGGTTTAAGCGATTCTCCTGCCTCAGCCTCCTGAGTAGCTAGGATTACAGGCGCATGCACCACCATGCCTGGCAAATTTTTAAATTTTCAATGGAGACGGGTTTTCACCATGTTGGCGAGGCTGGCCTTGAACTTCTGACCTCAGGTGATCCTCCCACTTCTGTCTCCCAAAGTGCTGGGATTACAGGTGTGAGCCATCGTGCGTGGCAAGATATCTGTTCCTAATGCGTTCTGTGTTTATTGCCAGATTGCCTGCCATGATGTTTGCGCCAGCTTACCTGGGTCCTCCCCTTCCAGCAGTGCGGGAGTCCTGAGCAGGTTAACTCCTAGAACCTCTTTCTGTTGAGCTGAGATCGGCTTCCTTTAGTTCCCACTGGGCACAATTTCTGCCTCAGGCCTGACCCGGGCCAGGTCTGCAGATGCATCACTTTCTGCTGCCATCTTGCCCACAGAACATCTCCTGAGTAAGAATTTGTTCTTTCAGTGCACTTTCCTTGGGTTAAGGAAGAGAGAATTGTTGAGTGTATTTCTGTCATGGACCTGCGGTATCAATTTAGATCCTTAGGCCTCTTCTGGGAGTTCCTTGGGCATCTTGCACTGTGTTATTGACTCACCATAGTTAATATTTTACTGTGTCTTGAGCATTGAGCCAAGGCCCCTGCCCAGGGCTACAAGTCTCAGATAAAGCACAAACAAAAACTGTAGGAAGGGCCTGGGTGGCCCCAGGACACGGGTGGGAACAGGAAGAGTGGCCTGCACGAGTGATTTATATCTTCACTTGAGTTTGGCTGCTTGCAGAGCAGGATGGGGAGACATAGGGAGGGCCTTTGGGGATAAGTTTTTTTCCTTTTTTTCTAAGCAGAGATAGGTAGATACCTTCATGGGTGAACTACATTATTATTTGGCAGAAGCTACCTGTGGCTGACTGTGGTTGGAAAGAGAGATGAATTGCTCTTATTTTTAACTTAACATGGACCAGGGAATCCCAAGGCTTTGTAAAGATCACCGGCTTCAGTGGGCGGAGACATCCTAGGAGGGAGTGGTTGTGAGTTGTTTGGGAGGTTGTGGGCAGTGTGATTCGGATGAGAGCTGAGACGTCACCTCCCCGACTGCCTGTCACCTTCGTCCTCCATCCCGGCACTCATCACCAGCTCTCCTCTGACTTGATTTTTGTCTGCCTTTTCCTTCATGGAAGTAAAGGTTCTCCGAGAGTCATACTTGGGACCTTCTGATGCCTAGGACAGAGCTTGACATGTCATGAATGCTCAGTAAACCATGAGTGGGTGAATAAGCGGGGAAGTATGGGAGAGAAGGAGAGGAGTCTCAGCAGTTAAGCCTTCCGTATATAAAGAGAGTGAAGGTAAGGCATGCAGTGACAGGTGAGACTCCTTGGGCGCTTTCTGCGGAGCCAGGCCGGGGATATTCCGGGCAAGGCATCGGCCTGCTCACCACCCATATTACGCAGAACCCAGGATTTGCATTGTATTGTATTGTATTGTATTGTATTTATTGTATTGTATTGTATTGTATTGTATTGTATTGTATTGTATGTTATTGTATTGTATTGTATGTTGTATTGTAATTGTATGTTATTGTACGTATTGTATGTTATTTGTATTGTATTGTATGTTATTGTATGTTATTTTATTGTATGTTATTTATATTGTATGTTATTTTTATTGTATATTTTTATTGTATTTTTATTGTATTTTATTTTATTGTATGTTATTTTATTGTATGTTATTTTATTTTATTTTATTTTTTTTTTTTTGGCCGAGTCTCACTCTGTCACCCAGGCTGGAGTGCAGTGGCCGGATCTCAGCTCACTGCAAGCTCCGCCTCCCGGGTTCCCGCCATTCTCCTGCCTCAGCCTCCCGAGTAGCTGGGACTACAGGCGCCCGCCACCTCGCCCGGCTAGTTTTTTGTATTTTTTAGTAGAGACGGGGTTTCATTGTGTTAGCCAGGATGGTCTCGATCTCCTGACCTTGTGATCCGCCCGTCTCGGCCTTCCAAAGTGCTGGGATTACAGGCTTGAGCCACCGCGCCCGGCAAAACAGGGATTTTCTTAATTTCTTTAAAAAACAAATGTTTGTGTTGTTGTAAAATATATATAACAAAATCGACCATCTTAACCATTTTTTAAGCGTTCAGTTTGGTGGCGTGAAGGACATTCGCGGGATGGTACAACGGTCACCACCGTCCGTCTCCAGAACTTCTTTCATTTTCCCAAACTGAAACTCTACCCGTTAAACACTCACTCCTCACTCTGCTCTCCCCAAGTCCCAGGCAGCCCGGATGGGATCCACGTTCTGTCTGTAGGAATTTGCCTACTCGGGCACCTCCTGTTGGTGGGCTCGAGCAGTGTTGGTCCTTTGGTGACCACTCATCACAGTCAGCATCCTGCCTTCACGGGTCCCGCCTGTTGCAGCAGGTGTCAGAAAGTCCTTCCTTTTTACAGCTGAATAATATTCCATTGTAAGTCGGCTTTCTTTTAGAAGTCAGCTCTCTCAAATGATTGGGGTAAGTAGAAACAAGGACGTGTTGTGTGGAACCAGGAGAGCAGAATCCTAGGAGCTAATTCCTAGTCAGGTCATGGGGAGCCAGGAGTGCTGGGAGGGCCCGGGTGCCCCGCCTGGAGGAGGGCCGGTTTTTGGCTGAATTGATGCCTATCTTGTGCAGAGCCCTCTGGGTCCCTGGATGAACAAGGAGACTTCGTTGCCATTTCTGTGTGTCCGATGGTCTTAGTCATGGCTCTGTCCTGTGCTTGAAAAGTCCAGGCTGTTGGAGGCTGAAAGTTACCTCTCATGTTCCGACGTGAGATGTCGATGTCTTGTGTTCTTTTTGGTAGGTAGTTCCCAAGGTTACCAACTGCATTATTCACACATACTTTTTTTTTTTTTTTTTTGAGACAGAGTCTCTGTTGCCCAGGCTGAAGTGCAATGGTGTGTTACTGGTTAACAGCAACTTCCGCCTCCTGGGCTTGAGCGATTCTCCTGCCTCAGCCTCCTGAGTAGCTGGGGTTATAGGCACCTGCCACCACACCGGGCTAATTTTTATATTTTTAGTAGAGACAGGGTTTTATCATGTTCGTCAGACTGGTCTCGGACTTCTGACCTCAAGTGATACACCTGCCCTGGCCTCCCAAAGTGCTGGGATTACAGGCATGAGCCATCACGCAGGCCACACATTTTATTCTTTACCATGACCCTGTGCATTGAGTGCATTGTTCTTGCCCAGTTTTCAGGAAGCAAAAAGAAAACACAGGCAAGAACTGCAGGACTTTGAATTACCTGCCTAGATCATTCTAAGAATTGAATTGATTATGCAATAATTGGACTCCTTTTCCTGTAGATTAATTGAGGCATGAGGTGGACTGTCTCCTCTGGTTACTGGAAGAGGACTTCCTGATTGCCTTGCTTTGAGGCGGCCAGGGTGGGGGTCCTCCTGAGACCATGGGGCGGGTCCCAGGGGGCCCACTTCAGGGTTGCCTTTCATGAGAAACTCGTCAGACCTTTGTACAAATGGCCTTTTAATAACACTCACGGCTTTGCAGATCCGAGTTTGGACTCTGGGCTGCTCCAGTAGTTTGTTGGCTCTGTTTTTGGTAGCTTAAGTGCAAGGTTTTTACGTAGCCAGTAAGGTCTGTCCCATGGTCTTGAGTGAAATGGGGAGCAGGAAAACAGAAAAGAAGGAAAGTGCCACATTGTAGCGGGGGAGGGTCAGGAGACCACCTTACCTGGGCATCGTGGGGGGCAAGGGTTCCAGCAGAGCAGGAGCTTACCTGGTGGGCAGGGGCACTGCCACATCTTGGGAGGGAGTATGTGTGTAGTTTGAAAAAGCTTACTTAATAGTTTAGATTTGGAAAATGGAAAAAACATCCTTTTGAAATGTTAAAGATCGTTAAAGCAATTTGTGATATTTTCATAAATCAAAATGTGGCATATGTTTTAAAAAATGGAGAATAGCTGGACACAGTGGCTTGCTCCTGTAATCCCAGTACTTTGGGAGGCTGAGGTGGGAGGGTTGTTTCAGGCCGGGAGTTCAAGACCAGCCTGGGCAACATAGCGAGACCCCGTTTCTACAAAAAAATTGAAGAAACTAGCTGGACCTGTTAGTGCTCCTGTGGTCCCAGCTACCCAGGAGGCTGAGATGGGACAGGGCCTGGAAAGTTGAGACTGCAGTGAACTGGGATTACGCTGCTGCACTTCAGCCTGGGCAACAGAGCAAGACCCTGTCTCAAAAAAAAAATAAATAATAATAATAATTGGGCTTTCCAGTTTAAACAATCCTTTCCTTTCCCATACTTTCTTCATTTGTTCCTCTCAACATTATATTGGTGCTTTGACTCTGAAGAGGGAAGGAGCAAGCCACAGGGAGTTCAGGGACTTGCCAGGGCTGCTTCAGGCATCGGCGACACCGCGGGTGTATCAGGTGCTGGCCCTGACAGAATGTTCTTTCAGAGCGTTCTTTCTGACGCACACTCTCTTATCCCTGCCCTTGACCATGGCTGGCATCTTGGTTTTCTTGCAGTCGGCATCACTGTTTGCTTTGTCTTTGGAGAGAGAATTTTATTGAGGGAGGAAATGTTCCAGGGTGGATCAGATTAGCATCTCTGTGAACTTTGTACCAGGGTACGGAAGGAAGTGCCAACCCCATCTTTTTTTTTTTAAGAACAGAACTCCCTGGGTGCTTCAAGGAAAGTCCTGGAAGCAACCTAGTGGGAGGGAAGACAGTGCTTTTCTCTGGGTCCCTGCCCTGAGGTCAGGCGGTGCGAGTTGTCACACTTGTTTTCGGTCACGCTCGGGGTGCTGCGGCTCACATTTGTTTTCTGTTATGGAGTTACTGTCACCAGGCTCTTACTGTTTTAAATAAAGTCATTTTGCTTATGCTCAAATAATTACTCACCCAAGGCATTCTTCCCTTAGGGTTGTTCTTTATAGTTATTTAAAAAGCAGGGACATGCCGAGTCTAACTTGTAGATCTAGTAAATGCTGACATTAAAAATGATGTTAAAAACTATTTTTAAGACTGGACCTGGTTGGGGCTGGGCACGGTGGCTTACGCCTGTAATACCAGCACTTTGGGAGGCCAAGGCAGGTGGATCACGAGGTCAGGAGATCGAGACCATCCTAGCTAACACAGTGAAACCTCATCTCTACTAAAAATAAAAAAAATTAGCCAGGCGAGGTGGTGGGCGCCTGTAGTCCCAGCTACTTGGGAGGCTGAGGCAGGAGAATGGCGTGAACCCGGGAGGCTGAGCTTGCAGTGAGCCGAGATTGTACCACTGCAGTCCGGCCTGGGTGACAGAGCGAGACTCCATCTCAAAAAAACTAAAAAAAAAAAAAAAAAAAAAAAAACCAGACTGGACCCAGTGACTCAAATGCCTTTAATTCCAGCACTTTGGGAGGCTGAGGTGGGAGGATCACTTGAGGCCAAGAGTTTCAGACCAACCTGGGTGGCATAGCAAGACCCTGTTTCTACAGAAAAAAAAAAAAATTAGCCGGGCGTGGTGGAGTGCACCTGTAGTCCTAACTACTCAAGAGGCCAAGGCAGGAAGATAGCTCAGGCCTGGGAGTTCAAGGCAGCAGTGAGCTATGATGGCGTTCCAGCCTGAGTGACAGATGAGACTGTGTCTTTAAATAAATAGATGAATAAACTCCCCAAAACAAAAAACTGATTTTTAAGCCTGGAATCAGACTTTTCTCTAGTATCTTATAGGTTAGAGAACCGGTTGCTAACTTCTGCATAAAGCAGGACTCGATTAACAAGGAAACCGTCTGGAGAGGATCTTAGCAGGCGTCTGTCTAGTTTAATCCCTTTCATTTTTAGTAGATGAAGAGACATTGACTGAGGCTGTGGCTTTCAAAAGGAGATGACTCTGGCAAATGACTTTTTATTAAATGATTCTTTAATGATTTAAAAAAAAATCATAGGGATGAACACGGAGGCACCACTGTGCTGCCTGGAGCCCTCCTTCTCGGCCAGTTTGCTGGTCTGACCCCAGTGGGTGTGCCTGCCTGCCTACTCTGGTCTCTCCCATTCTGTGAGGTCCCTGGGGGCCCACTTCAGGGTTGCCTTTCTCTGACTTCTGTGACATGTGCTAGAGCCTTGTATATCTGAAGTGCCTGGGGCTGGGAGTGATCCTGATCAAAAAAAATAATAAGGAAATTCAGGGAGTACTTCTGCCCTCTTTTCTGGCCCCGCATTTTCACTTCTGATTATATTTTCCTCATTGGTAATAGTTAGTTATCCATATTTCTTCCTTTTTTTTTTTTCTTAGAAAGGTTTGTTTTTCATCTTTCTTTTTTTTTTGTTGTGAAGATTTTCAAACATGTTTCAAAGTAGGGAGGAGAGTGTAAGGAAACCTGCAGAAACCTCATTGTGTACATGCATGAGAATTGAAGTTTTGCCCTTCTTGAGTTATTTCTTCATTGTTACTGGGTTGTCATTGCCTCTAAGGCTTTTCAAGTAAGTGTGAACATAGAAAGTATGTGTGATGATAAAGAGAAATAAATAATGAGTTCATATTTACTTTTCCAGTTCAATTGTAAAACTACATAGCTATAACTTAACTTTGATTTTGTATTTGTTTTTCTCTTCTCTTATACTGAAAATCTTGATTTCTAACAATGTTCACATAATCGTTTGTGTATCTAGTATATGTGCACACACACTATATGTAAATAATACCAATATTGCTGTTAAGAATGGTTGAATGAGATCTTAAGGTTTTGCAGCTCTATATGGTGTTAGAAAACATTTAACTATAGGTTACTTCCTTTTATTGTGTTTCACTTTAGTGTACTTGGAAGATACTGCATGTTTTACAGATTGAAGGTTTGTAGTAACCCTGAACTGAGGAAGTCTGTTAGCACCATTTTCCCAACAGCATGTGTTCACTTTGTATCTCTGTCACAGTTTGGTAATATTTTCAGTCGTTCAGACTTCTCATTATTATTACGTCCGTTAATGATGATCTGTTATCAGTGATCTTTGTTGTTACTATTGTAATTGTTTTGGGGTGCCATGAACCATATAAGATGATGAACTTAATTGATAAATGTGTGTTCTGACTGCTCCACCCACTGGCCTACCCTCTTCTTGGGCATCCCTATTTCCTGAGACACAAAAGTACTGAAATGAAGCTGGGCGCAGTGGCTCATGCCTGTAATCTCAGCGCTTCGGGAGGCTGAGGTGGGCAGATCGCCTAAGGTCAGGAGTTCGAGACTAGCCTGACCATCATGGAGAAACCTTGTCTCTACTCAAAATACAAAAGTAGCCACGCCTGGTGGCACACGCCTGTAATCCCAGCTACTCGGGAGGCTGAGGAAGGAGAATCGCTTGAACCCGGGAGGCGGAGGTTGCAGTGAACTGAGATGGCGCCATTGCACTCCAGCTTGGGCAACAAGAGCGAAACTCCATCTCAAAAAAAACAAAAAAACAAAAACAAAAAAAACTGAAATTAGAGTAATTAATCACTCTCCAATGGCCTCTAGTGCTCAAGTGAAAGAAAATGTCGCACGTCTTTCACTTTATATCAAAAGCTAGAAATGATGAAGCTTAATGAGAAAGGCATATAAAAATTGAGACAGGCTGAAAGCTAGGCCTCTTGGGCCAAACAGTTAAAGTCGTAAATGCAAAGGTAAAGTTCTTGAAAGAAATCAGAACTGCTACTGTAGTGAACATGTGAATGATAAGAAAGCAAAACAGAGTTAGTGCTTCTATGGAGAAAGTTTTTGTGGTCTGTATAGACGATCAAACAAGCCACAACATCCCTTTTAGCCAAAGCCTAATCCATGCAAGAGCCCTGACTTTCTTACATTCTGTGAAGGTTGAGAGATGTGAGGAAGCTGCAGAAGAAAAGTTTGAAGCTAGCAGATGTTGGTTCGTCAGGTTTAAGGAAAGCAGCCATCTCTGTAACAAAAGTACACGGTGAAGCAGCAAGTACTGATGGAGAAGCCGCAGTGAGTTAAAATATCCAGAAGATCTAGCAGAGCTCACTGATGAAGGTGGGCCATGCTACACAACCGACAACCGATTTCAAAACAATGTAGATGAAAGAGCCTTCTGCTGGAAGACGATGCTATCTAGGAATTTTATAGCTGGAGAGGAAAAGTTAGTGCCTGGCTTCACAGCTCCTCTTGATAGGGGCTAACGTGCCTGGTGACTTCAAGCTGAAGCCAGTGCTCATGGACCATTCTGAAAACCCTGGGGCCCTTGAGAACTATGGTAAATGTATTCTGCCTGTGCTTTATAAATGGAACAGCAGAGCCTGCATGACAGCACATCTGTTGATAGCATAGTTTACTGAATATCTGAAGCCTACTGATAAGATTTGGGTACTTCGTCCCCTCTGAATCTCATGTTGAAATGTGACCTCCAGCATCGGAGGTAGGCCTAGTGGGAAGTGTTTGGGTCATGGGGGCAGATCCCTCACGAATGGCTTAGTGCATAGGTCCCCAACCCACGGGCTGCAGATCAGTACCAATTTGGTACCAATTTGTGGCTTGTTAGGAACTGGGCCGCACGGGAGGAGGTGAGCGGCAGGCAGGCGCACATTCCTGCCTGAGCTCTGCCTCCTGTCATATCAATGATGGCATTAGACTCTCATAGGAGTGTGACCCCCTGTTGTGAACTGTGCATGCGAGGCATCTGGGTCTAGTGCTCCTTATGGGAATCTAACCAATGCCTGATGAGGATCTGAGATGGAACAGTTTCATCCTGAAACCATCCCCTATGGTCTGTGGAAACATTGTCTTCCACAAAATTGGTCTCTGGTGCCAAAAAGTTTGGGGATTGCTGGCTTAGTGCCATCCCTGAGTGAGTGCCATCAGTGAGTTCTTGCTCAGTTCACGAGAGATTTGGTTGGCTAAGAGAGTTTGGGGCCTCTCCTTTCTCTGTCTTGTGCGCTTTATCTCCCTCCCTCCTTCCCTCCCTCCCTCCCTCCTTCTCTCTCTCTCTCCCCCTCCCCCCGTCTCTCTCTCTCTCTCTCTCCCTCCCCCATCTCTCCCTCTCTCCCTCACTCGTTTTGACACACCTGTTCCCCCTTTGCCTTCTGCCATGATTGAGGCCTCTGCTTCTTCCTGAGGCCTCACCAGGAGCAGATGCTGGTGCAGTGTTTTCCATACAGCCTGCAGAACTGTGAGCCAAATAAACCTCTTTCCTTTATAAATAACCCAGCCTCAGGTATTGCTTTATAGCAATGCAAACAGACTAACACGTATTGTTGAGACCTAATGCTCAGGAAAAAAAAAAAAAAGATTCCTTTCAAAGTATTACTGCTCATTGACAATGCACCTGGTTACCCAAGAGCTTGATGGAGAGGTACAAGGAGATTAATGTTGCTTTCATGCCTGCTAATACAACGTCCATTCTGCAGCCCATGGGGAAAAGAGTAATTTTGACTTTCAAGTCTTATTATTTAAGAAATACATTTCATAAGGCTATAGTTGCATATAGTGATTCCTCTGATTCATCTGGGCAAAGTAAATTGAAAACCTTCTGGGAAGAATTCACCATTTTATTTTTTGGTTTTTAAAATTTGTAGTCCCTTTATTTTAGGTCTTTAAAAACACTTTTAAATTTCACACAGCAAATTTTAAATCATATAAGGAAACATATCTGAACTTAGTGAATTTAATCTGTGTTCTTTGAAAACTTTTTTTTTCCCTGCAAACTTTTAAAATGAGAGTACAGTAGTAAATTACTTAAAATTAAACTGGGGAAAAGCACATGCACACTTTTCTCCATTGTTTACTGCTCTGATCTAGACCTTAATTAAATTTCTAAAATATGTAATACCTTTCATCAACTTAAATTCTATTACCAAATATAATGGTTAGTGTTATAGAAAGTTATTCTCCAAATACCCAAAGCTTTACATTTACTTAATATCTGAGAAAATATCACCTACCAATCAATAACAATTAACTAAAGAATGATCAAATTTCTAGTGTCCTTTACAGGGCCTAATAACTCAACCAGGCCTTAAGGCCTGTGCTAATTTAAATTTCCTATTATTGACTGAGACAAACCCCCAAGAATTATATTCAGAATTTACAAAGATATTCTTAGCAATGTATCTATTACAGGCTTAAGTGCAGTCTTTTAGAATTAAAAATCCAAATTTAATATGTATATTTACCTCCTGGGGTCTTTCAAGTCCGTATTATTTAGGCTTATATAGATAATTATGGTAACCATTTTTAGGTTTGTAATTGTTTGATACCTGGATGATAAAGGCAGAAATGTAATTCTCAAGTCCTTGAAATTAATGTAATTAAAAGCTTAGCTGACTACAGAATAGGTGAGGGTTTCTTAAAAATCGGATTTGTTGGCTGGGCATGGTGGCTCACGCCTGTAATCCCAGCACTTTGGGAGGCTGATGCAGGCAGATCACCTGACGTCAGGAGTTCGAGACTAACCTGGCCAACATTGTGAAACCCCCATCTCTACTAAAACTGCAAAACTTAGCAGGGCATGGTAGTGGTCACCTGTAATCCTAGCTCCTGGGGAGACTGAGGCAGAATTGCTTGAACCTGAGAGGCGGAGTTTGCAGTGAGCTGAGATGGCGCTGCTATACTCCAGCCTGGGCGACAGAGCGAGACTCCATCTCAAAAAAAAAAAAAAAAATCAGATTTGTTTTAAGACACAGTTTTCTCATTACTGGTAGGATCAGTTGGTCACACAAGATATTTAATAGTATTTAACATAACCTGGCACAGAAAATTGGTTAAAAAAAGTTTTTTTTAATCAGGTAATGTAAAAACCCAACATGAACTTTATGCAAGATTGGAATGTATCTTCAAATTCAGGCTTTTAATAAAATCGTAGGCCAGGCGCGGTGGCTCATGCCTGTAATCCCAACACTTTGGGAGGCTGAGGTGGGTAAATCAGCTGAGGTCAGGAGTTCAAGACCAGCCTGGCCAACATGGTGAAACCCCATCTCTACTAAAAATACTAAAAATTAGCCGGGCGTCGTGGTGGGTGCCTGTAATCCCATCTACTCAGGAGGCTGAGGCAGGAGAATCGCTTGAACCGGTAGGTGGACGTTGCAGTGAGCCGAGATCACGCCATTGCACTCCAGCCTGGGCAACGAGCAAAACTGTATTTAAAAAAAAAAAAAAAAAAAAGTAAACATGCTGTGTATATAAATGATGTATTTAGTTCTTTGTGTCCAAGAATGTTATCTATAAAATGGAAAGCAATAAGAACAGTGAATGATAATTTAATTTGCAATTCTAAAAACATGACTTGAGAAAAAAAATCCCATAAAACTTGGTTCAAAGTTTAACTGCTTATGTTTAATACAAATCAGAGTGTTTAAATTCACAATACAAGTTCTATCAATCTTGGCATTTTTATATTATTTGTATGAATATTATCAATTTTATTGATATTATTAACAAATACTACTTTCAGTGTACAGATGCACCTTATTTTCTAGTTATTGTTTGTTTTTTTTTTGGCGGGGGGGGGGGGGGGGATGGAGTCTTGCTCTTGTTGCCCAGGCTGGAGTGTAATGGCGCGATCTTCGCTCACTGCAGCCTCTGTCTCCCAGGTTCAAGCGATTCTCCTGCCTCAGCCTCCTGAGTAGCTGGGATTACAGGCACCCACCACCACACTCAACTAATTTTTGTATTTTTAGTAGAGACAGGGTTTCACCATGTTGGCCAGGCTGGTGTCAAACTCCTGACCTCAGGTGATGTGCCTGCCTTGGCCTCCCAAAGTGCTGGGATTACAGGCGCGAGCCACCGTGCCCAGCCAAGTTATTGTTAAATAGTAGATAAGGTAGATTGTTCCCTGAAGTGCTAAGTTATCATCCAGTGGGTTATTTGCCATTGTTCCTTTTCTGCCTTTTCTTGTTGGCAAAACATATCCTGTGCTGCTTGGTGCATTTTCTCTAGTTTTACCAGAGTCAGAGATTTTAAGGGTAAAAGTTGGAGTTTACATACCACCACTGTGGTTACGTCTTCCAGAGACGACTACCTTTGTTTTGGAAGATATTCCTGGAACATTGACTTTACTTCCACCATATCTGAATTGCTAGATACAGTAAGTTTTTTCCTGAAAGTTCTGGTCTTTTTTCTGCAACTTTGGACATCCAGCCCGTTATTACCAAGATGACCGAGAGTTCTCGACTCAAGCCTACAGAAGAAAAGATGCATCCCTTCGCAGGTGTCTCAGCTGCTGCTGTAGGTCATAGTCAGGATTTGCCATCTTAGATGCCTGAGGCACGTTTGTGATTCTTGGAAGGAGGTCAAAATACCAACATTAGTAGGAGTTTGGAAGAAGTTGATTCTTATCCTCACAGATGACTTTGAGGGCTTCAGAGGTTCAAGGCTTCAGTGGAGGGAGTCACTGCAGATGTGATGGAAACAGCAAGAGAACTGGAATGAGAAGTGGAGCCTGAAGATGGGACTGAATTGCTGCACTCTCATTAAACTTGAATGAATGAGGAGTTGCTCCTTATCGATGAGCAAAGAAAGTGGCTTCTTGAGAGGGAAACTTCTCCTGGTGAAGACGCTGTTGAAACATTGTTGAACGCTTCAAACATTGCTAAAATAACAACAAAGGATTTAGAATATTTCATAAACCTTCGTTCATAAAGCAGCAGTTTGAGAGAATTGACTCCAAATTTGAAAGAAGTTTTACTGTGGGCAAAATGCTATCAACAGCATCTTTGTGAAAGGGAGAGTCAATCATGCAAGAAACTTCATTGTTGTCTTATGTTGAGAAATTGTCACAGCCACCCCAACTTTCAGCAACCAGCACACTGATGAGTCAGCAGCCATCAACATTGAGGCAAGACCCTCCACCAGCAAGAAGATTACAACTGCTAAAGGCTCAGATAATCATGAACATTTTTTTTAAGCCATAAAGTATTCTCTAGGTAAGGCATGTACTACTTAAAAGACATAATGCTTTCCCACACTTAATAGACTACAGCGTGCCGTGAACATAATTTTTATATGCATTGGGAAATTTAAAAACCTGTGAGTGACTCACTTGTGATATTTGCTTTATTGTGGTGGTCTAGAACCAAACCCACAATATCTCCAAAGTATGCCTCTCCTTAATCTCAATGTCCCCCACGACACTCTGTGAAAACTGTGTTCTTCAAGCTTGTTCCTCTGTGATTGTCACCACTGTTCTCGAAGAGAGAACGTTTTACTCTTCCCATGCAGTATTTGGGACAAAATGCCTTAAAGGCCAGCACAGGACATTGTCATGGCTGTATGTCTACTTATAAGAGAGGAGGATTCATTATTTTAATAGACAGCTGGTTGTTTAGCTTTAGCAAGGTGCGTTTCGTGTAAGAACTGAAGTCGTAAACACTCTGCCAGCCACAAAACACCTTCCTCCCATAGCCACTGGCTGTATCTCCAACACCACACAAATACATGGTCAGAGGCCACCAGAAACAGAAGGAGAGAGGAGATGGAGGATTCATAATTATGCGATTGCACACTTAATAGACTACAGTACAGTGTCAATATAACTTTGGTTTTTTTTTTTTTTTTTTTTTTTTTTTTTTTGGAGATAGTCTCACTCCGTCGCCCAGGCTGGAGTGCAGCGGCACTCGAGCTCCGCTCTCTGCAACTTCTGCCTCCCGGATTCAAGAAATTCTCTGCCTCAGCCTCCCGAGTAGCTGAGAATACAGGTGCACGCCACCACACCTGGCTAATTTTTGTATTTTTAGTAGAGACGGGGTTTCACCATGTTGGCCAGGCTGGTCTCAAACTCCTGACCTTGAGATCTGCCCACCTTGGCCTCCCAGTGTGCTGAGGTTACAGGCATGAGCCACTGCACCAGGCCAGTATATGCACTGGGAAGCCAAAAAATTTGTGTGATTTGGTCTATTGTGATATTTGCTTAATTTCATGGGTCTGGAACTGAACCCACATATTTTTGAGGTATTCCTGTACATATGTGTAATCAAAACACTGTTTAATTGGTTATTTTTTCTGTGCAATTATTTTAATAACCCAATAGTTAACTTTGTCCATTTTTTTAAGAATTGATTTTTCCCTCATATTGATTTAATCTAATTTACATACCGTGTTTTTCATTCCTAAAGGTTTGAGTTGGGTCTTTTTAAATGTCTTCCATTTGATTTGGCTTCTCAACAGGCTTGTGCCTTCTTCTACCATTTGAACATATGGAGTATATTTATTTTTATTTTATTTTATTTTATATTTTTGAGACGTAGTCTTGCTCTTTTGCCCAGGCTAGAGTGCAGTGCCGTGATCTCGTCTCACTGCAGCCGCCACCTCCCGGGTTCAAGCAGTTCTCTTGCCTCAGCCTCCGAGTAACTGGGACTACTGGCGCCCGCCACCACACCCAACTAATTATTGTATTTTCGGTAGAGATGGGGTTTCACCGTGTTGGCCAGGCTGGTCTCAAACTCCTGACCTCAGGTGATTTGACTGCCTCGGCCTCACAAAGTGTTGGGATTATAGGCGTGAGCCACTGTGCCTGGCCTTAGAGTATATTTATAATAGCTGTTTTATGTCTTGGTCTGACTGTATTTTTTGTGTCATTTCTGACTCTGTTTCTACTTACTGATTTTTCATTTGATCATAGATCATGTTTTTCCTATGTCTTCTATTCCTGCTTTTATTTCTGAAAAGTGTCTACTGGTACTAATACAAGGACATTTTAATGACCATTTCAGTTATAAATTAAAAGGCTATTTTACTTTTACTGTCAGAGATTAAGTTTGTCTGTTTTTCACTTTTAGGACTCTTTAATTTCACTTGAAGGCAAAAAAAAGCCAAGGACATTTTGTAAAAAGAAACATTTAAAGCTTATTTTCTTAAACTGTATAGTGAAAAATATAACTGACTAAAAACCTTGTAAATCATGATGATGGGATGATCATTGAACTTTTTATATGTTCTTGTAAAGATACTGCTTTCGACTTACAGATTAGATGTTACCGTATCCACTTGAAGAATGTCAGCTTTCTGAAAATCAAAGGCTTTTTGTTCCAACCCTTTCCTTCCTTCATTTGTAATTTTTGCTTGAATTCTTTGATCCTGAGTTACCCTGCACAGGGTGAGTGTTGAGTGAGATTTGGGAATGACACTGCCATGGCAGTTGACTTTTAACTAGCTCCTTTGTAGTCTGTATGGCTTTTAGCCCAGGCATTTAGACAGTAGATGGTTAGTGTTTGGCCTGTAGAGAAATGTCCTGTTGTTTCAGAGAAACAGATCTGAACTAAGCACACAGAATGCCCGTTTCATTGTTGATTAAGACTTAGGTGGCGGAGAAGGCACTTAATTCAGTTGGATATTGACTGTGCAGAGAGAAGCAGCTGTTTTTGAAAACAAGCTTGGATCAAGTTCCTTGTGGCAGTGTCCGTGCAGAAGCTGTGGGCATAGACAATGAGATGCTTGTTTTATTTCCTGAAAATACCTCTGGGGAAAACCTAAGAGAATAAACATTGTGTGTGCGTT
The DNA here is from genome assembly GCF_008728515.1 of Papio anubis. Taxonomy (NCBI): domain Eukaryota; kingdom Metazoa; phylum Chordata; class Mammalia; order Primates; family Cercopithecidae; genus Papio; species Papio anubis. The sequence goes on from NC_044989.1 coordinate 101,750,096, forward strand.
TCAGTGTGACTCAGCCACTGGGAGCTTCCATCCATGATGCTGTCACAGGCAGAGCCAGGCCCAAGTCAGATGAACTGGCTTTCGGGTTGGTTATTTTCTTCACTTTGCTCTTCTCACCTAGACAATTAAAATACTGGCAGTTACCTTGTAATATTTTATGGAGGTAAGTGACATTATGCGTATGGTATATGGACCAAAATTCCTGACACACGTCAGGCATCTAGAAAATGTCCTCTGTTGACATCCTCTGGTTGTTCTTAGAACATGGATTTGGTTGTTCCTAAGTCATCAGTGTTGTTTGTTTTGTGGTCTTACCTGAGGTTCCTAATACTGAATTTTAGTTTTGCAGAGGGATTTATAACTCTGACTTTTGACTTCTTATGTGGGTGAAGTTTAAGATCCACTGGACTTTCATTTTCTTAGACAATGAAAAAGTATTTTTTTGAAAAATTGGAGGTCTTAATAAGACAGGCATAATTTTGCTAATTGGACTTCCATGACAGTCCACAATCTTCCTATACATTTTGGTTTTAGACAGCTGCGTTAGCTTGCTAGTGCTGCTCGTCACCTCTACCTCCTGCCCCCTACACACATACACTGAGTGGCTTAAAAAACAAGCATTTATTTCTCACAGTTCTGGAGACTGGGAAGTCCGGCCTCAAGGTGCCAGCAGGGTTGGCTTCTGGTGAGGTCTCCTCTCTCCTTGGATTGCAGACAGCAGCCTTCTCTCTGTATCCTCACGTGGCCTTTTCTCTGTGGATGCACTAACCTGGTGTCTCTCCTTACAAGGACACCAGGCATACCAAACTAGTAATGACCGTATTTAACCTTACACCTCCTTAAAAGTGCTATCTCCAAACATACTCCCATTGGGAGCTGGGGCTTCAACATGAATTTTGGAGAGACAAAATTCAGGCCACAATAGCAGCTCTCCTCTGTCTTGGTTTTGGAAAGTCAGCAGAAGCCGCAGTGAGAACATTGCTGTGGTACTGGGTTAATTTGTAGGCTTTTTATCATCCTGCGTCTTCAATGGATGACACATTCTCACTTTCTTGTTTTCTCTTCTCTACCCTTTGCACTGCTTGTATGTCTACAATGCAGTGGCTTTCAATCTTCTTTTGACCATGACCTACAGACAGAAATATATTCATGTGTGTGTGCATAACTCGAACATATTTTACAAATCAGTAGCTCTCCTTAGGAGTTTGCATGTATTCTGTTTTGTACTATTATGATTTTTTTTTTTTTTTTTTTGAAGAAAGGTATTTTGAGATGTGCTACTTTATGTAGTTTGAAAACCACTGCTGTAGTGTAGTTTCAGAACCGTGGTATGTGACATCTATTGAAGGACTTTCCCTTTTAATCTTTTGCGGTCACGGATGTGTGGTCGGCTTGCATTGATTTGTGGAATTCGTGGAACCCATCGTAAGACTTTCCTGTAGAGGAAATTATAGTCTGGAAAATTTCCCTGCCATTTGGCAACTTCTGTAGGAAATAGAAGCCAGTAGGGTGGAAAAGTTTCATCATATTGATTGTCTTTGCTGGGAGAAGCATACAATTATGTCTTATATTCAGGAGCAGCGTAGATTGGAACAAAACCTCACTATGACTCAGTGATAGATTTTTTTATTGTGTGGTTTATTTTCTCTTTGAAGGTGTGGGTTGGTTTTTGTTTTAGAATTATCTTTCTCTATGATAAGCTCCTTCCCAGTAGGTAGAATGAATTTTTTAAAGAATAAAAGTCTAGTTTTTTAATGCCGTTGTCCCAAATCTTAATTCCATAGGGATATATTATGTTGGGGCCTGATGATAATTTATTCATGTTATCTAAAGTTATCAGTTGAGGAAGACGCATGCGGTTAGCTGGGTTAGCTGTTACCAGTTAATGGTGTTAGCCTCTGTGAGCTTAATAGCAGGATAAATGATAAACTGTATCAGGTCGCCTGAAAGGATGCATTTAGGAGGATGGGAGTGGAGGGAGAGAGCTTGCTGTAAGTGGAAGCACAGAGTATCTCTTTTAATGCCCAGCCATAGCAAGAACTGGGTCTGAGGATGATGTAAATGATACTTAAAAATTCAAAATTCAAATGTGGCCGGGCGCGGTGGCTCACGCCTGTAATCCCCAGCACTTTGGGAGGCTGAGGCAGGCAAATCACAAGGTCAGGAGTTTGAGACCATCCTGGCTAACACGGTGAAACCCCGTCTCTACTAAAAATACAAAAATTAGCGGGCGTGGTGGCGGGCACCTGTAGTCCCAGCTGCTGGGGAGACTGAGGCAAGAGAATGGCGTGAACCTGGGAGGTGGAGCTTGCAGTAAGCCAAGATCGCGCCACTGCACTCCAGCCTGGGCGACAGAATGAGACTCTATCTCAAAAAAAAAAAAAAAAAATGAAATGTAGCAGGGCCAGGTGCGGTGGCTCATGCCTGTAATCCCAGCACTTTGTGGGGCCAAGGCAGACAGATCACGAGGTCAGGAGTTCAAGACCAGCCTGACCAACATGGTGAAACCCTAGCTCTACTAAAAATACAAAAATTAGCCAGGCGAGGTGGTGTGCGCCTGTGGTCCCAGCTATTTGGGAGGCTGAGGTGGGAGAATCTCTTGAACCCAAGAGGCAGAGTTACAGTGAGTGGAGATTGCACCACTGCACTGCAGCCTGGGCGACAGAGAGAGACTCTATCTCCAAAAAAAAAAAATTCAAATATAGCTTTTTATAGAAGGACCCCAGAGTACTTGCAGGTTGTAGAGAGTCATTTCATGCCCTGGTTTGCCCTTCATTTGACATGATTTTGGACAAATACTTGAGCCTCCATTTCCTCACTCAGTCTTCATCACACATCAGTGAGGTAGCATCTGGAACAGACCAGCACCACAAAGGTGAGTCTTCCCCCTACTTTAGTTCGTCTTTGTTCCTGCAATTCTTGGTTCTCTCTTCTTCTGGATCAGTGAGAGGGCCCATGAAAACAAGTAGCAAAAAATCGAGGTCCCATAAAGTGCTCCCTTTTCACCTTATTCTTCACTTGTTTTTTTTTTTTCTTCAGTGTTCTGAGTAATGGGTTTTATTGTAATGGATAATAAAGGATAAAGACCTAGAAAGAAAAAGTCTTAAAGTGCCAAGGAAAAGCAGAGCCCTGGGCTACCCCAGGTGCTTGTGCAAGATTATCAGCTTGGGTTGAACCCAACTTAGTGATGCGATAGAGAAGACACCATTGTTGACCCACTGGATTTCGAGAAGGGTGTTCTTGTGGCTGACACCTACACCCCTGCCACCTGGGGACACTGAACAGGGCAGGGAGACTTAAGCCAGCAGCAGGTAAACCAGATGTACCCCTAAGTTGGGTCAGCGTAGCGTGTGTTATAACCAGCTGAGGAACCAAGTAGACGCCCTGGGCCTCAGTGCAGGTGGGGAAAGGTCAGAAGCTTCGAGAGAGTCATGCTGGGGAGCCTGGAGTTAGCTGGGTTTGATTTTGTTTTAAAACAAGCTTTCCCAATTGCAAGAGGGATGGGGAGCCTGAAGGGCCAGGGGTTTCGTGATACCGCGGGAACCCTCCCAGACGGCAGGAAGAGGAGAGCAAGAGGACCAGGACCCTCACCTCAGAGGAAACTTCTGCTGCACCTGAGTGGGCTGCTCCTTGGGCTTCTGTGATCCTTGGAGAGCAGGACACAGGAGGTGGGACCGAGGGACAGTAGGGCAGGGTCACTGGCCAAGGGCTTTTGGTGCAGGGACAGGGGAGTCATGGCCTGTGAAGAGAGACCTCGGGCAGAGAGAAGCCTGGGCCCTCCCAGCTCTAATGGGAACACTGGCTTTAGTGATGACTGAAGGATACTGCTTTGGCCAATGCCTTGCCCCAAAATGGGGAAAATTCAAAATAAGCACTATTGTTTTAAACTTTCGTTATTCCTTATGAACTATTCTATTAGATACTTCTTTTTATTCCTTCCCTAAGTGTCTGCTCAGAACAACAGTCCTCCTACAGATAGATGTTTTCCATTCTCATGGACCCCAATGCAGCCACAAGTCCAGAGCCAGTCCCCTGGCACCTTCTTGTGTGGGGTGTTTATGTTTACATTCCAGGGAGAGGAAGATGACTGAGCAAAATGCATGCCTGGCTTTTATTTATTTATTCTTTTTGAGACAGAGTCTCGCTCTGTTACCCAGGCTGGATTGTAGTGGCGTGGTCTCGGCTCACTGCAGCCTCCTCCTCCCAGGTTCGAGTGATTCTCCTGACCTAGCCTCCCAAGTAGCTGGGGTTAGGGGGGCCTACCACCACGCCTGGCTAATTTTTGTATTTTTAGTAGAGATGGGGTTTCATCATGTTGGCCAGGCTGGTCTCAAACTCCTGTCCTCAAGTGATCCACTCACCTCGGCCTCCCAAAGTGCTGGGATTACAGGCGTGAGCCACTGTGCCTGGTCCATATCTGGCTTTTGGGTAAGTGGTGGGTGGCTCTGGGCACCATATCCCTCTCACACTGGCTAGATGATTCAGCTCTGTTGTTTGTCTCATTTCTTCGAGGTTGGAATATCTCCTGCTTCCCATTTTGGAAGCCTGCCTACACTAGAAACACCTGATGCCCACGTGTTTTTGTTGTCCAGGACCGTGTGTGCTTCTAGTCGGTGGACCTTGTTGAGCATCTGCTGTGTGCCAGGCCCTCCATGAGGAGCTGGGAACAGTTCCTGTGTCAAAGTGCCCGTTGTCCAGTAGAGATGATGAGAATAGAGAGGAAATACAGACAACTAAAATGACTAAGCTTTTTGCTTAATGCTTTAATAATGTGGTGATTAAAAAATATTGTCATTGAAAGAAATGAATTTACGCCTATGATTTAATGCCTTTGTGTTTCTGTTTTAACATGTACTGTCAGACCTCTTTTTATGTGTGTTTTTAACAGCCACTGCTGTAAATGCTGTAAAGTACACATTTGTAAGCTGTAAATTTCCTAGGCCCTTGCTTGTTGTGTTGCAGCAATGTTGGGTGCAAGTGGCAGCCCCTGGGGCCTTCAGCAGAGCCCTGGCAAGAGGCTCTTTCCTCCATGGACTTGGGCTTCGGCACCTCTTGAAGCGACTCTTCTTTTCACGGGAGAACTTTGCAAGGCCGCTCAGGATTGGTCTGCTGTTCTGGGCTTGTTCCATGCTGGAGTAGCTGAATAATTAGAAATGTTTTTGTCATTTGAGTGGAGATGGTCGGAGTTCTGTGCGTTAGTAGGGTGGGTAGGATGGTCAGAGAACCGTCCCAGCAGTAACTCACTTGGCCACCTGGCCCATCTGTGTGGCAGTGGGAGTGATGCTTGCACATCCCACTGCGACGGGGAGGGGCACCACAGCCCCAATGGGGGTGCCTTCCATTTCATCTGGCAAACTGTGGCCCAGGGTATATGAGAGCCCAGATGTTTTAATAACATCAACACGGGGATACACAATATTTAGAAAATGAGTTCATGTTCTAGGAATTACTTCGATTGCATTTTTTAAGCTCTGTATCTTTTTCTGTTTGAATCCAGGTGCAACATTAGAGGAAATCAACCAGCACTGGGACTGGCTGGAACAAAATCTCCTTCACACCTTGTCCGTCTTTGATAATAAAGATGACATTGCCAGTTTTGTCAAAGGGAAGGTAAAGGTAGGTCCCTTGAGTTTAACGTTTCTCCCCATCTTTCCATCTTTTTTCCTTAAGACATTTCGAACACTATGGCATACTAACAGTGTTTTCTGCTAACTGAACTTTTTGGCTTAATACATAAAGCCACGTAAGTTTCATTTATCACCTGTCTTAACTTTGTAGTCAGTCTAGCAAAATACACGTGACATGTTAAAAAAAAGACTTGGCCGGGCGCTGTGGCTCACTCCTGTAATCCCAGCACTTTGGGAGGCCAAGGCGGACGGATCACGAGGTCAGGAGATCGAGACCATCCTGGCTAACACAGTGAAACCCCATCTCTACTAAAAAATCCGAAAAAATTAGTTGGGCGTGGTGGTGGGCGCCTGTAGTCCCAGCTACTCGGGAGGCTGAGGCAAGAGAATGGCGTGAACCCGGGAGGTGGAGCTTGCAGTGAGCCAAGATTGCGCCACTGCACTGCAGCCTGGGGGACAGAGCGAGACTCTGTCTCAAAAAAAAAAAAAAAAAAAAGACTTTATTCTCAGGCTTAGTTTTTGTTATCCTTTACAGGAGTGAAGGCCCTTTTTTATCGCCGGAAAAAAAAAATAATGTTAAGATTTATGTTTTTGCAGAGCAACACATTATTTGACTTCCTAAATCACCTTTTTTTTTTTTTTTTTGCAGTTGTGACATCTCGTCACACTATTCTGTTGAATCTACCACTTTCCTCCTGCTAGAAGTGGATGTTTATTCTTAAAATATGTAAATTAAATGTAATGAAAGCCAATTAAGTTTTGAGTTGGCAAGAGAGGAGTATTTTGGGAGGTATCTGTGATACTTCCTGTGAGTTACAGTCTTATATAACTGGCGTCCCTGCAATAACATGATGGGTAATCAGTGCTTTCAAAGCCCCATTGGCCTGGGAGAGATAGTTTCTCATTCTAAATTTAACTCTCTCATTAAATACTTTAACACATTAGTGTGTGACACACTTTTCCTTCCTTAGGGTAAAACCTCCTAGCCCTTCGATTTTGTTTTCTGCAAAAAGCTCGGCTTTCTAATACCTCAAGTGCCATGGCTTTTCGTAAAGGGTGTCAAAGCAGATTTTTGATTTTGGAGGAACAAAATCTTTTCCTTCGGGGACTGGGGGATACTTATGGGATCTGGTGAAAGGGAGGGCATCCCAAGTCCAGCCAGCTTGACAATGTCTTCTTGGAGTTATACCTGGCCAGTGGGGTTAGCGGGTGGACTGGGCCATGGTGGGCTTGGGTCAGCCCTCATCCTGGCCCAGCCAACTGTGGCTCACTTCCCTGGGTCATATCACACTTGGGTAGCTACAGAAAGGCCCCATTCAGAGCTATTTTTCACACTTACCCCCACCTGTCTTGGTCTAATGCAAGTTGTAGTGGTTCTTTGATTTAGGTATTGCTCTTCTTAATTTGGAGGAAGAAAATTAACTTTTGCTACAGTGATTTTAAAACAGTTTCTGTAGAAAAAGAAAACTTGTCCTTGACTCTCCTAGATACCATGACTGGGGTCCTGGAAATTACACTGACAAAAGATGAACAAGAGAAAAACAGTTTATTTTTGTTGGTTGTTCTTTTGAGACAGGGTCTTGCTCTGTCACTCAGGCTGGAGTGCAGTGGTGCAATCGTGGCTCACATCAGCCTTGACCTCCCAGGCTCAAGTGATCCTCCTGCCTCAGCCTCCCATGTAGCTGGGGCTGCAAGCACACACCACCACACCTGGCTAATGTTTTTATTTTTTGTAGAGACGAGGTCTCATTGTGTTGCCCAAGCTGGTATCGAGCTCCTGGGCTCAAGCAATCCTCCTGCCTTGGCTCCCCAAAGTGCTGGGATTACAGATGTGAGCCACCATGCCCAGCCAAACTGACTTTATTTGAACACAAAAGCATGCATATGTGTAACAGAAGCTCAGCGATGAGTAACTCACAGGGGTGGTTAGCACTTGGGCTCACATAGCATCTCAGCGAAGAACAGTGCATTTGTAGAAAGGCGACAAGACTAGAAAAGAGGCCTTTAGGCTTTTGGGGCAGCGTACTGTGTGGGAAGCGCATGGAAGCTAAGGATTAGTTGAGTGAGGTTACGTAGGTTCCTCTCAGGGCTGTTTCTGGACTTGGGAGGGTCGAGAGCTGTTTCTGGTGACTGAGAGTCAAAGTCCTCTTTCTGGTACAGGAGCAGGACACACCTTGACTAATGGACCTTTAAAAACAGGTCCTGTTTTGAGGCAGATGTCGGTGGGCGGGGGGGAAGACAGCCTTTTTGGTGTTTGCTGTTTCTCAGTTTTCTTCAGCTCAAAATAATCCTTATGCCAAAGTGGCATATTTTGGGGTGATATATTCTGGTCCCTGACACTTTGAAGCTAAAATGCTTTGAAAAGTAAGTCCTGAGGAGGCAGGGCTGGGGAGTGAGGGGCCTGCCCGGCCTGAGCCTGGGAGCACAGCGTGACATTTGATCTCCCTTTCCTCTGGTCAAATCCTAAGGATCTGGGAATGGAGGCCTTCCTACTCATATCCCGAACCTTTGATGACTCTAGTAAACTTTGAAAAATCCCTGTTTCAAGCTGTGCCTGTAACCAGAAGCCATACTTCAAGGAAGGCAAGGGTCAGCATGGCCACCCTCACGCCTGCACCAGCAGCCCCTGGGTCCCACCCTGCAGCTGTGCCTGCTGCCTGTCTGCTCCGGAGCCTTCATAAAGACCCCTCCATGCTCACTTCCAGGGCAAGGGGAGAGCTCAGCACTCATTATATATTAGATATGCTTTTCAAAAATACTCATCTCTCTTAACTAGTACTTCATTCATGTATAATGTCTTGTTAAATAAAATGTGGGAAACAGAGAAAAACATAATGAAGAAAATGAAAATCACTTGAAATTTCATCAGCCTCCAGATTTCTTTTAAAAATAATTTTAGGCCAGGCATGGTGGCTCACGCCTGTAATCCCTGCACTTTGGGAGGCTGAGGCGGGCGGATCAACAAGGTCAGGAGATCAAGACCATTCGGGCTAATACGGTGAAACCCCCTCTCTACTAAAAATACAAAACCATTAGCCGGACGTGCTGACGGGCACCTGTAGTCCCAGCTACGCGGGAGGCTGAGGCAGGAGAATGGCATGAACCCGGGAGGCGGAGCTTGCTGTGAGCCAAGATCGCACCACTGCCCTCCAGCCGGGGCGACAGAGCGAGACTCCATCTCAGAATAAATAAATAAATAAAAATAAATAATAATTTTAAATTACATTGTTATGTTAACGTCAATGCTCAGGTTTCAGTTGGAAAATAGCTTATATAATAGTGCAGGGTTTGACAAAAATACCCAAAAAGTAGCCTTGTCTTGAGGGACATCGCTTTTCATGAGACATACCTACCTACCTAAAAAAAAGGGGAAATGTTAATAAAGATAAATGATAGAAGTGTGTGTGTGTGAATATATGTATTTTTAGAGATGGAGTCTTGCTGTGTTGCCCAGGCTGGAGTGCAGTGGTTGCTCACAAGTGCCGTCATAGTGCGCTGTAGCCTCAAACTTTTGGGCTTACATGATTCTCCTGCCTCAGCCTCCTGAGTAGCTGGAATTTGAATCCCAAATGTATTTTTACAATCAGGTAGTGTATGTGAGGCTTGGGGCCCAGGAGTTCCTAAACAGCTGCTCATGTGAAGGTAACAATAAGATATTCTCAGGGAAGGATTTTGCAGCAAGCTCCCAGGGATGGGAAATCAGATTTCTGATGGTAGCAATGAGTTGTCAATTAGGAACAAATAGGCCACAAGCGTGAATTCTAGGCCCTTCTACCACCACCCCAGATTATGAAGGACACTAATTGTTACTCAATTTTGGCAAAAAAATTGTAGATTTAGATGCCTTGTTTTCCCATAAACCCAAGTGCTTTGGAGGTTATTTATGACCTTGGGAACCTTGGCCAATATCCATTTAAGACTGCAGAGTGAGCCACACGGTCAGGCCGGTAGTAGCCTTAAATACCAACATTTTTGAACCTAATGAGGAAGATCTTCATGAGTTTTTCTCAAAAGACTAACTTTTTTTTTTTTTTTTTGAGGCAAGGTTTCACTCTGTCATCCAGGTTGGAGTGCAATGGCACAATCTCGGCTCACTACAACCTTTGCCTCCGGGGTTCAAGCGATTCTTGTGCCTCAGCCTCCCATGTAGCTGGGATTACAGGTGCGCATCACCACACCTGACTAATTCTTGTGTTTTTAGTAGAGATGGGATTTCACCATGTTGACCAGTCTCGAACTCCTGGCCTAAAATCATCTGCTCACCTCAGTTCCCCAAAGTGCTGGGATTACAGGTGTGAACCACCGCACCTGCATGCTCATAGGACTAACTTTTATCTCAAAGTTGGGTAGTTCTTTGGGATTGATGCCGAGTTCACGGGCCTGAGGCAGTCCTTTTATCCTCATATGCCTTTAGGGAAAATTTAGAAAATAATGTTTGCGGCAGGGTGCAGTGGCTCACACCTGTAATCCCAGCACTTTGGGAGGCTGAGGCGGGTGGATCACTTGAGGTTGGGAGTTCGAGACCAGCCTGACCAACATGGAGAGAAGCTCTATCTCTACTAAAAATACAAAATTAGCCGGGCGTGGTGGCACATGTCTGTAATCCCAGCTACTCGGGAGACTGAGGCAGGAGAATCGCTTGAACCCAGGAGGCGGAAGTTGTGGTGAGTTGAGATTGCGCCATTGCACCCCAGCCTGGGCAACAAAAGCAAAAATCTCCAAAAAGGGGGAAAAAAAAAATTGATCATTTGTTTGAGAACTGGGCTTAGAAGTCAGATGCTTCACCCAGAGCCTCATGATCGGTAAGTGGCCGAGTGAGAGACTGGTTCTTGGGTTTTCTGACCCCGACTGCCATTCCTTTTTTTTCTGCTGCAGCCGTGTGTCTGGGTGGCTGATGGATGACACGGCTGAGCCAGTCTCCTCGTCAGGTGTGTCTGTCACTGAAGCAGCGCATGCTTCTCGGGGGCCTGTGCGTCTCAGTCCCTCCTGCTTCAGATCCCTTGCAGCCCCTGCCTTCCCATTGCCGGCTCACTGAGCAGGGACTGTCATCTCTGTGTGTCAGGCTCTGATAGCCGAGGAGACCAGCAGCAGGCTCGCCGAGCAGGAGGAAGAACCCGAGAAATTCCGAGAAGCCCTGGTGAAGTTTGAGGCCAGGTTCAACTTCCCCGAGGCAGAGAAGCTGGTCACCTACTACTCCTGCTGCTGTTGGAAGGGCAGGGTGCCCCGCCAGGGCTGGCTGTACCTCAGCATCAACCACCTCTGCTTCTACTCCTTCTTCCTGGGCAAGGAACGTAAGTGAGGCCTGGCAGGCTCTTCCCAGATAAAGTTGGCCCTCGGGACTCAGCGCTGCTCCCAGGAAGGGCCGTTAACAGGAAGAGTTGGACAGATTTAAATAAATGGTGGAGATGACACCGGGTGACACTTGATTACTTATATATGCTACTACTAGCAGGGGATTACATCTGGAGAATTCACTTTTTCTACTGCCTTAAGAAACATTCTGTATAGTTCACTTTATATAGCCACTAAGGGGTTTTTACTTCTGTAAGTTTAGAAAACAGTGTTATCACTGATGGCTTAATATTTCTCAAAGTGTAGAACATATTCCTGCTTTTTTTTTTTTTTTTTTTTTTTGAGGCGGAGTCTCACTCTGTCGCCCAGGCTGGAGTGCAGTGGCGCCATCTCGGCTCACTACAAGCTCTGCCTCCCAGGTTCACACCATTGTCCTGCCTCAGCCTCCCGAGTAGCTGGGACTACAGGCGCCCACCACCGCGCCCGGCTAATTTTTTGTATTTTTAGTAGAGACGGTGTTTCACCGTGTTAGCCAGGATGGTCTCGATCTCCTGACCTCGTGATCCGCCCACCTCGGCCTCCCAAAGTGCAGGGATTACAGGCGTGAGCCACTGCGCCCGGCCATATTCCTGCTTTTTAACAAAGCAGGCCATTAAAAAAATTCCTGGCGCTGAAGGTCAGGACTGCCCCTTGGAAGACTGGCTGGATATGCAGTCGCTTCCAGAAGGGGAATTCTTCACTGTCTCCTTGAGATTCATGCACTGATTGACGGCTCACGTATTTATCCAGTGGCAGGAGCTGTCCTAGGCAATGGGATTCGCAGGTGAAAAAGCGAAGCCACAAGTGTCAGTTGTATATTGAATGTTTAAAAAGTCATTCCCACGGAAACTTCTTCCAGAACCAGATACTGTTGTAAGTGCTCATGTCGGGTAGTATGGAAGCTGCATACGTAAGTGTGTAATTTTGGTTTCTTTCTTGATTTATATTTCAAGTTGAACCAGTGAGAGGAGCTTCTCTTGGGGGGTCTGCTGTGGCTGGCTTCTGGCACGTGGCATTCCGTTCCCAGCTCGCCAGCCTTGGTTCTGATGCTCTAGGATACACACCCTATCCGCACAGCCCTTCCGCACCCTCGGGGTGTGCCCTGACCTAACCTTAGCCACCCTGTCTTCCTTCTCTTTGAAATGCTTTTCAGAGTCCACCTGGCTTTCTTTCCTTTCTCTGTACTTAGCCTGTTGGAAACTCCTATTCATCCTTCATCCTTCAAAATTCAGTTCGGATTTTGTCACCTCCAGAAAGCCTTCCCTGGTCCCCATATTGTTTGTACTGTATTTGCATTTTTATGCTCAGTCCCAGCAAGTCAGTGGTCGCTTACTCATATGCACGTCTGTTTTCTCTTTGTGAACAAGCTCCTTCAGTGCAGGGTGGGCTCTCCACAAAGGAGATGCTTAGTGAATGAAAGTTGGTGGCATAGGTGGAGCATATATACCTGTGTATAAAAGAGCTTTTATGAAACCTGGTAGAAGTAGCTGGAGAAGTTTATTGTCAAGCCTGATGCAGAAATAATGGCCTTTAAAATTATTAAAGCGCTGAAAGTGGTATGGCAAGATAAACGGAAAGAAATGGTAAAAATAAGAACGTCATTCTCTATTTGAAAAGGAAAATGAATTGTTTTCTGACACTTATTAGTGATTGTCACTAAACCTTTTTGTGTTAGGAGGGTACGATTTGGAAAAAATGGGGCACGGTGGAAAACCCCGCCTCTACTAAAAATACAAAAATTAGCCAGCCATGGTGGTGCATGCAGTCCCAGTTACTTGGGAGGCTGAGGCACAAGAATCGCTTGAACCCCAGAGGCGGAGGTTGCAGTGAGCCGAGATCGCACCAGTGCACGCCAGCCTGGGTGACAAAGCAAGACTCCGCCTCAAACAAACAAACAAACAAAGATTTAGGAAAAATAAATGATCCCTCATATGTGGTGACATTTCTGATTTTCAGGTGTTGTGCATGCCTCTCTGATGACAGCAGGCTGCCAGATGTTTAGACTTTCTGTTCTCTTTGCTGACTCTGTATTGCCAGCCCTGGCTACCGCCGTTAGAAACATTTCTGAGACTAGACCAGGTGTTTCTAAAATGTACCGTTTGTACTATGTTACTTTTTTAAAGTTTCATAAAAACTGCTTATACTCTGTCTTCTAAGACTCTCACAACTGTTATTGACAACAGGCTAAACGTTAACGTCCATTTCTCTCAGCGAGATCATGAATGATCCTCATTTACACACCTCTTTTTCCCATGGCTTACACTGTGAATGCTGTTTTTGAAGGAATTTATGTAGATTCAGAAACTTTTGCATAACTATTGAAGTTTAAATATTCTTGAGAAGGGTAAACGTTGTTAACTTGGTTTTTCAGAATAGTGTTCCTTTGAAACATGCGGCAGCCTTCAGCTTGGGAAGTTTTACTTAAATCTTTAAGAAAACCATTAGAACACGAGTTGGGTTTTGACCAACAGCTGTCAGGTGGTCTGTGCTCTTCTTTCCTGCTCTGGTTTAAAGGTATTTACACCAGCAGTGTATAAGCGTTTCCTTTTCTCCACAACCTCCCCAGCATCTGTTATTTTTTGACTTTTTAATAATAGCCATTCTGGCTGGTATGAGGTAGCATCTCATTATGGTTTTGATTTGCATTTCTCTGATGATCAGTGATGTTGAGCTTTTTTTCCCATATGCTTGTTGGCCGCATGTATGTCTTCTTTTGAAAAGTGTCTGTGTCCTTTGCCCACTTTTTAATGGGGTGGTCTGTTTTTTTCTTGTAAATTTAAGTTCCTGATAGTTGCTATCTCACAAGGATATTAGACCTTGTGAGATGCATAGTTTGCAAAAAATTTCCCCTATTCTGTAGGTTCTCTGTTTACTCTGTTGATAGTTTCTTTTGCTGTGCAGAAGCTCTTTCATGTAATTAGATCCCATTTGTCAATTTCTGCTTCTGTCGCAATTGCTTTTTGGCGTCTTCATCATATAATCTTTGCCTGTTCCCATGTCCAGAATGGTATTGCTGGTGTAAATTAGCTCAACCATTGTGGAAAGCAGTGTGGTGATTCTTCAAAGAACTAAAAATAGAACTACCATTCAGTCCAGCATTATTACTAGGTGTATATCCAAAGGAATATAAATCGCTCAACCATAAAGACACATGCATGCATATGTTCATTGCAGCACTATTCACAATAGCAAAGACATGGAACCAACCTAAATGTCCATCATTGGTAGACTAGATAAAGAAATTGTGGTACATATACACCATGGAATACTATGCAGCCATAAAAAAGAATGAGATCACATCCTTTGCAGGAACATGGATGGAGCTGGAGGCCATTATGCTTAGAAAACTAACGCAGGGGCCGGGCGCGGTGGCTCAAGCCTGTAATCCCAGCACTTTGGGAGGCCGAGACGGGCGGATCACAAGGTCAGGAGATCGAGACCATCCTGGCGAACCCGGTGAAACCCCGTCTCTACTAAAAAAATACAAAAAACTAGCCCGGCGAGGTGGCGGGCGCCTGTAGTCCCAGCTACTCGGGAGGCTGAGGCAGGAGAATGGCGTGAACCTGGGAGGCAGAGCTTGCAGTGAGCTGAGATCCGGCCACTGCACTCCAGCCTGGGTGACAGAGCGAGACCCCGTCTCAAAAAAAAAAAAAAAAAAAAAAAAGAAAACTAACGCAGGAACAGAAAACCACATACCGCATGTTCCCACTTATAAGTGGGAGCTAAATGTTGAGAACCCATGGACACGTAGAGGGAAAGAACTGACACAGGCACCTACTTGAGGGTGGAGGGTGAGAGGAGGGAGAAGATGAGAAAAAATAACTAATGGGCACCAGGCTTCACACCTGGGTGATGAAATAATCTGTACAACAAATCCCCATGACATGAGTTTACCTATATTACAAACCTGCACGTGTATCCCTGAACTTAAAAAAATTTTTTAAAAGGCATTTACACATTGGCCTAAGGAGAGCTTTAGATAGTTGCTTGCTGACACACTCAAGTTTGGCTCCAATTTCGTGGTATAATATGTGTTTCACCCTTTTCTCTTACAGTTAAACTTGTAGTTCCATGGGTTGATATCCAGAAATTAGAAAGAACGTCCAATGTCTTTCTGACGGATACCATCCGAATCACCACGCAGAATAAGGAGCGTGACTTCTCCATGTTCCTGAACCTGGATGAGGTGTTTAAGGTCATGGAGCAGCTGGCCGATGTGACGCTGCGAAGGCTGCTGGATAATGAGGTCTTTGACCTCGACCCGGATCTGCAGGAGCCGAGTCAGATCACCAAGAGGTGAGAGCGTCCGTTGTAGTGTCTCCCACCTGCACAGGGAACCCACGAGCAGTGCCCAGCCCTTCTGTGCACGTGCTTTTGTTAGCCTTGGTTATGTTAGATTTAAATTTCCCTCGTGGCTTAATCCAGATTTTCCTGTGTCGTTCATCTCGACAGAGACATGACAGAAATGATTACTCATTTACGCAGTGGACTTCGAGTTTTCAGATATTATTTCAAAATTGATTTTCATAAAGAATGCTTTTAGAAATGTAGTGTGGGGCCGGGCGCGGTGGCTCAAGCCTGTAATCCCAGCACTTTGGGAGGCCGAGACGGGCGGATCACAAGGTCAGGAGATCGAGACCATCCTGGCTAACACGGCGAAACCCCGTCTCTACTAAAAACACAAAAAATTAGCCAGGCGAGGTGGCGGCGCCTGTGGTCCCAGCTACTCGGGAGGCTGAGGCCGGAGAATGGCGGGAACCCGGGAGTAGCGGAGCTTGCAGTGAGCTGGAGATCTGGCCACTGCACTCCAGCCTGGGCGACAGAGCCGGTGACTCGGGTCTCAAAAAAAAGGCCGGGCGCTGTGGCTCAAGCCTGTAACTTGGGAGGCCGAGACGTGGTGGGATCACGAGGTCAGGAGATCGACCATCCTGGCTAACACGGTGAAACCCCGGCTCTACTAAAAATACAAAAAAAAAAAAACTAGCCGGGCGAGGTGACGGCGCCTGTAGTCCCAGCTACTCAGGAGGCTGAGGCAGGAGAATGGCGGGAACCCGAGGCGGAGCTTGCAGCGAACTGAGATCCGCCACTGCACTCCAGCCTGGGTGACAGAGCCAGACCCGCCTCAAAAAAAAAAAAAAAAAAAAATGTAGTGTGGGTAGGGCCGCATGCCGCAGTTCATGCCTGTAGTCCCAGCACTTTGGGAGGCTGAGGTGGGTGGATCACGCAGGCCGAGATCACATCCTGGCTAACACAGTGAAACTCCATCTTTTACTAAAAATACAAAAATTGGCCTGGCGTGATGGCTACCAGTAGTCTCAAAAGGCTGTGGAGGCTGGGAGGCAGGGGAGAATGGCGAACTCCGGGAGGCGGAGCTTGCAGTGAACCTAGATCGCGCCACTACACTCCAGCCTGGGGGACAGAGCCAGACTCAGTCTGAAAAAAAAAAAATGTAGTATGGGTAGCTGCTTAATAGAAATCTGTGGAGCACTGTGCTTTGCTAGTGAACATTAAGACATTTTGTCTTTTCTTTTTCTTTCTTTTTTTATTTTTTTTGAGATGGAGTCTCTCTCTTTCGCCCAGGCTGGAGTACAATGGTGCTATCTCGGCTCACTGCAACCTCTGCCTCCCAGGTTCAAATGATTCTCCTGCCTCAGCCTCCTGAGTAGCTGGGATTACAGGTGCCCACCACCATGCCCGACTAATTTTTGTATTTTTAGTAGAGGCAGGGTTTTAAACGTGTTGGCCAGGCTTGTCTCGAACTCCTGACCTCATGATCCGTCTGCCTTGGCCTTCCAAAGTGCCGGGATTACAGGTGTGAGCCACTGTGCCCAGCTGACATTTTGTCTTTTCACAGGAAATTACTTTGTAGAAAACATTTTCAGGGCAGCTGGACCTATTTTTGGTGCCACTTTGTCATCAGAAATACACGTCTCTAATAGTGTCAGTCAGTATGCTACATGGTTTATTTGCCACAAATTGATACTAATCCTAGAGACTTGTGAGGTAGTTGTTTGAATTGTTTGTTGCTTTAAGGAAGTTCAACTTTAGTATCCAAAGTTTTTATTTTGAATTTTTAAAGAAACACTAGTTATTTTTTATTATCTTGGTGCAAAAGTAATTAAAAGTAGAATGATCTTAGTGTCTAGCAATTCCACTTCTGGGTATGTACACTAAAGAACTGAAAGCAGGGGCTCGGAGCTCTTTGTATGCCCATGTTTGCAGCAGCATTATTCACAATCACCAAAAGGTAGAAGCAGCCTAAGTGTCTAGCAAGAGATGAAGCCATCAGCAAAATGTGAACTGCACAAGGGAATATTACTCAGCCTTGAAGGAAATCCTGACACACGCTACCACATGGATGAACCTTGAGGACATTATGTTGAGTGAAATAAGTTGCAAAAAGACCAATACTGATATTAAAACGTGATTTTTCTGAGCTTTAGTCTTTCCATACTTGGCCTGGATGATATGCTGCTAAGTTCCTTCAAAGCTCTAAAGTTAGTGTCCAGTAATAATATAAAGAAAGTGGTTTTTTTTTAAAAGACTGATTATTCTTTAAATCCATACACTGTCCTCTGACTTTTCTCAATGTGTGGGGTAGAGAGTGTCCCTTCATTCGTGGCCTGTCATGGCGGCATGCTGAGGGTTTGATGTGTTCTGAAAGAATTCAAAGCCCCTTCGTGCTGTGTCCATTTGTTTTAAACAGATCACGTGTAGTCATGAGTGAGGTAAAATCAAACACAAGTGCTCTTGATTTTTTAGGTTAAGATTCCAAGGAATTTCCCATGGTTTTGTGTCACCTCTGATAATCTGAGATGGAGGGTGAGGGGGTGCTTGTTGCCCCCTGTGAAAGGACACGCTTGGGGCCGTGTCCTTTGGGGTTCGGACTCTGTACCTCTCAGCCCCAGGCCCCGTGATGGTCTCTCTGGCTCCATCTTAGGAGCACCTGTTTTAAAAGCAAGACAGTCCAGTACAGTAGGTGCCATGCCCTCCTGTATTTCTTCAAATGCCTCTGCAGTCGTTGGTATCTGAGTTCTTTTAGTGCAGCTTACAAAGATATCTTAAAAATGGAAAAGTCACAGTTGCAGGAAGCCCCAAAGCAACAAGCCTGGGTTGCATGAGTTGCTAGAGGGCTCACAGGAGCGCCATGTAAAGCTCCTCCCCATCTCCCTGTGTGTGCGGGGCGTGTGAGTGCAGCCGTGTAGTTGCAGGAGTCGGAGGCCTGCTAGCAGCTCCTCTGGCCAGCCCCATGGTGCTGGGATTTTGGGTGATCCCTCACAAATCTACTGATATCCCAGTACAGCTCCACTTCCCGGTGTGGTGGTTTTGGTTTTGGGTAGAAGGGAGGCAAGAATACATTGAAGGTCTGTAGCACCAAATCCCTTGTGGTACGAGAACCGGTTTTGGAGAAAAGCTATCAGTTGGCAGCCTTCATTTACATTCCAGAATTCAGGGAGATTCTCCAAGACATTCCCCGTCTGTCCTTCTGCCCTGGGAAGTATCGAAAGAAGAGGGGAGAGGAAAGGCTAAAAAGGGCCTGGTGTTGGCCAGCACCGAGCTGCCAGGGTTCCCGCAGGTGCGTGGGGTTGGCCCTGTGGTGGGGCTGCAGGCTTCTGGGCCAAACGGTTGACTGCAGGTTCAGCAGCTTTGTCAAAAAGTGAAAGGCATGTACCTTGCCTCCCAACTCCTGGCCAGTTCTCGTTTGTAGCGTTTGTCATGGAGACGTGGGCCTGCGGGTATAAACAGGTAATGACTCAGTCTTCTCGAAGCCCTGCCAGGAGAGCCCAGGTTTGGAAGCTGAGGAAAACAGTCTCTTCACGCTTGCTCCCTGGCTCTCTCTGGTTGGTCCTTCCTCCCCTCCCCTCCCCTCCCCTCCCCTTCCCAGATAATGGCTGCAGAACGGTGCCCTTGGGGTCACGAGCTGGGTGAGCCTCAGGTTGCCAGTTAGTCACGATCGCCATGTGTGGCCACTCCAGCAGGACTTACGGCCCCAGTGCGGAGCTGCTTGTAGCTCCCCTGGGAGCAGGAAGGGTCAGGGTGCATTGTTACCCCCGGTTGACTGGGCTGGTTGGAGTTGCCAGGCGTGGGAGTCACCCGGCTCAGCCCTCACAGGACGCAGGGCAGGCCCTGGGCCAGGGATCCCTACATCATAGCCGCAGAGTCCAAGAGGGCAGAGTGACTGAGGAGCTGCCCACAGAGGGAACAGAGGGAGGGAAGCGGAAAGGAAAAAAGGTGATAGATCCTGAAATCTCAAAACAGAAGCGATACATCCCGAAGTTGGAAATGGGGGGGTGAAAAAAAGTGTATTCAGCTATTTTTTGTCGGGGACGGTGGATGGAGAGTGATGGGCTTCATTAAATCGAATTACAGTCTGTTTCGACTGGCTGGAGATGCTGGAGGAGAGCTGAATTAAAGCAGTGTAGTAAATGGAAACTCTGTTTCCCACGAGGCGGGCTCTTTCTGCTGGTTTATAAAGACGAATAGCGGCTGCCCAGAGGCAGGTGTCCTCAGCAGGGAACCCTGGTCCCCCATGGCTTGTCTGGTTCTGAACTTCTTGGTCTGGCTGGATTTGCAGACCCTCTTTGGCCTTCCCCTTTTCCCCCCTCCCCCCACTCTCCCTTTTCCTGCTCTTCTCCCTCAGCTCCCACTAGGACCACTTCTGTGTCATTTATTTGACTTATCATCCCTCTGATTCTAGCTCGAGTCCTCCTCTGCCTCAGAGTCCTCTTGGCCCACTTAGGACATCTCCCAGGGGCTCCTGCAGCCTGACAGCCCCCACCTTACAAGAGAAGGCCCACGTCTCACCCTCTACAACCCCAGTCCCCAAGCTGCTCTGTGGTTGTCAGTGGGCTGGCTTAGGTGCTTCTGTCTAGAACAGGATGGGAGGAAGAGGACGGAGGGAGGAGCCTTTTTCTGAGGGTCAGAGAGCCTTACAGATGCTCTGTGTTGTCAGGGTCCTGGTCTCTTAGGGGCTCAGTGCAGACAGATTTCCAAAGGAATGAGGGGCCGTTTGTACCATCCGCCTGTGCTGGCGCCTGACAGGTGAGCCTAGTGGCCGTGGGCTGCCGTGTGCCTTAGCAGCCACATGGCAGCTTCATCCACATTTCCTTAGAACTCCTGAGGGGTCACAGAAGAAAGGTGTTCTGAGTAAACACACATTTGAGAAATGAAATGTTTTGTATACAGACTTGGGCTTTGAGAAAAAGCACATGGATCTGGCCTCATTTTTAGATTCAAGAAATTCTTGAATCTTGAAAGCTTGATATTTCCCTGATGTGATTTAATTAATTAATTAATTAGAGGGGGATGTGGAGTACAGTGGCATGATTTCAGCTCACTGTAGCCTCCACATCCCAGGTTCAAGTGATTCTCCTGCCTCAGCCTCCTTTGTAGCTGGGATTATAAGTGCGCAGCACCACGCTGGCTAATTTTTGTATTTTTAGTAGAAATGGGGTTTTGCCATGTTGGCCAGGCTGGTCTCGAACTCCTGGTTTCAAGTGATCCTCTCACCTTGGCCTCCCAAAGTGCTGGGATTACAGGCGGGAGCCACCTCCCGGCCATGGGTCTCTGGGCAGGGGAACGGGGGGACGCATCACGTAGAGCCACTGGAAATCCTTGTGTGCTCCTTTATGAGGCAAACTTACCATAGAGGACCAAGTTTGCCCTCCCTTATCCAAGAGAGCAGGAGCCACGGCTCCCGGCTTTCTGTCTGGTGCACACATGGGAAGTCTCTGCATGCTGAGCATGGGAGAGCCAAGCTGCCCCAGCCTGTCACGCAGCCTGAGTTTGGGGAAGTGTTAAGCCTGGAAGTAACGTTAAGCCTGCTGACACACAGTAGGCTCTCACATGCGGGCTGAATGACCAGAGGGCGTGAGAGGTGGCATGTAACTCAGACAGGGTTCTTCCCAAAGCATTCTAGTGGGTGGATGGCGGGGGGAGAGAGAGAGAGAGAAAGGGAAACCTATTTTGCTACATCTTTGCCAAAAGTAGGAGAGACAAATGTAATTCTGGATTTGCAGAGAAATAAAAGAATATACCTTCTTGGGTCCTCTTAGGGATTAAGCTGAATTTTTTAAAGAATGTGTAACTAGTCTCGAATCTTCTGCATAGTTGTCATGCATTATTGCACATAATAATTTTAGCTTCAACAACAAATCTGATGTTTGTTGTTCCAGAGTCGGGTTGACCCCTATTTATTCCCTGCTTATTTACAGTCTCATCAATGGCATGTGTTAAGATAGGGTGGTTGGGCTGGGCGTGGTGGCTCACGCCTGTAATCCCAGCACTTTGGGAGGCCGAGGCAGGTGGATCACGAGGTCAGGAGTTCAAGACCAGCCTGGCCAACATGGCGAAACCCCATCTCTACTAAAAATACAAACATTAGCTGGGCATGGTGGTGGGCACCTGTAATCCCAGCTACCTGGGAGGCTGAGACAAGAGAATCCCATGAACCCAGGATGCAGAGGTTTCAGTGAGCCGAGATTGCACCACAGCACTCCAGCCTGGGCAACAGAGTACAACTGTGTCTCAAAAACAAAAAGAAAAAAGGTGATTGGTGGCACTTTTTCCGGCTAGTCTTAGCTGTAGCTCTCTCTTAGAGTGACTGCTGTGGCCTCTGTGTGCAGGCACTGGAGGGTAGATGTAGCTGGGGTAGCTGGGATAGTCTCCATCCTCATAGGGGTGCTTCTGCAGTGACCTACAGGCTTGTGTGGCCACCTTCTGAATGTCAGATCGTCACCATTGTCTGTTCTTTTCTATGGAGGAAAAGTGAAGGCACTTAGGAAGTACTGGAAAGTCTGAGAAGCACGCTGTGACCAGTGGCTTTGTTTTTGATGGTGTTCAGTAAAAGGAGTTGATATATTTAGCATCAAAACTAACATCTGCTTTGAAACAGACCTAAAGGATAGGATGGTCTTGTTCTGAACTTCATAAAGAGCTGATTTCTCATCTTTTCAAAGTCACTATATCTTCATCTCAGTTATGCTGGAAATTTAACTATCTTGTATGTAACACATATTTAACGAATGGTGAAATTGGAAGACAACTTTCTAGTAGGGAGGAAGGAAACTAACTCAGATCTTAGGAAAGTCCCCCCTGCTACTTACTTTTTCGTAACTTGAGGTTTCTGGTCTCTGGCTACCCAAATGTGCAAAAGACAGATGTCTACAGGGAAAGCTAGGACAGCCCTGAAAGGGGAATGGAGACTGTGCAGCGTGCCCAGGCTGCTCCGAAGCCACAGAGAGAAGCCGATTGAACTGAGGCAGCAGCAGGTGCACTGTGTAGAAAAAAATGGTTTAGTTGCCTCAGATACCGGAACACCTTTCTTCTTCTTCTTTTTTTTTTTTTTTGAGACAGAGTTTCGTTCTTGTTGCCCAGGCTGGAGTGCAGAGGCGCGATCTTGGCTCACTGCAACCTCCGCCTCCCAGGTTTAAGCGATTCTCCTGCCTCAGCCTCCCAAGTGGCTGGGATTACAGGCGCCCGCCACCACGCCCGGCTAATTTTTGTATTTTTAGTAGAGGCAGGGTTTCACCATGTTGGCCAGGCTGGTCTCAAACTCCTGACCTCGTGATCTGCCCAGCTCGGCCTCCCAAAGTGCTGGGATTACAGGTGTGAACCACCATGCTCAACCTGAAACACCTTATTCTTAATTTGAGGGATTCGGTGCAAAATAAATGTAAATATAAGTCCTCCCACACTTCTGATGGGTCAGTGCAAGCTTCTGTGATTTGAATACTCACCATGTGTTCACTTTGACTTCAACCATGTCCTAAGGGGAAAGAGATGCCCTGCTAGAAAGGAAGGCTGACACGTGAACTCACTGGCGACTAGAACCACGTTTGTGAGATACTTGCAGGGAGTAAGGGTTGATTTTATTTTCATCAAAGCCAACATGGCCAGCATGCTCTGAGGACAAGGGTGGAAGTTTTCCAATTTAAATGCATGGGACATAGTCAGCTTGGGGAACTTGGGGTCATCTTGAGGGGCCTTGCCTTCCATTCTTGCAGTGTGTGAACTGGTAGAGCGTTCATAGTGCCTTTCCTGTGTTCTCCCAGCTCCTCTCTGGAGGCAGCTCAGGCGCCCATGGGAACAGTAGTCCATGTTGTATCGGGCACTTAAGGAACTGCAGCTTTGGCCCCAGGAACTGGACCCATTGTGGTCTATAGAATTTAATTTCTCTGTGTGTCCAGAGGACTTTCTGGGCATGTATGTGTCTTCTCTTTTTGAGGGCTTGATAGTAAATTCCATGGATTGTGCCATCTCTGTATGACAGCTGCTGCTTGTAAATCAGTTGTGTGATGGTGCACATGAGACCTAGAAGGGGCTGCAGAAAAGGCATGTGTCCGGGAGCCCAGCCTGGCCATGGTTGAGGTGAGATCATATCTCCGGGGCCTCACAACCAGATCGTGCCTGAAAAGCTCACTTGAGCTGTGTGTAGCCGATTCCAGAGTTGAGAGTTTACTATCTTGCAATTATGGCATTTATGTAACATTTTAAAAAGTTGTACTTTTCCCTAAAGAAAATAGCTAAAGTTTTTTTTTTAAAGCTAATATGGTAGTCATGTAGAAAATGTCAGCAAAATAAAATTGGAAATTGGAAGTCCCACTACACAAAGACAGTCACTATTAACACTTAAGAGAAAGTCCTTGTACACATCCCTGTCTGGAAATTTTAAGGTATTTATGTAAAGTTAGGATCATACTGTAGGTACTATGCCTAATTTTTCTTTTACTATGTTGTGGGCATCATTTTAGATTCACAGGGATCCCTTGAAGCAGAGAATTCAGACATTATTCCCATTTTGTAGCAATCAAAATGAGATACAGAGAGTCTCATTCGGGGTTACAGAGTATATAAGCAAGCCAAGAATTCGTACTCCTGACTTCAAGCGAGTGCTAATTTCATCCTTATATTTATAAGGAACTTTATAAAGTGCGAGAGAAAAATCTTTCCCTCTGTCTGTTGGAATTCCCCCTTACTAGAATTTTGCAGTATGACGTAAATTGATCAGTATTTTCAAACATTGTGATTTGGCTGCTTTCTTTACTGGTTTTAGAGCCAGAAATCAGGATATGTAGAGTTGCCTGGGGGTTAGGATCCTGCTTTCCTCATCAGCATTCTCTCTTGTCAATACTGATGTGAGGCATGAGCCACTGCACCCGACCTGGATTCTTAAAATATATTTTTAAAAAAGATAATAACTCATGTTTATTGATTACTTACTGTGTGTCAGATATGCATCTAAACTTTTTTTCTTTTTTTTTTTTTCCAGTCGGGGTCTCACTCTGTCACCCAGGCTAGAGTGCAGTGGCGCGATCTCGGCTCACTGCAACCTCTTATCCCCTGGGCTCAAGTGATGCTTTCATCTCGGCCACTGGGGTAGCTGGGACTACAGGTGTGAACCAACACACCCAGCTAATGTTTGTATTTTTTTGTAGAGACGGGGTTTTGCCATGTTGTCCAGGCTGGTCTCAAACTCCTAAGCTCAAGTGATCCACCTGCCACGGCCTCCCAAAGTGCTGAGATTACAGACATGAGCCACCGTGCCTGGCCGCATTAAATTTTTAAATTATTTTTTTGAGATTTAATTTATATACCATGTAATTGTTATACATCCTTTGAAAGTGTACCATTCAGTGGTTTTTACGATATTCACAGAGTTGTGCAACTATCACCACAATCAATTTTAGAATATTTCATCACCCCAAAAAGAAACCATGTACCCGTGAGCAGTCACTTCCCGTTTCTCTCTCTTCCCCCAAGCCCTGAGCAATCACTAATCTATTTTCTGTCTCTAGAGATTTTGCTTATTCTGGATATTTCATTTAAATGGAATCAGGCAGTATGTCATCTTTTTGTGTCTGGTTTATTTCACTCAGTATGATATGTTTAAGGTTCATCTCTGTTGTGGCACACATGAGTACTTCATTTTTTACGGCTGAACAATACTTGATTGTATGGATACGCTACATTGTGATTATCCATTTATCAGTTAATGGACATTTGGGTTATTTCTACCTTTTGGTTATAAACAATGCTGCTAAGAACATTCGTGTGCAAGGCATACATTTTCAATTCTCTTGGGTATATCTGCCTAGGAGTGGAATTTCTTGGTCAAGTGTTAAGTCTGCTTTTAGCCTTTTGCGGAGCTTCCAGAGTGTTTACCAACATGACTGCACCATGTTAATTCCCATCAGCAGTGCAGTAGGGTTCCAGTTTCCCCACATCCTCCTCACCACTTGTTATCAAACTTTTTGAAACTTGGATTCTTAAGCAATTGTTTTTCTGGTAATTCTCAGTGTTACTCAAACCAGGAAGGAATGCTTATTTGGCCTGTGAGTTTATTAAATTACTTCTGTGCAGAGGCAACACGTCTGCTCTGTGTCCTTGTTCTGAAGGTTGGCCGTGCAGTTAGAATGTGGGATGCCCACGTGCACCAGCACAGGACGTGCATGGTGCCTTTTTGTATTCACTTAAATACAAATTGTGCCAGTGGCTTTAAAAGTATTTTCTTGGCTGGGCGCGGTGGGTCACGCCTGTAATCCCAGCCCTTTGGGAGGCTGAGGTGTGGGCGGATCACCTGAGCTCAGGAGTTTGAGACCAGTCTGAGCAAGATGGCAAACCCCATCTTTACTATAAATACAAAAATTAGCTGGGCATGGTGGCGCGTGCCTGTAATCCCAGCTACTTGGGAGGCTGAGGCAGGACAATCACTTGTACCAGTGAGGTGGAGGTTGTAGTGAGCCGAGATCGTGCCACTGCACTCCATCCTGGGTGACAGAGAGAGACTGTCTCAAAAATAAAATGAAACAAAAAAGTAGAAGTATTTTCTTTGGTAATCTTAGATGTCCATTTACCTTTCCTATCGCTTCTTCTTCTCTCCCTGTCCTTTCGCAGGGATCTGGAAGCCAGAGCACAGAATGAGTTCTTCCGGGCTTTCTTCAGGTTGCCGAGGAAGGAGAAGCTGCACGCGGTTGTGGACTGCTCGCTCTGGACGCCGTTCAGTCGCTGTCACACCGCGGGGCGGATGTTCACCTCTGACAGCTACATCTGCTTTGCCAGCAGAGAAGACGGCTGCTGTAAGATCGTCCTGCCACTCAGAGAGGTAGACCGGCCCTACTGTCTGCTTCCTGAAGCAGCCTTTTGTTGTGTGAACCCAAGGTTGCTCGCTGTGAGATGGAGTGTGGGAGGGAAGTTCAGATGGCACGGCTTTGCCATCTACAGATGGATGACTACAAGGCTGGGCTTCTTGAGGGAGGCATGGCCTGAACTGGACCATTACCCATTCGGCCGTTACTTTTTCTGCTGTTGCTATGGCATCCTGAAATTTGCTAACAAGTGACTGCTGAAAACAGGGGACTCTAACCTCTACATTATTGATAGAGCTGTTACTAAAAAGTGCATGCCTGGCAATTAAAGATTTTTCCAGCAGCTCCTAGGAATGAATCCTCCCCTTTCACTCACCAAAAAAAAAGAAAGGGAAAAAAAAGCAACCTACAAAAAGCATCACCTTTTAAAAATAAATGGTAAATTGACTGGCTTTTATATGCTCCTGGAACTTCAGTTAAAAATTCTAAAATGCTTCCTTTGACAGGGATCAGGTCCCTTCTTCCTATAAAATACTGCAGTTCTCTTTCCGGAAATGGGGGCTCAGATTATGTTCAGACTGAACAGCTCAGTCCTTTGGCTTCAGGGCAGCAACTCTGGTGAGATGGTACCCACAACTCTGTTTACACGTCAGGACCTCCAGATTCTTCTTTCTGATAAAAAACGTTCTGAGCATTATTCTTTGGAAAAACTCAAAACTCTTATTTTTTTCTTTTTTTTAGAGAGGAGGGTCTCACTGTATTGTCCAGGCCGGTCTCGAACTCCTGGGCTCAATCGATCCTCCCACTTGGCCTCTGACAATGCTGGGATTACTCCTTGTGGTCTCCTGCCTCCATGTTATTACTCTGTAGTAGATGTCTTCATTTTACAAATATTTTTCCTTATTAATCGAGCAAGAAATCTAGAGGCCAATTTACATGCTTCAAAAATTTATTTTGGTAATGTGTACCTAACCAGAAATGACATTTTAACCATTTTAAGTGTATGGCTCAGTGGCATTAAGTACGTTCACATTGTTGTGCAACCATCAGCACCATCCATCTCCAGAACTCTTTAATCACTGACAACGGAAACACTGTCCCCATAAAACAACTCCCCTCTTCCCCTTCCCTCAGCCCCTAGCAACCATCCTGCAACTTCCCATCTCTATGAATTTCACTCCTCCGGGTACCTCATACAAGTGGATTCATACAGGATTTGTGACTGGCCTTGTTCACTTAGCATAATGCCCTTGGGGCTCATCCATACCAGAGCCTCTGTCTGAATCCCCCTCCTCTTCAAGGCTGGGTCATACTCCGTTGTGTGGATAGACCACACTTTGTTATCCAGTCGCCCCTTGATGCAGCCTTGCACAGCCTCCCCTTGTGGCGGTGGTGAGCAGTGCCACTTTCTCACCTTTGCATCATCTCCTTTCTGCAGTCATTGTGCCTTGCCCTGTGTTTCGGGACATCTTCTGCATATGTAATAACATGCCTGCCTTCCTCCCTCCCTGCTGTCCCTGCATGTTGCCTCTCACGCAGGTGGTGAGCATCGAGAAGATGGAGGACACGAGCCTGCTGCCGCACCCCATCATCGTCAGCATCAGAAGCAAGGTGGCCTTCCAGTTCATCGAACTCCGGGACCGAGACAGCCTGGTGGAGGCGTTGCTTGTGAGGTTGAAGCAGGTCCATGCCAACCACCCCGTGCACTACGACACCTCTGTGGATGATGACATGGTATGGTCTCTCCGGACCCTGATGATCCCCTTCTTCATGCCTCAGGCCGTGGTCTCCAAAGGGGAGTACACATGAGGAGACCCATGTGGGGACAAGAAGAATGTGGGGCCCGTGTGTGGTCTGCTGTCATTTCTGATGTGCCGGGCGTCCTGAGAGGGTGTGGGGAATTGCCCCACAGCTTGGAGGGGGTGACGGGGACACCACTCACAGGTGAGAAGGGTTGCTATCCCTGCTCCTGAGGTTCAAGGACGGCCTGATTAGAGGCACATGTAACCTGCTAAAAGAGGAGCTTCGTCAGCCCTGAGGTTGGGTAGCTGCACAGGTGGCCCCGGGGTGGCTGGGGCCTGGTCTCCTTTCTTCATGTATCTTCTTCTTCTCAACCTCTTTTCACCCAAAGTAGTGATGGGGAGAAAAGGAGGTGCAGCCTCTCTCTACCCCAGGGCTCCTTTCTCAGAATGGCCATCCTCCTGTCCATAAGCTGAGGGGAGGCTGGGCTGCTCATTAGGAACTGCGTATGGACCCAGATACGGACTCGGGCTCTGGGGACAGGGACAGCCTCCCCCGGAGCATGCAGTGGGACTGTGTCTTCCTAGGAACCCTGTCTGGTCTGGCGTCAGTCTCTCTTCCCCCTGAGTCACTGAAGTCTGCTATGCCCATGCATCCAAAGGCAACACAAAGACTGTCCCCTCGACTAAAGCCATGATTTTCTCCTCTTTTCTCTCTGTCTCTCTATCTCTTTTGCTGTGCAGGCATCACCCGTGTTTCATTCAACAAGCATGTGCGGTGATCACAGGTTTGGGGATCTTGAAATGGTGTCTTCTCAAAGTAGCGAGGAGAGTGAAAAAGAGAAGAGCCCGCTGCTGCACCCCGATGCCCTGGTCACTGCCTTCCAGCAGTCAGGCAGCCAGAGCCCCGACTCCCAAATGGTGGGTGATGCCTGGTGCCCAAGCTGGACCACAGAGCTGAGCCATGGGCTTGGGGGGTTGCCCAGCTGTTTAAGTCACCATGGAACATGATGCCTGACCTTGGGAAGCTAGCGCTGCTCCTCCCTCTTGTTCTCATGGGTGAAAAGTGAAGAGGGGTCCACTGAGGTGGTCAGAGGACTGAGGGACAGCTCTCCCACCCACCCTTCGGTAACCCTCGGGCAGCTCTCGGCTGTGGGGCCTGGGGAGCTGCCCGTGCGGCCCCTTGGGGGTCCCTCTCCTTCCAGCCAGTGCTGTCTGTGTGCCCCTCATTCCAGCTTTCCTTTTTTTTTTGTCTTCTGGGAGAAGAGGTCACCAGTCTTCTACTTTTACTAAAGTGGAAATATTTTTGCTATATTTACTTACAGATTTCCTCTTCGTAGGGAGAACTTGAGGGAAATGTCACGTATAGTCTGGTAAAGATACTGCAAGTTGTGCTTTGAAGTGGGGCCACGGCAGGCAGGGTGCTGCACTGAACCATGAGCACCCGGCAGCGGCCGTGAACCTGTTACCCCGAGCTGATTTTTGGTCGCTTAACGGCTCCTGTAAAATCTGTTGTTGGTTTTATTTATCCAAAACTGAGCCTTCTCATAGGCTTTACACCCGGATCCTTAATTAACTTTTGTTGACAAAACGTATGAGAATGTTAAATATATGTATTTATTTCTGCCCTTACTGGAGAATACAGATAATCAAAAGCAAATATAAATACCTTGTTTAAAAGGCACTAAACGTTCCTGCCACCTAGGGGCAATTTCAAGTATTTTCAGTTGCCTAGGGAAATGGTATCTTTCTCATTCCTGTTAATGAGAACAATGCAGTTTTTTTCAGGTTTCGGTTTTCCCTCTGGCTGTCAGGAAGCTCAGGGGAAGTTGTGATACCCCTGCACTCCCCTTTGCCCTCCGAGCTGATCAGTGTCTTTTTGGCAGATGCAACATCCTGAGAAAGCTTCCCCCAGCGTCCCCCTTACCCATCCCTCCCTCCCATCTGATTTGGGCTGCTTTAATACTTGGATTTACATATCCTTGTTATCAACCTTGCTAAGGAAGTTGTATTTTATTTGTATAAATGCTCCCCCTGGGCTCTGAGCTCCTGCAGGGCCGTCCTCTGTGTTATTCATCTTTGCGTCCTCTGTGCCCCCGGTAGAGGTTCAGAAATATTTGCGGCTTGAATACAAGTGTCCTTGCCCGTTGCTGTTGGCCCCTCGGTGAGCAGAGGCAGTACTTCCTCCACCACCAGTGGTGCCTCGGTGGGCGGGGGGGGGGTGAGGACGGACCTCTTCGTACATTAAGAACATTCCCATTTCCAGTCCAGAGAACAGATAAAAATAAGCCTGTGGAATGACCACTTTGTGGAATACGGCAGAACCGTGTGTATGTTTCGCACAGAGAAGATTCGGAAGCTCGTAGCCATGGGCATCCCTGAGTCGTTGCGTGGGAGACTTTGGCTTCTCTTCTCAGGTAAGCGCTCTTGGTGTCTCTAAGCTACTTGTTCTTTTTGCCATGGACACAGGAACAGCCCGCCCAGCCCGGAGCAGCGCATGTGTTTATGTGCAGATGACATGGTTCTGTCCTTGGGTCATTCCTGTGATTTCCCAGCTGAGGACTTCCACCTGCTGTTGTGTCAGCTGTGGGACCTGGGTCAGGCTGCCTGGGCCTCTGGGCTGTGGCGTCCAACTGGGTGAATGTGAGGTCTGGGCACAGTGACGGCCACTCCTTTAAAAATGCCTTCACGAGGCACTACATAGTGCTGAGAATTCGATTCAGAACCCCCTGGAAGTGAAGTGTCTGTAGTGTGTGAGCTCTGAAGTAGATGAAACAAATTCCTCATCCATTGTCAACTGGCTGGGCTACTGAAACACATCCCTCAGAGTCTGGCTACCATGGGTCCCTCCTCCAGTGAAGACACGTGGCGGGCACCAGAGGCAAAAGTGCAGATTTCCCTTCTGTTCCATTTCCTCTGTTCTGCTGGACCTATTCAGGGAGGGCCTCTTTTAGCCTCAGAACCCTGGGGCCTCTCCCTGCACCTATTGGAGAACGCCTGGGAACCTTCATCAGGACATTTAATGATAGATGGGCTGAGCCTGGGACCAAACTTCCCCAGGGACATACTGGGTAGGCATTTGTCTGTCCCTCCATATCAGCTGTGAGCCACTTGCTCCTTGGGGCAAAGGAGCTTGGGCCCGAGGGCAGGAAGGGAAGGCCCTGCCATTGGAGTGTGCCTTTGCTGCTCCTCAGGGTGCTGTGGGAGGCCAGGTGAGAGGGTCCCTTCCCCAGATGACCTCATGGCGCTCTTGTCAGCATGGAGGCGCCTGGAGGCTGGGCTGGGTACCTGTGCCCTGCTCCGTCACTCTTCCTGGGACTGGAAGCATCCCTTGTCCTACTTCACCATCAGCCTCTTGCTGGTTCCTTATCTACCCCCCAACTTTGTCCCTCACTTTCCTCTTCCCTGTCTCCTCGCAGCCCCCAACCTCCTGCCTGAGATGCCCGGACACAGCCCTCATGCTTCCTGGCACACTCACTGTGTTGGGTGTGGTCGGTGGTCACTGATGCTGCCTGCACCACTGCGCCCCTCGTCTCCCTCCTGCCTCCAGGCTTCTGTAGCTAACTTCCAGAGGCGCAGCATTGAAACACCTCCTTTTAAAAGTGAAAAATGTCTTCTGTATTTTTGTATATAAAAATAACAACATCCATTCATAGTTGAAAAATAAAGGCATGGAGGAGTGAGCAAAGACAGTGCTTCCTTCCTCAGAATCCCACCACCTGAAGGTGAGGCCTGTCACTGCCCAAGGCCTGCATTCTTCTAGGTCTCTTTAACGCATATGTGTGCACACACACATGCATGCACAGACACACGTGCACACACATGCATATGCACACAGTTTTCATAAGGAACGCATTCATCCCTCCATCTTGCCCGCCGGTGAGGCCTGGGCTGTAGCTCTGGCTGTGGGTGGCTGGCGCAGGAGTTTTCTGGGCTCAGTCCTGCTGCTGCAGTTTGTGCATCTCAGATGTGACTTCGGAGTTTGATGTGGGCGCTGTGCTGCTGGCCCCTTCACTCCGTCATAGCTGCGCCCCCTCACGTGCCTCACGCATCGGTGCTCAGCGTCATTTCTTGTTGAATTAATGCATGAAATGTGCGTGTGCGTGTTTGTGCGTGTGCTCGCACACTCCTGTTACTAGGGAATACAATGTGTTAGAAGTATATTAATACAGTTATTTCTGTTATGAGCTTTCTCCCCTTCGCTCTGTAAGGTTATTCTTAGAAAAGCCATACTAGTTTTTTTAATTTCTGTTTTTTGGACTAGGCTACATGGCAGAAATGAAGTCCTTACTCTGTCGCCCAGGCTGGAGTGCAGTGGTGTGATCTCGGCTCACTGCAGCCTCTGCCTCCTGGGTCCAAGGGATTCTCTTGCCTCAGCCTCCTGAGTAGCTAGGATTATAGGCACCCGCCACCACGCCTGGTTGATTTTTGTATTTTTAGTAGAGATGAGATTTTACCATGTTGGCCAGTCTGGTCTTGAACTCCTGACTTCAAGTGATCCACCCGCCTCGGCCTCCCAAATTGCTGGGATTACAGGCGTGAGCCGCCGCGCCCAGCCAATATTTTGTCCCTCAGTAAGTAACGAGATCCCACTGGGGTCCCCTGATGGGACCAGCGTCCTCTTCATCATGACACCATCCTAGTAATCATTCCCCCTTGAAACATTGCTTTTAAAACTCAGATGCTGTGACGGACCTGGCCTCACACCCTGGTTACTACGGGAATCTGGTGGAGGAGTCCCTGGGGAAATGCTGCCTGGTAACTGAGGAGATAGAACGAGACCTGCACCGCTCCCTGCCAGAGCACCCCGCCTTCCAGAACGAAACGGGGATCGCTGCTTTGAGGAGAGTCTTGACGGCCTATGCCCACCGGAACCCCAAGATTGGATACTGCCAGGTGAAAGGGGTGTGCTCTGGGGCGCCGAGAGTCTTTAGTTGGTGTCTCACATTGACCTTCCCAGGGTTTCATTTCCATTCCCAGTCATCTGGTCCTGAGTGTTGTCATGTGAAGGCACTGTACTCGGTCCCTTTCCGGAAAGAAAGTATCAAATGAGGGCCAGAGGGACTCATCTTCTTATAATCAGCGAATCGTGAGGTCAGGAGATCGAGACCGTCCTGGCCAACATGGTGAAACCCCGTTTACTAAAAATAGAAAAATTAGCTGGGCATGGTGGCATGTGCCTGTAATCCCAGCTACTCAGGAGGCTGAGGCAGGAGAATCACTTGCACCCGGGAGTCGGAGGTTGCGGTGAGCCGAGATCGCGCCACTGTACTCCAGCCTGGCGACAGAGCGAGAGTCTGTCTCAAAAAAAAAAAAATGTACCGAGTTCCTGAAAAGAGGAGCATGCATGTGTAGTTGTTGGTGGCAGAGCAGATTCGGTCTTTGACGCCCCTCTTGAGCTCAGACATAGGAGGGCATTAATAGAATTTCTAGACCTCTACAGAAATTACAGGAATTATTTAAAATGGCAGCACTATTTGGGGAGAAAGAAGATGATCAGGGCTGATCCCCTTCCTTTAGGACACACGAGTGGAGGTGAGATGTCTGCTGAGCTTTCCCGAGCTAAGGGTGTGGTCCGCAGGCACAAAAGGAAAATCAGTCCATTAAAGCAGCAGCCAAACCCAGCACAAGCCGGGATTAGTGAAGCTCTTGACATTTAAACATTTAAGATTTCAAACTTTGTTTTCCTGTGAATAAGCAAAGTCAATGAGCGAATTAAGTTGTGTGTGTGTCTGTTTGAAAAAACAGAGAACAACTCTTAAGACTTGCACCACAGCAAGATTCCACATTGCTAGATGGGGACCGGAGCTGAGTGGTGGCTGATGGCTCAGTTGGGTGTGTCCTGTGAGGACAGGGTTGATATCATGGTCATTCCACTGCACAGTGTCAGTGTGGCTGGTGTACACTGGATCTCTCACCTATGAAATCTTTACTTTTGTGGGTTGTTCGGGCTTGGATGCTTGTAACATCTCTGTGGCATCATGTGGGCTGGTCAGTAACTGCCCTCCTTGACTCTCGAGCAGTCCATGAACATCCTGACCTCCGTGCTGCTGCTGTACGCCAAGGAGGAGGAAGCCTTCTGGCTGCTGGTTGCCGTGTGTGAGCGGATGCTGCCTGATTACTTCAACCACCGAGTGATCGGTAAACAGACCCCCTCCTCCTCCTGTGTACCTGGGGAAGAGTGACAGAGCCTGGGCAGGATGTTTCTCATCAGTCCTGTTTACAGAGTCTGTCAGTACCACTCCGCTAGTCTGTTTGCAAACACAGTTTGACTCCTGAGTTTGCAAAACTAACTCGGGAAGTTCTCTGCATAGTTCTGGCAATGTAGTGGAATAAAGACCTATAGAGTTGGGATTAAAACAAACACGTGATTTTAGATGGATAGCTGAACTTACAAGAAGGGAAGAAAGATCCAAGGCCCAAGAAACGAGTCAGAAAGTGAAAACCAGGGTGGTTTTCCACAGATGCCATGGCCTGGAAAGGGAGGGTGGGTGTGTGGGGGGATGCCTCTCGGTAGCCCAGGGAGCTTGTTCAGAGAGGAGGCCCTTGGTTCCCCTAGAGAGAGGAGGTAGGTGGGACGGAACTAGAGACCCTCAAGGCCCTTGTGGTCAGTTAAAGGGCAAACTTGGAAAAGTCCCCCACTTCCATAAGGACATCCTAAGAAAGCTCGTTGGCTGCTGTCTGGACTCTGGGTAACCTGTGGTCTTGCAAAACTCCTGTGCTAGGTACCTGACTTTCATGTGGTTGAGATTTAAATGTGTGCTGTCTCTCTGGTCCGGCAACCTCCTAGTAAACAATACAAAAACGGCTTAGGGCTGGTGATACTCTGAAGGACCCTTCCTAGTAATTCAGATGAGAGATAGAGCTGGCCTAAAATTAGGGTGGCAGCCCTGGGAACAGAACCAACTTCAGACAGAATTTAGCAACTGAGTGGATGTAGGAGCAAGGCAGGAGGAAGGCGCCTTCGAAGACTCTGCCCTCAGGACTGAAGGGTGAACCCTAGGAATAAGGAGGGGCAGGTGGGTGGTGTGGTCGGCTGGGAAGGCGGTGATGGCTCTGTGCCTTCTGGCCCAGGTGTGCCGTTCCCTGAGCCTTCGGCCGTGCACACCAGCTCCTCCGTGTGCCTGAGTGGCTAGCTGGCTTGCTTCCCTTGTTACTTTGTGTTGTGGGAAGCGGCATAAGGAACAGAGCAGCAAGGAGTAATTAAAACCTCGGCGTCATTGAGAGACATGCTGTCAAAGCCACTGTTGATGATTGTTGCTATGTGACAGCTCATATGCAACAGTGCCAACTAGACCGTCTGTGAGAGTGCACGTGCCTGTGTGGACACTGCCCCAAGACAGGAGGGGACCTTTGGAACACATGCATTACCCCAGCAAGTTCTCTTCTGTACCCTTCAGTACCATAGGCAACAGCTGGTACTGAGTTCTGTCAGCACGAATTAATTTGGCCTACTCTTGAACCTTGTATAAATGTAATCATGGAGGACGGGGTCTTCTGTGTCTGGCTTCCATCACACAGCAGAGTGTCTGTAAGAGGCAGCCACGTTGTTGGTGTGTTTGTAGAGCTTGCCCCTCTTTGTTGCTGAGTAGGATTTCACTGGTATGCTTGTCCAGTCACCTGCTGATGTGCATTTGAGTTGTTTCCGGTCTTGGAATATGATAAATAAAGTAGCAGTGAGCAGTCACATAAGTCTTTTTATGAATATATACTGTCATTTTTCTTGGGTATTTACCTAGGAGAAGAATTGAGGGGTCATAGGTTAGATATATGACTTACTAAGAAACGCAGTGTTCCAGAGTGGATGTAACATGTTCATTTGTCTCATACCAGCACTGTAGGAGAGTTCGGCTTGCTCCACATCCTTGCTAACACTTGGTATTGTCCATCTTTTTAATTTTAGGCATCTAATTGGTAAGAAGTAGTATAATTATGGTGGTTTTAATTTGCATTTCTCTGATGATTAATGATGTCTCTTTGCTTACTGACCATTTGTTTATTGACTCTTCTGAGTGTTCAAATCTTTAGCCTCTTTAAAAAAGGTTGGTTGTTACCTTCTAAGTTGCAAGAGTTCTTTCTTTTGAATATAAGACTTCTGTTGGCCGGGCGCGGTGGCTCAAGCCTGTAATCCCAGCACTTTGGGAGGCCGAGATGGGCAGATCACGAGGTCAGGAAATCGAGACCATCCTGACTAACACGGTGAAACCCCGTCTCTACTAAGAAATACAAAAAATAGCCGGGCGAGGTGGCAGCGCCTGTAGTCCCAGCTACTCGGGAGGCTGAGGCCGGAGAATGGCGTGAACCCGGGAGGCGGAGCCTGCAGTGAGCTGAGATCCGGCCACTGCACTCCAGCCTGGGCGACAGCGTGAGACTCCGTCTCAAAAAAAAAAAAAAAGACTTCTGTCAGGCATATGGATTGCAAATATTTTCTCAAAGTTTGAAGCTTGCATTTTCATTTTATTAATGGTGTCTTTTGTAGAATAGCAGTTTTAATTTTGACGAAGTCCAGTTTACAATTTTTTCTATGGTTAGTACTTTTTATGTCATAAGAAATATATTTTTCTTAAATTTTCTTCTAAAAATTTTACAGTATTAACTTTTATATGTAGGTCTATGGTCTATTTCAGATGTGTTTTTCTGTATGGTGTGAGGTAGGGGCTAGTGTTCCTTTTTTATTTCCCCCATGCCAGTGTCCAGCTGATCAAGCAGTATTTTTTTTTTAAGGCTATTTTTTACCCATTGAATTACCTTGGTCTAAATGTCAGAATCAATGAACTAAGCATGGATGCTTTTCTGGACTCAAATTCCATCTCTTTGTTCTGGTTACCTCAGAGCGATTTTAATTTCAGACTGACCTTAGAGAGTGAGTCTCACCCCAGCTAGAGCCCTGTGGCCTTCCTTTTCCAGGGGCGCAAGTGGACCAGTCTGTCTTTGAGGAGCTCATCAAGGGTCACCTCCCAGAACTGGCGGAGCACATGAACGACCTCTCAGCCCTGGCATCTGTCTCTCTCTCGTGGTTCCTGACCCTGTTCCTCAGCATCATGCCTCTAGAGAGTGCGGTGAATGTGGTAGATTGCTTCTTCTATGATGGCATCAAAGCCATCTTCCAACTGGGACTGGCTGTGCTTGAGGCCAATGCTGAGGACCTGTGCAGCAGCAAGGACGATGGCCAGGCCTTGATGATCCTCAGCAGGTGGGCCCCGCTGCGCCTCTGTGGCCAACCAGAGATGGAGGAGGCAGCAGCACGTGCCCAGTAGGGCTGTCCGTGGGGAAGTTGTTTTTTTTTTTCTATCGAGACAGTTTCACTCTGTCGCCCAGGCTGGAGTGCAGTGGCACAATCTGCTCACTACAACCTCCGCCTCCCAGCTTCAAATGATTCTCCTGCCTCAGTCTCCCGAGTAGCTGGGACTACAGGAACCCACCACCACGCTCGGCTAACTTTTATAATTGTAGTAGAGACAGGGTTTCACCATGTTGGCCAGGCTGGTCTTGAATTCCTGGCCTCAAGTGATCCACCCACCTCGGCCTCACAAAGTATTGGGATTATAGGCATGAGTCACCACCTGGCCCCTATGGAGGTTTTCTGTTCCACTCTGCCTCTTGACATTCTGTGGCCTCCCCGAGCCAGTTTGCCATGTGGCACTGTCCCAGGCATGGGGTGAAGGGGGTGACATCGTCCCTCACTCCTTTCCACAGTGAGAGAGTCCAGGAAGAGCAGGGCCGTAAATGCTTTTCTTTAAGAAGATTAAATGTCTTGCATTTACATGGACTCAACAGTGGCCTTGAACAGGGCTTGGGGGGCACCAGGCATCATGGGCGTCAGGCAGCCAGCTAGAGGTTGCAGACATTTTCTGCATAAGGCTAGTGAGCAGCAGTGAGGGAAAAGGCCCACTAGGATGAGCACCAGAGCTGGGCTTTCTAGGAGCTGAGGGCAAGTCAGATGACATTGAAAGAGGGGGTTCTTTTTCAGAGCATGATGGAAGCTTAACCTTGCATGTATGCGCAGAATGTTGGGCTTACTTCACTGGAGAGTTTCAGGCCTGGAAAGCCACCTGTGGAGCCCGATCCACAAGCCGGGCTTCATGGCTGCCTCCCGCTTCTCTAAAATGAGCAGAGCAGCTGCAGCCTTGCCCTCCTCCCAGGTGTTGGTGTTTGAAGTGCCCTGGCATGTCTGACACTGTGAAGGCAGCACGTGTTGTGTGGTACCCGAATGAGGATGGACTTGGGTGTTGACGGGGCGGTGTGTTCAGGTTTCTAGATCACATTAAGAATGAGGACAGCCCAGGGCCCCCAGTTGGCAGCCACCATGCCTTTTTCTCCGACGACCAGGAGCCCTACCCTGTGACTGACATTTCAGACCTGATCCGGGATTCCTATGAGGTAACGGGAACCCCCGTCCCATGCCCCGTTGTAGCCCCCAACCCCCTGGGAATCATGATGGGGGGGGGGGAGGTTCCTGGGCCACTTCCTGTTTCCACACTTTGGATGAGCATGGGACTGAGCCAGGTGGTCCCTTGTTCCCCTGCAGAAATTTGGAGACCAGTCTGTGGAGCAGATCGAACACCTGCGTTACAAGCACAGGATCAGGGTTCTCCAAGGCCACGAGGACACCACAAAGCAGAACGTGGTGGGTAGCAGACGCCTCACGCTGGTGCTCACGGTATTGGGGAGCCAACCTGGAAGTGTGTGTCCTTTTTGGTCACGTCATTAGAATGCCAGCTTTGAAAAATGAATTTTGTTTTTTGCATTATATTAACAATGTAGGGGTGAAGTAGTGTAGAAACAATGTGGGCTTTGGAGCCAGGTGGTGTACTCAACACTGTGAGCCTGTTTCCCCCATGTAAAATGGGGATAACAGTGCCTGCTGCGCAGTTAAATGAGGTTGGGGTCTATAGTGCCTAGCACAGGGGGCCCGCAGGGGCATTAGCTGGCGCTCAGAAGGCTCCTCCTGCTCGTGCTCTTTCTCTGCTAGCTTCCTGGCTTCCATTAGAGCTCTGTAGGTTTGTCCTTAGGCACTGATGTGTGAACTGGAAAGAAACTGAGGATGAAACACCTGGGAAAGATACCTGGAAGTGATCTTTATGTCAGAAAAGAGCCTTTGCAGGAGGGAAGCTGGTGCATGGGCCCCTTGGGTCCCTTTCAGGAGGAAGAGTCCCCTCCTGCCCCGACTCCCGGGGGTGCAGGCCTAGATGTCATGCCATTGCTGTTTATTCTTTCCTCAAGCTTCGAGTCGTTATCCCGGAAGTCTCAATTCTTCCTGAAGACCTGGAGGAGCTCTATGACTTATTCAAGGTATGCAGCTCTGGGAGGATGAGGGGTTCCAGGCCCTGAGCTGGCCCGAGCTGTGGTGTCCAGCCTGCCCAGGGGCCAGCGTGCAGCTGCCTGCAGGGCTCTGCGGAACAGAGGCTGGAGCTGCCCCCCTTGAAGCTGTCTTAGCCTGCCTACTCACTTTTACCCAGAAACCTCTCTCCCCACCCTCCGCCCTGGAACGTGGGAGGAGGGAGCCGGGGTGCTCTTTGGGCAGCCCGGCAGGCCTGGCCTCGCACTGAAGCAGCTGCACTCTGCTGGGAGGGCTTCGTTGCTGTGATCTACTCTGCTCGCTGCTGCTCTGAGCGCAGGCTCTGGGTCCTAGTCTGCAGGAGATGAAACGGTGACCCTTACTGAAATCATCACCTGATACACTTTTTAATTACTTGTGACCCCACCCCACAGTACATGTGTGCATATTTTCATATTTGTGTGGCAGGTATGCGTGCAAGTTCATATTCTATTGTTCCTTAACATTCTTCCATGTTGCTGTATAGTCTTAATCATTTTAAATAACTCTACGATCTGTCATATAGCTAATACTTAATATAGTTAATGAGAATTTTAATATTTGGATATTTACCTGGAATCATCCTGCAAAGAACATCTTCAGGCATGTTTGCTAGAGTTTTCTTGCTGAAAACAGTGAATGGAAATGAGGAAGAGAGGCAGGCACGGTGGTGGACTCTTGCTACCCTGGCAGAGAAGGGGAGGAAGTGCAGTGGCAGAAAGCAAGCCTGGCAGGGAAAGGAGTGCGGCTGCCCCAGCTTGTCCTGGTGGGGGCTCCGTGCCCCTTTCCTTCCTGAGCTCAGGTTCCTGGCACCACTGAAATGAGTCAGCACAGTTCAGGGCTTCGGAGGCCATGGAGCAGGCCTTTCCCTGCAGTCACTGACGGGATTGTTGGGCTGGTTGGTAGGTTCCTGTGCTCCTCATTCCTAATGAGCAGGATATGTGGTGAGAATTAGCGGGCCGCTTTCTCCCGTAAACAACATGTTTGCACGTTTTATTGTTTCCTTTGTTGTGTGAAGGCAAAAATATGAAGTCACCGGTTACTTGGTATCCCAACCCCCCAGCCTTATTTTGGCTTTTGTCAAGGAAGGAAAACAGGGAATATTAGGAACATAAAAGTAGGCAAACAAATTATGTGAGTTTTGGCTTGTGTTTTTTGCCGTAAAAAGACTTTTACTTATTTAGGGCTAATTGTTCTCAAGTTGAGAGAGTAGGAACCTTCACATGCCGGAATTTATGTAATTTAAAGGATGGCTTTAAATTCACAATAAAAACAAATTTCGTTAAGTACCAGCCACATCGTTCATGTTTCATAGGAAAGATTAAAGAAGGCCTTCAGAGCCAACCATGCTTGTTTCCTGTTTCTGTCCTTCCTATGAAGGACGAACAGTGTTGGTTGGTACTTGAGAAAATGTATTTTTATTGTTAGTTTAAAGCCATTCTTTAAATCACACAAATTCAGGTCTGTGATATCTCCTTTTCTCTCAAATTGAGAACAGCTTCATTACTTTATCTCCACAAGTAGGATGTGAACAGTATAAATACAGACTTGGTGCATAAGCTACTCCAGGAAGCATGGGACCTGAAACAGTGCCTTGTGTATTCCACAAACGCGTTCGTACTGCTAAGCAGTGAAATTCACCCAGTGTTGCTGGGTTATTGTGCTCTAGAGAGCATTTGGTCTCTTCAGTGTTATTTTGCTTCCTTTCATGTTCTGCATAAGACTTATTTTCAAAGTTTAATTGAAAGACACAAAGCTAAATAAAATTATACCTACTCTTACCATTGATAAAAGAAAAAGCTTCTAAGCAAGAAAGGAAAGTGGCTGGGTGCAGTGGCTCACACCTGTAATCCCAGCACTTTGGGAGGCCGAGGTGGGCGGATTACTTGAGGTCAGTAGTTCGAGACCAGCTTGGCCAACATCGTGAAAACCTGTCTGTACTAAAAATACAAAAATTAGCGGGGCGTGGTGACGCGCACCTGTAATCCCAGCTACTTGGGAAGCTGAGGCGGGAGAATTGCTTGAACGTGGGAGGTGGAGGTTGCAGTGAGCCAAGATCACAGCCCCTGCACTCCAGCCCTGGAGATAACAGTGAAACTCTGTCTCAAAATAAATAAATAAAAATTTCAAAAAAAAAAAAAAGGAAAGGACCTATCGTGTCCCTATTGCCCTCCCTGTACAGGTAATTACAGTTAACAATTTGCATATCTTTCCAGAATTTTCCCTCTTATGTCTGTCTATACACACATGCCTACAATACATACACACACACACTCACTTTTCTTTCCCACATAGAAGAGAAATTATGGTATATATAATGACCTGCAGGTTTTTTTTTTTTGTTTCAGTTGACCATATATCATGAACTTTGTTCTATATGAGAATCTATAGATCTTTTCTCATACTTTTTTAGTGATTGCAGTTTCCTTGTAGGGCCGAACTCTGATATATTTAATCATTCATCTCTCGAGTGACATTTGTGTTGCTTCCGGTTGTTGCTGCTTGACATTGAGCACCTGTGCATTTCTTGGACCCCAGTGCTGCTGATTCTGTAGAATGTGTTCCTTGAAGTGGAACTGTTGGCTCATGGGTGACGTATATATCCAACTTTAGTCAATACTGCTAAAGCATTTTTAATTTTTTCAAATGCCAGTTCCGGCTGGGCACAGTGGCTTATGTCTGTAATCCCAGCACTGTGGGAGGCCAGTGTAGGTGGATCGCTTGAGTTCCGGAGTTTGAGACCAGCCTGACCAACATGGTAAAATCCCATCTCTACTAAAAATACAAAAATTAACCAGGCGTGGTGGCACGCACCTGTAATCCCAGCTACTTGGGAGGCTGAGGCAGGAGAATTGCTTGAACCTGGGAGGCAGAGGTTGCAGTGAGCCAAGATCACGCCACTGCACTCCAGCCTGGGCAACAAGAGTGAGACTCTGTCTTAAGAAAAAAAAAAAAAAAAATTATAGTCCCACTGATGGTGTCTAAGAGGACTCATTTCCCCACACTC
Source organism: Papio anubis (assembly GCF_008728515.1). Taxonomy (NCBI): domain Eukaryota; kingdom Metazoa; phylum Chordata; class Mammalia; order Primates; family Cercopithecidae; genus Papio; species Papio anubis. The sequence continues at coordinate 101,792,203 of NC_044989.1, forward strand.
CACACCCACCCAGCATTTAATATCATGGATCTTTTAAAATTTTCTAGTCCAGTGGAAAATTGCATTTCATTTTAATTTAAACTTGTTTTCTCATTAATGAGGTAGAGTGCCAGTTCATGTTTATTGGCTAGTTGTGTACTCTTTGAATCACCTGTTCATATCCTTTGCCTATTTTTATAGTGGTTTGTTTTTCTGTGGGATTCTACGTAAACTAGTATTTGTCCTGGGCCTGTGCATTACAACCGTTTCTTCTGCATTTTATGGGATGTTGATGTGACAGTGTACACGACTCTACATAGAAATTCATGGTGTGCCTTGGGTTTTAAGGAACAGAAATTTATGAGACCTTTATTTCACACTTAAAAGTTCTTGTGGATATTTTCATGATTCTGTAATGACTGTTTAAATAACATGGCTGCAGTAAATATGACAGTAAAATGATAAATGGCATTTTGGTCTCTATTTGAGGATAGGAGCTTGCAGACTATGGCATCTGCCCTTGTTTTTGTCCCATCCTGTGGACAGAGGACATTGAAATCATCAAGAACCCTGCAGTTATTGGGAACTACTTCAGACTTTTGTGAATTGGGATGCCCAAAGAGACAATGTAGTCATTTAGTATGGGTGGAAATGATGCATTCTGAAGAGGATCACCTGGTCCTCAGTGACAGGGCTGGTTTTGTTAGTTTTCAGTCTGTTCCCAAGACTTCAACTCACCTTAAAAAAAAAAAAAAAACTTTAGGCCGGGTGCGGTGGCTCAAGCCTGTAATCCCAGCACTTTGGGAGGCCGAGACGGGCAGATCATGAGGTCAGGAGATCGAGACCATCCTGGCTAACATAGTGAAACCCCGTCTCTTTTAATACAAAAAAACTAGCTGGGCAAGGTGGCGGGCGCCTGTAGTCCCAGCTACTCGGGAGGCTGAGGCAGGAGAACGGCATCAACCCGGGAGGCGGAGCTTGCAGTGAGCTGAGATCCGGCCACTGCACTCCAGCCTGGGCAACAGAGCGAGACTCCGTCTCAGGGAAAAAAAAAAAAAAACTTTATTTAAAAAATTGTTAATGTATTCATGTGGTTCAGAATTCAGAAAGTATTAAAAATATGCAATAAAAAGTCTCATTTCCACCTTTGGGGTCCTTTCCACAGGTAGGCAGGGTTATTAGTTCCTTCTGTATCCTACAGATCTGGCTACTCCTTTTTGATTTTCAAATAATATGGTTTTGGGCCAGTTGCAGTGGTTCATGCCTGTAATCCCAGCACTTTGGGAGGCCAAGGCGAGTGGATCACCTGAGGCCAGGAGTTCGAGACCAGCCCGGCTAACACGATGAAACCCCGTCTCTACTAAAAATACAAAAAATTAGCTGGGTGTGGTGGCAGGCCCCTGTAATCCCAGCTACTCGGGAGGCTGAATCGTTTGAACCTGGGAGGCAGAGGTTGCAGTGAGCTGAGATTGCGCCACTGCACTCCAGCCTGGGTGACCAAGCGAGACTCCATCTCAAGAAAAAAAAAGCGCTCTGGTTGCCCAGACTGGAGTGCAGTGGCGCGATCTTGGTTCACTGCAACCTCTGCCTCCCAGGTTCAAGCGATTCTGCTGTCTCAGCCTCCCGAGTAGCTGGGATTACAGGTGCACACTGCTACACTCAGCTAATTTTTTGTATTTTTTAGTAGAGACAGGGTTTCACCATGTTGCCCAGGCTGGTCACGAACTCCTGAGCTCAGGCAATCCACCTGCCTTGGCCTCCCAAAGTGCTGGGATTACAGGCGTGAGCCACTGCACCCGGCCAAAAAAGTACGATTTTAAGTGAAAATATCAGAATAAAAACTGTGTGTCTTCTATAAAGAAAACTATGTTAGCTGAACTGTACATTTTAAAATAGTTAAATTGGTACATTTTACGTTATGTATATTTTACCACAATGAGAAAAAAAAAACCAGAACAAAGAAAAATAAAGAAACCAACATCAAAATTACATGTTCATGTGGGCAAGGATGTCAGGGTAACAAGGGAACACTTTTACATACCCAGTTAGAGTGATGAGATTGTAGTAATTTATTATTTGTGTTACAATGTGGCTTGTTCAAAAAGTGGTAAGAGCTCCCTTTCCCCGTCTTGTCTGAAGAGAGAACACATGATGAGCTGTTACTGGGAGCAGCCCAGGCCCACGGCCTCACGCCACGACCCCAGCCGGCCCTATGCCGAGCAGTACCGCATAGACGCCCGGCAGTTTGCACACCTGTTTCAGCTAGTCTCGCCCTGGACCTGTGGGGCCCACACGGAGATCCTTGCTGAAAGGACGTTCAGGCTCTTGGATGACAACATGGACCAGCTCATCGAGTTCAAGGCGTTTGTGAGCTGCCTCGGTATGCCTCTGTGGGATTTCACAGTGAGGTGCTTTGGGGTGTGGGTCTGTGAACAGAAGACAAAGTGGATCTTCGGAGCAGGCAGATGCACACGGTGTAACACTTTTGTGACTGGCCTGACATGAACTTAGGATTTTGAAATACCACTCTTCAGGCTCCTCTCAGGATCTACTTTCTGAAGGGGGATGAGAGAGGGGCCCACGCTTTCTACATACGGGGCTGTTTACCTTGCTTTCCTTGGCACCCACGATGTGGTGGTGGCTTGTTGGGAGCCATGTTCCTAACTTTTGTCCATAACATTAAAATGTTTTGGAAGGTATGAGGCCAGACAACATTCCCAAAGTTCCTTAGAGCTCACACAGTCAGCAGCCCTACCTTTAACACTTTCATTGCTACCATGGTGTGTGTCTGGGGCAGGGGAGTTGGGGGTGGCAGGTGTTGACTTTCCCGACTGTTCTCTCCACAGTGAGTTTGTGTCCTGACAAATGGACTTTCAGCATTGGCATCAACTCACTCGCTCTCTTTAAAATTTTTGCAGATACTATGTATAATGGAGAAATGAATGAGAAAATTAAACTATTATACAGGCTTCATATCCCTCCAGGTAAGAAAGTCCAAGTAGCAAAATCAGACTGTGCTCTGCTTAAACACAGTACCAGCTTTGTGCATGACTCTGAAGCTCTTCCGTTGTTGAAGTTTACTGAAGCTCGAGGCAACACGTGTTTCTCGCTTGGGGTTTCAGGCCGCAGGTTTGAAGTTCTGCGCTGCACAGCTCTAGCAGGAGCTCCCAAACTTGAGTGTGCACCAGAATCCCCTGGAAGGCCTGTTTCAACCAAGTTCCTGGCCCCGCGCTGGGTCTGAGGACGGCTTCAGAACCGCTGGCCTGTGGAATGTGTGTGGGAGCCAGACTGTTTATTTTAGGCTACTGAGTCTGAAGAACATTTCATGTTTCTAGTGCATCAGACCATGTTTCCTACAAATTACAGCACTAGTAACCAGGAAAAGGAAGCCATTTCGGTATCTATGAGATCAGACTTGACGTTGACAGGAACAAGACCAAAGAAACCTAAAAGGTGTTCCTTGGATCTTAAAAACTAGTACAGATGAATCAGAAATCCCAGAGGGCTCTGCCCCCGCAGTGCTGTGGTTGTGGTTGTGGTTGTGGTTGTGGTGTTGGATGGTGCCTGGGGAGGCTGGTGGGTGCTGAGGGGATTTCTAGGGCCATGATATCCTGGTGGCTTTTTCAGCTATTAATGCACATACACATTCCCCTTTATCCACTGTACATATGTCCCAAGCACCCCCGCAACTCCCCGTGGATGCCGGAAACTGTGGATAGTACCAAATCCTATATACACTAGATTTTTTCAATCTGATCACCGAGATGACTAATGAGTAACAGGCAGGTAGTGTAGACCTTGTGGAGATAGTGGTCAAAGGGAGGATTCACGTCTGACCTGGGATGGAGTGGAACAGCGCAAGATTTCAAAATGTTACTCAGAGCAGCGTGCAGTTTAACACTTTGGATGAGGGGGGACTACGGTACAAACATTGAAGATGCACCTGGACATAACTTGTGGGCTTTCTGGGTCTACTTCCTGGATGCAGCCCTTACTGAACTGGCATGTGATACCTTAGGCATGTACACTGTCCCCAGTGAGCATTCTGTGCTGGCCACACAGTCCCTCCTTGACCTCCCCATTGACAATGTGCACTATTATGATTTGAGTGCAAATTGTTTATTTTATTATTTATTTATTTTTTGTTTCCCTTTCTCTGTCAGCTGATCATAAATGCAAATTGTTTAGCATCACTGATGTTTTCTGCCCTTCATGCCAATATACATTGAGTTTTAATTTATCCTTATTTTTCAAACAAATGTTTTTCTAGTAACATAGAAGGCATGTGTAATTGTTGATCTTCATCATATCATCATCATCGTTATCTTTCTGTAATTGTCATTATCTGTATCTGGCATTCTTAAATAGAATATGATTGTTTTTATTTTACTCTATTATTTTATCTTGGTTTGGAAATAAACATTATTTTGGAATAATTTTAGATTTACAGAGAAGTTGCATAGATTAGTACAGATAGCATTTCACCCTGATACATTTTAAAATTTATAATTGGCTTTTGAATTATCTAAGATTGATTTTTGATTCTTCATCTAACTTTCTTTTTTCTTTTTTCTTTTTGAGACGGAGTCTCACTCTGTCGCCCAGGCTGGAGTGCAGTGGTGTGATCTCAGCTCACTGCAAGCTCCACCTCCCGGGTTCATGCCATTCTCCTGCCTCAGCCTCCCGAGTAGCTGGGACTAAAAGGCGCCCACCGCTACGCTCGGCTAATTTTTTGTATTTTTTAGTAGAGACGGGGTTTCACTGTGTTAGCCAGGATGGTCTCGATCTCCTGACCTCGTGAGCCACCCGCCTCGGCCTCCCAAAGTGCTGGGATTACAGGTGTGAGCCACCACACCCAGCCTCTTCATCTAACTTTCTAATGAATTACTACTTGTTTCCAAGTAAGTTTATTTCTAAAAGACATTTTAATTACATTGATTTATTAAAAGCATTTGTACCTTCATGGTTTCAGAAAATCAATTGTTCAAACTTTTTTGAACATACCTGATTGTGATATTCATACTGTGTGACTCCGAATTTAAATCAAGTTCAATGGAAATTAAGACATGATGTATTTTTTAGTGTATGTTTCGTATCTGAATTTTTGATGCAGTTAAAAAAGCCTTAAGAAAACGACAAAAAAGCCTTAAGAGTGCAGACAGCCTAAAATCTCTATTTTAAAACATCATTTTCCTGAGGCCATGCAGACTCATATCTAAGTTCTTATCATTTAAATAGACTTAATTCTAACAAATACTTACTTTCATAATGAAAAACTTTTTAAAGGTGGGACAGACATACTAGTTACGAAATGAAAGTTTACAATCACAGATCAGGAAGTATAATGAGATTACATCAAATGTGAATTTGTGTGCCTAAAGAATTCTCTTCACCTAAGTCTTACTATTTGCCTGTCGAAGAGGCAAGGGTAGAAAACGTCAGTACCTTGCTGGAACACCCGCCCGTGTAGAGCAGGCCCGGCCCTCTGCCAGGGTAACATAGGAGACGGGTGTCTCCTGTGAGCTTGGTTGTGAAGGCGTCTGCTGCAGCTCAGGAAGCAATGAAGAGCCGAGGCCCAAGGCCTCATCCATTTCCAGGAGGGCTCACTTTATGGGCTGTTGGTGATTGTAACACTATTTAGCACAGGAACTAGGAAGGAAATATTACAGATGTGATTTGGTACCATGTCAGGTAATACACAGATAAAGAGTATTCCAGAAGATGATGAAATCCAACAGTTTTCACTGCAGATCGATAAGCCTATGGATATTGGTCATTTTGCTAAATTATACTAACTGGACTTTCAGAGGAGAACTTCCTGGGAGAACTTTATTTTCCTTGGAAAGAAACATGATAACAAACTTCTGAGAAAGTTAACATTGAAAATGGACACACAAAAATGAGACAATTTGGAGGTTCTTTTGTAAGTTTGTATACTGAGCAGGCCTATGAGTTCCTTCTGCGAACTCTGAGATTCAGGGAATATGCTCTTTTATTCACAGATAGGCTGAAAGGTTTGCCTGCCAGCATGAATCCACATTAAAGGATGTCCTTAAAATGTTGACTAATAAAATTGGAGCTGCTCCAGTCTTTGTGTTCAGCTTTCTGTGAAGGAATAGAGGTTTCCTTCTGAGGTCTTTTTTTTTTTTTTTTGAGACGGAGTCTCGCTCTGTCGCCCAGGCTGGAGTGCAGTGGCCGGATCTCAGCTCACTGCAAGCTCCGCCTCCCGGGTTCACGCCATTCTCCTGCCTCAGCCTCCCGAGTAGCTGGGACTACAGGTGCCCGCCACCTCGCCCGGCTAGTTTTTTGTTTTTTGTTTTTTGGTTTTTTTTTGAGACGGAGTCTCGCTCTGCCGCCCAGGCTGGAGTGCAGTGGCGTGATCTCGGCTCACTGCAAGCTCCACCTCCCGGGCTCACGCCATTCTCCTGCCTCAGCCTCCCGAGCAGCTGGGACTACAGGCGCCCGCCACCGCGCCCGGCTAATTTTTTTTTTTTTTTGTATTTTTAGTAGAGATGGGGTTTCACCGTGGTCTCGATCTCCTGACCTTGTGATCCGCCCGCCTCGGCCTCCCAAAGTGCTGGGATTACAGGCGTGAGCCACCGCGCCCGGCCGTTTTTTGTATTTTTTTAGTAGAGACGGGGTTTCACCGTGTTAGCCAGGATGGTCTCGATCTCCCGACCTCGTGATCCGCCCATCTCGGCCTCCCAAAGTGCTGGGATTACAGGCTTGAGCCACCGCGCCCGGCCCCTTCTGAGGTCTTATACATAACCCAGTATATCTGCTGTCTAAAGGATGAGTTTTGTCAAGAAGTTGAGTTAAAAGGAGAAATCTTTTGAATAATTCCAATTTGCAGTTGGTTAAGGGTAATTATTGACTTTAAAAAAAAGCATTTAAAACGTTGAAAACCTGAATGAACTTAATTGATAACTGAAAGAGCACATGACGTTATATTAACACATACTGACAAAACAGGAATTCAAAGCAAAAACTGAACTTCGAGAAAAAGGAGGTCACAAATGCTTCATTAGTGATGTTGAGTCAGGGTTATAATTTGAGTTCTCAAACATAATTATAGATTAGTACAGCAATATTGGTGTATGAATGAGGGAAAGCTTTGTTCTGAAATACTTTATATGAAAAAGTATTGATTGGATTCCAAATCTAGTCCCATTAGCCAAAAAAATTGTCAACATTACATTTGTCAGTGAAAAAGGGGTTGATACATAGAATGAACATGTGCTTGAGGTAGAATTGTGAGCACTGGAGCCGTTCAGATCCTCTATAATGACTTTTTACCAAGTAGAAAAAAAATGCCATTTGCTTTCCGCTGCTTGTTCAGTTTCTCACTGATGGTGACAGTCTGTTTTGAAGAGATCATCGTTTTGAAGACCTAATTGGGGATTGCATGTAGCTGCTTCACTATTAGTATTAGGATGAAAACTAATATTAAAGAGTCCTGAGCGTGCCAAGATTTTGGTAACATCCTTTTTGTCACTTGACCCTGTCTCGCCTGTGATAAGGTGATGTACCATGGATATCTGTTAGAATGGATCTGCTTTCCAAACCTATGTAGTACAATTGGAAATATACAAGATCTTTGCACAGCATGGTCTGCTTTGCCAAGGGTATCTACAGAGTAAATGGTAGGTACTGATAAATATATACCATTGTGTGCCACATAGGGACGTTCTAGGCAAGGATAGACAGCATATATGACGGTGGTCCCACAGGATTACAACGAGACTGAAAAATTCTTAGCTGTTAGCAAAACACCATAGCAAAACACATTACTCATGTTCTTGTGATGATGCTGGTGTAAACACCTCTATTGCCATTGTATAAAAGTCTAGCATATAAAATTACATACAACACCTAAACTGGGTAATGATAATGAATGTTACTGGTTTATGTAATTACTATACTATTTATCATTATTTTAGCATGTATTCCTTCTACTTATTTAAAAAAAAAAAAAGTAAACTGTAAAACAGCCTCACGCAGGTCCTATTCCAGAAGGCACTGTTATCACAGGAGAGGACAGCTCTGTGTGTGTTACCACCCATGAAGACCTTCAGCTGGGACAAGACGTGGATGTGGAAGACACTGATATTGACGATCCTGACCCTGTGTGGGCCTAGGCTCATGTGCGTGTTTGTCTTGGTTTTTATTTATTTATTTATTTATTTATTTATTTATTTATTTTTTGAGAGGGAGTCTCGCTCTGTCGCCCAGGCTGGAGTGCAGTGGCCGGATCTCACCTCACTGCAAACTCCGCCTCCCGGGTTGACGCCATTCTCCTGCCTCAGCCTCCCGAGTAGCTGGGACTAAAAGGCGCCCACCACCTTGCCCGGCTAGTTTTTTGTATTTTTTAGTAGAGACGGGGTTTCACCGTGTTAGCCAGGATGGTCTCGATCTCCTGACCTCGTGATCCGCCCGTCTCGGCCTCCCAAAGTGCTGGGATTACAAGCTTGAGCCACCGCGCCCGGCCTGTCTTGGTTTTTAACAAAAAAGTTAAAAAGATTTTTTTTGATAAAAAGTTTATAGAATAAGAATATAAAGAATATAAAGAAAATATTTTTCACAGCTGTGTTTTAAGGCAAGTATTATTACAAAAGAGTCAAAAAGTTTATAAAGTAAAAAGTTACAGTAAGCTAAAGTTAATTGATTATTGAAGATCAAGAAGAATATTTTAAAAATGAACTCAGTGCAGTGTAAGCATTTATAAAGTCTGTGGCAGATGTGCAGTAACGTCCCAGGCCTTCATATTCACTCACTACTCACTGATGTGTCCAGAACAGGTTCCAGCCCTGCAGCCTCCATTCATAGTAAGTGGCCTATACAGGTATACCATTTTTTTCCTTTTATACCATATTTTTATAACACCTTTTCTACATTTAGATATGTTTAGCTACACAGCTACCATTGTGTTCCAGCTGCCTACAGTGTTCAGTACAGTAACATGCTGTACAGGTTTGTAGCCTAGGAACAATAGACTTTATAGGCTAGGTGTGTAGAAGGCTACACCATGTAGGTTTGTGTAAGTCCAGTTTATGATGTTTGCACAATGACAAAATCACCTAAATGATGCATTTCTCAGAACGTATTCCTCTCATTAAGTGACACATGACTATAAAATAATAGATTTCACAGAATATTTGCTGTGGAGAAAAACCTTACAAGCATTATGCAATGGGAGGTGTTTAAAATTAACATCAATAGGACCAAAGATAGAGAGCATGTAACTACTGGTTGCCTAAGAGAGAAGTTTGACACTCAAGTTATACCCACTCTCTTGATTCTTCACTTTTTGGTCAGGCGTCTCTTATGACTATGCTAAGAAACAATACTGAAGATAACTCTGTAAGCTCTTGCTTTTAAGAATGTGCCAATATGTCAAGGTATCTGCTGGAACCCAAGAAACTGAGGGATGGTTACAGTGTTCTAAGGACCAAAATAATAATGGGAATGGCCCAAACGGCATAGGGGAAGAAGGCTCACCAGGTGAAATGGAAGCATTTTGGCTAAATGGTGAATCTAGCCAGGCTTAAGAGCCTCCCTCAGAGAAGTCATTCTAAAGACTTAGCTGGAAGAGATAATGATTTCAAAAATGGATGATGTGTTGAGGAAATTTGCAAAGGTCAGCGTCTCACAGGGCACAAAAAATGGTAGTTTACATTCCAGTTTAACAGGCAGTCCTGATATCAGCTACATCAGAAATTATCCCAGACATGTTTGATTCAATGATGGGCAGCTTGGGCTAGATGAAAGATCTGTTCTGGCTTTGGACTGGGATCCTGAGTTAAAATGCCATAGAAGATTTTGAAAAATATGGAAACATAGAATATAACCTTCCTTAAAAAAAAAAACAAAAACAAAAACAAAAAACTTGCGAAATTAAGACTGCCTTAGATCCTTTTCAACAAAAGAAAACTAAGTGATAAAGATTCCTGGTATCCAAGTCATCAAGAAGCCACTAAGAAATTGGATGTATGATCCCTGCCTCCAGTAGCTGTTGCATCTCAAGTGATTTTTCTTACAGTAGATCATTGAGAGACAAGTTAGATACCTTAGTTGATTTTCCTATCAATGACTTGGCTGTATTGGAATTTCTAATTAATCCAAATGCAAGGCCTCGCTGCTATAATTTGATGGCTGTTTTCAACCACTATGGAGGGATGAGAGGAAGGCCCTATACTGCTTTTGCAAAATAGGCATGGTGGAGATGGGATTATTTTGATGATTACTGTAATGTCTCAGCTGCATCTGAAGGCTAGACTGTGTTCAAAGCCGTATGTGAACTCTTCTACTAGAGAGAAGACCCTTGTGGTGGAACTGGCTTGTCGCCTCCACAGGCATCCCATTTAGAAAGTGAGGAAGATGGCAGTGGCAATGACAATGATACAGAAAATGAAAACATACAGTGTGTAATGAAGGTCCCTAAGTCCATAAAGGAGAGATCTTCCTGCTGGTGGTATCTGTTGGAGCAATGAAGTTACCTACTACCTTCAAACAGATGTCTGAGATGGGGGTTTCAGGGGACCAAATGTAAACCCTTTATCTGATTTTAACTTGTGTAGTACTTGAAGTGAGACACAATGAACACTTTAATAGAAATTGCCTCTCAATCCATTTATACTCTTGAATTACAGGTTACATATATATAGGAATGTAAAAATAAGGTCATGTTTAAACAGTCCAAATCTCCCATGTGAAAAGACTGAAAGGATCGTTAAAGATTGCATGTATTCTTAGTATTTACTGTTTCCCATAACGCATAGTATCCTATCCTTCTGATCATCAAAAGATCATGGAATGAGTATTTTCATTGAGTTCCACGTCCAGGTGATGTTCTCTGCATATGCCGTGACGGCAGAGGTTGGGAGGCTCCGCTCTGGGAGTTTTTTGGCCCCTCAGCTCCTTGTCACTGTCAATACTTTACTTGCCTCCTTTCTGGACACTTGCCCAGCCCCTGGATTAACTGCTGCCTTTCTATGGCTCCCATCACATTTTTTTGGTGACTTGTATACACATTTCTACTTTGTGGTACGCCAAGCTCTTTGGCATCCCAGCACTGGTCCCTGGGAAATCCATTTCCATCCTGACTGCCCCAGGTACCATTCAGGGTTTTCAGTTTTCCTCCTGTTGCGTTTGAGTGGATTCTTACACGTGCCACTGCACAGAATTCGTTTTGGGCAAAGTTGGGAAAAGTAAGGGTAGCTTTCTAAAGCTTTGCTGCCATCTTGTGGAAGCTTGTTGAATCACAGCTGAATTTTGCCTTTAATTTATTTTCAGTTAAATGGTTTACGAATAAGTTCCAAACCTTTTAAAATATGGGGAACCTTCCCTGTCATCCCCCGATAATTGTTATTTTGTAGCAGCTTTATTGAAGTGTATTCATGCACCATGCAAGTCACCCATTTAAAGTGTACAATGGGTTTTTTTGGTATATTCAGAGTTGTGCAACGATCACCACAATTTTAGACCATTTCATCACCCTAAAAATAAATCCATTTTCCCCAGCCCTAGGCAGCTTTCTGTAGATTTGCCTGTCCTGGACATTTCATATAAATGGAATTGCTGTATCATGTTCAACTTCTGTCACCTAGCATGATGTTTTCAAGACACATCCATGCTGTAGCATGTGTCAGTGCTTCATTCCTTTTAATGGCCAAATATTCCATTGTATGGGTATACCACGATTTGTTTGTTCATCAATTCATTCAACATTTGGGTTTTTTTTTTTTGGCTACTATGAACAATACTACTATGAACAATCTGTGTACAAGTTTGCATGTGAACACTTTCAGTTCTCTTGGGTGTATATGTAGAAGTGAGATTTCTGAGTCAAATGCTAACTTTAACTTTTTAAAAAACTGCCAGACTGTTCTAAAGTGGCTGAGCCAGTTTACGTTCCCATCGTCAATATATGAGGGTTCCAGGAGTTTTATTTTTAACATCCTTAAAAACACTCCTAATACTAAGACGCAGATTTGAATTCACTGAAGCTTTTCTTCAACTTTTAAAAGAAACTGTGTAAGTACAGCAGTATGTGTTCATTATAGAGAAATACTATCCTGAGAAGTTTAAAATCATTACCAATTATTCCACCATCCAGAGATTTAGTATTTCTAGAGTACTTTATATGTGCATGGATATATTTTAGTTTTACAAAATGGGATTTCACTATATACATTTTTTCCAAATTGGTATTACCAGTGCCCTATGAATGTGTATGTTGTTAATTACAACAGTCTTCACATACCTCTGGGAAAAGGCACACTTGGTATGGGGGACATTTTATTTTCTCTGGGTATCCAGAACAGTGCTTGGTGTGAGTTTGGGTTCATGGACCCTGCAAAAACTAGAGTCCACAGGCTGGGAGCTGCTGGCTTAGTGTTTAGTTGCCTAAAAAGCTACCTTACTGTCAGTTTTGGTAAGGCACAAAATTTGTTTAATTTAACCTCTTTATCTTTTTTTAAGCACTCACTGAAAATGACCGAGACAGCCAGTCGCCATTGAAGAATCCTCTGTTGTCAACGTCAAGACCCCTGGTTTTCGGGAAACCCAATGGCACGTACCTCTTTTCATTGTTGCTTTCCTCTGGGCATACCACTGCAGTGGCAGGAGGCACCGAGGTTGCCCTCACCCCTCTTCTTGTAGCAGCCCTTTTCCCTTCATCCAATGAATTATCACCAAACTCAGTGCCTTTAGAGGCCAGAAGCGCTCTGAGTGGGGGTGTTGCTGGGTGGCTGCCCCTTGCCCCCACCACCAAGTTCCTTCCTCCTGTTTGCTGTTTCATGTGTCCTCTTAGAGCAGAAGTCTCCCAATTACCACCAACTGACTCTCCAGGGGAATCTCTTGCTTTCCAGTTTTGTACGGAATTCGCTTAGTGGAATTCCTCACCCCCTTGCTTCCCTCTCCTACAGTTTCCTTTTTGCTTTCACTGAACTTATTTAAATTAAACTACATGTTGTTTTCCTTTGTTTCAAGGTGATGCAGTTGATTATCAGAAACAGCTGAAGCAAATGATTAAGGATTTAGCCAAAGAAAAAGATAAAACTGAGAAAGAATTGCCCAAAATGAGCCAGGTATGGACTTTCTTCAGTGCAGAGAATTAACTTTCTTTTAATTTTTTTTGAGACAGAGTCTCGCTCTGTCGCCCAGGCTGGACTGCAGTGGCCTGATCTCCGCTCACTGCAAGCTCCGCCTCCCGGGTTCATGCCATTCTCCTGCCTCAGCCTCCCGAGTGGCTGGGACTACAGGTACCTGCCACCTCACCCAGCTAGTTTTTTTGTATTTTTTAGTAGAGACGGGGTTTAGTCATATTAGCCAGGACGGTCTCGATCTCCTAACCTCGTGATCCACCCGCCTCGGCCTCCCAAAGTGCTGGGGTTACAGGCGTGAGTCACCGCGCGCGGCCATACCCAACCATTTTTCTATTCTTGGAATGATTGTGTAGCTAGATTCCACCTGAAGCACCTGTCCTCACATTACATATTCTCCATTTCAGCAGCAGTGTCTCAGATTACACTGAGAAACCAGGCATTACTGTTCCATTTCATTTTACATTTAGATACTGCATGGCCTTCCCACCATAGGACACGCCCTAACTTTATAGCTTTCAGCTGTTCCCAGTATTTTCCTATTATAAACTCTAGCTTAAAGATCCCTACAGATAAATCTGTACATTACTGTGGTTTTTTTTTTTTTGAGATGAAATTTCGCTCTTGTTGCCCAGGCTGGAGTGCAATGGTGCAATCTTGGCTCACCACAACCTCGGCCTCCTGGGTTTAAGCGATTCTCCTGGCTCAGCCTCCCAAGTAGCTGGGATTACAGGCATGTGCCACCACACCCAGCTAATTTTGTATTTTTAGTAGAGATGGGGTTTCTCTATGTTGGTTGGGCTGGTCTCAGACTCCCAATCTCAGGTGATCCGCCCTCCTCAGCCTCCCACAGTGCTGGGATTACAGGCGTGAGCCACCGTGCCTGGCCTGCTGTGGTTTCTTGAATTGTTTTGTTAAAGGGTGTGCACATCCTCTAGGAAGGTCTACCCATTTCCAAGTGTGTGCTGAAAGTCCCAGGAATCATCACCTTGTTTTCAGAGTGGAAGGGCAGAGACTACCTTTTCTTATATTGTGTGTCTTCAAAAGTACTGTCGTTTTCTCAAAGGTCACAGGTATCATGTTAAAAAAAAAAAAAAAAGGGACACTTCCACCCTGGTTCTGCTGCTACATAAGACTTATTTCAATTTCAGAGAGAATTTATCCAGTTCTGTAAAACTCTGTACAGTATGTTCCATGAAGATCCAGAAGAAAACGATTTGTACCAAGCCATCGCGACAGTCACCACGCTGCTGCTGCAGATCGGAGAGGTGGGGCAGCGAAGCAGCAGCTCTGGAAGCTGCTCCCAGGAGTGTGGGGAGGAGCTGCGGGCCTCAGCTCCTTCTCCTGAGGACTCGGTTTTTGCAGACACTGGGAAGACACCCCAGGACTCCCAGGCATTTCCAGAGGAGGCACAAGCGGACTGGACTGTCTCCCTTGAACATATTTTAGCTTCACTTCTGACTGAACAATCATTAGTAAACTTTTTTGAAAAGCCACTGGACATGAAATCCAAACTTGAAAATGCCAAGATCAATCAGTACAATCTCAAAACTTCTGAAATGAGCCACCAATCACAGTCTGAACTTAAGCTGAGTAACTTGTAGCAAGATAGCAGCTGCTATGCACACTGGAGTCTGCCATACCAAAGCACGGACCAGACTGTTTCTTGGGGTCAGCCCTAAACCGAGATTTCAGTCTACTTTACAAATGGGGCATCTGGATAAACAACCTGACAAACTGGCCAGGGGAACCGACACAACCCTCAAGCATTTCTATGTATTCTCTGAGAATTGTCAGCGCCCTAGGGTATCCATTGGTTCACTTGGTGCCAACTTGCAATTTTTACCAGATTGGCTGAAATGGGCACTTCTGCTGTGATGGTAGTGTGATTTTGCTCAGATGAACACGATGTATCATACTAACCAAGAAGCTAAGAGAGCCCCATACTTTCATTTTTCACTTGGAATGACAATGGGAGAGGTCAGGAATCAAGTTCACGTTCAAGATCTAAGGGAGTCCACTATCTGTGCAATTGTATTTGGCTTTTTTTTGCACTGTTTCAATGCTGGTAATTGAAACCATTTTAATATATTTGGTTGTATTCACTTTACATGTCCTTCCAAAAATGTTGTGTACAAACCATGCTTTCAATGTTGGCCTCCAAGTTTTTTAATAAGAAACTTTTTGTATTTACTTGGTCCTTTTCTTTTACCTTGTAGTTAAGTGTCTTAAGCTGTAGACTGTGGCAGTGAATGGGTAAGCAGGAGACGTTGCTGCTGCCCATCCATGGTTTCTGGGTGGTGCCAACACTAGGTACACTTCTCAGCCCCACCTTGGGTGTGCCCTACATCACCAGTGGGGCTTCAGAGACCTCTTTATGGCAGCATTTAACATACAGCTTGCAAATGCTGGTGAAACATAATCCCAGCAACACTGCTTTAGGACTGAACTATTAATACAAATTTTTGTTATTGATACCTTAAGGAACTTTACTTCTGAACCTTGGCTCCAGGTAAAACAGGGCCATTACAAATGAGTTAAAATATGCATCTGGTTATCTCACCAAAAATCAATTATTTTAGAAGACAACTATATTCAACATAGATGTAGGCAGAAACTTAAAAGACGTACTGCCACATTAATTTCATTAAATTTAAGATGCTACAAATAGTATGTCATTTTAAAGTTGTTTCCTAAAATGTTATGATGCCAATGGCAAATGGATTCTAAATCCTGGTTTCTGGAAAAATGCTTATCTTTGAATTAGCAAAACATACAAGTAGAATCATTAACAATATGCCTTCAGTATCCCAACTACCCACAACAGTGGTTCTAAAACTAGGTTGCAATTTGAAATCACCTTTAAAAACCTGCCTAGACCCTGTTCACAAATCCAACCCCGGGGGATGGGGAGAAAGCAACACAGGCAATCAATGTGGGAAAAGCTCTTCAAATGATCCCATAATTAGGATAGGATATACAAGCACATTATGCTGTAACTAAAAAGAACCAAAACAAAGTCAATTTTATAACTTTATTTGATGTATTTGATGATCAGCGATTAGTTCTCATCCACATTGACTGTCTGTAGATCTGTAAAGAAAATGACAGTCAACTTCCACACCCACATCACATTTCATATTTCAACTCTAAAAACCTTTTGTAGACGGGTCTGGGCGTGTAGCATTCTATTTTCCACAACCTTTTTACATCCCAGATATGGGCCAGTTTTGCATTCTTTAGCATCTTCCCACACCAACACACAATTTAAAAAGGGTACAATGATGTGTGTCACCCCTAGCTTAACAGATGAATTCACATTTTAACGGAGGTAAGGACATTTTTCTAATGAACTTAAATGGCTTTATGGGATGGAGAACTTACTTTTGAAAGTGGTAACAGGTACATAGGTAACCAAAGTATAGAGCTTATTTGGTGAATCTTCATCCTCATTACGTTTTCTGGACAGCCGCACACGGATTCGGTATGGGACATTCCTAATAAAAACATAATTGTGTTGCTAAAGTCAATGCCTCCTTTCAACCAAGCAGCCACTAGCTGTGTTCACATATCTCAGATCCCTGCTTCTAATGCTGTCCTTTGCTCTACTCTGACCAACCTAGAACTTACCAGTTCCCTGGAAAATGAAACATAACCCCCAGATGCACATTAAATGCTGTTACCACAGGAGGGATGCCTGTCTGAAGATATGTTAAGGTAGCCACCATTGATATTCAACCAATTAATCCTACGCAGATATCTGGGTCCAAATGTGTTAGTCTTTTGTCTATCACCAGAAACTTGTTACGTGATTTTTGTTACATTAAATTGTGAAGGCCAGGCGCGGTGGCTTAAGCCTGTAATCCCAGCACTTTGGGAGGCTGAGGTGGGTGTATCATCTGAGGTCAAGAGTTTGAGACCACTCTGGCCAACATGGTAAAATCCCCATCTCCACTAAAAATACAAAAAATAAGAGCCAGGCGTGGTGGCTGCCTGTAATCCCAGCCACTTGGGAGGCTGAGGCAGGAAAACAGCTTGAACCCAGGAGCTGAACGTTGCAGTGAGCTGAGACTACACCACTGCACTTCAGCCTGGGCAACATTAACTCCATCTCAAAACAAAAAACACTGTTAAAAACTCTGCCACAGGCGCATATTCAGTTTATCTCCACATGCAATCCCCTTGTCTTATCTCATCCTCTCTCTAGCATCACAGCTGATTCTCTTTCCTCTATCGATCTTAGGATGTGCCGGGTATTGTTCTAGGCCCCGGATTCCTATAAACTCAGGACCTCTTTTGGCTCCTGTAATCCCATTCCTCTTATCCCAAGGCAGGCATCGGAGGACACCTCTTCTGCTGCACCCTTAAATGTCCACCCACAGAAGAGCTGGGTCTCAGGTCCCTGTCTTGTTCATCTCACTTAATCCTAAGTTTTAAATACCACACAGATGCAGACAGTCCTCCCCGCACCCGTTTCCAGAATCAAGTAGTCCACACTGTCACCATTCCTCTAGCTGCCCTTCACTCCACTTCTGTTCTGGCACCTCATGACATCCTTTAAAGCACAAGCCTCCCCTGTTTTCTGGTTCCACTTTAGAGCAGGGTCCCCCAACACCAGCACTAACACCTGGGCTAGGCAACTCTTTGAGGGAGCAGCCCCATGAATTGTAGGGTGTTTAGTGTCCCTGGCCCATAGTATCCCTCAGTAGTGACAACAACAAACACTGCCCCTGCCACAACCCCGAGGAGGACAGGTAAACTGTCCCAGGCCAAGAACCACTTCTCTCATGGTGGACTTGCCTTGCTGTCTAGAGCTACCCTACATGGTCAGCCCTCACCCCTCCCTCCTCCTCCACTGGGCTCAGTCATTTATTCCACCCTACCTGCACTCACCACCCTGCTCCCAGATCCCGCCAAGCTTCCTCTCTGTGCAATGCTCTTTCCCACCCTACACTGCTGGCTCCTTCACTTGGGTCTCAGTTCATAAGCCATTAAATTAAGGGCTTCCCTGCAGATACTACCCAACCTAAGTCACAGTCACAGTATTTTTTTTTATACTTCCACGTGCACTAACCAAATTACTGAACTGATACGGGCTCTTGCAGGGTAAGTGAAGCTGGTGTCATTGCAAAAGTTCACCTTCAAATACAGATAACTTTAGCACCTTATTCCTTTGGCCCAGACAGCTTTGTTGAGCCTGGTATCAATGCGCACATCTGGAGTTCCCATCTCCTTCATGGCAAATTTCCGAATCTCTTTGAGTGCCCGAGGGGCACGCTTCTTGAAGCCCCTACGATTCAAACATAAAGTGAACAAATTAAAGGAGCACGAAATTAGGTACATGTAAGAAATCCTCAATGTCATTGAGAGGCTCCTGGAAACTGACTTTAAGCAATGTCCCATTTAACAAAACCAAGTTTTTACAGCATACAGTAGGCCAGTGTGCTTCAAGCTCAGTGAGGACTTACTGTAGATGGTATGTCCTCCTAAAACCAGCCTAAACCAAACCTTCAACTAGGCAGTAACAATCTTTTTTTCCCACCAGTGTGTAATGCCCAGCAACTAGCATAATACTTAGGACAAGAAGATGCATAATCCACTTTCTGAAATCCTCAAAATATTAAATTTGATTAAATGTCATGTCTTAAGACAGGACATGTTTTTGGAACAGATCATTCAATGCTATTAACTTCATCTATGCTTAAAGAGCAGGGGCCTGAAATGTGCAGGCAGGTTTCTTCTTGAGTATGATGAGGGCAACAGTTAACTCTATGAACGCATCAAGCAAGTTCACTTCACTTAAATACTTAAACATCCAGAAGTAAAAGGTAGTAGAAATAACAGCAGTTGGCAATCCGTTGTTCTTCACACAGCTTATGTAAGCAACCTATTGGTTACAGCTGACGGTATCTAGTACTACAGAGAAAAACAAACCAGGGAAAAGAGAAAGCATTAGGGAAAGGGGCTGCAGGTTTCTCTAAGACGACCAAGGTAGGCCAGGTGTGGTGGCGGGCTCCTGTAATCCCAGCTGCTCCAGAGGCTAAGGCACGGAGGCGGAGGTTGCAGCGAGCCGAGATCGCGCCACTGCACTCCAGGTTGGGGACGGAGCAAGACTCCGTCTTAAAAAAAAAAAAAAAAAAAGGGTGACATTGGACTCAAGGTCTAAAGGCAACGAAGCATTTATTTGTGGAAAAAAACATTCAGGCATAGGGAAAAATAAAAGAGTAAAAATTCAACAAAGCAGCTACTTTGAAACAGAAGCACGCCCGGTATGATTAAGCGGGTCAGCCAATGTGGGATCATGGCAAGAACTCTTGATTTCTAACCTAAGATAGACCGATGCAGGATCTGAGAATAGATCCCTACGTATGTCTGGGTAGGGAAGGGAACAGGAGCAGGGAGCTGCTACTGTCAACATTCCGGTAAGAATGGGGACGGTCAGAAAGACCAACGCAGCTGGTCAGACGGTGAATGTATTCGGAAAGCAGAGCCCACAGGATTTGTTAAATTGCCAATGAATGAAATAGGGAAGGCCACAAGAGGAAGAGATTGGGGTGGAGATGATTCGGCGCATCTCTGAGAGTGACAACCAGACGCATGAGTTCGAGCCCCAGGGCGGCTACAGGGATACTCACACTCCATGGATGCGCTTGTGAATGTTGATGGTGTATTCTCGGGTCACCACCTCGTTGATGGCAGAACGGCCCTTTTTCTTCTCGCCACCCTTCTTTGCGGGAGCCATCTAAATGCAGGCGACAAGGAGGCTCAGAGCAGAGTTGAACAAGCTCAAGCCAAGTCCTCCCTCCCAGCCTCACGCGGTCACTCTCGGGGCGCTTCCAGGTGCTGAGAGTCTGGCCAGGCTAAGTCGGTCACCCAGTGGCCCACGCACCCGCGCCCCTCAGACACCTCCGACCTGGAAATACCTGCCGCCCCGGCTCCCCTAAGCCCGGACACTTTCCTCCTCAGGCTTCGGGAGCCCTTAAACGCAGCGTGTATTCCCATTTCCCACAACCGGAGACCCGGGCTAGCTCGGGAGAGATTTTGCGGTCCCAGTTAACACAATCCCAAAGGAGGATGGGGCCGGATTCCAGAAGCCCAGACTCCGCCACCCATACTCACTCTGCCGGGTCCAAGCTGGAAAGGAAGAGCGCGAAGTATTGTGGGAGAAGCAAAGCCGCAGTTGCAAGTATAACTTCCGGGTCGCCAGGCAAGGGGGTGTGGCTAGGGAAGGGGAGAGACGAGGCTGTGACGTCAGCGGCGCGCGCCGAAGTGGGGACAGCGAAAGGGCGTCGGGGCGGGGCCGCGCCTTTGGGCCGCGAGCTCGAGTCCCGCTTCTCTCCGACGGAGTCCGTCTGGCTCCGCGAAGGAACTTGCGTCTCGTGTCTAAGTCTTCGGATAAAACCAAAACCCAGGCCTACAGATGTATGGGAGCAGGGCCAGGGAGGGAGACTTTCGTTTGTTTTCCGCATTCATTCATGCATCCGACCAACACTGACTGAGCCTGAGTCGAGCGAGGTACCTGGCTGGCGGTCCCAGAGTCAGACGCAGCCCGGCGTTGGAGGTGCTTGCGTCGAGCAGGGCCGGCACGGGATTGCCAGTCTTTGCTGTCAAGGGCGGTGGAGCCACAGGCCTGTCGCGTCGTGCCGGTGCATGGGTGACCGAGTGGGTTGGATATGACCCGAGAAATGACAGATGTGAGATGACACGACAGGGAGATCTGAGGAGGTCCCCAGAGAACGGGGAACTGCGTGTCACCAGCCTAGAGATTCGGAGACAGTCAGTTGGATCTGTGGACCCATGTCTTCCTTTTTCTTGACGAACTCCCTTCTTTCACAGGAGCGCACCATTTTTAGTGGTTTCGTAAGATGAGTACACAAGCTAAAAAGTTTCTGAGCCCTCAGATATCTGAGAATTTATTCAACCCTCAAATTTAAATTCTGGCTTAGATGGAATTCTAAATTGAAAAGAATTTCTCCCCAGCATTTTGAAGGCAGGTTTCATTGTCTTCCATTTTTCGGTGTGGTTGAGAAGTGATGCGTTATTTTTTTCTCTCTGAAAGATTTTAGGATCTTCTCTTTAAAGTTGTGAAACTTCATGATGATGGTACCTTGAATTTAAGAGAAATTTCTCAGGACGAAAGAGCTTGATGTCCCAAGTTGAAAGGGTCCACTTAATGCCTGGCACTTTGGTGAACGGGAAAATGCCCGGACCGAGTCACCCCTAACCTACTAACAGAGTTTTCAGCAGTGGACATGTTTCAGGACCTCACAGACAAGACTGGAGGCAGGCAATTTCTGGGCTGGAACAGGGACTCTGATCTCATGAGGAACCTTTGCATCCTGTATCAAGGTAGATGTTGCACTTGTAGGTTTCCCAGCAGTCCTCAAAGGCAAGAGATGGTGTTGGACAAGCAAGCCTCCCCCCATGCCTCTTATCAGACTCCAAAGGCCTTTCTAGAAACCTCCAGTCGCTTTCTGCCTGTCATTGGCTAGAACTAGGGACTCCATTTCAGTTAGGCTGGGAGAGCACATACCCGCCAAAAGCAAATGGGATTGTCATCATTACTTTGGCCTAATGATTAGTTGTGTATTTTTTGGGCTGGGCTAGACACATTGCTTTTGTTTGGTTTTTGTTTTTGTGTGTGTGTGTGTTTTTTTTGAGGCGGAGTCTCTCTCTGTCACCCAGGCTAGAGTGCTGTGGCGTGATCTCGGCTCACTGCAAGCTCCGCCTACCGGGTTCACACCATTCTTCTGCCTCAGCCTTCCAAGTAGCTGGAACTACAAGGCACCTGCCACCACGCCTGGCTAATTTTTTTGTATTTTTAGTGGAGACAGGTTTTCACCATGTTAGCCAGGATGGTCTCGATCTCCTGACCTTGTGATCCGCCCGCCTCGGCCTCCCAAAGTGCTAGGATTACAGGCTAGACACATTGCTTTTAATGCACGGAAGTGGGGTTCTGTTAACAAGGAAGAAGAGGGGCTAGCACAATTTGTTTCAACCCAATGATGCTTGCTCTCATCTCCTTTCCGTCTCCTCTTCCTCTTGCTCAGGCACCCTAAAGCCTGCCTCAGGCCTTTCATACCTCAGGGCCCTTTTCAGATCATTGTTCTGATCCTGGCTCCCTGCAATCACTCTCTGAAGATGGGATCTTGCCCCTTCTATCCCAGCACCTAGAGAGGGATTAAGGGACAGCTTTCTAGGGTACCATCCGTTAGAGGTAATAAAAGTGTTACTGTAATAAATCAGAAGTCTAGTGCCAGCTGACTCAAGTTTCCGTATAACTGATAAAATGTGAGTAGATCCTACCTCTTGTTGAAATAAATAGACCCCTCCAGTGGGAATCTACAAAACATCCCTCTAAGATGTCAACTCTCCTGCCTCACATAAAGGTTGAACAGAGGTATAATAAGGACTGTTAGGTTTGAGGACTGAAGATCATTTGCCTGCCTGGAGTTCTGCAGACGCTTCCAGCTTCTCTTTCCCTCTCAAGCCCCAGGGACCAGGCCAGTGACTGCTGAGCCTCAAAGAGACCAGAACCACATAATACGAACTTTGTAACTCTCTGGTTAGCTGGGCTAATCACTCACATGTTTTTACTTTTACTGATTAGCAGAGAATCCTTAAAATGAAACAAGATCTGAATGCTTCCCTGTGGGGGCAGCAAGAAAGTAGACAGGTTGCATTCCCGTCCACCAGCTTTAGGGGCGACAAATCTAAGGGGCTAGAGGAGTCCTCCTTGGCAGTTTCATGCTGGACTGAGCTCCAGAAAGGTCCAGTGGAACTTTCCAAGAAGCACCGCCGAAAGATTTTTAAAAGGAAAGAGGCGTGGTGGTGAAGAGGTGTTAAAGAGGTAGTGTGGGTAGCCCAGGCCTGGGAGGTCAGTGTGGAGGCTGTTTCTGTGACCCAGCTTAAATGGGGCCCAAATGAGGCAGCAACTAATATGACAGAGAGGAGAGGAATGGCACAGGAGGTATTTGAAATTAAAATCAACAGTTCATAACTGACTTCATATGGAATGTCAGTTTAGGAGAAAATGCTGAACAAAATCACATTAGAAAAGTAGACTACAGTATAATATATATTACATTGCAGAAATCAATGTGATTTCATGACTGGAAATGTTTTCAGCTCCATCACAACAGGATGACCCAGTAATAGCAACAGAGGCAGCACTTGACCCAATACCAGCTCTTAGTCTTACTCTAGGTGTCTAGATTTTAATCTCTCTTTTTTTTTTTTTTTTTTTTTTAAACTAAAAGGAATCAGGACTCCTTGGAGGTAGTTGTCTCCATGCTTTGAGATAGGAAAAATAAAAAAATCAATCAATCAGTATGGGCCTTGACGGTATTGTTCCCAGAAGGAAATCTGGAGTCTGATTTCTGACGGGCAATGCTACAAAGAGAAAAGAGCCAAACACAGGAGCCGGCTCTCACTGGCCGGGTTGTACCAATTCGAGCATGAAATAAATAACAATGGTCAATTAGAAAAGTTGAGTTCATAAAAGGCCATGAGTTCCTGTCTTCATGCTTAAAATAAAACATGACATATAAAAAAGGTAATTGTAATTTAAAAATGAGTCAGTATCATAGATGTGCCTAAGTGTGGGTAGGCACAAATCCTACAAGAGTTCTTTTCTTTTTTGTGTGTCCAATGAGCTTTTCTTTCCAGAAAAACAAAGCTGTTTGTATGCATAGTATGAAATTCATGCATGTCTGCCCAAAAAGCTGCTAACAGGTGTCCCTAGAGGATGCAAATTAGTTATTTCTCTGGGACAATAATGGCAGACTTGGAGACCTTCAGGCTGTGCCTACACAAAGTGAAGAGGGAAACCAAAGCAGTCTTGTACCAAAACAAATGTTACCAGATAATTTAGACAAGAGTGTGAAATGTCATGGCTTAGAACAGTTGGCTAGTTCCCCATGTTGCATGCACAAACAACATTTTAAAATTAATGTAATGAATTTTAGTTGAATTAGAGACAGTAGATACATTTTAACTTAGTTGAAAAGATCATAAACAGTGTACTCCCAGTTCACATTTCAGTCATTTCACATGAGCCAAGACTTTATAGTTTTCCAAATAGGTCATGGTCTTTCTGGAAATAGGACAGCATTGCAAAATAGCCTTTTAATGAGCAAACTTTAACGAATCAAAAGTTTAGGGATTAAAATTCCCATGATGAATGTGGGTTTAAAGAAATATTACACAATAAGAATTTTCTGAGTTTATCCAAATTCTGAACACGTGTAAGATTTAAGCAAAGCTAAATCAAATTAGTAGCAAGGCACACTCTGCCCTTTTTAAATGACTTCCAGCTAGAAAATCCTAGGACGATAAATATGCTGTCCATTAAAAATATTGTTCTGCTTAAAAAAATGCTGACAGCAAATTAAAATACAAATTCTTTTACAGACAAATCAGATCTAGAAACCTTTGCATTTATAAAACATGTAAAAATAGTGAATAAAGTTTCACATAGCATTTTTAAGAAGGGGGTTAATTTCTGGTTCTTTTAAAGAGTGTTTTAGTGTGCGCAAAATATTTTCACTTACCTTTTTCTCAGGATTAGAACAATTGTATGCATAATAAAACTTTTTGGATGTACTTATACGGCACCATCTCTGCCATCCAAAACCGATCCTAGTCATAGAACTGGGAAGAGCCATCCGCATTCTACACGGGAGGAGTAGGAGCAGCGAGCCATAGCAATGCAGCAGGGAAAGAACTTTGCTCTCTTGGGCCGATGCTTTTGGAAAGGGCATTGCCATTGCAGTGGTTCTCAACCACAGTACACCAGGGTACCCTCCTTCAGCCCCATGAAGCCTCATGATGGGTTGGCTGTCTGTAGTTGGCAGAAATCTTCTAGATGCTGCGGCTATGCTCCCACCCTCAACATGGCCTATGTACACATCTTATATGGAGACACACATGCTGCCCACGTCACTGATATCTAAATGTTGGTGGCGAAACCCCATGCAGTTCCAGCTGAGTGAGTTTAATGATGGGCTATAAATGAGAGCTTTGGTGGAGAATGTCTTGGTCGCCTCCATGGATTTTACCTGTGTCAAGATTAAGATGTTGGCGGGGCATGGTGGCTCACGCCTGTAATCCCAGCATTTTGGTCGGCCGAGGTGGGCTGATCACTTGAGGTCTGGAGTTCAAGACCAGCCTGGCCAATATGGCGAAACCCCATCTCCACTAAAAACACAAAATTAGCGGGGTATGGTGGTGGGTGCCTGTAATCCCAGTTACTCAGGAGGCTGAGGCAGGAGAATCACTTGAACCAGGAGGCAGAGGTTACATTGAGCTGAGATCATGCCACTGTACTCCAGCCTGGGAAAGAGAGAGAGACTCTGTCTAAAAGAAAAAAAAAAAGATTGAGATGTTTCCAGAAACTTTTTTTCTGTTTTGTTTTGCTGTCACTTCTACAGTAAACCATTGTTTTTCTGGCACAAACTTTAATACAAAGATCAGAACCTGACAGGCCGATGCAAAAACTGCAGCTCAAAAAGCTGAGCGCCTCTGCCTGACTTACTGATTGCTTGCTTTCATCTTTTCCGTATCTTTGATTATCCTTGAAACATCTTGAAATTAGAAAAAAAGAATTACTGGTGAAAAGATGTAGGCAGGGATGTATAACAAGGGACAGAGGAAATTGTACAAATTTGTTAATTTATTACAAAATTTTCACTCACAGAAAAACACAAGAAAACTTTTATACTTTTATATTTGGGAAAGGAACTGGTATCTCAGATACAAAATAATTTACACATAAGCCATACAATTTTATTTTATATAGAAATAGGTCATTATTACAACGACTGTACAATTCACTACGCTTCATCTTATAATTACATAAAATCTTTTCTTTAGAAACATCTCAACAAAACATACAAAAAAAGCAAAGTGCATTTTGAAAAGGAAAATCCAATTCTCAGTATTCTCATGAAGATATGTAGAAAGATGCAGCATTCTCACTCAAAGGGCCAGCACATGGCGGGGTCTCCTTGGGGACTGCAGTCCCCCAGGCCTGTCTGGCTTGTGAAACCTCTCCCCTCACAGGCTTGGAGTTCTCAGCAGAATTCTGGAATGTTGGCTGGCATGATTGTGCTTTGCTTTGAGTCCACCTTTGTAGTTGCAATCAATGAAGTAAACAGGAAACAGTCCAGTGTTTTATTTAGGGGCTAAAAAATCACCACCAGCATGGCATGGGGTGAAAAGCCTCATCCCATTAGGGTTTAGGCCAGAAAGTGTGAATCTGTAGCTTGGTTAATAACAACCAGCTTCTCTGATTGGTGGGCTGTTGTTGTTACTGTGGTCTCTGAACGAAGCCATGAGACCTTATTATTTTTTAAAAAAACAGAAAGTGCCTAAGTTATTTCCTCTGTGCAGCTGTGCAAATTAAAACAAAAACAACCATTTAAAAATAATGAAAAATAATCTCTTTATTCTCTCTCTCCAACAGATCTCTGACCCAGTCCTTCTCCAATACAAAGGAAAGATGATCAAGAGAGTGAAGGCCAGCTAGCGCAGATGGGCGGGCCGCAGGTGGCTAGAGCAACCAGTGCACTCTTGGGGGATGCAGCGAGATGCGCCATCTCTGAAGGTAAACCGACCAACGATGCCTACACGGGGCACCTGGTTCCTGTCCAGTATGGCTATAGAGTGTGCCCAAGAACCTCGGAGGCAAGAGAAACACGGTCAGTATTCCTGATCATTTCCACTGCAGCAAGCACTGCGCTCCAGAGATGGTTACCATCCAGGAGTTCTGAAACATATGCAGTGTGCACAAAAGCCAGGGGTTTAGTTCAGACTCCTCTCCCCATCTCCTGTGGCCACCCCCCTCATCCATTGGTTAAAGCTGATTGTGTCCCGACTTCAGTGCCGGGGCACTATCGGGGCGGCTGCTGGAGGCCTGATGACTCAGACAGACTGCTGACCCTTCGGGGAGGACGTAGGGGCTGGGGCTGTGCTGGGGGTGGTTGGGGGTAGCCCAGGGTCCCTGGCTGTTGTGAGTAGGTGGAGAGAAGTAGTGAGTCCTGCTGCTCACTGTGCAAAGAGGTTGGTGCCTGTACCTAGAAAAAAAAGAACAAAGGGCTTCAGAGGTGGTTCTGATGTCTGCCCCTCAGCTGTCTTACAGGGCAGTGTGGGGCATGCTGCAGATTGAGTTAGACTATAGGGCTGTCTTTCTTGGGGGGGTCATGTGGGGAGAGGTGGCTTTGGCAAGACCTGGGGGTGTGGTGGGGATGGGGACGAAAGGAACCTTAGGGTGAATTCTGAAGCTAACTTCTCCGCCAATAGCGGGGGCACCTTCTGGCCCAATCAGCCTAGGCCTGTGGCTGTGGGGAATGGTTTCATAAACACGTGCACATGATCTGCATTATAGCCAGAATGTTTCTGGATGATGGAGCCTGAGGCCACATGCAGATAGTTGACAGGGCAGAATCCAAACACACATACAATTTGCACAATTTTCACTGCTGGTCCCTGATACCGTAGCTACCTCCAGATTCACCAGCACCTACTAGGAGCATCTTAATTGGAAGTTTAAAAGCTTCGACTGGCCAAAGCCTGACTTTGGAAACTTCAATCTTACCACCCACTATTCCCTTCCATGAAATCTCCTCCTGCAAGTAACCCAGCACCCCCCTGCTCTCCAAGCTGCCCAGGCACAGCTGCCCTGAACTTTTGCTCAGGCTGTCTGGCTGGAACACTGTCCCTTTATCTTCACCCTCTCCCACACTTCAGGCATTTCCTGGACATCAGACTCAGCAGTGGATGCCTTCTGAGCCCTCCCTCTTCTCAAGTCCCTTCCTCCATGAAGGCTTCCCCACCACAGCACTCCCACTCTTCCCAAATCCGAGCTTGACTGCACTCTGTGCTAACCCACCTTCTGCACCCCACCCCGAGGCCCCTAAGGGCAGTGAGTGGGCCGAAGAGCTCTCTGTATTCATAGCCTGCATCTTGTATGCAACAGGTGCATGCAAACTTGTCTGTTGCTCATTTCCCATCCAAAATCACTTCTGGGTCTCGAGAACTGACAAGATCTGCAAAGCCAAAGTCTGAGCTGACTCCCACTATGCGTGGGGTCAGGGAGATCTGAAAATTACAGCACAGATGGCTTAGCAGCATTGGAATTAAACTACATTCTAGAACTTCAAGGACAGCTATCTTCATCGCTATCTACAGTACTCAAGAGGACTCAGTCTCTGCTCATTCTCCATGGCTTTGCAGGTGCAGGTGGAGCTGCAGGCCAGGGAGGAAGCCCCCTAGGACACAGAAGGGCTGGGTGAAAAGGGGCACCCTGCACATGGGCAAGGGAAGGCCAGGCCCTTCTGGAGCTTGGCAGACGCAGACGTGTGGCTCCCACGTGAACCTGCAGACCAGTGGCTCTCACCCTCCCTGCTTTTGGCATACTTGGCACTTGCCTGAAGTGATTTTTGCCTTCTAAGTAGTGACCACATGTAAATGAGCTCCAAATTTTCCTGGCAAGCCCAATTTCACACATCACTGTATTTACTAAGGCAGGTTAATGGATCTTTAACTAAATGTGATTTAACTTTATGTTTATATAGGACTTTATAAACACACTGAAAAGTCCAACATAGTCATCAATGTTTTTTGACTTCTGCTCTAAAAACTATGAACATGTCTAGCTGCAAATCCTTGAGTAAAAACTACTTTTTTAAAAAGGAACCTTTTCAGCACATAATCACATAAGGCATAATAGCCGACTCATAATTTCACATACTCCGTAGATATAGACTTCATAACCTTTAAGCATGAAAAACAATCAAATGAGAATCTTTCTGGGGCTTACTTCTATACTAGGGATAGAACAACCTTGAAAGCAAGGGAATAAAATATCTTTGAGACTCGGGGTACGGAGTGTGGCCCGGCTCCCAGGCCTGCACGGGGGCCCCCTGGGCTTTGGCACCCACCTGCAGGTAGTGCTGTGGTGGCTGCTGCCGGGCCTGTGCGGGCTGCAGGGGTGACGGTTGGGAGGCGGGGAAGCTGGGGTGGAGCACTGCCTGCCCCATCAGCAGGACAGGCATCGGGGCGCTGCTGCTGTTGACGGGGTGTGCATCTGGATTTGGAAACACGGTCTGGCTCTGTGCGTACCTGTTTCACGTGGGAAGGAGAAAACAGGTCCTTTAAGAAAGCAGTATTGATATGACACCCAAAGCATGAGCAACAAAGAAAAAAACAAGTAAGTTGGACTTCATAAGAAACTTTTGGCCAGGCACAGTGGTTCATGCCTGTAATCCCAGCACTTTGGGAGGCTGAGGCGGGAAGATCACAAGGTCAGGAGATCAAGACCAGCCTGACCAATATGGTGAAACACCGTCTCTACTAAAAATACAAAAATTAGCCAGGTGTGGTGGGTGTCTGTAGTCCCAGCTACTCGGGAGGCTGAGGCAAGAGAATAGCTTGAACCCGGGAGGTGGAGGTTGTGGTGAGCAGAGATCACGCCACGGCACTCCAGCCTGGGCAACAGAGTGAGACTCCGTCTTAAAGAAAAAAAAAAAAAACTTTTTTGCATCAAAAGACACTATCAACACTATCAACAGAGGAAAGAGGCAGCCCACAGGGTGGGGGAAGACATTTGCATATCACATATCTAATAAGAGACGGATACAATATATAAAGAATGCCTACAACTGCACAACAAGAAACCCAAACAACCCAATCAAAAAACGGGCATGGGGCTGACATTTCTCCAAAGAGAAGCTAGAAATGGCCAACACACACATGAAAACATGCTCAGCATCACTAGCCATTAGGGCAAAGCAGATCAAAACCAAAATGAGATGTCCCTTCACACTCATTACAATGGTGATTATCAAAAAACCAGGAAGTAACAGGTGTTGCTGAGGATGCAGAGACATTGGAACTTTAGTGCTCTGTTACTGGGAATTGTCAAATGCTGCAGCCACTGTGTTAAATGTTGGCTCTGTGTCCCCACCCAAATCTCATGTTGAATTATAATCCCTAGTGTTGGAGGTGTGGCCTGATGGGAGGTGATTGATCGTGGGTGGGGACTTCCCCCTTGCTGTTCTTGTGACAGAGTTCTCCCTAGATCTGTTTGTTTAAAAGTGCGTAGCCCCTCCCCCTCTTTCTCTCTCTCCTCCCGGCCATGTGAAGTTGTGCTTGCTTCCTCTTCACCTTCTGCCACGATTGTAAGTTTCCTGAGGCTTCCCAGAAGCAGAAGCCTGTACAGCCTGCACAATGGTGAACGAATTAAACCTCTTTTCTTTATACATTACTCAGGCTCATGCATGTCTTTATAGCAGTGTGAGAATGGACTAACATGAATGTATGGTAATTCTTCAAAAAATTAAACACACACAATGACCATTCTACCATATGATCCTGCAATTCCACTTCTGGGTATATACCCAAAAGAAGTAAAAGCAGGAAACTGAAAAAGATAATTGTACATCCATGGATGTGTATAATCATATTTTGGTTTATTGTGAATAAACCACTATATAATAAACAATTATTATAAACCATTATTCACAATAACCAAAAGGTAGAAACAATCCAAGGGTCCACTGAGAGATGAATGGATTAAAAAAGTGGTTTGTCCATACAGTGGAATATTATTCAGCCTTGGAAAGGAAGGAAATTCTCACACATGCTACAACGTAAATGAACCTTGAAGACATTATGCAAAGTGAAATAAGCCTGTCACAAAATGACAAATGTTGTGTGATTCCTCTTATATGAGGGCTCTGGAGTTGTCAGATTCTTAGGGACAGAAAGTAGGATGGTGGCTGCCAGGGGCTAGGGGGAAGGGGTATTGGGGGTGGGTGTCTAATGGGTACAGGATTTCAGTTTGAAAAGGTGACAAAGTTCTGGAGCTGGATGGTGGCAATGGTCACACAACTGTGTGAATGTACTTAATGCCATGGAACGACACACTTAAAAATGGTTAAAATAGTAAAATTATGTATATTTTGCCACAATAAAACATTCTTAGGCCAGGTGTGGTGGCTCATGCCTGTAGTCCCAGCATTTTGGGAGGCCAAGGCAGATGGATCACTTGACGTCAGGAGTTCAAGACCAGCTTGGCCAACATGGTGAAACCCCGTCTCTACTAAAAATACAAAAATTAGCCAGGCATGGTGGCACATGCCTGTAATCCCAGCTTCTTGGGAGGCTGAGGCAGGAGAATTGCTTGAACCTGGGAGGCGGAGGTTGCAGTGAGCCAAGATCGCACCACTGCACTCCAGCCTGGATGACAGAGCAAGACTCCATCTCAAAAAACAAAACAAAACATCTTTTAAAAAAGAAAGAGATGGTGATGATAATGGTCCACTAACAAGGAGCAGAGAAAGGCCACTTAGGAATAATCTGGGATTATGGACAGGAGCAAATGTCTAAAGAGACTGGAGAGAAGTCTGCTTTGCGTGATGTTTTTGGAGGTGTGATTTCGCTGCCTGGGGTCATCTGTGACAGGCAGTGGGGGTTCCAGACTTCCCCTGAGGAGGCATCTGTGTGTGTGGGAGGCAGATCCTGACACGCCCTGGAGGGTGGACCGTTAGGTCATGTCTGGAAGAGACAGTCAGGGAGATGGGGAGGGTATACATTATCGATTTGACCAAAAATGGCAGTTAGAGTTCCCAGAGGAAAAACTTTCCATACTTGCCTAGTTCAGGGTGTTTTAAGCATCTCTGGAAAGTGATGTAACAAGAATTTTTGCTTCCATTTTCCTTCTTTTTTTTTTTGAGACAGTCTCGCTCTGTTGCCCAGGCTAGAGTGCAGTGGCACAATCTCGGCTCACTGCAACCTCCACCTCCCTGGTTCAAGTGATTCTCCTGCCTCAGCCTCCTGAGTAGCTGGGATTACAGG
Source organism: Papio anubis (assembly GCF_008728515.1). Classification (NCBI taxonomy): domain Eukaryota; kingdom Metazoa; phylum Chordata; class Mammalia; order Primates; family Cercopithecidae; genus Papio; species Papio anubis. The sequence continues at coordinate 101,824,143 of NC_044989.1, forward strand.
CACGTGCCATCATGCCTGGCTAATTTTTGTATTTATAGTAGAGATGGGGTTTCACCATGTTGGCCAGACTGGTCTTGAACTTCTGACCTCAGGTGATCCGCCCACCTTGGCCTCCCAAAGTGCTGGGATTACAGGCATGAGCCACTGCGCCCAGCCTATTTCCACTTATTTAGATCATTTAGGAAGAACAGGTAAAATCTGAAAGCAAAACCAGCCCACTTCCCCCCGCCTAATGATAGACATGAACAGAACTTTACAGACAGCTCCCCACCACCTGCAGGTCCCTCCTTACCCTCCTGTGACCAAAGGGAGGGCCAGAAAGTCTCAGGGGCAGAGGCTGCCTAGAAAGGTATCCTGAGGTGTGGGGAGACCCCAGACAGGGCCAACAAGGTGGACTTTGAAGATTCAGGGAGCCAAAGGGCCTGTGGCCTGGAGTTAGCTGGCCTCCAGCCCCACCATCTGCACTGTGTGGCCTTCGAGAATGTAATCTAACCCCTTGAAAGCCCAGCCTCTTCACTGGTTTTAAAAAAACAAAAACAAAAAACAAGCATGTGCCTACACCCTAGGGATTTTATCGGGATGAAATGAAATAATGAACATACAGACCCTGACCCTCAGAAAGGCAGGAACCATCTGCCGTTCCTCTCAGTGCTGGCTGAAGGAGGGCACAGAAGAAGGACTTCCAGGGAGAGGGGCCTGGCGGTGCCTGCGAGGCCTCTACATGAGGGCATCCCAGGCCTGATCGGCTAGCACCGTCCTGGTGAGCTCTGGACACGAAGTCAGCCAGTGTTAATATGAAGCGGATGTCTGTGTGATAGCTCTATTTTGGCCTCATTCCCAAGGGCCAGAAACTGTTTTCCAGCAACTTTTAAACTATTCTCCCCGTGTCTCCAGTAACCGTTGTCCCCAGGAATTAAGTAGCTGAGTAAAGCTGCTCTGGTCCTGCAAGTGCTAGTGGAGAGGAGGGTGGAGAAGGGAGAGCCGGGGCTGCTCGTCTGGGAGGGAAGGGCCCAAGGACAGTGCCAGAAGCACAGAGCACCAAGTGTGCCTGCGGAATGTCAGCTGGAGCCCGGGGGAGGGTCCTTGGGAAGGGGGATGGCGCTACACCCTCCAGGGATGTCTTCAGGGGTGAGGGCTTCAGACCTGTAAGGAAGTCGGAAGATGATGGCAAACGGCGGGGTGTGAATTGTTTCATTCAGTGCTGCTCTAAGCATGGAGCACGGAGTTTTTTCTGCTTAAATGGGACACGGTAGAAGAAAAGCTGAGGGGCACTGTCCCCTTCACAGCTGTGGGCACACTCAGACCCTGCCTTTAGTGCAAGGCTCATGTGAGTGCTGCTGGCCCAGGCGGGTGAGGCTGGCCAGCCTGGAACCACTCCGCCAGCGCTTGCCTCCTGCCTCCCGCCAGGGTCCACGTACTTGACTTGCCGTCCCGTCCTGCTGACCTCCGAGGGCTGCCTTGCGTCACAGGACCCGGGCATCATGGGCTGGATGGGCTGGCTCAGCAACAGCCTTTAAGCAGAGGTGGGGAAATAGGAAACTGATCAGCACCTGAACCACAGACCCACTGGTCGTGGCAGCACTTGCTCAGCCTGCCTGGACCCTTTATGGTTGACCCTAATCCCCACTCCCCTGGCTTCATTCTCAGAGGATGACGGACGCAGTGGGTAACTTCCTCTGGACCTCAGGACCCCAAGGCCTGTCCTCTGCTTCCTTAGCTGAGATCAACTGTGGACACTTTAGAATCTGTCTGAACTCTGCCTCCGTCTAAAGCAGAAAGCTGAAATGAATGGGGTAAAATGATGGCTGGGTTATCCTTCAAACAAGGGCAGTCTCGTACCTGAGCTGCCGATCATGGCTGAAGTCTGGGCTGGGCTGGCACTGGCTGGCATCCTGGGAGGTGGAAGCAGGTGTGGTCAGATTCAGACTTGGCGGGAGCACAGCTGTGGCGCTGCTGAATGGGGACACTAGGCTGCTCCCAGAGCGGCCGCTGCTCTGCATTAGCTGTGAGCTTCTCATTGGCTTTGGACCCTGGAGCATCATTTCAATGAGAAAGGTAAGACTTGGACGCAACCCTGGGGCCATCTCTCCAGGAAACCTCCCAGTGTCTCCTCCTTCTACCTACCCTTGCCTTTCCTCTACATCAGAACCTCCCAGCTACTGAATTGCTTTGATCTTGTGACTGTCTTCCCCGTTGGACTGTATTTGAATCCCTTGGGCCTAGGACAATGCTGGACTCCAGGCAGGCAAGTAGCAAATGTGCCTCGAACTGATCTACTTTCTGCTTCAAATTCTACTGCAGACATGTGGTCCTCCTGGCTGTTTCTGCAGCTCACCAGGCCTACTCCTGCCCTGGGCCTTTGCACAAGCTGACGGCTCTGTGGAATGCTCTTCCCCTGACATTGGCTGGCTCATTCTTTCACCCCCTCAGGTCTTGACTCAAATATCATCTTCTTCACGAGGCCTTACCTGGCTACCTCTTTACACCTCCAGCCCATTCCCGGCCCTCACCAGCATTCCTGTACCGTTGGACATACTCTAATTTTCATATGTTTGTCTCTTTCCTCACTTGGAACAGAGATTCTTTTTTTTCTTTTCTTTTTTATTCACTGCTTTCCCTCAGTGCTCAGAATTTCGTGCCTGGCACGCAGTGAGCTGAGTGGAGTAATAAAGGAGTGAGGAAGTGGGCCTGCACCTGCTTTGGGTTCTCTGTCTGTTTCACTGATTGTCCATTCATCTGATAACACAGTGCTCTCATTCTTAAAGTTTTTACAAAATTTTCCAATATCAGACAGTATAAATCCTTCCTCAGTTTTCTGTTTTCCAAAATTTTCTTAGCTCTTCTCACCTATTTTTCTGATGACCTTTTAAATCAAAAGGCTGCATTTTCAAGCAAAACCCTTACATTTGAAGAAAGATGTCCTAAACACTTCCACATGTGTCCTTATCCGTATTGTGCTGCAAGTTATCTAAGTTCCCAGATTCTCTACTGAACTGCAAGCTCCTTGAGGCCCGGAGAGCTCTTGCTCATCCCTGTTCCCTGGGTCTTGGTGAACTCAGGAGCTCAACTGACGTTTACCAAAGCCACGAGGGCATGGGAATGTGAGGCTGGGGGAAAGGCTGCCTTCCCATCTGTCATCCTCCAGGAGCGCTGCTCCAGACTTCTCAATTCCATTCAGTTTGAGTGCCATTTATCTGCTGGCAATTTCGTCCAACTGCAAGGTCACTGGTGGCTTGGAATAGGTGGAAATGGCTGCAAGGGTTTGGCAAGTAGTCTGGGGGGCCTGGAGAAGCAGGGAGGCCTGGAGGGGCAGGGAGGCCTAGAGGGAGCAGTAGGGGCCTGGAGGAGCAGTGGGAGCCTGGAGGAGCAGGGAGGCCTAGGGGAGCAGTGGGAGGCCTAGAGGAGCAGGGAGGCCTAGGGGAGCAGTAGGGGCCTGCAGGAGCAGGGGGCACCTGGAGGAGCAGGGGGTGCCTGGAACAAGGGACAGTGAACAGCAGTGGCTGCTCACATGGGTAATGGTTAACACCAGAGTAGATGGCGAGGACTGTGGACGTTGAGTGTTGGGACATTCAGCTGCCAGTGGCTCTCTGGGATGGCCATATCTGCCTCCAACCCTAAGTCAGCATCAAAGGGGAACGTTTCAGCTGAATGATATCTTTAAGCACAAGAGCAAGGGACTGAGGTGGGCGTTTATAAGACACAGAAGGAAGCCAATACAACTTGGGGTTTCAAAGTGACTTTAACAGAAGAAGGAGAAGGCGGCTCACTCCCAAATCTACCCGCAGTCCATAAGGGAACAGGGCAGCAGGCCTCAGGTCACGCAGGCTGCAGCCATCAAGTATGTCCCAAACTGGAAGAGGGTGTCTGCTCTAGAGGCAACGAGTGAAGCTGGCAAGGGCACATTTACCTGGGTTGATATCACACTTGATTCTCTGAGCAGGTGCTGGCTTGTGACCTGGGCAGAGGAGATCTGCCCTGGAAGTTGGGGGCCCGTCCCGAGCTGGGGCTGAGTCACTGCGGCTGACCTTTGCTGTAGCTGCTGCTGAGCCTCGGGTCGCTGGGTGCTACTGAAGCTCAGGGATACAGCTGGCTGCTGCAGGAACATCTGGGAGAACAGAAATGCTGGTGAAGTAGGGGTCATGGGTACCTCACCAGTGTGCACCTTCTTTGCATTCCCTGTGCCCAGTAAGAACTTTCTTGCTCTGAGCTTCCTAGAAATAGTTCATTTACTCCACTGGTGAACATGAAGCACCTGTGATGCCCCAAGCTCAGTGCAAGGCACTGGCCACAGAGCCAGGGGCTGGAGACACTCTCTGCCTTCATGAAGGTTACAGGCAAGTGACTGAGGCCTAACAGTGTGAAAGCTGTTTAGACCGAGATGTTCTCTAAATAATGTGATGTACTTGTTTAGAGTCTAGGTTGGCTTACCAGCTTCTTACTAGAAGGGAGCGATACCTGGTGAGTGGAATGCGTGATGCAGTAATGATAACATTGCATCATGATAATAGGGGCAGGGGATGGCTCCCCTGTGGCCTGGGCCACATTGCCCCTGCAGTACGACCAGGCTTTGTATTTGCCCTTCAATCTCTGACTAGTGACTAGTGTCTGTACCCACGCTGCTGTTGAGAATCTTCCACCCAGTGCTCTCAGCTGAGATGGCAGATCTCTCTCATTAATTAAGGGACCACATTCCCAGGCAGGCCAATAAGCATGGATATGATCGCATAACATCAAGTCCGTGCACTTTAATACTATGTTCAAGTTTTATAATCATCATGATCATCTCTGTGTTTTGTTACCTAAGATGTCTCAGAGACATTTAAAAGTCCACGGTATATTAGCTTGGCGGTTTTAATTTGAAAGATTTAAGAGAATTTGGGGTGTTATTGAGAATCCCGATTTAGTTCAAATAAGTTTGGTGTATTTGATTTAAAACAGTTGTTTACGCCAGGCACTGTGGCTCACGCCTGTATTACAGCATTTTTGGAGGCCAAGGCGGGCAGATCACTTGAGGCCAGGAGCTTGAGACCAGCCTGGCCAATGGTGAAACCCCATCTCTACTAAAAATACAAAAATTAGCCGGGCGTGGGGGTGCATGCCTGTAATCCCAGTTATTCAGGAGGCTGAGGCAGGAGAATCGCTTGAACCTGGCAGGCGGAGGTTGCAGTGAGCCGAGATTGCGCCTCCAGCCTGGGTGACAGAGAGAGACTCTGTCTCAAAAAATGAATAAATAAATAAAAGTAAAACAGTTGTTTAGGTGCTTAGAAAGATTTTACTTCTTAGGTTTGTAAGTCTGCCTTGTTAGCTACATAAAATGTTTGAAAGATTCAGATAAACTAAATGTGTAAATGAATAGCTTTGGTAGATAATGTTGATTATTCACAATCAACTTATCAGCTCATTGAACATAAATAAAAATCTAGTGAAAGCATTGCTCTTTTTAGACCAAATCAGTACATTCATGAATAAAACAGAATCTGTCAGTGGACTCCAAAGTTTTAAGAAAGACAGCTTTTGGAATTTTAATAATAATTTAACGAAAGACCTGAAACTGGCTTTTTAAACAAAAATACCTCTTGGGTATTAAAAACATCAGATGGCATTGTGTCTGTCATGATTCTCAACATGTGCTGTTCCAGTCCATCAGGCCCTTAGCTTGCAGTTCTTTAGGGGGAAGGCTCTCTGGCTCCCAGCCTCTGATGTTTTTCACCCCATTCCTGTACTCAGTGCGGTCCCACCTCATATGCAGTACAGGACCGACAGGCTGACATCTGCTGAGTGTCAGCGCAGGTTTGGAGAGGCAGGCGAGGATCCCACCCTGCAGGCGTGCTGGGGAGACTTATGGATCAGTTCGCTCACGCGTCTGCTTCATGGGTGGGGTCGAGCCACTTACCAGAGGCCCGAGATGGGCAGATGGCTAAGCTGGGGCTGGGTTCTGATCTTTCTTCATCCCACGGGACCTCCCCAAACTCCTCTCATGCCCCACCCACCACAGAGAAGCCTGCAGTTTTGAAATGAGGACTCCTCGTCACTTTAGAAATTAAGAAGAATTTTCTGGGTATCCATCATTTTACACATTTTGAGGATTCATGTTTCATGCAGTCCCAGCTCCCTATTAAAACAAGACTTGTTTATAGCACATAGGGGAACATATACTTCATCACTTCAGCAAAAACCTAGTAGTCAAACCCAATTACCATGCGTTTTTTTGGTAGGATACAATTTACCTTTTGATTAGATTTTGAATAAATTCAGCCTTTACTGATGACAGGCAGTATAATTTACCTTAAAGCAGACCTACCTTAGCTCAAATTCCCACCCTACCATTTACTAGCAGTATGGCTTTGGGCAATTTTAATAACTTTTCAAAGCCTTAGTTTCCTCATTAGTAAAATAGTGACATTAAGAGCACATACCTTATTAAGGACTAAATGAAGTTAATGCATATAAATGACCTGAGACATAATAAGTACTGAATGAATGTCAGATACTAACATTCAAAATGAAAAAAGGAACTTTTTCCTCCTTTGCCTTTTTGGGCATATAAAAACTGTTTGATAAATGAATGAATGGAATAAATGCATGTATGAATGAATAAACATATGAAGAGCACTTTCACTCAGAGAAGGGCAAACTATGTCTGCTAGTGTTGTTTATGTAACAGACTGTAACAGACAGGGGTGCTACTCTGTCCCATCAATGCATATCCTCTGACAGTAGAAACCTTGTCCTGTTTATCTTTCTGTATCCTCACAGTGCTTAACCACATGCCTGGTAAATAAAGGGTGTCAGATGGATGGATAGATTAAAAGATGGATTGAAGGAAGAAAGGGTGGGCAGAAGGATGGATAGAAGGGAGCGTGGCTGAAAGAAAGGATGGACAGATGGTGGCTGGATGGAAGGAAGGATGGATGGATGGAAGGATGGACGGATGGTGGCTGGAGGGAAGGATGGATAGATGATGGCTGGATGGAAGGGAGGATGGATAGGAGGATGGATAGATGATGGCTGGATGGATGGAAGGAAGGATGGATAGATGGATGGATGAACCAGTTGAGGAACATATCATTTGCCATTGCTACAGGTGCCCTTCTAGGTATTCCTCTGAGCAGCCAGCAGAGGGCGCACATGCTCTCAAAAAGAGCAAGAGGCAGCCTTGGAGGGGGCGATGGGCCTTTCAGCACAACAGCTCCTCCATGTAGCCCCATTCATGACCCCATCCAGGTGCAAACACCAACAGCCCTACAGGACTTCTTCCTCATAACCCAACGTTTTTTTGGAAAAAAAAAAATAGTAAGCATCACAGGCACATATAGCCTCGATGAAAGTTTTGAAGCAATGAAGTAAAAGCATCACAAGTCCACTGAGGTTGGGATAAAGGCCACTGTGCGGGGGGACTGGTACCTGGTTTGCTGCTGGGCACCATACTTCTATAAGGCCAGCCTCCTTCCCCAGAAAGGATTATCAGCAATAAAGTTGATAAAATATCTGTTTATCAACAATAAAGTAGAATTTTATGGCTTAAGGAGATGGCGTCTTAAAAGGGCTCTGAGGTCAACTTTATGGAAAACGTGGAAAAAAAAAAAAAAAAAAAGTTCTCCAAGTGGGAAAAGTTGTGGGAGAAAACAAACCAACAACTTCTAGTTTTCAAGAACAAACCAATCCTACACTCACAGATGATTTTTCATTAGTGTTATCTGCTATTTCTACAAATACTTGTCATTACAGTACATTTGAGAAGTATACGAAATAGACAAGTGATATAATGAAACCTTGGCATCATCATTAGGTTTCAAAAATCATCTATGTTTTGTCATTCTTATCTATCCCTCTACTTTTGGGGGTGGGCTGGAGTCATTTGTAGTTGCTTATTCTTCACACTTGAATCGCACAGTTTAGTTTAAAAAAAAAAACAACAAATATCACACTTTGGAACATATTTCTTTAAGTCTTACAAAAAAACAAGGCAGACTCCTTGAGGAAACGTCCTCTGTCTTGACTATCTGTGTGGATTTCCATGATCTCTGGAAAATTCCACTGCAAAGATAAGGCCTCAGGAATGAACCCAGCGCAGGAAGGCACCGGAGGGCGCGATTCCCACGCCGGCCGCTCAGAACATCCCTCGGTGCACTCTGGCGTAGGTACTTGGAGGTTAACCAAAGGCATGGGTCACAAGGAGGAAAAATACTTTGTTATAACAGGAGTGAAAGCAGTAACTTTGCTGCCTGTTATTTTAAAATTCAGCCTTAATGTTGAAAAGGCAGGAAGTAGAAAAACTCCAGGCACTGAGGGGGGTGTTCATACGCCTACCTCAATTTTAGCAGTTTCTGGCTCGATTTCCCCCTTCCTGTTAGTGTAAAAATTCCATTAAAGTAATTGGAGTCAGGCAAGCGTTGGGCTCCCAGTCAGGCCCTGGATCAGTGAGAAAAATATTCCAGCTGGGAAGGCGTAAGGAAAAAGCCACTTTTTACCTATTCTGGTAAAAGGTGGAACGGCAGCTTGGTGACTCCATTTCTTTTCATGAGAAGGCTGAGCCTTTTCCTGGTCAATGTAAGGGTGCACCGAGGAGGTGGGAGAGCAGCAGGGCTCTGGCATGGCCCAGGCTGTCTGTGTGAAGCCTGCTCAAGGCGCACACACCACGTCTTGAGGGGAGCGGACGGGCAGGTGGCCTGTCCAGGGCAGGGCTCTTCTCTTTAAGGTGGGCAGCCACCTCTGAGAGGCCTGTGCAGGGGCAGGAAGGGGAGGGACAGTGAGCCTCTAGAAAGCCATCATGAGTGCCCCTGAGGGCCAGGTGGAACTGCTGGGACCTCAGCAAGGCAGGACAGCCAAATGAGCATCTCCCTAAGCCCCCAGACACCTGCACCGCTGCGTGTTCATCTCAGCGTGCCCTGGCTCACCGCGCTGGGCCCCGACAGAACCCGCCTGTCTCCTGTGGTAGGTGTGGCTGCACTTCAAGAGCTGTGTGGCCAGGGGAGGGTCTGCGTACATGGGTGATGGGGGAAGCAACAGGGACAGTGCTCCGGCAGAGACGTTATTTCTGCTTCTTTCTGTCCCTTCTAAGGGTCTCCAAATGCTTAGTGCTCTCAGGGCGGACGCCAAGGTTAGCTAGAGTTACATTTACAATCAAAGGCTGGGTCAGAATCAGGCACTTCTGAAGATACACAATCCTGGACTAATATAAGTAAAACATTATATATTATTAAAAGAGATCCAATATAAAAAGATTTTCCTCCAAAACAAAACCAAAATCGAAACATAGACCTCTCCAAACAATTCTAGTATCTGGGGGTCACAGTGAGAGCTGCTGCTGCTGGGGCTTGCGGAGCCTCCCTGCTGGCACACCACAAATGGGGTGCCACCCAGCTCCCTCTGCAGTCTCCAGTAGGCTGTGATGTGGATATCATCGTCTCCCACATCTCCCTGGATGCCTGCGTTGGATGAGAAACAGCAGAGCTGCTTCCATCTCCTCCTGATGGCAGCCTGGGCTGGGAGCTAGGAAAGCAAAGTTACAGAGGTGCAGGGAGGTGCTACCCAGGACCGAGGCAGGCATCCATGCAGGGCAGTCCAGCGCCAAGTGCACAAGTGCAAATGCAGGTGGAGGCAGCGAGTACATGTGCCTGCCAGAGTGAGGGGCGAGGGAAGACGACATCAGGGGTGTGGGCTGGAGGCAGGGATAAGGACCGGGATTTGTTCCTTGTCCTTTGCGGAGACTGCAGTATGCTTTCATAAGCAAATGGGGGCTTGGCAGGGCAGTGCACAGGGCTTGGGAGGAAGTCCTGGCTGCCTGGAAATGGTGGCAGGACCCCTCCCCATGCGGCAGCAGGGACAGAGGCCAGTCTGGGAAGGGGATCACCTGGACGTTGGAGTCCTGGACCAGGCAGAGCTGCTCCTGGATCTTGTGGAGCTCTTCCTGTTGCCACCGGATATTGGCCTGCAGGATCCGTGTCCGCTGCTCTAGCTGGTCTTTGATGGTCTGGAACATGCTGAACTGTGCCGAAAACTTCAAGGTGGAGCCGAAAAACATAACCAGATGAAAGAGTTATTTCAGCCTTGCAGGCAGATCTTGCTGCTGCTCAGTCTGTACACTTCATTTCCGTCCCTTAGCCGTCTTTCCCAGCGTCCCTAAGGAGCCCGTGGCTGGGTCCTGGGCAGTGAAGAGGGGCTGCAGATGAGGTCTGGACATCCCCGGGGCCCCTGTGCCAGTCTTTCTCAGGCTGGCTATGACAGCAGGCCCGCCTGAATCTGCAGACCTGACTTACTGCCCTACAGTCTGGGAGGGCCATAGAATCGGGACAGGATTTTGTAAGCAATGTTTACAAACTGATATTCCAAATTTGGCGAGATGAACAAATGGTTTTGGAGATGAATGTCAAAAGCAGGGCATCAGAGAGTCCCTTTTCCCCTTCATTTAGGGCATAGCAGTTTGTATGTGACAGCTTCACAGGCATTTTTGGGTCTGGTCATTATCCTAAATCTGATCCTGGCTCTCTCCAAACCAGCCTGGGATCACAAAGGACTTATTCCCCTCACCCTCCCCACTCCAGGCTTACTTGCTACTATGCACGTCTCTGAAATCTGTGCGAAAAAAGAACAAAACAATCCCCCGGTCTTTACTCCGAGGGTCCCCTCTCCAGTGTGACCTTGAGGTAAAGACAGGGTGATTGTTTTGGGCCTCCCCTTCCTTTGGACCCTTAATCCTTTCTGGGAAAGGAGGCTGGCCTTACGAAACTTGCAGGTGGTCTCTGCCTCCTGTCCCGTCTCCCTCAACACAGGCTCCTCTGCTTGCAGGAAACACTGGGAGGGATGGCAGGAGGGGCCTGTAGCCCCTGCTCTGGGCTCTCTGGGGCTATGACTCCTGTATCTTGAGGCGAATGAGTTTGCTAGATTCATTTTGTTTTACTCTCTCTCCCTTTTCACCATGACTTAGCCTCCACTCCCTCAATCTCTAGCCCAACAGTCTCCCTAGTCTGTTTCCTGCCCACTGTCTTTTGCAAATGCCCCCAGGGCCTCTCTCTTTTCCTCTGCCCTTTGACCTCCCAGACACAGAGAAGCAAGGAGACCAGGAGAGTTGAGAAACAGATAGGATGAAATAACTGAAAGCATAGCTCCTGAGGCAGCGAAATCATAATAAAAAGAACCAGCAAGAATAAGAATAGCAGGTGCTGACATTTGCAGAGACCCTCAGGTGCCAGCTGCTGCCCCAGGCAAGTAGAGGTATGTGTGTTACACTTCTTCACATGCCACCGCAGGAGGCTGCACCCTGCTGGAAGTCACACAGCGAGATGGTGGCAGCACCAACATGCAAATCCCAAGTCTTAGTAGCTAAGCGCGGCCAATGAGTTTTGCCCACAAGACACTCCCACCTTGACCAGAGCAGCTTTGACCTCAGACTTCCTTTAAAAGGAAGGTTCTGTTGCTACCCATGCATTTAAAAATACCTGCACTAGGCCAGGGGTGGTGACTCACGCCAGTAATCCCAGCATTTTGAGAGTCCGAGGTGGGCGGATCACCTGAGGTCAGGAGTTTGAGACCAGCCTGGCCAACATGGCGAAACCCCATCTCTACTAAAAAATACACAAATTAGCCAGGCGTGGTGGCGGGCACCTGTAATCCCAGCTACTCAGGAGGCTGAGGTAGGAGAATCGCTTGAACCCGGGATGCGGAGATTGCAGTGAGCCAAGATTGCACCACTGCACTCCAGCCTGGGCAATAGAGTGAAAAAAAAAAAAAAAAAAAAAATATATATATATATATATATATATATATATATAAATTTAAAAAAATACCTGCGCTATCCCAGACTCACAAAAATCCCAGTCAGATTGTGACTAATTAGACCACTCTGCGAGGATTTTGAGAGAGAATTCGATGGAGAAAGCAAACGAGCGATTGCAAGTATTTAACGAAACCCAAAAGCTTCTCTGGCAGGTTCTACAAAGTTGGGAAACTCAGGGTTGCCCCTTCCACCTGCAGTGGAGGCGGCTCATGGGGGCCGAGCTGGCTTGGAAAGGGAGCGACGACGGGCTGCATTAGGAGGTGGTAGCTGCCTCTCACGTTATTCTGATTTTTTCAAGGCCTGCCAGACACCCCATCACGGGGCCCTCCTTACCTTCTTGATGGTGATGTTTTTGATAAAGAGATCTACTCTAATTTAAAGACATTTTAGAACCACAGTATGAAGAAAGAGGCTTTTTGGAAAACCACCAGTGACCCAGATAACCACTCCTCAGATTTTGGATTTCATTTTTTCCCTCCTTTCCCTGAAGGGTGAGGGGAGTGAGAGGAAAAACCCCAGAATCTCATTGTTCCACACGCAGTGGGTATGGGAAGAACTGTGTGGCTTGGAAAGTCAGTATTACGCAGGGATGTCTTAAAGAATACAGTTACTGGCTGGGTGCCGTGGCGCACGCCTGTCATCCCAGCACTTTGGGAGGCCGAGGTGGGCAGATCACCTGAGGTCAGGAATTCAAGAGCAGCCTGGCCAACATGGTGAAACGCCGTCTCTACAAAAAATACAAAATTAGCCAGGCGTGGTGGCGCATTCCTGTAATTCCCAGCTACTTGGGAGGCTGAGGCAGGAGAATCACTGGAACCCAGGAGGCGGAGGTTGCAGTGAGCCAAGATGCTGCCATTGTACTCCAGCCTGGGCGACAAGAGCGAAACTCCGTCTCAAAAATAAATAAATAAATAAATAAATAAAAAGAATATAGTTATGATTAAATATAGTACATATGGCAGACTAAGAAGTTCAATAGATGAAAAATCAGAATTCCAAAAGGGACTGCACCACCCCCTTGTGTCTTATAAACACAGACATTCTTTATAATGCAAGACCCAGAAGTAAAGACATCTTCATGTTATGCCCCCTTTGGATTAAAAAGTTACTAATTTCATACCAAATATGTCTTGGACATTTAAAGAGAAAAACATTATTCAGGGCTTTTTTTTTTTTTGGCCTAATGAGGGTGAATATAGGCAGTTTGAATGAGTAGGTTCCGGAAGGGCAGCTTTTACACCACTCCTCAAGCCTCACTCTAGCAAGCAGCACGCCTCAGCATGTGTCTTACTCCAGCAACGCATGAGAGAGCCCCACTAAGAGGGCATATGTTCCAAAATAGTTTTCATCAGTGGTGACAGATGTGTGCCAAGACAGAGAGGGGCACCTGCTGCTGAACCGCCATCTGGGACGCAGCTCTAGCTTGTGGCCATGGTCTGGGCAGAGCTAAGTCTCCTATGAGGGAACTGAAGTCAGAGCTCAGGCCTGGGCACGGTTTGTCACTCCCCGTGTTCATTACTCCCTGCTGAAGTACATCCCTGCTGTCCCCCTGCCGCACCATCTGGCAACCTCCTACCCACCTTTCAAGGCCAACTCAAGCGTCACCTCCTCCAGGAAGCCACGTCAGACTTCCCTGGGCAGAATATTTCCTCCGTGGTTCTATAAAAACGCATGCCCTGCCACGGCGGCGTCTCTGTTTACATGCCTGTCTCTCCCTTTAGTTCTGAGTACTAAAAGCAAGGGCTGACTTACATCTTTACATCCCTAACACCTCGCTCACTGACTGACCCAAATAGTAACTCACCGAATGTTGTTGAAACAAGGATGGAATTACTCAGCAAAGCCGTAATCCCTTTCTTTTCTTTCTTTTTTTAAACAAATGTGATATTTATAGTGCTGGACTCACGGGTTTTAGATCCTTTCAGTCCTTCTGTGACATGCAGCCCAATTCAGACCTTTTCTAAAATACCATGGCCAATTTGGAGTCGTAAAGAACAAGAGGAATGTGGAAAAGTGGCAAAGAGGTGAACAGAGACTGTTAAAAGAATTAAAAAAACAAACCCTGGACTTTTGCAGTAACTTGGATGGAGCTGGAGGTCATTCTTCTAAGTGAAGCAACTCAGGAATGGAAAACCAAATATCATGTTTTCACTTCTAAGTGGGAGCTAAACTATGAGGCTACAAAGGCGTAAGAATGAAATACTGGACTTTGGGGCTGGTGGGAGGAAGGGTGAGGGGCGTGAGGCATAAAGGACTACATATTGGGTGCAGTGTACACTACTCGGGTGACAGGTACACAAAATCTCAGAAATCACCCCTAAGGAACTTATCCATATAACCAAACACCACCTGTTCCCCCCAAACTATTGAAATTTAAAAAAAGAAAAACCCACACACCGGAAAGAAGAACTTGGAGATGAGAGGGTGGGTGTGGGGGGAACCTCAGGGATGGACACACGCCACATGCACATCAGGAGGGACATTCCCCCACGTCAGGGCCTTGGTTGGTACGCAAGTATACAAGACCGTCAGCACAGCACACTGCGGGCTGCTGGCTTGAGAGCGGCTGCCCTGCCCTGGGTCCCAGACTCACCTGTGCCATGGGAGCGGGTGTGCTCTGGAGAACGGTCTGAGGCAGGAGCTGCTGTGTGAGGTCGCAGGACGATGGGGAAGGCAGAGGGGCCTGTGGGAGAGCAAGGGACTTTGTTACCACTGCTTCTGCCGTTCCAGGAGACAGGGATGCAGTCTCTTGGTCCAGTGAGTTCTCTGCGTTCCACACTGGGGTGAACAGCTGAAAGTCAAGACTTCTAGAAAGTATAGGTGTCTGTTCCCTGGCTGCACTGCTTCCCATGCAGGGCACACGGGCAGAGCCCCCGCACAACCGGTGCAGGCTCCCGCCCCACCACAGTGTGCTCTGCCAGGCTGCTGCTACCCGCCCAAGCCTGGTAGCTCAGCTCCATTTCCCTTCCCTTGCCTGCTGTCCTGGACTCCGCCCTGGGTGGATTTGGTTGCCCTCCTCCCAAATGGATTAATTCTTAGCGGTGTCATCAAGCAGGACGATGTGCGTGGACTGCTACCATGAGCTGGCCTGTGCGTCCGTATCTTTTCTGCTCAGTGCTGATGCAGATGGACAGACCATGCGTGTTTGTCCAAGAACTCATCCAGGCAGGGAGGACTGGGGCAATTTCACCAACCTCTGTCCAGAACGTTTTGAGAGACTCCGGGGAAGTGAGCTGAGTCACATCTGTGTTCCCTGATCACTCGGGTGGGTGGGGGAGACAACGTATAGAAATAAGAAATGAAACGCTCTGCTTCACGAGCCAGTGGTTTTTTTTTAAAAGAACAGTGAAAGGACTCGTCTGAAGTTATTCCAACACGGTCCCTAGTTGCTAGGGTCTATCCAAAAAAGCAGCTCAAATGCAAAGTGTCACCCAGGACAGCACTTGGGAGGAAATGTCACCAGAAGACCTTGTTTCAGGGAGAAGTCCCAGGCACAGGGCTGAACCGGAAGCTGGTCTGGGCTCGGTTTCCCTGCACGGCTGGGAGGAGAGGGAAGCACTCTGGGCCTCCACTATTGGCAGAGTGAGTCACACTGGACAGCAGAGTCTGGAAGAATGGCAGGCACAGCTTGCAAGCGCATCTGGAGGTGGCTGGAGAGCAAATAAGTGGTCTTGGCCATGTTCTACTTGAAAATGAAACGCACTGCCCAAGCTTGTCAAGCAGGGTGTGCAAAGCCTTTACGGAGGCAGCAGGCAGGAAGGTGGCACGTTCACGCCATCTCCAAAGTGACAGTGAAGTGTGGGTGGGAGGGGCTTGGCAACTATCTGGAGGTGGCCCCTAAAATTCCTGGGTACTTCTCCCGTCTAGAAGTGGAGGTCTAGATTCCTCTCGATGGGTGAGCTCGGGACTGCTTTGACCAAGAGGTATGGCTGTGGTGACACTATGTTGACTTCCATGGCTAGGTCACAGAGGGCTGCACGGCTCCTGCCTGCCTCTCCGGATGTCCCCTCTTGGAACCCGGAGTCCACCACCATGCCAGGAGCAGCCTAAGGCTTGAGAGGCCTGTGCAAGTCGATGACAGAGGGCCTCGGATGAGCCCAGCTCTCAGCCACCCAGCCTGGGTGCCGGACATTCATGTGCAGACACCATCTGGAGGAGAGGGTTCTGTAGCCTAGGCCCATGAGACCCCCGACACCAAGGAGCAGGGAAGTGCCATCCCCATGATGCCCTTTCTGAATTCCTGACCCAGGCTCCATGAACTTGATACACGTGGTTGCTTTAGGCCACTAAGTTAGGTGTAGTTTGCTACCTGGCAATAGATGACCAGAGTGGTGCATGCCAGCCACTTGACACATGGCCAGTGCGCTTTCTCAGGGCCATGCATCCCCTGACGTT
Source organism: Papio anubis (assembly GCF_008728515.1). Taxonomy (NCBI): domain Eukaryota; kingdom Metazoa; phylum Chordata; class Mammalia; order Primates; family Cercopithecidae; genus Papio; species Papio anubis. The sequence goes on from NC_044989.1 coordinate 101,840,314, forward strand.
CTGGAAGGATCTGGCACACGTTGGGGTCGGGTCCCACCTGATATGTGCAGAGGTATTTTTGTTGCCACTGAGCTGCTCAAACATTTACACCAGCATGAGAGGGGATTTGAAACAGAAGAATCCTAATTGTGTGGCCTCAGGGGCTCTAGGGGTGTGACGGTATGACCCCGGGTTTGCAGTTTTGCCTTTTACCCTTAAAATTCACTTGGATTTTGTATTCTATGGATATGCATCCATGTTAATTTTGTCATGCAAATGTTTAAAATTAGTTGCCAATTAAATTACTCAACTTCCCACCCCCATCTGCCACCCTACACTCTCAATCCCTAAGTAAGAGGATCCTCTGGGGAGACGCAGCACCTCGCCTGGGGCTCTGCAGCCCCCACCACACTGTAGCATACTCCCGTGGAGGAGCCTGGGGTCACACACTTACCGGCATGGTGGCTGCCTGGCTGAGCCCGGGGACAGGTAACTCTTGGGGCAGGGTGGCTGATCTTGGCAAAGCCGGGGTGCTGGCCTCTGCCATCAGCTTGGTGGGAGTGGCTGTAAGAAAGCAATGAATGACTTTCCTAACTTAGACATACTTAGCATGTACTCATCCGAAGAGGACACCCATGACAGTGGTGTGCTAACACAAGAGCTCAGTTGGGATCGCTGATAAAGGAAGTCCACCATGCAGGGTTGAGGTGAACCACAGAAGCCCAGCCTGGCAGCAGGTGGGATAAACCACAAACACTCCCCAAACTTCATTTCTGCTGCTTGGTCCAGTGAGCTGCCCGATCAGATGCCTCCCCAGTATTACTAAAAGCAGCCAAGGGATCAGATCTGTGCGCCACCCACTCAAGGTCTTTGCTTGGCACTGAATGGATACCAGAGTGTGGAGAGGTGATCAGAAGGCGGGAAGTCTGGGAAAGGAAAGGAGTATAAACTGCACGGCAACCTCTGTCGGAGGCACAGACTGCCCTGGGACCCTCTGTGGGGTTGTCCCTCTGGTCCGACGGGGTCCCCCGTCCCACTCCCCATCCATGGACTCGCACTCACAGGTGGGTTCTGACATGGCTGTGTGTGAGGATTTGTGGGAACTTCTTGAGGACGCTGATGGCGAATGACTGGTATTAAGGCCCGAGGTACCCACGTCGAGTGTGTTAAAGTGCTGCCGAGGTTCCAGGCTTGAGCCCTTGTCCTGAAACACACACATCGAACAGTCCTCATGTCAGCATCCAGAGGAAAGAATCACTGGGCGTGACTTTAGTTCTAAATATGTCAACAACCTCAGAAGCTGCTGAGACAAATACCATAGTTGTTTAGGGACGATTCCAAAGACGCTTGGGTAGTGTATATACATACATGTAACCTAAAGCCCCAGAGAAGCTTGCAGCTGAAAAGCAGTGTTAATTACCCTTTCTTGCCTTTGGTTTTTATTGTTTATATTTTCATAACTGACTTTGCATTTAATTTTGTCCTCAACATTGTCACCTCACCACCCAGCATCTTGACTTTCCAAGAAGAGGGAAAGAGTTCTAGAAATAAGGTTGCTGCTGGCAGTGGATTGTAAACTCATCCAGTGGGACAGGTGCCTTTGGACCTTCCTGGGTCCTTCCCACACTTTCTCCTGTTACTCATTCTCTGCAGCCTCAGTGTCCCCTGGAGTGGAGAACCAGTGAGGGCAAGGGGTCTCCTGTCTTTCAACCTCTTGCTCCTGACTGACCCTGGCTCTCAGGATGTCTCTGCCTCAAATACAGTGTGACAAGAAAGCAGCTGTGACAGTCTGACTCCGAGGGACCGTTTTTCCATCCTCTGTGGCTTAGCTTTTATAGGCACATGAAAACAGGTTGTGTTGGGGCTGGGCGCGGTGGCTCATGCCTGTAATCCCAGCTCTTTGGGAGGCTGAGGCAGGCGGATCATTTGAGGTCAGGAGTTCGAGACCAGCCTGGCCAACATGGTGAAACACCGTCTTTACTAAAAATACAAAAATTAGCTGGATGTGGTGGCGGGCGCCTGTAATCCCAGCTACTTGGGAGGCTGAGGCAGAAGAACAGCTTGAACTTTGGAGACAGAGGTTGCAGTGAGCTGAGATCATGCCACTGCACTCCAGCCTGGGCACCTGGGCAACATAGTGAGACAAGGTCTAAAAAAATAATAATAAACAAAACAAAGGTTGGGATAATTTTTAAGCTAAAGAAGAAAACAAAACAGTGACTACCCACCTGGGCCGCATTCCTACCCAGTCTTAGAAGGATGGAAACTGCCAGCATCTCTGGGCTACGTCAACGGGCTGGTCTGTGTCCCACGGCCTTGGGTATGAAATCGCATGCGTGCGTCTGTGTGGCTGTTTTGTCTTTTGTGTCATGGCTGCAGTGGGGGTGGACGCTGTGCGCCTACAGTAGGGCTGAAGTGACTGACATGTGACCTACGGGCCTTTGTGCAAACAGAAATACCACATGTGGCTGGATGTGCTGAAGTAAATGACAATTTGGGGACCTTGCTGCTTGGTTACAGTTTCCCTTTGACCAGGCTCCTTAGAGCGGGGTCCCTGGACCACGGCTCTTTGTGAATTATGTGTTCCTAGTCAGCAGAGAAGTCGGTCCAGGAAGTGAGAATAAGCACGGAGGAACTTGGATGCCCATTTGACGTCTCTGCACATCACATTCACACACAGGAATCTGCATTTTACAAATGCACTGGACAGTGACAGCAAAGCTATAAAAACCAAACTGGTTCAACATCACAGATAGTTTGGGAGCTCTGGTGGAAGCTTTTACTTTAAAGGGATTTCTTAACCCAGTGCCCAAGATTGTGTTTGTATTTTTATTATTATTTTTTTTGAGACCGCGTCTCACTCTGTTACCCAGGCTAGAGTGCAGTGGCACAATCTTGGCTCACTGCAAGCTCTGCCTCCAGGGTTCAAGTGATTCTCCAGCCTCAGCCTCCTGAATAGCTGGGATTACAGGTGCGTGCCACCACGCCCAGCTACTTTTTGTATTTTTAGTGGAGACGGGGTTTCTCCATGTTGGTCAGGCTGGTCTCGAACTCCTGACCTTGTGATCTCCCCGCCTCAGCCTCCCAATGTGCTGGGATTACAGGCATGAGCCACCGCGCCCGGTGATTGTGTTTGTATCTATACATATGTGCATTTTGATGAGAAGACATTCTTTCACAGGGCTCCAGGACTCCCCAAGGATCAGAAACCTCAATGATAAATTTCTGACTGGATGATACACACTACGCCTGTTCTTCAGCCATAAGGTATGGTGTGTCTAACATCTGCCTATTAGCAGCTGAGTTCCCTTCTATGACATGATACATAATGTATAGTGTGACAGGGCTGGGTAATAAACACTTCCATAAACAATGTCAGCTGCGTCCTATCAGCGCGCTGGTGATGAATCGCCATGGAACACGCCACCACACGACACAGCAGCCGGGGAGGCTCTGCCAAGGCACCCACTGCTCTCTGATCTTGAAAGCTGATTTCTCCTTCCTCCCAAATTGGCCCTTCAGGGGTAAGAGATGCTTCTGTTGGACCACAGACAGCCTGCAAGGCTGGACCACTGCTGTGGCACCGGCCTCTGGCCCAAGGCTCTGGATTTGGGGTCACTGGGCACCCTGGAAGTTGAGCTTCACCAGTTCTAAGAGGTACTCCCCTCTCCAGCACTCACATTTGAACACTTCTGAAATTAAGACGTGTCCTTCCCTTGATGAAAAGAAACTCTTGTTTCAGAGATTGGTTGGCAGCAATTTTTCTCTTAGTGGGAGAAAAAAATCACGTGGAGGCCAGGCACGGTGGCTCACGCCTGCAATCCCAGCACTGTGGGAAGCTGAGGCGGGAAGATCACTTGAGGTCAGGAGTTCGAGACCAGCCTGGCCAACACAGTGAAACCCTGTCTCTATGAAAGACACAAAAATTAGCCGGGTGTGGTGGCGGGCACCTGTAATCCCGGCTACTTGGGAGACTAGAGCATGAGAATTGCTTGATCCAGGAGGTGGAGGTTGCAGTGAGCCGAGATTGAGACTGCACCACTGTGCTCCAGCTGGGGCAACAAAGCGAGACTTTGTCTCAAAAAAAAAAAAAAAAAAAGAAACATTCATGTAGATCTTCCAGCTGACAGCTTCCTTAACTTTGATGAAATACAACATTCCCTCCCTTTCTTGCTTTTTTTCCTTTTTTCCCAACATTTATGTCTGCTTTAAGAATGGACTCTGAGGAACAGGGCTCTGGTCTACTTGCAGATGCTCCCCAAGGTTCCCAGGAGCTGTGGACCAGGAGCAGGGACAAGGAGACGTCTGGCTAGGCAGAGGGGAGCAGAGGGCTCAGTGTGAAAGGAAGGACGGAAGGGGCTCTGTGGAGGGAATGCCTTTCTAAAGCAGGGCTCCCTGACCCCGAGCTGGCTCCAGCATGATGTTCACCAAGACCCCTGAACACAGAAATAGAAAGCATAGGTGACGGGGGGATGGTGTGCGAGGGCAGCCTCCCCATAGGGTGCCTGCATCCTGGAGAGGGTGTCTGGGTCCTGGAAGCGGTGCCTGGGTCCTGGAGGCAGTGCCACGGCCCTCAAGCAAAGGAAGACCAGGGACTCTGGAATCCCTCCACAACCCAGCGGGGGAGGGAGGAACTCCCCCGTGTCCTATCTGTGGAGGAAATGCCGAGTGGACTCATGGGAGCCATGCTTGTAAGGCTGGAAAGTCGCCGAGCCATGCTTTGAGTCCAGGGGCTGTGTGTAACCCAGCTCTGCAGGCTGTTTTTTTTTTTTTTTTTTTTTTTAGCTAGAGTCTTACTCTGTCATCCAGGCTGGAGTATGGTGGCACAATCATAGCTCACCACAGCCTCCATGTGATGGCCTCAAGAGATCCTCCTACCTCAGCCTCCTGCATAGCTTGGATGTGTCCTTCCATTGATGAAAATAAGCCCTTGTTTCAGAGACTGGTTGGCTGCATTTTCTTCCTAGCCAGCCTTGGCTGTATCCGTCTAGCAGGGATGGCCATACCTTTAGTGCTGAGGAGTGGAGGGCCTCGGATGGCGGGTCTTCCAGAGCCAGCTCCTGCCTCCTTTCCACCCGGACGTCTGCATAACTGCACAGGAAATTAAGAGACCACGGTGGAGATGGGGCATTCCAGGACGGGACGACACCCCCTGAACAGACTGCAAGGTACATCGAGGTTCTCTAGGTAACCCTTGCCCCCCACAACAGTCAACACAGAGGAGCCTGGCCTGCGACTTGTTGGAAGGAATGAGCGTCGTTCTCTGCCTTAAATTCCACCTGAGTGACTTACAATATGACGTTCAAAATCTTTTTATTTCCAGGATGTCTTTATTCCCCTCTCATTTACTATTCTTTTTACTTCCCTGAAATCTCCAATTGTAATTGTCTTTAAAAAACCCATTTTCGTCTATGGGATAAGCTTCTGCCTTTAAATAATTAGAAGCCTTTCTTAAAACCTGCTCAGTCTGGACCGTGCATATGGAAGAGTGACACAAAACTTTTTTAGTAGTTACATTTCTCAGAAAGTTTCCTCTCAAACAAACGCAGGAATAGCCAAATCCAGACCGTAGATGAGCCCACAGGCCCACTTTTCAGGAGGGTGGGTAAATCCACTCAACACAGTGATGCCTAAGTGATCCCGTGGTGCCTCTGCCCTGGGTGTGGAGACCCCGGGGTAAGAGGCCTTGGGAAGTGACGTGGCTCCTGGGCCTCCGGAATGCCTGCCACCTGATTCATTCACTCTGTTCTCTCCCTCCTTTCTCTGAGAGTTTCTTCCAAGGATTTGAGAGGTGGAGGATGGAGAAAAAGAGCTGGTAGAGGGCACAGCCTAAAGAGCGAGGGGTCAGAGCTGCCCAGCCTTCCCTGGGGGTAGGGGGCCCTCGGGCAGAGGACCAGGCTGGGTGGCAACAGGCGGCTGCCGTGGAGTCAGACACCACTGCTGCTGCACGCCCAGTGGCGGGCTGGGAATCCAAGATCAAGTCCCTGAGCGAGGGCACAAAGTGTGGTCAAGTGGGATCAGGGTCATTGGCTGCTGAACACTAGTGTTTCTCCCCTCTTCTGCATGTTAAGGAAGAATGCCTGGTTTGGTGACCTGATGTATGTATGGGGTGTGTGTGTGTATGTGTGTGCGTGCATAGTGTCTGTTACATATATATAGTCATGTGCTTATGGGACATTAGTGGTTCCCCAAAGACTGGAACGCCGTGTTTTTACTGTACCTTTTCTGTGTTCAGATGCATTCAGATGCACACTTACACCTGTGCTATGACTACCTGTAGTGTTCAGCACAATAGCATGCTGTACAGGCGTGTAGCCTAGGAACAATACACTATACGGTATAGCCAAGGTACCACACCATCTAGTGTGTCCAGTACACTCTATGATGTTTGCATGATGACAAAATCACCTAATGACACATTTCTCGAAACATCCATTATCAAGCAGCAAGTGACTTGTATAAGAAATGCATATGAAATTTAAAGTAGGTTTTTCTAATTTTATGGAATATTATGCAGCTATAAAAAAGAATGAGTTCATGTCCTTTGCAGGAACGTGGATGAAGCTGGAAGCCATCATCCTCAGCAAACTAACACAGGAACAGAAAACCAAACACCACATGTTCTCACTCATAAGTGGGAGTTGAACAATGAGAACACATGGACACAGGGAGGGGAACATCATACACCAGGGCCTGTGGGCGGTGGGGGTGGTAGGGGACAAAGGGAGGGAGAGCATTAGGACAAATACCTAATGCATGTGGGGTTTAAAACCTAAATGATGGGTTGACAGGTGCAGGAAACCACCAAAGCACATGTATACCTGTGTAACAAACCTGCACATTCTGTACGTGAATCCTAGAACTTAAAGTTAAAAAAAAAAAAAAAAGGCATGCTGTCCTTCCAACTTTTCTTTCTTTGCCCTTCTCCAAGGCTTTTCTGGAGGCCAGCTTAAAACTAATTTACGTTCTTAAAATTTCTGTAGTGGGGGAGAGGACCATTTTTCCCTTCATCCTTGGGAGCAGAGACCCACAAAGGCGGCGTTGATGAAACCCTGGCCACGCTGCGTCTCTTTGAAGTCCCGCTCACCCGCCCTGGGCGGAGGGCTCCCTGAGGCCAGCGGGGACCTCCCGGGAACCTGCGCCCACTGGCAGCCAGGCTGTTTTCCCAATACTGCCTCAGTTGCCAGCAGGGGTTTTTAAAGCATTAAAAATAAAGGGGAATATGTGTTTGAGTTATTTAGAGGTAAAATTTAAATTTTCTACTCAAAGCAGGAACAAGGGAAGGCTGTGGGTTGGATGGAGATGGGAAAATATGTAAGTAGGTCAGTGAAGCAGTCACTTACTAAGTAATATCCTGGCAGCCTGTGAGAGTCCATGAGGCGTTCAAAGGGGCCTAACTGAGAGCTTGAAAGGAGTCTCAGCCCTGGGAGGGCAGAGCCAGTGGTGCCCGGAAGTGAGCTGAGCCCTGGGAATTGTGCTGTTAACAGCAGGGGATGGCTTGGGCTTGATCCTCGAAATGGAGAACACCTGAGTGACTGCTGATCTGACTCGGCCATCGGGGCCACCCTGTACCCCGCCGAGGTGTGGCAAGGACGCAGCCGCACCCCTGCCCGTGCACGGTACCTGACCACCGAGTGTGTGCACACGATGAACTCGGGCTTGGAGTTCCACTGGTGGTAGGTGATGTAGTAGTGAGTCTGCAGCCAAATCCACTGCTGACCTTTGGTCAGAAACCGGTAGCAACACGACTTCCCTTTGCCAAACTGCATCACTGTGAGTAGAAAGTGGATTCTGCATATAACCAATGTTAATATAAAAGTGCTCCTTTCCCCCAGAGTTATTGTTAAGATCAGCTTTCAAAAGGACAGCACCAAACATGGCTCGTTTCCCCGGCTGCCCTGTATTTTAAGTAACTCTCAGGATCATGGTACACTGTCATGAATTCTTAAACAGTAGAAGACTGATCCATATACTGTCCCAAATGCTCAGAAGCTTAAAGAGATCCTCAAATAAGGGCAGATGCAGACAGATTTTCAAACTGCAGGTTTAATGAAACAGAGGCCCAGGTTTGCCTGCTGCTCATCTTCCCGCTGCAGGCAGAGCTGTCTTTGGAGCTGCAGGAGCCCAGGGAAGAGCATCCAGAATTGGCCTGAAAACAGACCTGCCAGCCAGCAACCTCTGGACGGACTCTGTGGCTGTCAGTCAGCAGTTCATGCTCAGCTGACACGGTTCTCAAATAAAGAGTCGAGGACAGATGCCTCCACCCCAGGCTTCCTCCTTCCCCAGAGCCGCTTGGAGCCCCCCATCGTGATGTCTGCGGGTGGCTCCTCTAGGGGTGTCCGGAGCAGAATGGAGGCTGACGGTGTATCAAGCCTGGGCAGGGCAGAAAGATGGACTATGGATTCAAGGAAGAAGAATGATTTGGGTTTTATTGCCATAGTGCCTGGAATTTAGCACCTCTTTAGGTAAATGGTTAAGAGAAATCTCAACTAGGAAACTAATGCTACAGAAGGGCACTGCCTTGGAGAATGTGACTATCTGAAGAGGAGAGAAGCCCAGCAGATTGAGGGCGTGGCCTCCACAGAGCAAGGACCTCTTGCCCAAGCCATTGAGAAGCCTTTCAAATGCTGAATGTCATTCTTCACTTGGGGACCTGGTTAAAATAGACACCCTGATTGAGCAGGCCTGATTCTACAAGTGTGGCATCCTTCCCATGATGCCTATGCAGTGTGGTCCTAGACCACACTCTTGAGGAGCAACGAGTTACAGTTTTAATGATTAGCTTTAAATTCTAACAGCCGATCCAGATGGAACTCAAGCCTATTCTTCCTTCCCTCTCCACAGAAGAGAACGTTCTGGCCAGACACGGTGGCTCACGCCTGTAATCCAAGCATTTTGGGAGGCCGAGGTGAGCAGATCACTTGAAGTCAGGAGTTTGAGACCAGCCTGACCAACATGGTGAAACCCTATCTCTACTAAAAATACAAAAAATTAGCCGGGCGTGGTGGCATGTGCCTGTAATCCCAACTACTCCGGAGGCTGAGGCGGGAGAATCGCTTGAACCCGGGAGGCGAAGCTTGCAGTGAGCTGAGATTGCACCACTGCTCTCCAGCCTGAGTGACAGAGCGAGAATCTGTCTCAAAAAAAAAGTTCTCATGGGTACTACAGGTGAGGCACCTTTTAAAGCACAATGTTAGTGGCCAGTTCATGCATCAGGATCAACAGGCCAGTGTTCCTGTTTACAGTTAAGAGTTGGCACTGAAAATACAGCTTTAAGTGGTTCATTCTTGAAGCTAAGGGAGAACTTGGACAAGCTTGTAATTCTCACTCGCCCACATCATAAGTCCCATCTCCCATATATTCGCTAATGTGTTCCCCTCTTCTGTGGGAAAGAACCTTCCTTGAACCCCAGCTGTGAGGGTCCTCTTGAGTCTCCCAATGTGCTGTGTGCATCCCCTTCAGTGCACCAACCACATCCCACAAAGTCACCCATGGCTGGCTTTCTCAGCAGACCTGCCCTGTGGGACAGCAAGTAGGTACTGATCGCCCCCATCTGCCGGGCTACTCAGTATCTGGCCTACGGTTAGTGAGCAATACATATCTGCTGATGAAAGAACAGTTATGAGAACCCGGTATTTTATCTCTGAAATGCATCACTTAAAAAAAAGTCCCTGCATCACCTTAGTTTCTTAATTAGGGTTAAACAGGGCGCCTGTCTGGATGATAGTGGGAAGGTGCTAGGGTTTGGGGCCAAGTGAATTCCAGGTGAAAACCTGACATGGGGGTAGATGCAGATAAGGGGCCTCCACCATACCCCCAGATCATCTCACAGAAAACCAAGTTCCCCACCTGAAAAAGAAACCAGGTAACGAGCAGAGACATCCGGAGTCCCAGAGCCCTGCTGCCGGGCCTCAGTGGAGTGAACACAAGGCCCCCATGCCTGGGCTGGGCAGTGGTACTCACGGTGCTGGTGGCATCTGGCCAGGAGCTCCAGGTCATCGATGTGGTAGTAGTCATAGCCCGAGGTTCCCAGCACTTCAAAAGGCAGGTATCCTATGATTGGAGGGGCTCTGCACAAGGACAAGGAGGACTTGTCATCAGGGAGGAGATACACCGCAGGACTCACCCTGGTGGCCATGCCTGTCCATACTGATCAACATGGAGGCCTCATTTCTCAAGAACGAGGGGAGAAACATAACTCTGCAATGGTCAAAACCAAAGAGGCTGTGTTTTCCAAGGGGCTCAGCTTTTTTTTTGGCCTATAGATACTCCTTTCCCTTGGCATAACTTGGCCCAGATAACAATAAGCTTTATCACTTCTGGGTAGTTAAAAACAGCTACAGATTGGATCAGCCCAACACCAAAGTGTGATATAAAATTAAAGGGTGGGGAGGGGCGATCTGGAGTTCTTCAACTGCAAATAATGTTACAAAAGAAAAAGTAAATATTGGGCTCAAGGATCAAAGGAGGTTGGAAAAAATGAGATGAGAGATTTCTCTCACACTTGCTGCTGCCTTCCTGGGAGCTGGAAAGGGCCCCAAGGGAGGATCATCCCAAAGATGGCCCGGGGCTGAGGCATCAGACCCGGATACAGAACATATTCACGAAGGGGCAGATGCAGCTGGAGAGCATCCACCCACCCTTGGCAGGGACGACTGTTCCTAGCGCCAGAGAGTCCTTCTCCTTCAATGGACCAGGGCCGACTCTTCTCTCCCAAGGAGAGCCTGGCTCACGCAAACAAGACTTGAGAAGGGCCCAACCCAAATATGTTTTTCTTTTCTCAAACCTGTGATCCAGAAATAAAAATTTCCATTCCAAGCTATGCCTTGAAGTGAATTCCTCTAAAGGTTCGTCAACTATGCACATTTCCTGTATTGGAAGCAGAAAAAAAAAAAAAAAAAAAAAAAAGTTGCTTGGGTGCCAGATGCTCACCCTAGGTTTGTTCAAGAGGAACGCATGGTGGGTAACAGAAGTTAAAATCGTTTTGAGCAAGTCTCCAAGTCGTGTTGGACTGAAACTCATCATCTGTAGCTAATTTCAGTATTAGCTGATACTAAATTTATTTCACAAGCTGGGGGAAAATACCTAGGAGCCAAAATGTCACACCATCCCTTCCCATTATCGAGAAGTGTGGCAAACATGTGGAAAATGGCTTTTCATCGGAATTTGAATTACTCATTTAACTCGAGTCATGCCATCGATGTTGAAGCAATCACAGATGAGAAAAGGCAGACAAACCCCCAACGCTCTGACACTCGGTTCTCACCCAGGCCTGCCCCGGATGGTCTCAACGCCGGCGTGAAAGGTGGGAAGACATACGGTTATCAAACAGCAGAACAGCAAGTGACATTGCCTTCACACAGAACCATTTGCAGGAAACGGGGCAGGGGAAAGGGCGTGTGTGCAGGCACAGAAGCCAGACACTTTGATTTTCAAAGCCAGTGACAACTTCCCTGCAATGTATTCCCTCCCCAAAGACCATTAATTACATACAACAAAATGTGAGTCAATCATAACAGCTCCGCACAATGAACCGCCTCTCAGATACTTGCCTTTAAGAATTGTGGTGTTGCCAGGCGAACGGTGGCAATGAAGCAAACCTCCTTTCCTAGTGGCACCCGGCAAGGTCTTGAAAGGGTGTTGTCAAAACCGTTACAGGAGGGGCTAGGCACTGGGGGGTTGGGAAGAACAGGACACATAGGTTAGCCCTGTCTAGTGACATCAGCCAATTCCTAGCTGGCACTTAACCGTAAGCCAAGCGCTGCCCCCAGGGTTTATGTAGAGCATATTAACTCATTTCATTCTTACAACAACTGGACGAGGTAGGTCATACTATTATTCCCATTGCAAAATGAGGAAACTGAGGCACAGAAGGAAGTAACTGGTGCAAGGCCAAAAAGCTTGCTGGAGCTGGGATTTGAGCCCATGCCGGTCACCAGCACTCAGCACTGCCTCTCACTTCCACTAGCCCTACGGCTTATGATGCTGGGAAAAATAGTCTACAAAATGAGAAGAGAGGCTGGGCACAGTGGCTTACGCCTGTAATCCCAGCACTTTGGGAGGCCGAGGAGGGAAGATCACTTGAGGCCAGAAGTTCGAGACCACCATGGGCAACAAGGTGAAACCCCCATTGCTACTAAAAAAAACAAACAAAAACCCAAAAATTAGCTGGGCATGGTGGTGTGCGCCTGTAATCCCAACTACTTGGGAGGCATGAGAATCACTTGAACCTGGGACGCGGCGGTTGCAGTGAGCCAAGATCGCACCACTGCACTCCAGCCTGGGTGACAGAGTAAGACTCTGTCTGCAAACAAAACAAACAAAGAAACGAGAAGACAGCCTCATTCTGCAGTAACGGTGTGAATACTCCAGTGTTTTAAGGTGAATTCCATAATCAGTGTTCCTGATACTGATGGTCCCAGGCAAAGTAGGGGTGTCTCAGCATCATTGACACTCCCTTCCCACCCCTGTCTTGGCTGGCACACCTGGGGTTCAAGGGCCTCTGTCCTGAAACTCCCCCTTGGGAGCCCAGGCTGATACAGGGGCTGGGGCTGGGCCACTGAGGAGACGGGGCTCAGGATTTAGGGTCATCCCCAGAGGAACATAACGCCTACAACGAAACTTGCTAGTTTCCTAGCATGGCCCAGGTGACAAAATCTGCTCTCACGCATCTTCTTTCGTCTTCTCACACATCTGGGAGGGCATTACTGTCCTAGGCCCAGAAAGGTTCTATAATTAACCATAGGCACTCAGAAACAGCAGCAGGGATGCCATCAAGGTTTTGGGCTCTAGGCCCAGGGTTCTAACAGGGCAGAGGGGGGATGGTTCGAGGCCCACACCCATGGGCGCCCATCATGACGACAGCCCACACCTCCAGTAGCCTCGGCAGAGTCTTCTCGGTGTGACTCGGTCCCTGCCTCCAGGGCAACTGTGGAGAACCAACTGACCTTCTAGGCCAGAGAAAAAGTTAGCTACTTTCAGATGGAGTTTTCCAGGTGGGATAAAGAACCCTGTTCAATAGGAGAAAAGCCGATTTACTACGTACGTGGAATTCTGAAAGTTGGCCACGTGTGGGGTTCCCTTGGGACCCTGGGCACCGCTGCCTGGGCCCTAAACAGGTCAGCTAATTCAGAAACTCTGGGGTAAAGCCCAGGCACCGGCCTTCTCAAAGGCTCTGCAGGTTCGCCAGCGTGCAGCCAGGCTGAGGATCCCCCGGGCTGATAATCCGTGCTGCGTTTCTCACAATTATATCCCGCACATTCTGAACTGAAATATCATGATGTTCTCCAAGTTAACGAGGAACATATCGAGCATCAGAAAGCTAAATCATCATAAAATGAAATCTGCAAGATTTTCTTTGGATTTTAGCTTTCCAATCACTTTTTAAAATATATATATATATATATTTATAGGTTTCTAAAAGATTCTATAATGTGGTCTTCTCTCCACTAACATGAATAAATTCATTTTACCAAACATATTCTCTGAATTCATTCACATAAATACTAATGTTTCCAAACATGAATATAAAGTGGGCAAAATAAAAAGCAGTGGTCTCTGGAGAGCTTACATCTGTCACAAGTTGGCTTAGGCTATTGCAAATGAATTTGTAAGATGAGCCAAGAAACTTATCAAAGGGAAGGAAAACAATTCCACATAAGGGACGGGTCTACAGATGTGAACATCTGCATAATTGAAAAAAAGAGAGACATTTAAAAACTTCCCAGATGTGAAATCCTCTCTCTGCTTGAATCTAAGAGATGTTACCCAGCCAGATAATGACTCATAAAATTCGGACTCTTTCAGAATACCAAGACCTTCCAAACAAACTTCTGAGGACCTCCCAGGAATTTCAGAGAAGGCCTCCCCCTTAATCTATCTCTAAACCATGCAACTTCTTTGTACGGTCCTTTCAGCTGTTACATTTCTGTGCTCTGTCAGAAATGCCTTCCCCCGATTCCCTGTGAGGAGGAGAAGGGGACAGAAAAATATTGTGAAGTGGGAAAGGACTGCCCCAAGACATCCTAGCCCTGGTTCCTTCTTCAAGGGCAGCAGCGACCTGGCCCATGGACATCAGGTGGATGTATCGCAGCGCTTACTGTCGCCCTGGCTGCTCCCCAGTGCAGTTTTATCTGCTCTTTTACAGCATCTAAGTCTTTCAAGATAAAAATGCACCCCCAAAAGGGAAGTTTCATTATTGCCTGTAGCCTGCATTGGATGAGCTAGATATTTTACAGATGTCCAGAACGGAACAACTTCTCTCTTCAAGATGCCTTTTCCACCAAAAAACTTTAAAAACTGAGGGCATGATCAAGAGTGATGATACATCCAGGATGAATGTTTTAATATAGGCCAAGCAAGAAACCTTGGGGAAAACTAAGGCAAAGAAGATCCTTTGAACTTTTTGCCAGTTGCATTGGAAATAACTTTTCCCCGCAGTACGAGTCTTCTCGCGTATTCTGGAGGCAACACAGGCGCAAACTGCTCCCCGGGACTTCAGAGTCATATTCAGCACTTAGAGCAACTTCTCTGGCGCTTTGAATCCCAAGGTACTTTAAAGACATTAATTAATGATTCAATTAGTTGTTTCAATCTAAGTAACAGAAAGAATCTATCTAATTACAACTGCCTTCCTGAGACTCTCAGAAGGATTCACCACTAACTGCAGGAGCGGCCCTGTTTTCTCAGCTCTCTGACCACTCACAATACACAGAAAAGCAACTCATTCTTGCCACATTTTCCCCGCTAGGGTCGCCTTACTCAAAACTGACCTTACTCTTGCCAAAAGCTAAATATCTAGCCTTCCCCATGGCAGGAACTGGGGCTCCTTCTCTGTCTCCACCTCTGAGCAGGTGTCCTGTGCACAAGTGCTCAACATGTGTTTATCAGATGAATCTCCCATGAGATGGCCTGGCTCATCTCCAAACCCTGGCTTAAGGTCCAGTTCGGGAAGACGCCATCTCATCCTTGCCAGCAACTAGCACACAGGCCTTGGGACCCCAAGGTGGCTTCCCTTCTGCAGTGTGACCCACCTTGGTGCTGCTGGTGGCCTGTCTACTCTGCCAGGTGTAGGAGGTGCCCGTAGCACGTGGCCTGGGTTCCACTGGCAGGCAGGTGAGCTCACTGCCTGACTGATACATTAACGCTGGTCAGCAGGAGGCCAGGGCAGGGAAACTGCTGCAAATCAGCACATGGCAATCACCACTCTGTGATGGAAAACACAGCAGGTGCGTGGCGTGGGCTTCTACTTGTGGAGACGCAGTGCTAGCTTGCTTTTTCAGACAGAGTCTTGCTCTGTGCCCCAGGCCTGTGCCACCATGCCGGGCTAATTTTTGTATTTTCAGTAGAGACGCGGTTTCACCATGTTGGCCAGGCTGGTCTCGAACTCCTGACCTCAGGTGATCCACCTGCCTTAGCCTCCCAAGTGCTGGGATTACAGGCGTGAGCCACCGCACCTGGCCTCGTGCTTTCTTGATGGTCCTCCTATTAAAACAGTCCACAGGTTATCATGTCCTGAAACTTTCATTACACTCTCTTAACTTCAGAGACCCTGAAAAAGTTTTGTCTTGGGCTGGTATTCTTGGGATTCCAAAACCAGGAGAGTCCCAGGGACTCAGAATGAGTCATGTCTGCCTCATTTGGAAGCACCCAAAGTTGGCTTCCAACTCTGATGACAAAGGTGAGCTCCCAAATCAGCATGATGAGGAGAAAAAGGTGACTACGAGGGCAGGAAGAGCTCAGGTGGCAGAGAACTTTTTTCAGAAGGGCTCAGGAAGGAGCAAGGAAGATGCAGAAATGGTAATAGCATTAGTTAACAGCAAGGGAATAGAAAGAGCTGGAGAGAGATGTCTGGCTCTGTTCCACTGAGTTACCAGCTCAGTCATCAGCACAATTAAGTATTCTCATCGGAGATGACCTGCTTATGATAAATTAGTTGCAATGGCTGGAGGAAAACATACTAATAGTCCACAAGGAAGTGACAAATAGCTTTCTCGGCACTTCTCGAAACAAATGCAAAACAAGGCTGACAGGTGTCTGGGAAGATACGAAACTATCAGTGATGAGGTTTCGCTCCAGGAAGAATAAAGTTGTTAAGTCCCAATCGTGATAAACATCCAACACATTCAGGCTATGGCTTCGGAACGCTGAGGGGAAAATAACTTTCTGCACATTCATGAGAAATCATCTCCCCCTAATTAAGCACTATGTCCAGACTCTTATTTTCTCTTCAGTGTGCTTGACCCAATGTGTTCTGAATAGCCAGGTGACTAGGTTCTTAGGAGAGCAGCGTGATACTCCTGCTCACTTCTTGGCAGGGGCACTGCCTACCTTACCCAGGGCACATTTGATCCTTTCCTTTCTTTCAGTTCTGTTCTGCATAGAGAAGAGCAATGTTGGAGAAAAGGCAGGAGACACAAGAGAGAGCTGGGGCTCTGCGATTTTTTTTTTTTTTTTTTTTTGAGACAGGGTCTACCTCCTTTGCCCAGGCAGGAATGCAGTGGTGCAATCTAGGCTCACTGCAACCTGGACCTCCTGGGCTCACGTGATCCTCCCACCTCAGCCTCCTGAGTAGCTGGGACCACAGGTGTGAGCCATCATGCCTGTTTTTTTTTTTTTTTTTTTTTGAGACAGGGTTTCACCATGTTGCCCAGGCTGGTCTCAAACTCCTGAGCTCCCATTATCTGCCCACCTAGCCTCTCAAAAGTGCTGGGATTACAGGAGTGAGCCACCGTGCCTGGCCTGGCTTTGCAATTTACTGGATTAAAAAATGACTCTAAAGGGAAACTACATGTCTTACTCAAATATTTCTTCTCCCCCCCAGCAATTATGAATGAAAATGAGTATTTTTAGGGGCCAGAAGGGTGTGATGGTGTTGAGAAATATCCCACTAGATGGTCGGTGTGGATGCGCCACATTATCTGTATGTTCGGGAAAGCGAACTTTCCTCGTCCCTGTCTTCCGAGTGGATCTCTCACGCACATTTTTATCATGATTATGGGACAACTTGTATGAACGGTGCCCCCACTCCCAGACTGAAACGAGCAGAAAGCCTGCCCATTCCTCACTGTTCCATTTTAGTATGAAGCCTAGGTGTCTGTGTGGGATGATGCCCTCGGGGCACAATTTTTTTCATAGTGATTTTAACGCCTCTGCCATCTCTCTGGCATCACTGACCCCCGCAGGGGAAGGACGGCCTGATTCTTTGCTGGGTGGAGGGGACACTCTGCTTCCCACTCTTCGGGTCCTGAGTAGATGAGACACTCCTTCCACGAAGCCGTCCACACTCGCGTCTCCATTCCCAGTGAGGTCTGGCGTGCCTGCGCTTTGTTCTCTTTACTGAGGCATCTCAATTAAGCTCAGCAAGGAAAAAATTCAAACCATCCCAAAGCCATAAAATGAGGCAACCTCCAGACCACGGAACATACAAAATCGAGTGTTGTAAGCTGCAAAGCCTCCACTGCTGCCAGTATTTCAAATCTGGTTGTGCGGTTAGAGGCGAGTAGGTAAAACGAGGGCAGGAAAACTTTTATACTCTGGTGTGTGGTTTCTGGAAAGCCCAGAGTGGAATGTTTGCCGAGGGTGACCTATTTGGAACCACACCAGCAACTTCTGAAATACTGCTTTCTGGATTTGTCAGACGCACATCTACATCCAAGTCTGGAGGAGGAGCAAAAAGGCTCAGAGAAAGGACTGCCTTCTTCTTGCATGAAGTTACCTTTCAGGATCTGGAAGCCTGCACATTAGGACCCCGGAAAGCAAAGACCTTTCCCCATGTCTTTGAAAATCACCCGTCCAGTTTCTTTCCACTAAGAGTGGTCGGGTGGGGCTACAGGACCTGGGTGCCTAGGGTTTGAGAAAGGAGACACTATTTTGCTGGCGAAGCAAGAGACGGAATGGTGTATTTGTCTGAAAGCATCTCTCTTTTGTTGTTGTTGTTATTGTTTAAAATATCTGTTACAAGCAAACATAGCCCTAAATAAAATCATCTCGTTAAGCTCTATTCTGGAAACAGTCGATGAGAGGAAGACAAGGGCTGCTCCTACCAGTGGTCCATGCCAGTGCTGCTGGCTGGCCAGGTCCAGCGTGGGCTTTTCATGGGAAGAGAATGGGACACAGGGTTACACATCCCAGCTCAGAGTCCTCCAAGAAGCTTTGCGCAGACTGGGTTCGAAACTGTCCTCAAGTGAAACTCTTCTAAAAAAGACTACTTTCTCGTCCCGTTTCCTGACACATATTTCTTCACATTTATTAAAAATCTAGGTTAAAGATGTGAAGTCCTGTCTTCCCTCCCCTGCCCCCAGAACATCTGTGGCGAATGATGAAGTCCTAAGGAGTGACCAAAATGTGCAAACATTGAAGTAGGGGAAAATTCCACTTGGCTGAAGGACCTGAGCAATGGCTGGTGTGTTTACACTGCCAAAGTGAATGAGGGCAGAGGAGAGGGGGGCATCCTCCACTGGGGAATCTGGACATGTTCCGTTGAAGAGTGTAATGTCACCTCGTTCACCAGAGCAAACGGGCTTTGTTCCTCCCTTCCCCTCAAATTCCTACAAACTCACCCCCTTAACGTTGTGTACAGAGCCTGACAAATCCCGGGTAGCCATGTGGGCGAGCAGACAACCAGATGGGATCCTCGTCTGTGTGCTTCAAGGCTCACCCAGAGCCCTCTCCGGCTCAGCCTCACCCTCTCTCCTCGCCCTGGAACCTACACATCTCTCTTTGGTTTGGGGCCTGAGGCTTCCTGTTGATGTGATTTTTGAGTGGTGGCCCAGGGACTCTCTCAGCCTTGGGCCAACTCAGTTGATCAGAGGAGCAAGAAGAGAGTGTTAGCCATGGAATACTATACAGCCATGAAAAGAATGAAAATATGTCCTTTGCGGCAACATGGATACAGCTAGAGGCCATTATCCTAAGTGAATTAACACAGGAACAGAAAACAAAATACCACATGCACTCACAAGTGGGAGCTAAATATTGAATACACGTGGACATAAAGATGGGAACAGTGGACGCTGGGGGCTGCTGGAGGCTGGAGGGAGGAGGGAGGAGGGGAGGAGGGAAGGAGGGGGTGAAGGCTGAGGGGCTGCCTACTAGGTGCTGTGCTCACTGCTCAGGTGACAGGATTATCGGTACTGCAAACCTCAGCGTCAGGCAGGGTTCCCATGTGACAGACCTGTACATGTACCCCCTGAATTTAAAATAAAAGTGAAGCTGGGTGCGTGGCTCA
This sequence comes from Papio anubis, assembly GCF_008728515.1. Classification (NCBI taxonomy): domain Eukaryota; kingdom Metazoa; phylum Chordata; class Mammalia; order Primates; family Cercopithecidae; genus Papio; species Papio anubis. The sequence continues at coordinate 101,859,521 of NC_044989.1, forward strand.
TGCCTGTAATCCCAGCACTTTTAGAGGCCAAGGCGGGAGGATTGCTTGGGCTTAGAAGTTTGAGACCAGCCTGAGTAACACAGTGAGACCTCATCTCTACAATAAATAAAAGAATTAGCCGGGTGTTACAGCATGCGCCTATGGTCCCGGCTACTCGGGGGGCTGAGGTGGGAGAATCTCTTGAGCCCAGGAGGTGGTGGCTGCAGCGAACCATGATGGCGCTACTGCACTCTAGTCTGTGTGACAGAGTGAGACCCTGTCTCAAAAAAAAAAAAAAAAAAAAAAAAAAGGCTGAAAATATTTTCAAAAGAGAGACAGGATGTCAAGAGCATGTGGCGGGCAGTCCTGGGTTGGGACATCAGGTAAGGGGGCTACTGGCCTCCAAACACCCAGGCAGCTGAGTTGAGATGGGGGCTTGAAGGTGGTGGCAGGCACAGAGTGGGGAGTGCACAGAGCCCACAGGTGAACGTCCCCAGCCACACACGGCTGCTTCAGAGGCCCTCAGCGTGGACAAATCACAAGGCACCAGAACTGACACACTCCAGTTTACCCAGCACGCACCCACCTGTGTTCAGTCTCCACTTTGGATTTAAGGCCGAAGAAGTGGCTGCAGCTCTTCTGCCTGTGAGCACCCTCTATCCCCAGAACGCACTGTGGAGCTGGTCGAGGAGACAGCTCTGTGAGCTCCTAGGGAAGCTCTCTAAGTCTCCAGTCTGGTCTGAACCCTGCTCTGCTCTCCACCAGCTGTGTCCCGGGGCCAAGATCAAGCCTCACTTTAGGCCAACCTATTTTTACCCGCTGCTTATTTAGGTGCTGGGTAAGGACTATGCTAGGCCCAGGAAGCGGGCACAGTGAGTAAGGGTTGCTGTCCTTCCCATTCCATTATTTATGCATAGATATAAAAAGGACAGGCATCAAATAAGAACGTACCACGTAACACTCCACCAACTAAACTGCTCTGCAGAAATGCTGAGACTTTTCATGGTCATGGACCAAGGTGGGTTTCCTAAATAGTTCATTAAGGTGTGAGCAAGTGTCCTATAAAAAATACAACAGCTAGGCCGAGGCGGGTGGATCAACTGAGGTCAGGAGTTTGAGACCAGCCTGGCCCACATGACGAAACCCCGTTTCTACTAAAAATACAAAAATTAGCCAGGCATCGTGGCACATGCCTGTGATTCCAGCTACTTGGGAGGCTGAGGCAGGAGAATCGCTTGAACTCTGGAGGCAGAGGTTCCAGTGAGCCGAGATCGCGCCACTGCACTCCAGCCTGGGTGACACAGTGAGACTCCGTCTCCAAAAAAAACCAAACCAAACCAAAACAAACCAAAGAAGAAAAATCTTCTACACATATTACATATTAATATTACATATTATTTTTTCAACTTTTGCCACACCTGGGAACTTGGAGCTTGGATAAGTTGTATGGGGAAGCTTGTGTAATAGCTATGTTTTCTAGTTTCTTTTTCTTTTTTTTTTTTTGAGACACAGTTTTACTGTGTCACCCAGGATGGAGTGCAGTGGCACAATCTCTGCTCACTGCCACCTCCACCTCCCAGGTTCAAGCAATTCTTATGCCTCAGCCTCCTGAGTAGCTGGGATTACAGGTGTGTGCCACCATACTCAGCTAATTTTTGGATTATTAGTAGAGACACGGTTTTGCCATGTTGGCCAGGCTGGTCTCAAACTCCTGACCTCAGGCAATCTGCCCACCTCTGCCTCCCAAAGTGCCGAGATCACAGGTGTGAATCACCGCGCCTGGCCCACATTTTCTGGTTTCTGTATTTGATGCTTTGACATCTGGGGCCTTGCTGGTGCTGGAGGGACTACCTCTCCCAGGGTTAGCTAATTCCTAGGGAGCACAAAAATCACCTTCCAGGTACCTTTCATATGCAAAGCAACCCACCTAGAACCCACACCCCAACCAGGTCCTTCAGGGTCCCATGTTCTGGGCCCTGTCCCCTGCCTTCACCAACCCCACAGGCATCAGATAATTAGGGACAGCTCCTCCCTCCCAGAGCCCACTAAACGTATTCAGACTCACCAGTGCTAAGCCTGCCCACCCTCTCTCACCCATTCTTCCTCTTGGAAGCTACAGTAAAGGTTCCCTCGGCCTCCTGACCAACCCCGGTGCTTCTCTGTGTGGCCCTGCATGGTGGGCCGTGTGTGCCTCCTGCTCCCAGGGACCCGAGAGTGTGAACCTTTTCCTTCACGACAGTCATTTCCATGACTGTGTGTCTTCGTGTTTCATTAAAACACATCTCGGGTGCCCTTCACACAGCCTGGCATGTGGGTGCAGGGCATCTGACATGCATAGGCACAGGCATCGTAGGCATCGTGGACCAGCAGAATGCCAGGAGGCTGGAGCAGGCCTGTGTCTGTGTGTTTCTTTCCAACACAGATGTGTGAAAGGGAGCAGGCACTGGGCTCTGGGTTAGAGGGTCTGGGTGTGAATGTGGGCCCCCGACTTCCCACCCACACATCATAGATGCAACCCTTCTACGTGTCCATTTCCTCCTCTGTAAAGATGGGATGATGCCATAAACTACCTCAAAAGGCTGTGGCGAGGATTACATGATCAATGCAAAGCCTGAGCTCTGGGCCGGGTGCTTAGAAAGCATTCCTAGGGCGAGCTGTTTTTGTTACCTCGTTGTTCAATGTTTATGTAGAAGTAAACCTATGAAGTCAAATTTGAGTTCTTATTGTAAAGCATATCTCATAAGTCATGGTGGTTAAATATTGGCAATTTTATAGGGTGCTTTTTTGTTTTTTTTGTTTTTTTGTTTTTTTGAGATGGAGTTTCACTCTGTCATCCAGGCTGGAGTGCAGTGGCACGATCTCGGCTCACTATAACCTCCGCCTCCTGGGTTCAAGCCATTCTCCTGCCTCAGCCTCCTGAGTAGCTGAGATTACAGGTGCCTGCCACTATGCCCAGCTAATTTTTGTATTTTCAGTAGAGACGGGGTTTTGCCATGTTGGCCAGGCTGGTCTCGAACTCCTGACCTCAGGTGATCCACCCGCCTTGGCCTCCCAAAGTGCTGGGATTACAGGCGTGAGCCACTGCATCTGGCCTTTATAGGGTTTAATCTGAGAAATTCATTTGTCTCTGACAATTTTTGCTATCTATTTTAATCCCAGTTAGAATGATATTTCATGTACTCCACAGTTACACGGGGAACTCTTGTCTCAAGAAAGCCCCTTGAACGCTAGTTTGTAGAACAGGCTCTGAAAAGCCACTCTGCACTCTTGCTATCAAATTTTCCACATTCAGTGCTGCGTGTTTTAGCAGTAATAGTTTCCACAAAAAAAAAAAACCTCACACATAATTTCCACACATTCTTTCAGGCAAACAAACACTATCTCAACCCACAGTGAAAGCAGAGTCTTGCTAGTTAAAAAAAAAAAAAAGCCCCAGGTATTCAGAATGAAGCCTGCCTATTTCCTTGAAATCCTCCAAGATGTGGTAAATGACGGGATGCTTCAAAGGGATATTTGGCAGCATCTTAATGAGATCGTGGAAATGTAAATTCACAAAGGATACAACTGCTGCTCACCAGTCAATCACAAGCTGGTTTTCTGTTTTCTTTGTTTTGTTTTGTTCTTTTTTGAGACAGAGTTTTACTCTTGTTGCCCAGGCAGAGTGCAAATGGCACGATCTCGGCTCACTGCAACCTCCGCCTCCCAGGTTCAAGCAATTCTCCTGCCTCAGCCTCCCAAGTAGCTGTGATTATAGGCACCCGCCACCATGCCCGGCTAACTTTGTATTTTTAGTCAAGACGGGGTTTCTCCATGTTGGTCAGGCTGGTCTTGAACTCCCGACCTCAGGTGATCTGCCCGAAGTGTGTGCACTGTTGCCATGGGGCAAGAAGGAGCAGCATCCTATGATTCCCACAGTCTTGGTGCCCTGGGGGCCAGGGTGCCTTTGCCCTTTGCCCTCTGTGCACGTGGCCATTGGGGTATGTTGCCATCGCAGTAGCTGCCATTATGGCCAAAGCACATCAGTTTTTAAAAATTGTGATAAAACACATATAAAGTTTACCATCGTAACCATTTTTAAGTGTACAGTTCAGTAGGGCTAAGTACATTCGCATTGCTGTGCAACCATCCCCACCATCCACCTCAAGGACTCCTTTCATCTTGCAAAACTGAAACTCTGTCCCCATGTAGCAACTGCCATTTCCCCCTCCCTCCAGCCCCTGGCACCCACCATTTCTGTCTCTCTGAATTTGGCTATGGTTCCTCATATAAGTAAAATCATACAATATTTGTCCTTTGGTGGTTGGCTTATTTCACTCAGCGTAATGTCGAAGTTCTTCCATGTTGCAGAATGTCAGAATTTCCTTTCTTTCTAAGGCTGAGTAATATTCCAGTGCATGTATATACCACACTTTCTTCATCCATTCGTCCACTGATGGACACGTGCGTTGCATCCACCTTTTAGCTATTGTGAATAACACTGCTAAGAACACAGGTGTGCAAATATCTCAAGTCTCTGTCTTCCCTTCTTTTGCGTACATACCCATATGTAGAATTGCTGGATCATATGCTAGTTCTATGTTGAATCTTTTGAGGAACCAGCACACACATGTAAAGCAAATTCCAAATCACTGTTTACATTAACTCAACAATAAAGTTGTCTGGGAGGAAGGCCACTGCATTCTCTACAGAATGGCACTGGTATCACACTAGGGCAGTGCTTTTCAAAGTCCATGGCCCCTGGAAGCAGAACCCCACCCAGAGCACTCCCCAACTGCATATTCCTGGGCCCTACCCTCCGATCTCCTGAGCTAGACTCCTCAGGCCCAAAGGCTGAGGATCTGCCTCTTAACAAGTTGCCTCACCCAAAGAACCACTGCACCAGGGTTAGTATGATGCTGGGTTCTCTACAAGGGTGCCTCTTAGGTCAGTTTCTTTAACTGAGTAGCCCAGCGAGCTTCCATTGACTCCTTTGTGTGGTTCATTAAACATTCATTTCAGCTGGGCACGGTGGCGCAAGCCTGTAATCCCAGCACTTTGGGAGGCCGAGACAGGCGGATCATGAGGTCAGGAGATCGAGACCATCCTGGCTAACACGGTGAAATCCCGTCTCTACTAAAAAAATATAAAAAACTAGCCGGGCGAGGTGGCGGGTGCCTGTAGTCCCAGCTACTCGGGAGGCTGAGGCAGGAGAATGGCGTGAACCCGAGAGGAGGAGCTTGCAGTGAGCTGAGATCCGGCCACTGCACTCCAGCCTGGGCGACAGAGCGAGATTCTGTCTCAAAAAAAAAAAAAAAAAAAAATTCATTTCATGAAGTTTGGGCAAGCCCGTCAGATGTGTAGGATGAGGCATGGTTAGGCCTTGGCTTCATCTGACTTTGCCCAGATGTAGGGGACCACTTGGGAGGATGGACCTCCCGCCACTTGCGAACACCTTAAGCCCTGGGTGGGTCTGTTCCCAGAAGGGCCTCCCAGTTGGCCAAGGAGCCCACCATCCAGGCATAAGTCCTGCACCCTGGACCTGAAAATCATGCTGGCAGGATTACACTAAGTTTTAGCATCTAGTTGGAGCCTTTTAAACAAAGCATGTATATTTATGCAAATAACATACAACAGAGGACCATCTGAGGTGGAAGGAAAAATCCTGGTTAGCCTCAACGTGAGGACTTGGTGCCATTACTTTGGCTGTTCCTAATAGAAACCCTGGCACTCATTTGACTGAGGGGACAGACCCACCACGTCCAGAGTGAAACAGCGGTAAAGAATGCAGCAGAAGTTAATGCTGTCATCTTCTGTTCGCTGCATCTCCCCCTCATTTCTGCAGCTCATCTTTCTGTTTTTGATTCCTTTGGTATTTTTCTCATTTCCTCTTTTTTCCCCCATTCCCTGTCAACACTTTTTTTTTTTTTTCCATCTTTGCTGCTTTATGAAATGTTAGCTGTTTCAAAGTGACTTGTTTTGTATTGTTTGGAGGAGCCCAGAAAACACAATGCAGGCTTTCGTGAGCTCAGCCCATAACCAAGTCAGCTCGGGACTCGGTTTCTGAATTCCTGGCCTCAGACCTGCATTCCCATTTCGCGGGGCTCAAAAGTGAAAATAAGTGTTCTAGTCTAGTTCAGAGTTGTTGTCTCTGCAGTCAGAGTTGAGACAATTAGGTATCCGGGTAATTTCAGAAAATAAGACTTTGCCGCTTGGCTTATCCTGTTTGATAATTCATCCAATGCAGATTGCTGGCTCATTGTCAAATGACCCCTTTGCTGTGCATCAGGGCCACAGTGAGCAGAAGAGCTACGGACCAGGTCTACTAAAACACGCTCACAGCAGTACCGCCAGGGGAGGGAAAAAGTGCAGAAGGCAAGGTTATGGATCGTCAGGTCACCACGAAGGCCTGTTCGGCAGAGTATGTAGGCTGAGCCTGTTCTGTATTCGCTGTACGTTGTTTCTCACAGTACAAAATTATTGCATCAGCCTGAAGATAAATAAACGAATAACGTGTGTTTCAGTGGGACCGTATGCACCGGCACAAACAGGTGTGGGAGTGTGTTCCTCTTGAATGGGAGAGAACATCGATGAGCACAAAAACACATCCTGGGAACTTGAAAATTCAAAGGCAAATGTGAAAAGCACACGTTCTCCCTCCTCCTCCCTGGGCGATTCTTAATGCCCCCATGTGCACGTTTGCATGAGAAAAGACACTGTCACAATTATATGACAATTAAAGCTTACCATTGTTGTAAGAGCGAAAATTTCCTACAAATTTTATGTATTCATAAGTTGGAAATTCCTTTGGGTTCAAGCTGCCTCTGAGAAGATGGCAATAAAACTCTAAATCGCTGTCAGCTGGGCCGTTAAAGGAAGAAGAGGAGAGAAAGGGGTCGTGAGCATCGCACAGACTCTGAACAAGTAGCGTCTCTGTGAAAACTCTTATGGGATTTAGTCTACACATGGCCAGGCTAGTTCTCTCATTACAACTGACTTTTGGACCTGGTTTGTACCCCTTGCTGCCCAGGGGTTTCCTTCCATCGTTCATAGATATTTTGCATTCCATACATGGACCCAATTAGTCTTAATTTGCTCCCAGATGTCTGTGGTTGGTGATGTCAGCATTGATTAGTTCCGGCTGTTTTCATATGGTATATTAAAATAAAGCAGCTCATATAGAGCTGCTCCCTTTAATTTAATATTTTTGCTTTGAAGTAAAATCAGATGTACGACAGGACAGATTATTCATGGAAAATGGACTCAGGCTTGCACTGATGCAAGCAGCTTTGCTACCTCATGCAATTGTGTATGCTTCATTAAGCGACACGTGGTTCATGAGGCATCGAGGTTAGCCTTCTACCTAGGTTGCCAAATATTTTGATAAAAACTTCTAAATTCCACAGAACACAAAAATGTATATAAATAACCAGGTGAGAGCCTCAGGAGGACAAAATTTGCATTTTGGACCTAATGATTCAGTTTTCAGTTGGTTTCTTGATATTCTATGAATTTAGCATCACAGTATCTTCCACGATGAGCTGATTCCTCACCGATGTTTGCACTGTTTCTTACTAAAAGACTCTCATGTAAAAAAAAAGAGGAATCTTGTCATATACACAAAATAAATTATTATTCTTGAGTTCTCTGCTTTCAAATTTTCCACATAAAAGCCAAATGTCTTACATATTCCAAATTCCAGTTTTAGCTTTAAACCTAAAATATACCTCTAAGGATCTTGGAAATGTTCTGAGTCATGAGGAAAATTATTCTTAAAATTAGTTCTCCCTTCTTAATTCATTCTAACCTCCTTTCAAAAGCAAAATTCTCATCTTTCTAGCTTGTAAAACCACAAAAATTAAACTTACATTTTAAGTATTCTGGGGAGGGGGAATCCGTCACAAGCATATGGGAAGAAAGGATTTTATAAACTTCTGAATGTTCTTGTTCTGGGAGGAAATTTAACAAATTCTGATCCATGACATCCGACTGAAAAAGAAAATAAAGGACAAAGGTACACCCTCAACGAAGATGAAAAACAAAAGCAAAAACAAAAACTGAACATTCACAACGCAGAACTGGTTTCTGAAATGGAAAGTTCAATATCTGATTTTCTGTGGACACTCTCAGTTTATCACTCCCTTGTTGTAAACAGTTACCTAAAAGGTTGTATGTGTTCAAATGTGTATGTGCTGTTGTCTGTGGGCCCAGGAGGGAACTAAGAGTGAAGTCAGACAAATGTAGGAAGGACTGAGTCCTCCTCTCGCTTGAGAAGTGCTGTTTGCTGACATTCCTGTGCTTTGGCTCGGGTGCCATGGCCCCTGTGCACACCCGGTACGAGGCCAATCATTTATTTAAATGGCTCCAAAGAGCCCATGGGATTCCTTTCCTGACCCTTAGGGCAGCAAAGGGCTGCCTGTCTACTTCTTAAACGTCTTTAAGTTACGGAACTGCACGTGTTTTTCTGAGTACCTTGGCACTGTAGCTACAAAATAAAGATTGAGTGCTGTCCAATAGAACTATCTGTGATGATGGAAATGGTCTGTCATCTGCGCTGCCTGTAACAGGAGCCACTAGCCACATGGTTACTGAGCACTTGAAACATGGCTAGTGAACAAGGGACTGAATTTCAAATTTCTTTTTTTTTTTTTGAGACGGAGTGTTGCCCTTGTTGCGCAGGTTGGAGTGCAATGGTGCGATCTTGGCTCACTGCAACCTCCACATTCCGGGTTCAAGTGATTCTCCTGCCTCAGCCTCCCAAGTAGCTGAAATTACAGGCGTCTGCCACCACGCAAAGCTAATTTTTTGTATTTTTAGTAGAGATTGGTTTCACCGTGTTGGTCAGGCTGGTCTTGAACTCCTGACCTCAGGTGATCCGCCTGCCTCGGCCTCCCAAAGTGTTGGGATTACAGGCGTGAGCCATCAAGCCTGGCCCATTTAATTTGAATTGAAATTTAAACAGCCACATGTAGCTAGTGGCTACCATATTGGATATGCAGGTAGGAGCTCACAGCGGACAGAGGAGACAGGCACCTCTCTCTTCCTCAGTTTCCCTCAATAAACTCATCCACTCTCAGAGCTTCAAACACAATCTGTATACACTTTCAGATTTGAATATCCAGCCAACTCTCTCATGAGCCAGCCTTAACCTTCCAACAGCCACTCACATGCGCCCTGGGGACCACAGATGCACACACGTCCCAAACATCAGCATTCTTTCCCACCCATACCATCTCCAACCCTTGTGTTTGCATCTCCATCAACGGTATCATCGGTTGGTCACCTGCTTGTCCCAGACACTCTGGTGGCATCTTTGTCTCCTCTCCTTCTCGTCCTTACCCTCAAACCAAACAGTGTCCAAATGCTGACCATTTTTCTCCCTCAAATTCTCTGCTCCATCCACTTCTATTTCTCCAGCCTCCACCCTAGTCCAGACCCCTATCCTCTCTTGCCTGGGAATGATTTGGCTAAACTGGTCTTCCCACATCCACTTTGGTGCCTATCCAATTTGTTCTCCATCAGCAGTCAGAGAAGCTCACATCAGATCAAGTCCCAACTGTCCCTTGGCTTCCGACTGCTCCAGGAACAAGCCCTCAACTGCTCAACACACTTTCACGGCTCTTCACAGCTTAGCCTCCGCCTGCTCCGGCTCCCAGCACTTCTCTAACCCTTCCGAGCCTTTTTCCTCCACTTTGCCCTCTGTTCTCCCTCTGAGCCTCACCTGGGCTGTTCCCTCAGGCAGGAAGATGCTGCACCCTGCCCTTGTGTTTAACGAACCCCTGTGCAACCTTCAGGTCCCTGCTTTGAAGTCACTTCCTCTGAGAAAGCCCCAGGTGACACCCTCCACCCCCACTGATGATTTAAGGGCCTCTGAGGGGACAATGACCGCCTTGATGGGACATCAGGTGACCAGCATCACGGCAAAGCAGGTGAGAGCTCAGAGCCCAGGCTTGAAAGCAGGTTCTGGCCCTCCATGCCGCATTTTCCTCAGTTGCAAGATGAGGAAACCATGAGGGTTCCAAGAGCTCACTTGCCTCCACTGCTGATAAAACAGCACATGGCAGACATTCAATAAATGCCAAGTGTGATCAGGCACTGAATGACCAGTTACAGAATGACGACAGGGGCACCTGCACCACGGTGACGTTTTCCTGTACAGCTACGTGCTGACTGGTGCGCTCTGCCTCCCTCCCTCCACCCGGAGCTTCAGGAGAGCAGGGCCCAGTGCCTTGTTCACCACCACATCCCCGATGTCCAGGATGGTGCCTGGCCTTCGATAAGACTGCACTGACCAGCTGAAAGAATGGCGTGGCCAGCACTATGACAGGTATTAAAACAAGGTGCCCAGGGAACACTGCGGATGGTGTGCTGCCTCCAAAATGACAGGGTAGAGGAGACTCCTGGGGAGCAATTCCCAGAAGGAGGAATCCTTGAGTGGGAACCGGGGGACAAGACAGGGTCTGCCAGACAGGGTGGGAAGGTGCTCCGCACAGGGGGTTCAGCGTGCGCAGAGGCGTGAGGTGGGCACCCTGACAGTACTGCAGGAAGGTGGGGAACAACAGGGAGGGTGAGAAGCCATGAGAGAGGAGGTTGCACAGGGAAGCAGGGCCCAGATGAGAGAGGCCGCAGAGGAGTCAGGGCTCGACCCTGTGCCAGGAGGAGCCACGAAGTACCTGAAGGAAGAGGGTGGCCAAACTGCTCATGTATTTTAAGGAGATCCTGCTTGTGGTTTGGAGGGAGAGAGCACTGGAAGTCAGGCTGGAGACGGCCAGGGTCTCAGTAGAGACAGGGGAAGGAGTGGAGAGGAGCAGACAGAGTCCCAGGCAACTCATCAATATTGTAGTCTAACCAATACTTGCTGAGAGCCACCACGTGCCAGCCGCCGTTGGGCACGGGGAAGACGCATCGGGAAGCAGGCAGAACCCCTCGCTGCCTGCAGTCAGTGTTCCGGTGGGTGTGAGGACAGTGGACACAGCTTGGCGGCTGATCGGAGGACGGGAGGAGGGAAAGGAAGGACTCAGCGTGGCTTCTAGGCTCTGGCTCGGACCCACCGGCCTTTATCTTTATGGACTAAACTCTACCAGGATCGTCTCTCATCTATGCTACCATTTCTCATTCTGGCTTTCTCCAAGTTTCTTCGGATGTTCTGGTTTTATTTTAAGCCCATTTTCTCTAGTTTTTTTAGAAGATGACTCATGTTCACAGATGACAGTAGTCTTTCTTCTTAAAGATATTTCAACTACTTGAAAATGAAAACTAAGTGACTCCATGGCCTCTTCTTGGAGGGCTCCATCTGAAGCCACTTCCCCTGACACTGGGTGTGGCGGAGAGCAAGGCTGGGTGGCTGCCTGGCCGGGTCACTTGTGTGAGAGAACTTTACTGATATAGGTCCAAGGGCCAGTATCAGGCCACAGGTTCTGCACAGAATAAAGATGAATGCTGGATGCAAGTAGGGGCAGGTATGATATGTGGGAGGTTGCGCGGATGATGAATTAACACACAGAAAGGGCTCCAGACTGTGCTTGGCTCTTGTATGTATTTGCTAGTACGTTGCTATTACGCTATTTCCACATGCGGAAAACCAACACAAACAATGATCATTTGAAATTTTAACCCTAGTGCTTACAGGAGAGAAGATGACATCTACAGTTGAATGATCCCCTGAATGAGCTGAGTTCTGTTTATTAAAATAATAGCAGTTACGGAGACAAGGGAGGGAATGTGCCATCCACAGCCGTCTTCACAGCTGAGTCCCACGATCGGGAAGGTCACCTGCCTGTGGAGGTGGGCGGTCCCCTCTCCCAACTGCCTGATGGGCCTTGAACCAGCAGCACCAGTGCAGTGACACCCAGCTGTGTTAAATGAGCCTGTACTAAAAGCACACTGAGGCTGGGCTGGAAGAGGGCTGGATGGACACTTCCTCCCAGAGTGTCCCTGAGGCACTCTGGCGGTTTTGGCTTGAGATCTGTGCTGGCTGCAGCGAGAAGAGGGAATGGTGAGCAGCCCTGGAGAAACTTCACCTTGAGAAAAGAAGGGCTTAAGGGAAGACACTTGGGGCCTTGGTCTCCCTAAAGGACCGGGAAGTTGGAGGCATATTTGATCCACTTAGATTCAGTTAGATTCAAAGTCAAACTAATGGCCATACAGCTAAGCTTTCAGAAGGCATTGTAGAGAATGGCTTTGACTTTGTAATAGTAAGAATTAATTGCAATATAAAAGGGTATGAATTATACAGAAAGAATCTCTGTTTATCAAAATGCCCTAAAAAGGGGGGAAAGGTAAGCCACAAAGTGAGACAGGATATTTGCAACACATACGTCTGTGGTATGGCCCAAAATTAAGGTTCTAAATTATATGCTGCCTTGGCATCTGGTAAAATTGGAGGGGCCTCAAATGGCCTAACTGCAGGCTCCCTCCCCACACAGACGAGGCCCCCCAGCCAAACCCCCTTCTTATCACGGCGGCAGGTACAGTTTCTGCTCATCCCTGAGTAGCAGGTTGTGGAATTATTCAAACAAGTGAATCACATCCTCTTGTGGGGACCGGGGGTCACCTCACCCTCTTGTTACTGCAGAGCCTGCCTCCCATAGCCTCTGCTGGTTCACTCTCTTCCCACGTGCAGCCCCCTGTGGCCCTGTGCGGTCCTCCTCTGGGCTGTGAGTACCTGTGACTAATTAACTGCTCTTGGCCTCATCCAGTGTCAGCTGTGGAGTGTTCAGACATCCCCATTACCCTAGAGTGGGGTGAATGAGAGGCAGTTAAAACAATACCTGCCCACAGCTTGTGTCCGGATCGCAGAAAGCAAGCCTACTCATAACTGCAAGAAAAAACCCAATCAAAGAGGAGGATGTCCAAATACCTGAGCAGGTAATTCAGAAAAGATGGAATCTAAATGGTTGACAAACATACAGACACTCAATCTCATTGGTAACTGAGAGAAAGGCAAAGTAAAACTCCATGAGACACCTTCATGTACTAGACTGGCAAAAACAAGAAGTCTGACAATGCCAAGTTCTGATGCCACAGCACTGCGACGTCTCCACCTTGCTGGTGCGGGGCGAACTGGTGCCACCGCTATGGAATCATTCTGGCATTATTTAGTAAAGGTGGAGGCAGAGCTTCACTCAACCCAGCCATTCTCCACCTAGTCAGTCCTCCAGGGATGCTTGCAAACGTTCATCAGGAAACACTACAGGATGTTCACGGAAGCACCTTCCAAGAATTCCTAACTGGGATGAATGCAGGAATTGCAGCACATTCCTACGATGGAACACTACCCAGCAATAAGAAGAGCCCACAGCAGCTACATCTGCCAGTGTGAGGCAGGTGCATCGCACAAACGATGCTGAGCAAAAGGAGAAGTCACAGGAGTCCATTTTCAATGATTCCATTTACATACAGCGAAACAAAAGGCGACACTAACTTAAGAGTTTAGCAGTGAACTCAAAGTTGGTGAAACTACAAAGGAAAGCAAGCAAACAACGATCTTAAAAGTCAGGAAAATGGTTGTCTCCAAGTGGAAGGTGGGGGTGTGATGAAAAAGGGGCAGCCAGGAGCTTCTGTGGTCTCAGCTGTGTTCTATTTCTTCACCTCAGTGACAGCTGCATGGATATTCACTTGATCAATTTAATACTGAATATATGTTTTATACACACATCTGTATGGTATATAAAAATCAAAAGGCATAAAAAAAATCTAACTAGAGGCCTGGAATCTTTTAATCCATGATTGGCTCTAAGCTGCAGCCACACCTGTCAGGACTCTGCTCCGACCCAGAGACACCTCTGACAAAATGACGTGGATCAGGTGGGAGCTTCCAGCAGGTGAGGGCAGGGTGGGGTGGGAAGGGCAGAGGGATGCTTCCTGAAAAGCATGTCTCATGGTCTTGGCCTTGCTGCTGTGTTTTGTGGTAACACAGGCCAGGGGCTTTGGCTTTCCTTCGCTGGGACCTCCTCCCGCTGTGCCCCTTCCACAGGAACTTGGCTTCAAATCCCATTCTGGTTTTATACTTTCTTCTCGCTAGGGCTTGTACCTGGCGAGCCAGCATGATATGGAGGTATTTTCTGGCCTGCAGATTTCTCCAGTTTTAGGAACACTTGTGCCTTATTTTCCTTGGGAAAGGTAGGGTTATCCACGCACATAGTTCTCACATCCAAGACACGCCCCACCCGTGGCAAGCTGCTTGCAGTTGCTCATAACCCCAGTTATGAATTCAGTCCCTCGTTCAATGAACACTTAGGCACATGGCAAATGTTCAGGGCTGGGGATATGATGTCTGCCTCAAGAGCTTAGCATGGTCCAGCTCATCAGACAACACCGCATTTATGAACAAATCAGAAAGTAACCCAGGAAGCTAAATTTCAAAAAGTCAAAAAAAAAAGCACAAACAGGAAACACGGATTATGCCTACTTTTGGTCTCTCATTTGGTTCTGCCTCAGCCATACTCTTTCCTCATTCTGTCCAAGGCACGTGACTCATGCCCCTGGCATCTCTCCTGCAAGGTTTTCATTCCACAAGCTCCCATGAGCCCTTGGCCTCCATCGTATGCACGTCTGTCTTGCTCATGTCCCTTGCCTGTGTCAGTTCTAGACACCAAAATGCGCTGGTGTTGCCACTACTGAAAAATTCTCATTGTTACTGTTATTTTGTTTTTGAGACAGGTCTCACTCTGTCACCCCGGCTGAGGTGCAGTGGCGTGATCTCGGCTCACTGCAATCCCCTCCTCCCAGGCTCAAGCAGTTTTCCCACGTCAGCCTCTCCAGTAGCTTGGACTACAGGCACATGCCACCACACCTGACCAATTTTTGGATTTTTCGTAGAGACAGGGTGTTGCTGTGTTACCTAGGCTGGTCTTGGACTCCTGACCTCAAGTGATCCACCCACCTCAGTCTCCCAAAGTGCTGAGATTACAGACGTGAGCCACTATGCCTGCCAGTTCTCATCTTAAAATCACTTTGCTTTGAGCTATTTTATTCTCTTTTTTTCTCTGCCAATTTGGTAAAGAAAGTTCTAGGCTATGTCATCAGAAACTGCTGTACAAAAATCTATCACATGAGCTTCTGTTACCTCTGAGATGCTGGCAGTGTGAAGGAAACAGAGAGAGACTTGAAGCCGCACAGCCTGAGAAGTGGGAAGGAATTCTGGCTGCTCTTGTCCCCTTAGAATGGCTCTCCAATCCCCAGCCACACAAGGGGCGTGGGACGGGACCCTGGCAGGCCAGCCTGTGCTTGGTGTGACACCAAGAGGGGTACTGCTGCCGGGGTCCCCAGCCTCCTGCCCTCTGCTACCCTGTGTCCCGATCTCCATGAAGAAGATGAGCCGCTTCTTCCTCGAGGACTGACCACCACCCCTCAGCTCCTCATTCTCCCTTTCGGAGCCCCACACCCTGAAAACATCCAGCTTTACTGTGTCCTGTATAGGATTCTGAGGAGTGGTTAAGGATCAAGCTCTGGAACCAAAGTGCCTGAGTTCAAATCCCAGCTCTTCACTGGCTGGCTGTGGAACCTGGGGTACATTGTTTAACCGCTCTGTGCCTCAGTTTCATCATCTGTGAACCGGGTAGCTACGTACTTCATAGGATCCATAAGGATAAGGAGAGCAAACATAATACAGCCTCGCTCCGGGCCGGGCACGGTTCTATGCGCCTACACATACCAATGCATGTGAGCGACTCTTAATGGGTGCCTGCTACACTGTAAGTGCTCGGTGTTAGTCACCCAAGGTTTAATGGGTGAAATCTCTCGACAAAATTGCAAACTCCAAAGGAAAGACAACCTCACAAATTTTGAAATGTTGCATCATCCGTGGAAAGGACCTGCGCTCACAAGGAGTGATATTTAATCATTAAGTATGCATCTAAATAAACCAAACCAAAATCAGAATTCCTAAATGATGACCCAAATCCTGGGCACCAGAAAGACACCAGAGCAGAGTGGTGACCAAGCTGGGTTCTGTAGTCAGCTGCCCCCATGGTAAGCCCCGCTCTGCCCCTCACTGCCTGGGCCACTGGGGCTTCCTCGCCATGGTGGAAGTCATGGAGGTCTCACTCCCAGATCCGCTCCTCTGCCCAACCAGCTGTATGTTGACTGCACCAGGGAAGTGTCCATCCTCAGCAGCCTTTGCCTACCCACTTGCAGAGGAGGATCCTGGTGAAAACTGGACAATGAAAGCTAAAAGTAAATTGCAGTTAAATGTGGGGACTGCCCGGCCCAGGCTCACCTGCACCAGGGAGTCAAGGGCTGACTCCATGTCTGGGCATGGGTATAGACACAGACTCTTAGTTTGCATTCGAGTGGGTCCAGCATTGATAAATCAGAGTCGGGTCATTTCTGGCCCTTGTAGAGTCAGAAAATAACTTATGAAAGCGGTCCTAAATTGCTCTGCAATTTCAGGTCGGAAGAATTTGCCTCTTACTTTCTAAGTCTTGTCCGCCACGTACAGCAACTGGGTCATCAGATAATTACAAGAGCGTAAAGCAGAACAGTGCAAATCCTGTTTACCCAAACAGCTCTGGCTCCTGTCTCTCGTTCCCAGGTCAATAAGCAGGCCACGTGTGGTTGCTTTCAGTCAGTGCCTACCACTGCCGAACCCTTGCCATTCAATACAAAACACAAGCGCCCTCCAAAGAAGTACCCCAGCTCCTCTTCTGTCCTTAGACACGCTCAGATCAGCCCAGCTTCTCTGGGGTGATGATGGGGTCATTTCTGTATTAATGGTGGCAGCCCTATCACTGGCCTCCTGGCCAGAGATGAAAATCAAGGTGCAGCCGCACCCCCAGCTTCCTCCTTCAGGCTGAGCGAGGATGAGCCTCTTCTGACGGCTATCAAGAAGAGAGAGCCCCCCTGCTCCCCGCCACCAGCCCGACGCACCCTTGTTTTAGGAAATGGGCTGGAACACAAAGGGGAGACAGATTAGGTTAGATGAGGGCCTAATGGGAAGGCATCTGCTTAGCAACATAAAAAATGCTTTTGCGGGCCACGGCTCAGTGAATGCAAAGAAAAATGTAGGCAGCGCTTCGATCTGCACACAGCATCGTTTGCAGAAACGGTGGGACGAGGGAGTGGCTTCCAGGGAAAGGTATGGGCCAGGATGATGTGGGCCCTGGGCCACCAGCAGGGCAGGGCTCATCACCCCAAGGCAGATGGAAGCTGCCCATGGAACAAGGCCACACTGCTCCCTGGGCAGGCGCAGCTAAGGAGAGGGAGCCACGGTCCTCCAGTATCATCCTGGCCCAAGCTTTCCTATGTGGGAACCCAGGGCAAACTTTCCCCTTTTCGTCACATAAACTGAGCACCCATCCATGGATGAGCAGGTGCGGGGGGTGCTGGGGAAGGTTTGGGCTGGACAGAGGACAGAAGAGAGAGGACGTTTTGTTCTTGTCCATCACACTTGCTGCTCCTGGTACAGCTGTCATTCTCACTCAGGCTCTGTGGGAACAGGCAATGGTGTGGCAGGAGATGGGAGCCTGGTCAGATGCCCATGAAGGAGCCTCAAAGGTGGCTCCTCCACCAGAAAGGTACAGACCCATGAATCACTGAGTCAGGGCTTACCAGAGAGCCAGCAAGGCTTATGCAGAGAGGAGGGAGGGAGGGAGGGAGGGAGGACAAAGGCAGAGGGAGGAGGGAAGAAGAAGGGAAGGAAAGGAGGGAAAGAGTGGGGAGGGACATCTGTCAGGGCCTGTGACCATACCACAACCCCTTCTGCCATCCTGGAGCATCCATCGTGCACTCCTGGAATGCAAAGCTGACCCTCTCCAGGTCCACCCAGACACTCCTCACTCCCCAAGGCCTTCCAAGACATCAGTCTTCCCAGAGCAGTTCAACCGCCAGGAACCAGCTGTGCTGCCGAACCCTGACCACCACTAAGTGTTGCTACCCACCTGCAACCTCAGACAGGTCTCAAGTAAGCCCCAAACCACGTTTCAACCCAAGTTATCTGTTGTCCTCTCCCTGGATCAGCTGTCAGGTGACCCTGGATGTCTGTCAGCCTCCATGATGGCTCTGAGCTCCACTAACAGTGCTGTGACTCTCTCTTCAGTCCCCATTTCTGACCCAGGAAAAGAATCTGTAGCCACAACTCCCACTCCAGGCCTTGCCTGTTCCAGGATGGCACACGCCTGCATCTGCCCTTTTCCTGGAAGACTCCTGGGACCTTGAGCTCAGCCTGGTCCTGTCCCCAAAACTCAGTAGTCCTTTACTCTCCACCCCCTTCTCACCTGCAGCCCCCTGACACCCGCACCACCTCCCATCTGAGATCTAATGACTCTCAACAGAAACATGATAACGTGAACCGGTAAAGGCCACTGGAGCAGAAACTCACCGGTAAATGCCCAAGGAGAGGCGTGATACTGTCAGAGACATAGATGATGCTGCCGTCTGTTGTCACCGCGATAATGAAGCCATCTAATGCCTGTGGAAAATGCAACATTTGAAAGCTCCTTAGCAATGCTTTTATGGAGCAGCATGTCACCGAAGCAGAGGACACTATTTCAGGACACTGGCTTTGTTTTATAATCCTCAGAATATTTCCATGAGTAACCTCACGGCACTTCTTGGCCTTCCACAGAGGACAGCTTCTTACAGAGAATGTGTCTGGCCCAGGAAAAGCATTTGCAAAAGCACTACAGGATCAGTGAAAAATGTGACCTAGTGGCATAATAAAATAACATTTAGCCATGGAAATTCCCTAAGTAGGTTTAATGATAAGCACATTATTAGCCTGATTCAGAAATACCACCATTGCCATTAGAAAACATCAGCCATAGCTGATGGTTCCCATCTCCCTACCCCTGCCATCACTGAGTTCAATGGTAAACATTTGCCCTGATAAAGATATCAGACCTAACAGATGCACGAAAAACAGAAAGTGTGCCTGTTGGCCGAGGTGGGCCTCTGCTCACATTCATTGCCACAAGAGAAATGCCCACTGAAGGAACTGCTTGTAAAGAACATTCACATGATTCTACAGGGCTGGGTGGGTGTGGGGGTTGCGTAACTCAGCTGGATCCATAAGCATTTCAGAATGTCTGAAAAATTCATGCATTTGAAAGTCTCTACTGAGTGCCTACTCTATGCTGGGCACACTGTCCTGGGTGCTTTTGATATAACAGGTTGAAGGGGGCAATGCTTTCTCATAAAGCAGGCACTTTTGCTCGTGTTTTTTTTTTGAGATGGAGTCTCACTGTCGCCCAGGCTGGAGGGCAGTGGCATGATCTCGGCTCACTGCAACCTCCGCTTCCCAAGTTCAAGCGATTCTCCTGCCTCAGCCTCCCAAGCAGCTGGGATTACAGGCACACACCACCATGTCCAGCTAATTTTTGTATTTTTAGTAGAGAGAGGGTTTCACCATGTTGGCCAGGCTGGTCTTGAACTCCTGTCCTCAAGAGATCCGCCTGCCTCAGCCTCCCAAAGTGCTGGGATGACAGGTGTGAGCCACTGCGCCCGGCCACTTTTGCTGGTTTTAGATTATTTATTGGGATTTATTTTGGTGTGGGTGCTTGTAATGCTTTCATAAGATGTATCTGAAAGTTGATTTCTAAACCAAAGACGACATAATTCAGTAGAGAATAGGATCATAGTGGCAACTGGCTGTCTAGGTGAAGGGGAGGAGTGCCAGTGAAGGGGAGGAGACTAGAAATGAAGCCTACCTCTCCAAGTCTTTAAGGGAATAATAGGCCCAGGGAGACTTTCACTGGAAACCTGTCACTGTCGATTCACTGACTTTTTCTTTGAAAGACTACCTTTCCCGAATCTGGAAATTTTTCCGCTTAGGAAAAAAAGCGAAATATGTGCTTAGAAAGCTCTGGAAACATGTTGCATGCACTCAACTAGATGGTCACATGATGTCTGAGAATCTGCGTGGACGAAAGGGCGTTCATTCTTTCACGTGAGGAGGGTGTGGTTAAGTGCGTGGCAGCAGGAACCCGGGAGAGGCCAGGAGCAGTGTGTGAAGGGTACCTTTGTAGCATATGCCGAAATGGGAAAGAGTTCTTTCAACCAGGAAAGTTAACACTAGACTCATTTATTATTTTACACTGACAGCTGGCAGGATTTAGACTGAAGAACAGATTCAAGTACGTTTCTTAAATGGACCTCATCCTCTTGGATGACATCAGTGGTTCTCAACTGGGAGCAATTTCGGTAATGTCTGGAGGCATTTTTGGTTGTCACCACTGGAGTGGGTGGTGTTGGCATCTAGTGCTGCCAAATATCCTGTAATACGCAGGACAGCCCCCACGACGAAGAACTACCAGGTCCAAAATCACCATAGGGCAAGATTGAGAAACGCTGGGTTAGATTTGTGAGTTACGGTAAACGAAGCAGTACATCCCAGGAACTTTTCCTTCCCAAGTATTTTTCTAAAAATGTTTTGAAGTCATCTTGGCAGCCCTCTAGGAGGTGAATTTTTTTAAGGGGTAAGGGTACTGTTGATGACATCAGTGAGACTTTTCTGGAAAAAGCAGATTGGAAAGCTGGGTAAAGCCAGGGCAGTGCAAATGGTCTTGCACAGTGAGCCCATGTCCCTCCTGAATGTCTAAAGCAAGCGGGTGTTAAAAAAGCTGAAGGTATTTATAGACGGAAGATAACTTTCATCAGCTCATTGGCATTTCCATCAACTCTATGAGAGCTGCACTGAGTCACTGCTTTAAGAAAGCTTGCTATGGTTCTGGAAGTCCCATCAGTAGCATCTGAAAGGGATTCAACAGCAAGAGATTGCAAAGTGCTGTGCCTCTCTCCATGGAAGGGTGATTTTCACTGGGGTGTCTCCAAAGCAGCCATAATGGCTCAGAATTCGATACCCGCCCCACACTAGAGGGAAATGAAACCTTCCCTTTCTGCTAATTCCTGAATCAGCTGGAACATTTCTTGTGTTCTCTGGGACAACCTCTGGGCTAAGAGATTGCTTTTCTGATTAAAATTCAGAAATTCCACAAGCTCCCTATTCCCCGGGCCACAGGCACTTGGTCTCCTCTTGAGTGAAATTGTTCCAATGCTGGTAGCCACAGTCTTTGCCAGCTGATACTTTCCCAGCTCAGCTGGTCTGCAGCCAGGTCAATTTTGTTTTTTTAAACTTCACAGCTATGTGAGTCCCCCTGGAGTCTGGTTTTGTGCCTCTTTGAGAGAAGATGGAAGAAGATGGGAGTCACATCTGGAGGACATTAGCAGTTCCCTAGAGACATGATGGGTTCTCTCCTGGGCTCTGTCCTCATTTTAAAAAGGGAACATCCTGGCCACTAAGACATGGCACCTGGATTCTTCACGGTCTCTGAAAAAAACAGAGGGAGGTGCAGCTGGAGAGAGACCCATGCTATGGGAAGGTTGCACTGGACAATGATGACATCACCCCTGGAGGCTCTCCATCTCCCGCAACCACAGCTGGGGCTCAGGCCATCAGGAAGGAGATGCTAGAAGGCTCCAGTCACTCAGCACTAGGTCTGTGTCTACTGAAGAGCCACAGGTTGGAAGAGAAGCCTGACACAGTCAGGGTCAGCAGTACTAGTTGGTGGACTTCCCAGACCACTCACAGCTGCCATTCACCCAGAAGGCCTGCTGGTTGTGCAGCTTAATTTCAGATCCAATTCATTCATCTAGCATGATTTCCTTTCCACCGGCTTCTAGGAGTCCACACCGGGAGCAAGGAAAAGTGCATAAAGACTATACAAATATCAATCTTCCTTGTCTAGAAATTCCAGTCTCCTGAATCTCAGTCCTGTCTTCTAGCCCCGAAATGTATTCATTTTTAACTTTACAAAAGCCCTATTTCCTCAAATACTTTTGATAGTTTGAAACTCACTGGGGAAAAAAAAAAAAGGTTGTGCTACAGGCTCTTAAAAAAAGGCTGCTGCTATAGGGTTATGTGTTTTAACTGCTTTTCCATAAGAATTAAAAGATAAATCGATTTATGTAAATTAGCATAATGATACATTAATTCAACATTTCACAAGCTGCTTTAAATTTAACATACTTAAAAATGCATTGCTTCTGCAGAAAGTTCTGTATTTTCTTTAAATATAGTTCACATGTAGATTTAAGTATCTTTCATCTTATGCAAATGTTCATTAATGCGTTTACATTTCATAATATTTGGACATCTTCATTCTGGCATTTTCTTACTCCAGTACTTTCTGTTTTCTGCAAGTTAATCTATGTAAATTGAAGTTTACATCAGTCTTATATAGGCACATAAGATATGAGAGAGAAAGATTTATCCCCAGAAGCCACTCTCCAAACACCCTGCCAGGAATCACTGGTCACAGCCAGCATCTAACTTCCCTTTGCTGAGCTCATCTGTCCCAGTTCACCTCTTCTTGGTTGCAGGCCTGGATATGCCTGCCTGGAGCTTTTTCTGCTCCACTGCCATGTCCATATACTCCGAAACTTATCCCAGGTGAGAAGCCACAGCATCTTGGCAGCTGTTTCTGTAGAGGCTTATGCTCATCTGTACTGAGGAGTTTCACCCATATACAAAGATACGATGTTGAGATCAGCCAGGTTTTCACAAATACAGCCCTATAGATGAGTATGGGGCCTCTGACCCAGAGGGAGGAACATGAGCATCTCACTCAGCACAGAAAGGGCGTGAGCCGGATGGGTAGGCACGGGGTCCCTGTGGCTAACATCTGTATGCCATGTGGACGTAATGTGAGTTCAAGTTCAAAGCATATCTTTAAAAGACAACTTTTAATTTCAAGACGTGTTTCTACTAAGAGAAAACGTATCATCATAGCAGTCTAAAGAGAAGACTCTCTGAGTCAAATGACAGTGCCAGCTGATTCATCTTCCCTCTGTCCTTCCCCTCTCTCTACCCACCTCGAACCCACCCTTCCTGACTCCCTAGCAAAGTGTCCTCTGGTTGTGACACCATCAAGGGGCTCATCCTGTGGTCACTGTAGTGAAAGCACGTGACCACATTCAATTTTGGGATTCTTGTTGACATGGCCCACAGGCAACAGCAGGCAGAGAGCCTCAGGGAGGGTATCTGTTTCAAAGCCAAGTCTTCCCTGGATCAAGAACGGTAGTTTCCTTTGGGCACAGGGGCTTATCTGCAACAAGTAGCTACATTTTCACTGGCAACTGTTGAAGCGATTTTGAAAGTGCATTTCACCTCCAACATCAGCTGGGTGAATTCTTCATTACTGAGGAATGAAGGCTTCCAGTCCTGCTGAATGTCACAGATTTCCGTTTGCGCTGAGACTTCTAAAAAAGAGACACAAATAAGCCTTTATAGTCAATGGCACCTAGAAATTGGAATTAACAGATGAAGCACATGTTACTTCTGTGTAATTTTGTGTAAACTTCTGTGTAGTTTAATTTAAGAAGCCAGCATAAGGAAATATGTTACCCTGATTTCCAAGGACTGGGAGCTTTGAATGTTCTCACCTCCCTTAATGAGGCTTTAGGGAGGATCATCCCCCACCTTCTCTATGGCTGGGGTGCCTGCCCTTGCAGGTGGTACCCGGCCCTGAATGTCTACATGACGAACTCCATTGCCAACAGTTGGAATTAGGTAGTTGCCACCTATGAAGGCAACAGGAACAAACACTGGGATGGTTGTGACACCTTCCTAAGTGGCTTCTTCATGGTCCAGGTGAAGCAAAACACTTCACAGACCTGGGATTTTAAAAATTCCGGAAACATCTTAGGCATGTGGAAAATAACCCACTGTGTTATACAGAATGTACCATATTTTTCCGCACTTCTGTTACTGAAATACAGCGCGCTATACCCATACACAGAATGTACTCTCCTCAAAACTTTTAGGGGTTAATCTACAGTTCATCCATTTCATGCAACTGCCTTGTACTGAAGACATTATGCGCATTTATAAATTCAAATAGTCATTGGCCTACAAGGGGTTCCTTAAATATTTTAGTTCTTCTGCATTTTTACAGAATGTTTTGTTCTATTATTAAATTATTTCTGATAAGATAATTACAGGTAGCTCAAATGCAATATCAAATACGTTTGTTTTTCCTTCTGTTTATCCTCCATCTTAAACCAACATTTTGCTCCATTTCATGTAGTAATAGGTTTCTTCAGAGACTATTTCCTCGGTGCTAAAGAACATAAGACTCGTATCTCAGAGAATAAAACTAACCTGTTTAACAACTTCCTGGAGAATGCAAATGGTGCAGGCAGATAATCCATCAACTTTAAGCCAGGAGAAAGATTTCAAGGCTCTCTCCTTTGTGCTTGTGTTTTTGATAATCTCTTACATGGAGCATGAGGAATGCATTCTGCCATTTGAATGAATGAATCTGAGTGAATGCAGCAGCTACTCATGAACAAAGGATGTAAAGAACTGAGTTATGGCCGGGCGCGGTGGCTCACGCCTGTAATCCCAGCACTTTGGGAGGCAGAGGAGGGCAGATCACGAGGTCAGGAGATCGAGACCATCCTGGCTAACATGGTGAAATCCCGTCTCTACTAAAAATACAAAAAAAATTAGCCACGCGTGGTGGCGGGCGCCTGTAGTCCCAGCTCCTCGGGAGAATGAGGCAGGAGACTGGCGTGAACCTAGGAGGCGGAGCTTGCAGTGAGCCGAGATCGAGCCACTGCACTCCAGCCTGGGCGACAGAGCCAGACTCCGTCTCAAAAAAAAAAAAAAAGAGCTGAGTTGTGCACGTGACCCTGTAAACCCCCACTTGTTCCGAAATCCAACGTTCCCAGCAGTGCTCGGCTCCACCAGGAAGGTTCCTTCCTTCAAGATGTCAGACAGAACAAGTTGCTGCTGCTGTTATACAACGTTGGATTTTTGTCTTTGTGATTTTAAAGGGGCACAAGAGAGCCGCTGGGAGCCTTTGGTAACTGGACACTGGAAGAAACCCAGGAGAGGAAGCTGTGCTGGTGGTCAGGCAGCCAACGACACTGAGAGGGCCCCTGGAGGAAGGGCCGCACTGTGGGGACACACCCAGTGCCAGGTGTCGTACGCACACGGTGGAACGCAGCATGGGAAGCAGAGGCAGGTGCTACATGCACATCTTGGCCAGAATCCGTTCTGTGGTGCTGGCTGAGGCGAGGAAGAGAGGGTGCAACTCCTACCTCTTCAAACAAATGGTTGCCACAGTTTGGCCACTTAGAAAAGAGAGGGACTGAAGATGTGCTACAATATTAACCTCACAAACGCCTTTCCTCTTCTCCCCAATATGCACACTCAACTGTCAGACTCTTTTGACCACGAGGATCAAACTGCAGATTACCTGTCTGTCTAGTAGAGGAGTCTTTGTGGCAGCCCAAATTTCATTTAGATAGAGATCCATTCAACGTCATGGTGAAGGAAAAGGAAAGACCCACTTCTTTAACCTCAGTAATTTTTAGGTCATTCTGTATGACTGGGTATTTTGTCAACGCTAGCATAATAATACCGAAAGCAGCCATCTCATTCACTTTGTATTTCAACAATTGAATGAGACTCCTTGGAAGTGAAGGTTCAGTTCATAGCATATTTTAAAAAATATGTTAGATACGATGTCTCAAATCGAGGAAAAAATGTTACACTGAGAAATACAATTCAGTGTTACGGTCAAAGTGGTTTCCAAATTTCCAGGGAAACAAAACCACCTGAGAGCCACTTTTGTAGGAAAACATTGTGATTAAGAGCCAACCCCCAGAATTCTACTCCGGTATCACCTGTAGCCATTTCCTAGAGTGCTCAACTCCTAACTGCTCCTGATATATCTGAGTAATAAGCAGTATATGTCTGAGATGTATGTGCTCAAATAAAATCCTGGAAAATGGGGCAGAAATTCCACAGCTGTCCTGGGTAAATATTACCCTGTTCAACAGGGAAATTTCTCCTTATTCTACAGCTCTCTCCACC
This sequence comes from Papio anubis, assembly GCF_008728515.1. Taxonomy (NCBI): domain Eukaryota; kingdom Metazoa; phylum Chordata; class Mammalia; order Primates; family Cercopithecidae; genus Papio; species Papio anubis. The sequence continues at coordinate 101,885,295 of NC_044989.1, forward strand.
TCACCTTCCATCCATGAAGACAGACACATTAAAGAGGTGTGAATGAGGAATGGGATTTAATAGTAGGAGAAAATTTCATTAGGTCAGCTTGAGACTCACTCAGGAAGAGGATAACGCGTAGGCCAGCCTGACCCTGTAGAACATTTAGATGGATGTAGATAAGGATGTCCGATATGTCCTGCTATTTACAGACTTTAGGGATGTCTCTCTTACAATAGCTACTGTTACAACATTTTGCTACAAAGAATCGTGATCAGATTCTCATTTTGATTTGCATTACTTGTACAGTCCAGGATTAAAATTTATTTCCCGAGCTGAGAAAACAACAATGCTGAAAGGTTATTGGGGAAAGAGCTAAATAATTATAGCAACTACTTAGACCTGATCATCTGTCCTTACTTATCATGTGGTCTGCCTTTAGCATGAAGGCAGGAAGCATGTTGAAATTCATAGTTCTTAACCCTCACTGCATGCCGGAATCACCTGGGGAGCTTTAAAAATGCTGATGCCTGGGCTTTACCTGACCACCTGCTGGTGAAAGGCTCTCCACCCTCTACAACAAACAGCCCTGATTTGCAGTGTTTGCCCCTTTCTGTGGTGTAGATATGCCTACCATGGCTGATTTCAAGCTACCAACTTTGGCAAAACTCCTGAAAATTGAACAATCTTCTCTTGCAAGCTGGTATCCCAGTGTGGTCCCACCCCTAGAGATCGTGACATATTGGTCTGTGGGGGGTTACCTGGTAATATGTAGTTTTCAAAAGCACTTCAGGTGATTCAAATATGCACACAAGGTTGAGAACCAGTAGTCTAAATGGACACACTCAGGAACAGCTGTAGTGCAGCTGTGGTATAAACAGCCACAAGAAGCCCTGCAGGTCACCTCTCGTGGAGGAGCCATAGAGAGTAGCGCTAAAAAGCTGGGGTCTGGAGACAGGCTGCTGGGTTTAGATTCCACGTTTTCCTGGCTGTCTGAGTTGGATGAGTGACTTGACCTTGTGTGCCTCATGTGTGCGATGGAACTAACTCGAAGTGCTGCCATGGGCCGGGCGCGGTGGCTCATGCCTGTGATCCCAGCACTTTGGGAGGCCAAGGCGGGCAGATCACTTGAGGCCAGGAATTCGAGACCAGTCTGGCCAAAGTGGCAAAACCCCATCTCCACTAAAAATACAAAAAATTAGCCAGATGTGGTGGCACATGTCTGTAATCCCAGCTACTTGGGAAGCTAAGGCAGGAGAATCGCTTGAACCTGGGAGGTGGAGGTTGTGGTGAGCCAAAATTGCCCCACTGCACTCCAGCCTGGGTGACAGACCAAGACTCTGTCTCCAAAAAAAAAAAAAAAAAAAAAAAAAAAAGCGCTGCCACGAAGAGGAGCTTTATGTAGAGGAGTTCCTGTATGTAGAGCTCGTAGAATATTGCGCAGCTCACAGCAAGCCCTGCATAGATGCTTACGGTCAGTATTCTCTACTCTGTTGCAGATGTCTGCAGAGTTCATGTCCATTTGGATTGCAAGTAAAGTGATTGCTTTGCTTTTTTGCTTTAGTCCAAGTTTTGCTCTAACAACTCTATTTCCCCAAAAAATGTTCCATGAATTTTCTGCTTTCTTTTGAACACGAAATCAGAGACGGGTGAGATCCTGGCCTGATCCTGGTTGTGTTTAAGTGGGTTGTGAGGACTAGACCTTCGTCTTATGAAAAAGGCGAGCTGAAGCAGGCTCTCCCGGTGTTTGGAGGCTGCATTTCTGCTGACTGATCCTTTCCAGGACCCAGATTTGACAATTCTGTCATTCCAGAGTGGACAGAGCCCGGCATAAATGTCAGGCTGACGAACTTGATCCCAGCTGTCCTATTTAACAGCTGTCCTGCTTCTCAGTGGCACTGACCTAGTTTGAGTAATTTGCACAAAATATCTTGGCAATCAAACCAACCTGCTATTTCACTTGGCTAAATCATTATTTAGGAAATACAACGATTTTGATTAAATTATCAGGGTGATCAAATACTGCTGTAACACTTCATTCCAATCCTGCTTGATTGGTCTTCCCTGACTTTTAACAAAAGCAATTAACATGTTCTTTACTCTCTCCTGGGCAGCTTTGGAAAAAAATAATATGAGGATGTATCATTACTGTCACATTTTTAATAGGTATATATGATCATCAAAGAAATAATAAAAGAATAAGAAGTATAATGAAACTTTCTGATGTCCCAGCCGCACCCTCTTTTATGAAATCATCTTGTCTAGGAAAATGTTCAGTGGAAGAGACGCATCACTGCCTGCCTGGAAGAACTGTAATTATTTCCTCACGAAGTCTGACATTTCTGACTTATTATGTTTGGTGTCATGATTAAGGAGAAAAGAATTCTGCTCTTCCTGCTTGCTAATAGGTTCAGAGCCCTCTCCACTATTCTGTGACTTTTTGTAACATCCTGGGTGACTGGCAGGGTAGGTGCGATCACACTAACAGGTAAAAGGGTTTGAAGGAGAGGAAAAGGGAGAGAAAATGATTTGAGAAAGACGTGAGTTCAAGGATGGGTTCAAGCGGCATATGCAGGCAATCATGTGATGGAATATTATACACTAATGAAAGGAACCAGCAACAGCACTGGAAGAATGGGAGGAATCTCTAAACATCATGCGCATAATTCATGGTTCCATCTGAATAAGGCCCCAACAGGCAAAACCAACCTATGGGGTTAGAAGTCAGCACAGAGGTTCCGTCTTTTGGGAAAGCAGAGGAAGACAGGAAGGGGCTTCTATTTCTTGACCTGAGTCGTTGGTTCCCTGGCTGTGTCTGCTTTGTGATAATTAATTCAACTGTATAGTTATGATATGTATAGTCTCTGTATGTGTTACTTTTATAAAGTATTACAAAGTTAGAAAAAGAATGGAGTGGCAGGATAACTGGAAATCCACATGCAAAAGGATGAATTTTCACAGCCTACCTTACAACATCTACAAAAACAAACACAAAATGAATCAAATATCTATGCTTAACCTAGTTTAAAATTATAAACCTCTTGGAAGAAAACATAGATATAAATCCTTATTACCTTAGATTAGGCAATGGTTTCTTAGATAGGATGCCTCAAGCACAAGCAATCAAAAGAAAAAAATAAATTGGACATTAACAATTAAAATTTAAAACCTTCGTGTGTCAAAGAGTATCACTTGAAAAGTAAAAAGACAATCCACAGAATCGGGCAAGATACTTTCAAATTCTATACCAGATAAGGGTCTAGTATCCAGAATACATGAAGAACTCTTACCATTCAGGCATAAAAAGAAAAATCAATGATTTAAAAACGGGCCATGGATTTGGACATTTCTCCAAAGAAGATATACAAATGGCCAATAAACACATGAAAAGATCATGAAAAGGAAAACATCATTAGTCATTGGGAAATTTAAATCAAAGTCATATAAGATATCACTTCACACCCACTAGGGAGATGGTATTAATAATAGTTATAATAAAAAAAGACAGTAACAAGTGTTGGCAAGGATGTGGAGAAATTAGAACCCTCATACATTGCTGCTGGGAATGTAAATTGGTACAAGCCACCTTGGAAAACAGTTTGGCAGTTCCTCAAAAAGTTAAACACTACCATTTAATGCAGCAATTCCCCTCCTAGGAATACAAACAAGAGAAGTGAAAAATATATATCAACTTACAGATTTATACATGAATGTTCACAGCAGCATCATTCATAATTTCCAAAAATTGTAAACAACCCAAATATCCATCAACTGATGAATGGTTAATCAAAATATGGTATTAATATATCCATACAATGGAATACTGTTGGTCCATAAAATGGAATGAAGTACTCCTGCGCGCTAAAACACAGATGCTAAGTGAAAGAAGCCAGATACAAAAGACCACATACCGTATGATTCTATTTGTATAAAATGCCTAGAATAGGGGAATTGATAGAGACAGAAAATAGATTAGTGGTTGGCAGGATCTGGAGGGAGGGGGAAGAACGGGAAATGATCGCTAATGGATACAGGGTTTCTTTTCCGGCGTGATGAAATTAGATAGTGGTGACGGTTACATCACCTTGTGAATATGCTAAAGACGCCTGCACTCTACACTTTAAAATGGTGAATTTTATGGGATGGAAATTATATCTCAATAAAAACACAATGAATGTGACATTAAGAAAATACATTCTTTTCACTGTATTTTTTCATGATGTAGCTTCAAAGACCAAAGAGTTCGAGGGCAGTGGCAGAGAGGGACGAAAAGACCCACACGGTCTGATCCCACAGGAAGTGAGTACTCAGCCACTGTGTCTGTTCAGCATTGAATAAAAGACACTTATGCCAGGGAGTTTTGATCAAGATGTTGTCACTATGAATGCCACACTGCTTCGGCTGGGTGCTGCCTGTGAGGCTGTTTTGGATTCTCTCGTCTGGCTTATAATGCAATTGGGAGGTGTGTGCCCTCTCCCCACCTAGCCAGAGATGGGCTGATAGAGGGTGGAGTGCCTTTGAAATGGGAAGCCCTCAACTGGTAAGGCTGGGCCTGGCTGGGGAGACAAAACCAACCAGGCAGCCCAGATTGGTGAAGTCATCACCACATGGACAGGGCAGGGAGGAAGAAAAACAGAGAGAAGGGTGACCTTTACCATTGTGTTTCTGCAAAAATCCGATGACCTTTTCCAACACGGTGGTTTTGTCCATTTTCCGCGTGTTACCAGGCAGCATGGAACTGAGCTCTTTGATGAGAACATTGAACTGGTCCCGACGCTTCTTCTCAGACTTGTTTCGAGAAGCTCTGTAAACACAAAACGAGCAGGTTACTGGAACATTCCACGTCACAAAGGCTTTGCAATGAAACAGAAGCACTTTCTATTAGAGCACATTCTATTGTGATCATCTATCTTATCAAAAACCTCTTTCAAGAAGGTCACACTGGCCACATTTCCGAGGCAGGAGGATAGAAAATGTTTTGCTAGACTCTTGGCCACAAAGACAGACGGCATTAATAATCAGTGAGTTCTGACTCAGACGCAAAATCTTACACAGATTAGCTCTGAGGCCGGATGCCGCTCACTCGGACTTCATAGAGCTTTCGCTTTCAGAGAGCAAAGGACACACTGCTGACTGAGATGGCTGCGCTCAGAGAGCCCTTCCTAAGACTCAAACCATGTCCCCTTCAATCCAGAACGCCCAGCCCGGTTCCGGGGCCCAAGGGGTGGCCAGGTGTCCCGTGTGCCACCAGCACATATGTCCTGGCCCCTGCTCCAAAGAGCTCATCGCCCTGTTCAGGGAGGCAAGAGACACCCTGCCCACAACAGCCAGGGCTGTGCAGACCCAGGGCGGACCTATGACAGGTACTGCACATGGCTGTCAGGCTGCTAAGAGGAGATGAACCCTTTTTAAAATGACATGGAGAAAAGTTAAATGCATATTACTAAGTTGGAGAAGCCGGTCTGAAAAAGCTACACACTGTATGATAGCAAGTATATGACATTCTGGAAAATGCAAAACTACAGAGACAGCATAAAGCTCAGTGGTTGCTAGGGGTTAGAGAGGGAGGAAGAGAGGAGTTTTAGGGCAGTGAATCCACTCTGTATGACACCGTACTGGTGGATATGTGTCATTACACATTTGTCTAGACTTGGGAGAATGTACAACACAAGAGTGCCCCTTGATGTTAACTCTGGGTGGTAACAATGTGTCAGTGTAAGCTTATCAGCTATAACTAAGGCACCACTCTGGTGGGTGATGCTGACAATGGGGGAGGCTAAGTGTGTCTAGGGAGGGTCCAGGGGGACATGGGAACTCTCTGTGTCTTTCACTCAATTGGTCTGTGAGCCTAAAAATGCTCCAAAAAATAAAGTCTATTTTAAATAAGTGACACCCTGTGCTGCACACCTGTAGGAGAGATCAAAGTGAAGCTGCTTCGTTTGAGGGGAGGGGCCTCCCCCAAGCCACCCAAGCACCTCTGAGGACCCTGAGATCCTCAGGAACTTGAGTAGGGAGTCATGGCTGTCAGGGATGCTCTAATTAACAACCAGCAAGGAACACGTGACGCAGAAAGCCCTCCGGAGAAGTCCAGAAGCAGCGCTACTTGAGGGGCCTCCATCTTCAATGACATGCCACAGGCCCTTCATCAATAATCCACGCATTTGAAGGTGATGCAGGGCTGAGAAAGCTGGCTCACTCCTCCCCAGTTCACTGAAGACAGACTTGTTGCAGAAGTCCGCTCTCAGAGAGAGAACAGGGGCCCCAGAGGCCAGGCCCATAAAACACTGCTGCTTTTCCAGGCACCTGGGGCCCGGGATCATGGTTCCCAGGGGAGCAAATCCTTCACCGGGAGGCTCCTGGCCAATGTGTGGTCAGGACAGAGTGTGCTGCTGGATTCGGACGCACCTCCCTTGGAGCAGGTATAAGTATCTACAGGTAACAGTATCAATAAAGACTCTGCTTCCCAGGACAGCCCTTGGACATAAAGGGACGTATTTCTAAAACCCTTTCCCTAGACACCACGGGGACCCTAACCACTCAGTTTGCCCCTGCCTAATTGCACACAACCTGCTCAACACACACGTTCACAACCCATCTTTTACCTGTCCCATCTCAGTTTAGGCTGTTTCCTGATAACATGTGGGCAATTCTTCAAAGCTCAGCTAATGTGCGCGGTCACCACCCTTTACCTAGGGGTCTTTTCCTGCCTCTCCCCTCCTCCCTGTCTGTTCTTGGATTCTAGATTAAGGGACTTCTACAAAGGCCCTGTCCCTCGCCGAGCCATTCTCTTTACCTGCGCTGTCTCACATCACACACTAACTGCAGGCGTGGCGGCAAGATGTTGCGGCGTCTTGTTGCTAGTCCAGGCTAAAAGACCAAGTTCAAACACACGGGAGAGAAGAAAGGAACCCTTTAACTTTCCAAGTGAGTGTCTATGCATTATAAATAATTTTTTGGCCTAGATTTTAAAGAGTGACATGCAACCTCCTTAGCCAAAAAAAGCTCTGTTCCTGTCCTAGTTTGCCCATTATAAATTATTTGTGAGCCGATAACACCCAGCTCATTACTGCTCTGTTCTCTTCTTCAACGGGTGTAATGACGACCAACACGGCCTGGCAGTAACTCTGACGAAAGCTCCCATCGTTAGTGACAGAGACACAAGCTTGTTTCCATCCACCTCCGGCTGGGACACACTGTGGTGCCCACTGGAAACCGGTCGCTGTCAGCTGGTTCTGCTGCTCTCAGGCAAGAGAAAGAAAATGAGCCTGGAATGACCTTATTCCCAAAAAGAGGGTCCTCTCGGCAGGCCCTGAGACCACCACACACAGACACTGGGACGAAGGTTTTGAAAGACACCCCAACAACCAAGCTTTGGTTTTTGGTTTTTGAGAGAGAGTCTCACTCTTGTTGCCCAGGCTGGAGTGTAGTACTGAGATCTCAGCTCACTACAACCTCCGCCTCCCAGTTCAAGCGATTCTCCTGCCTCAACCTCCCGAGTAGCTGGGATTACAGGCGCGTGCCACCACACCCGGCTAATTTTTGTATTTTTTAGGAGAGATGGGGTTTCACCATGTTGACCAGGCTGGTCTCAAACTCCTGACCTCAGGTGATCCACCAGCCTCGGTCTCCAAATGTGCTGGGATTACAGGCATGAGGCACCATGCCTGGCCAGGCTTTGGGGATTTAAGGCATTTTTTAAATTCAATAAAATTCATCCATTTTAAGTGCATAGTTTGGTGTATTAATTGGGTGACTACCACCAAAATCAAGATAAACAACAGTTCCCTCTTCCTAAAGAGGTTTCTCCTGTGTCTTTGTGATTGACCCGCCCACCCCCAGCCACAGCCACAGGCAACCACTGATCTGCGGGTAGTTTCACCTGGTCTAGAATTTAACCGCCCTGGAATCAGAGTATACAGTCTTTTACTTTGATTTAGCATGACGTTTTTGAGATGCATCGTGTTGCTACACATATTAACATCCCATTCCTTTTTCCTGCTGACTAGTATTCCTGGGTATGAATATGCCACAACATCTGGTTCATTTCCAGCTTGGAGGTAATAAGAATAATGCCATTCTGAATACTCAGGTACAGATCTTTGTATAGATAGAGGCATTCATTTCTCTTGGGTGAATACAGAGGCATGGAATTGCTGGGTCATCTGGTAAGCTTATGTTTAACCTGATAAGACAAGGCTGCACAAAGCTGGCTACACTGTCTTTGCTTTTCCATCAGCAATGTATGAAAGTCCTGGTTGCTGCAATCCCTGTCAACATTTGGTGTTATGAGTGGGTTTTTTTTTTTTTTTTTTTTTTTTTTTTAACTTTAGCCATTGAAATGTTATAGCTTGGATCTGCATTTTTCTGGTGACGAGTGATGTTGGACATCTTTTTACATGCTTAATGGCCATTTATGTATCTTATTTTGTGAAGCATTTGTTCAAACCTTCTGCCTATTTTCCAATTGGGTTGTTTGTTATCTTCTTATTAAGAGAGAGAGAGAAATAATAAAAGATGAGAGAGAGAGAGAGAGAATAAGAGAGAGAGAAAGAGACAATAAGAGAGAGAGAGAGAGAATAAGAGAAAGAGAGAGAATAAGAGAGAGCAAGAGAGAGACCAAGGGAGGGAGGAAGGGAAGGTATGTGTGTGTTTTAAATATACATGGATATTGACTTTTGAATGCACGGCCTTCTATTATCTGTTCTGAAGTGTCCATCATCGGGCATCTTGGGAGTTTGGGTCGGGTTACACAGGTAACATTTGCTGGGCACTTACTATGTATGTAACGGGCACCATGTTAAGAGTTTTACATCCATTCATTCCTTCAATCCTCATGGCAACCCTTTAAGGCAGGTACTATTGCATTTCCATTCCAAGGGGAAGGAGCATGGCACTGAGAGGCCGTGTAACTCACCAACATCACAGGTCTGGGAAGTGGTGGCACAGGCTGCCCAGGGCCCACACTGTGAGGCTGTGCACCCTCCTGCCACTTCCTACAGCTCCCTCCAAATCACTGTGGCATGATCTGTTATGGACCTATGGACCCAGTGTTCTGGGAACACAGAACTGAGAGTGACTAATTCTGGCTGCTTGAGTTTATAGCACAAAAACTAAGCACACCATGCAGAGAAACAGTGCCACACACTAACAGGAGGCTGGTGTTTGCGTTCCCTCTTGGGGAAGATACTGCAGGAAATCAAGGGAAGACTGTGACCCTCACTTCCACTCCTAGGAGGAGCGGCCTTTCCCACTGCGGTGGTCACCTGTGGTGTTAGGATTTCTGTTCACCAAATATTTCCAGTTTGTCTTCTAGACACAGTAGGATTGCGCTTCCCTGCCCCTTCGCTCGGCCAAGAACATGTAGGCACAAGTGCCATGTGTCGGTTCCCAGGGAGAAGCATGAAGAGTCAGTGCAAAATCTGCCTCATTCCTTTTTCCATTCACCTCCCTTGGTGATGGGAGGTGAAGCCTCTCTCAGCCTGGGTCCTTGGGTGAGGACACTTTACAGCAAGGGCCCAGCAGCTGTGTGATGAGCACATCGGCTTTAATGAGATTTGGGGATTGTGTGCCACACAGCACAACTAGCCTATCTGGATACACATAGTAGGGGATTGAGGCAGAAGGGCCCCCATGGGTGGAACTCAAACATCTGTTTATTAAATGCAATACAGACAGACCTCCAGGGAAGTGGGGGACAGGTTACCTTCCAGGACCCGTAATAACGGTACATGTTTATGGGGTACAATGAGATGTTTAGATGTATATATACACAACATGGAATGATTGAATTAAGCTAATTACCATATCTGTCACTTCACTTATTTGTGGTGAGACATCTGACATTTACTCTCCTTGCAATTTTGAAATATACAACACTGTATGTTGTTATTAACTATAGTCACCCTGCTGTGCAACAGACTTCAAAACCTGATTCCTCCTGTCTAACCGAAGCTTTTTACCTTTTGACTAACATCTCCCCACTCCCTCCCCCTTTGACAGGGCCTCTTCCACTTCTGACTTGAGGGTTCTCTGGACCAGGGCAATGAGAGACAGGAAGAATATCCTTTGTTCTATATTCTCTGATTTGCACCTTCTGTGCACAAGGCGCTCCATCAAGCAATATGGAGGAGGCACCAGTAAAGAGGTCTTGGCCCTCAGCTAAAAGCAGCTCAGTGTCTAGAGGAAGAGACTGAACTCACTCCTCAGAAGCTGGTACAGGGTGTGCAATACACTACCGCCCGGTGAGAAGTTCCAACGAATTGTCAAGGGTGCTCACCAAGGAGGGAGCCCAGCCAGAGAGTCCCCAGAGGCAAGCATATGAGATAGCTTCGAGGGGTGCATGGTCAGGAGTGGAGAGGACAGCCCAGGGGAAAGCCAGGTGGTCAAGTTTGGCAGCAGAGTCGGGCTCAATTGGAGAAGGAAAGGATAGGGTGGGGAGGCAGGGGGAGGCTGATGGCACAGCTGTGAATGGCAGACCAAGCAAACCTGGTCTGAGCTTTTGGATGAGTGGGGACAGGGAAAGGAAATGAAATGAGTCCTCAGAAAAGGATGAGGAACCCAACTTAATGGGAAGTGAGTAGAGACAGGAAGGGTCCAGCAGGTTCCTCCACCCCAAAGCACAGCACTGCACTGCTGCTCCCCGGCGACCACAGCAGGGGATGCAGGGAAAGAGCCAAGTGAGGTTCAGTCAAATTTCATTAGTCTCGAAAAAGTGACGCTGATGCTGGATGCTTTAAAACGTTTGTTTTTTGTTTTTCCTTAAAATTAACACACAGCGAGCCTTTTTCTTCAGGGGCACGGTTCTATGCGTTTTAGCGCATGTATAAATGTGTGGAACAGTCATCACCATCAAGACACGAGACAGCTCTCTACAAAACTCTCTCATGCCCTCCACTCCCCAAAAACCCTGGCCAGCTCTCCTCTCTTCTCCATCCCTATGCTCTCTTTTCGAGAATGTCATAAAAGTATAATCCTAGAGCATGTAACCTTCTGAGCCTGGTTGCTTCTACCCAGCATAATGCCTTTGAGATTTATCCAACTTGGGTCTGTCAATACCGTGTGCCTTCTCGTTGGTTAGTAGTTTTCTACTGTGTGGGTGTTCCACAGCCAGTTTATGCATTCACCCATTGAAGAAATTTGGATTGTTTCCAGTTTGGGTAATTATGAATAGAGCTGCTATGCCCATTGGTGTACAGGTTTTTCAGTGAATGTGTTTGTATTTTTCTGAAGAACCCAGGACTAGAACATCTGGGTCATATGGAAACTATATGTTTATAAGAAACGACCAAACTGTTTTCCAGAGTAGCCATGCCATTCTACCTCTCTACCAGCAATGTAGGAATGATCCAGTGTTCTACAACCTTAAAGGGAATTAATACTATCAGTACTTTATATTTTAGCTAATCTAAGAAAGTTGAGGTGGTACATTATTAGCGGCTTAATTTGCATGTCTTTAATGGCTAATGGCAGTGGACATCTTTTCACTTTTTTTGACATCTGTAGACCCTCCTTGAGGAAGCATCTGTTCATATCTTTTGCCCATTTTAAAATTGGGTTGTCTACTTCCTTACTATTGAGTTTTGAGAGTTGCTTGTATTTTCTGGACACAAGTCTTTTGTCAGATATGTGATTTGTCAGTATTTTCTACCCAACTATTGCTTGCTTTTTCATTCTCTTAATAGTAACTTACAGAGTGAGTTTTTAATTTTGATGAGGTCCAGGTTAACAATTTTTTCTCTTATGAGTTGTACTTTTGGTGTTAGGTCTAGGAACTCTTTGTCTAACCTTATAGACTACAAAGACTATCTCCTATCTTTGTTTCTTATGATTTTATAGTTTTATGTATTTTACATTTAGATTTATGATCTATTTTAAGTATTGATTTTTATTTCATGAATAGATGTTGCATTTTGCCAAAGTCTTTTTCTGCATCAATTGATATAATCATGTGATTTTTCTTTTATAACTTCATAACATAGTGGATTACATTGATTTTTGAATTCTGAATAGCCTTGCATTTCCTAGATAAGCTCCACTTGATCATAATTTAAAAAATATATGTATATATAGTTGGAAATAGTTTGCTAATGTTTTGTTGAGAAATTCTGTATCTACACTTACGAAAAATGCTGTTCTGCAGATTTCCTTTCTCATACTGTCTTTGGGTAATGCTGGTATCATAAAATAAATTGGAAAGTACTTCCTCATCTTCAACTTTCTGGAAGACTGTGAACAGAACTGGTGACATTTCTTCTTTTAATGTTTGGCAGAATTCACCAGTGAAATCATCTGGGTCTGGAGATTTCCTGTTCAGGTTTTCAAATACAAGTTCAATTTCTTAGTTACAGGACTCTAGGTTTTCTCTTTCATCTTTTGTGAGTTTGGTAGTTGTGGTTTTTAAGTAATTGGCCCATCTCATCTAAGTGGTTGGATTTTAGGTGGATCTAATTGTTCATAGTATTTCCTTATGGCCCTTTGAATTTCTCAGAATATCTAATGATACCCCTTCTTATTCCTGCTATTGATAAATTGTGCCTTTTTCAATCCCTTGACAGACTTACCAATTTTATTGACTTTATATTATTTTTATTATTTTTTTTAGATGGAGTTTCGCTCTTGTCACCCAGGATGAAGTGCAATGGCATGATCTCGGCTCATTGCAACCTCAACCTCCCAGGTTCAAGCGATTCTCCTGCCTCAGCCTACCAAGTAGTTGGAATTACAGGCGCCTGCCACCACGCCTAATTTTTGTATTTTTAGTAGAGACGGGGTTTCAGCATGGTGGTCAGGCTGGTCTTGAACTCCTGACCTCAAGTGATCCCCCAACCTCGGCCTCCCAAACTGCTGGGATTACAGGCATGAGCCACTATGCCCGGCCAATCTTTTAAAAAGCCACCTTGAATTCTAAACAGTTTAAGTGATTTAACTTTTTGGACTAATTTGGCTCAATATCCAATATTCAATTAATTCAGTCTCACAGTTAAAATATTAGTGTATGTCAACACAGACTATAGAAGGTCACTAAAACTCTATATATTTAAAAAAAAAAAAAAAGCCACCTTTTAGTTTAGTTGATTTTTCTGTATTGTTTTTCTGTTTTTAATTTTATTACTTTCTGTGTTTATATCTAATTTCCATCTTTCTTGCTGTGAGTTTATCTTACTTTTCTGTTTCTAGTTTCTTAGGGTAGAAGGTTACTTGTTGATTTGAGACCTTTCCTTTTTTTCTAATATGAGCATTTAATGTTGCAAGTTTCCCTCTAAGCATTGCTTTAGCGGCAACCCACTAATTTTGAAATGTTATATGTTCATTTCTATTCAAGTAAAATATTTTCTAATATCGTTGAGACTTTCTCTTTGACCCATGGATTACTACAAAGTTCGTTGTTTAATTTCCAAGATGTGGAGATATTTTTCCTGCTATCTTTCTGTTCCTACTTTTTCATCTTAATTTATTTACATTTGTTTTATGAAGCAAGGTTTGGTCTACCTTGGTAAATGTTCAATATGTACTTGAAAATATGTGTATTCTGCTATTGTTGAGTGGAATGTTGTACAAATACTAATCAGATTCTGTTGGCTGATGGTATTTTTCAATTCTTCTATATCCTTGCTGAAGTTTACTCTACTAGTTCTATTCCTAAGAGGAGCATATTAAAGACTCATCTAACTTCTTCAGGTTGTGCTTCATGTACTTTGAAGCTTTGTTTTTAGGTGTATACATATTAGAATTGTTATCTGTTCTTGGTGAATTGATCCTTTATCATTATGTAATGTCACTCTTTATTCCTAGTAAATTTCATTGCTCTGAAATCTATTTCATTTAATATTAATAGAACCATTCTGGCTTTCTTTAATTAGTGTTTATGTGGTATATCATTTTCCATAGTTTTACTTTTACCCTCTATCTATACCATCATATTTGAGTTGACTGTCTTGCGGACAGCATATATTTAGGTATTTAGTTATTGAAAAAAAAATCATTGCAACAAAATCTGTTTTTTAGTTGGCATATTTAGACAATTTGTATTTAATGTAATCACTGATATGCTTGGATTTATATCTTCTGTTTTAACATGTTTTCTGTTTGTTCATTCTTTGTTTGGGTTATTTCCCCTTTCCTGATTTCTTTTGGATTATTTAAACATTTTTTAGTATTCCATTTTAATTTATCTATTTCTTTGCCCTCTATATTTCTTTGTATGACTTTTAGTAATAATTTTAGGGATTGTAATATATAAACTTGTCTTTTCAAAGTCCACGTAGAATATTTTATTATTTCAAATGGAATCTAGAAACTTTTCTCTATACAGCCCCCTCTACCTTCCCCCCTTTTTTATGCAGCAATTGTCTTATGTGCTGTCTATACATACACTGAATACCCTATCAGATTATGCTGTTTTTGTCAAATATTTACCATTTCTGTTATTCTTCCTTTATTCTTCCTATTCCAAGTTTCTATTTAGTGTCATTTCCTTTCTGCTGAAAAAACCTTTAGTAACTCTCTCAGAGCAGGTCTCTGGACAGGAAGTTTTCATTCATTTGAGAATATCTTCATTTTACCTTCATTCCTGAAGGATATTTTCACTGCATGTAGAATTCTGGATTAATAGCTCTTTTCTTTCAACATTTAAAAAACATTGTACTCCTATCAGAAGGCTTCCCTGGTTTCTGATGAGAAATCCATACTGCTACTAAAATATGTTCCACATGGCCAGTCTTAGACCTTGGGTGGTGGTCTATTCTGAAGTTCAGACCTGAGGGTCTACGGTATGCTGCTTAAGATCAGATCCATGCAGATTCAGTTCAGGGGTCAGCGCAGAAACTCACAACCAACTTTATAGAGTCACTTTCCTGAGCACCTCCCTCTCTGAAATCTGCCCAGTACCTTCTGGTTCCCAGGCTCCCTTTCTGTTCCATTGGCCAGAAAGCTGGCTCTATTTATCCCGCCCTGCCTCATACTACCTACATCTGCGCTTTCATCTGGGGCCAAGCAGTAGGAAGATAGACAGCAAGGGGGAAGAAAGCAGCAGGGTTTCATCCCACCCTCTTGGAAGTGTAGCTGCTCTGTCTGGAGAGAGGTTCCCCGCCCTCTGCATAAAAGTTTTCATGTGGATTCTGATTGTCATTGCTGCTCCTGCTGTGCTGCGGTTGGAGGATTGCTTCCAGGATATAAGGAAATAGAGAAAAAACAAAAAAGGACAGATTTAACCTTGCACAATCTGAGCATTAGGAGACCTTGTTCCTGCTCCTTAAGCCAGTATTAGAGCTCCTAGTCCTCTCTCTGTCAGCAGAGGCCCACTTCTGGGTGTGGGGCATTGCGTCTATGCTAGGAGATATTACAGGGGAAAAAATGGTGAACTTGCTGCTGGTTTGGTAGTGCTTCCCCAATCTGCACCCTACTATTTACTCTTCAGGGTCCTCAAATAGCTGTTTCATGAATTCTGCTCAGGCTTTACAGCTGCATTCATTGTAATGGACAGGACGGAGTAGGCTAACTCCATCTTACCAAGATCCAAAACTCTCGTGTATCTTTTCATATATTTTTTAGTGAGTTTCTAAAAGACCCATAGGAATCAAAGGGTGGGAACACAGAATATAAAAGCCTGGTGGCAGGGGCTGTTAATAAGATCCTTTTGCAGAAAAGCATATGGGGTGAGCTGGACTATAATTATAAGAGACTCTTGAAGAAACATATTTCTGGGTAGTTCTTGCAGAACAAAGAGAATGACAGATGAACTGGGCAGGCCCTTCTTCCCTTGGTATTAGTGTATCACTCTGGAATGAGCTAACATTAAAAAAGCATCAAAAGGAATCCGCCATTGCACATCAACACGGAGTTTTACTAACCCAATAAAACTACTGTCCTATGCTTCCCTACCCTCTGAGAGGAGATGTGCGCCTCAGGCGTAGCTCTCCAGAACTCTGGGATTCCGGAGGAGGGTTGTACTTGCAGCTCAGGATCCAAGTGAGTCCTAGCACAGTAGCCCCACACTCTTACAAAGGGGCTGTGTCTATGGTATTTCAGGAGGGCCGAAGGAAGGAGAGTCACCACATAGTGCAAGGCAGGAGAACCACATGGTTCCAAGGCAAAGCGCCACGCACACACCCACACCCACACCCCTCGGGTTTCTCCCACAGGTGGAACCTTGGAGGCCCTTCTCTGAGAGGATTTTGTAAGACAGACGCATATTATATACACCATACTCAACGCTTCTCTCCCCTCCTTCTTGGTGAAGAGTTGACACAGGTGTGCACACTAAGTGTGCAAGACTGGACTTCACACCCAGCTGCCCAAGAGGCATGACTGTGGCTGGGATGGGGATCAGGTCCTTCTGAGGGGCCTGTGGCACAGAGGAGGAAGGAAGATGCTCATTTCCCATCCTGCTGGGCGAGGCCCTGTACCAAGAATAGTTTGAGCATGCAGGTGAATGTCAACGTGCACCCCCAAGTTTGTGTCCTTGGCCCTCTCTCTTCCTTAAACTCACAAGAACATGCATAGTGGTCCAGGTGCATTTTATACATCACCAAAAGTCCTAAGTCCTACGTTTCCCTTGGGAAAAAATTAAAAACCATTGAACTGGAATTCCTCATCTTTGAGCTGGATCAGGAATGAGGATAAAAAGCAGTAAAAAGAGAAAAGAGGGGGAAAAAAAACTACCATTCCTAGCAGGCTCTTCCTTTTAATCCATTTCAAGTGTGGACTGCTCTGGCTGGCAATATCTTCAGCTTATGCATCTCTGGCATCCACTGGGAAACTATCCATAACATCTATGAGGCTTCCCTGCTACTAGGATGCTTTTCCTGGTGCCTCTTCCCAAGGGTGCCATCTTTTAAACTGGCTCCACTAAGTCTAGTTCTGTTAACTGAGTTAACAGAGACATCCTGATGGGGGAATACAGAAGATGCTCTCCGAATCAAACACAGTTGATCAAATGGAGTGAAAGTTCATAAATTAAATGCTTGCCAATCGAGTTGGAAAGCTATGTTCAGAACTGCTGAAGGAAGCACCAGCAGGCTGCCTTGCTGCCAAAAAGAGCTGGTGTTTGAATAAGAGGTACAGTAGTAGCTATGCAAACAGATGTGCAGTTCTCTGAAGAGTGACTTCTTGTCCTTGGAGGGTCTCTATGGTGAGGAGCTAAAAGCATTCTATGAGGCATCCTATTTTCATGTTCCCAGTTCCGACCGGGAGATGAAGAGTGGTGGAGGGAACAGGAGAATCCAGACGATTTGGCTTGGCTGAGATGAGCATTAGACAGGCTTCAGAAGATGTGAGTTCTCATCCTCGTTCTGCATCTAAGCCAGGAGAGAGTAAGCAAGGCACTCCCAACCCCACAGACCTCAGTTTCCTCTTAAAAAATAGTGAGGACATTGATATGGTGATTCTGACATACAGCATTTTAAATTCTCGGAAGCTCTCTTATCAAAAGATGGGTTCTAATTCTCCTTCCCTTGAATATAGGCTGGCTTTGGCTATTGGCTCTTAATGAATAGATAGCAGCAGCAGTGACAATGTTTGACTTCCAAAGCCAGGGACTAAGAGGAGATGGAGCTTCCCCATGACACTCACCCTTGAATACAACCACATGTTGTGAGGAAGCCATATCTCCATAGGGAAAGCTACTTCTAGTGGACATGCTGGTTGAAAGCCAACATCAACCAAAGGTGTGAGAGTGAGCACGTCTTCAGAGGGTTCTACCCACCATCTTTGAGCTACTCTGGCTGATACCACCTGGAACAAAACAGGCACTCCTCGCCAAGCCCTACCCTAGTTAAAGATCTATGAGCAAAATGAATGCCATTGCTTTAATCCCTCACACTTTGGGGTGGTTTGTTACACAGCAACAGAAACCCAGAATAGTTCATGCCTAAACCAAAGACTCACTGATACCCAGGTTCCTTCTAGATGGGGAAATCTGGCGTATCTTACCTGGGGTCACTAGCTCTGCTATAGGATGGCACAGGAACTGAAAAGGGTGCAGGGCTAGGCTTCTCAAATCCGAGTTTTATAAATGGAGCAAACTGAACCTTTCTAGAAGGCATATCAGGACTAGGCCTTATCCTTCTTTTGTAGTCTCCACAGTGCCTAAGACTGAGATTGTAGAAGGAACACAAATTTCTGGTGGAACTGAAATATACCAAATAGGTGCTCACAGTTTTAAGAGGCAACTGCAGCATGTGATGCTCAGTGAAGACAGTGCTGTCCATAAAAGGTGAACTTTTCTAAAGAATACATTAGAGCTGGTCATCCACATTAACAAAGAGCATCTGTCAGGCGCTGTGGCTCACGCCTGTAATTCCAGCACTCTGGGAGGCCAAGGCTGGTGGATCACTTGAGGCCAGGAGTTTGAGACCAGCCTGGCCAACATGGTGAAACCCCATCTCTACTAAAAACACAAAAATTAGCCAGGCATGGTGGTGCATGCCTATAATCCCAGCTACTCGGAAGGCTGAGGCAGGAGGATGGCTTGAACCCGGGAGGTGGAGGTTGCAGTGAGCCGACATCGTGCCACTGCACTGCACTACAGCCTGGGCAGCAGAGCTAGACTCTGCCTCAAAAAAAAAAAAAAAAAAAAAAAAAAAAAGAAATTGAATGGAAAAGTATGAAAAAGGCTGATAGGGAATATGCTATAATATTAACAGTAACTATCTCCAGGTGCTCTGATTATAAATGATCTCTGTGGCTGGGCAGGAGAATCGCTTGAACCCGGGCAACGGAGGTTGCAGTGAGCCATGATTGCGCCACTGCACTCTAGCCTGGACAACAAGAACAAAACTCCATCTCGATAAATAAATAAATAAATAAATAATCTTTGCTTGCATCTTTAAACATTTCAGAATTTTTCAAATGTTGTTTTGGAACTTTTTATGTATAAGAAAATGTAAAATTATAATGGGAATACAGCTGACATATCTATTGCCTGAGATAGTGTTGGTCAATGGGTCTTCTGTGGAAAATCATGAAGAATTACTCGAAGAAAGGGGAAGGACCATGCCAGAGGAGGTTATTTCCTTGCTGCTATGTTTTTATTTTTCAAGATAATTTTTTAGATGCAGGATTGTATGATTTTTGGTTATTTGCTCATTGCAGTCTTAGCACCTTTAATGTGCTGAGAAGCCCTGAAATTCTCCACAAGGGAGAAACAGTAAACATACACTCCACGATTACTTTGGGGGCATTTCCTGGGATTAATATTCTCCAGAATATATTTTGGGTAACGTTGGCATAAAACAAGGTCCATCTAAGGTCAGTGCAGTCCCCCTCCTGTGCCCAGGCTTAGAGCCTGGAGACAGGTGCACAATTCCTCACTTCCTTAACCCAGGCAGCATCCCTGCACACTGAGGCCACGGCGTTTGGAGGCATCACTGGGCTCAGAATCTCAAGAAGTTTGGTGTAAGAAGAAGACATGAGGCTGGGCATGGTGGCTCACGCCTGTAATCCCAACAGTTTGGGAGGCTGAGGCAGGTGGAACACTTGAGGTCAGGAGTTCAAGACCAGCCTGGCCAACATGGTGAAACCCAACTCTACTACAAATACAAAATTAGCCAGACATGGTGGTGGGTGCCTGTAATCCCAGCTACTTGGGAGGCTGTGGCAGGAGAATCACTTGAACCCAGGAGGCAGAGGTTGCAGTGAGCCGAGATCACACCATTGCACTCCAGCCTAGGCAATGGAGTGAGAGTCTCTGTCTCAAAAGAAAAAAAAAAAAAAAAAAGATGTCATCTGGCTATGTGGGGAGAAAAGTCACCCCAGCAGGGCGGGCTGATGCTATCCTCATCTCACGGAGAACTTGGGGAACTATTGCAGAGACTTAGCAAAGCGTCTGGGGGTGACTGAGAGCAGCTGAGGCTGTCTATTCTCCCGAGAAGCAACGGAACAGCTTTACTCTTAACCACAGTTAGCAGAAAGTGTCTGGGCCCAAATGGGAAGCTGGCCTAATTTCATAGTGACTCTTAGTTAACGGTAACACAGGCACCGTTTAATTGGAACATGATAGTTAGGAACTTGTCACCAAAATTCTAAAAAGAAACGTTTAGCCTTTTCTAAAGAAAGGCAGCATTTTCAAGTGGTGCATTCCTGATCATCTCTTTTCAATTTAAAATTTACTGAAATTATTGAAAAGGCTTCAGTAAACTGCCTTTTGCCTCAGATGCCCCCAGAGAGGTTCCGGATCTCCTTGAGCAAAGACATTTCCAAGTTTCTAAGCCTGCCAGGCACCACGCTTCTCTGACAACTCCTCTGAGCCAATCAAAGAATGCTAGCAGGGTAAAAGCCAAAAGCCCCCAGCAGAGGGAGGCCCCTTTTCCATTCCACCGTTTACTGGGCCACAGGAAGAATTAGCATTCTGCCTGCAAGTACAGTTCTACTTTCCCCTTTGTTTTGAGAACAGAATCACTCATGTGGAAATTACAAGGTAATATACACGAATCGCATGTCCTATTACCTCCTGCATTCTCGCGATGCCATTCTCGCGATGCCTGCTGCTGCCTTAACCATCAAACAAAACAAAGAGGAAGCCTCAGAGATGTGTTACTGCCATTTTTTTCCCCCGTGTGGGAGCTTATGATGATGTAAGTAAAACCCTATCCAAAGCCTATGAAAGGAAATCACAGCAAAATTAGCACGACAGACTCCAGCTGGGAGCATCAGCCCACTGTCCAATGCTGAGGGCCCAGGGTTCTCACTGCACTGTGCCTGCATGCAGGGGCACTCTGCAAGCGTGCACGGGGCTGGAGTCCTCCACAGGGGCTACAGCCTTTCTGGGCAGAGCTTTGCTTTCAGACCCACGGAATTTATGTCCAAAGAAATGGTACAAATGAAATGAGAACAGTCTCTCTTCTTTGCCATATTCCTCTCCCTGAAAGAGCAACTGGCTGAAAGGGTTGAGCTTACAAATTTCGATCACCATCCTGTCTTGGCCTAAAACAGACTCTGCAGCAAGTGTTTTCTTTTTCTTCTTTACGCTTATTTTCATGAATGCATCTCTAACTCACCTGACAGCGCTCTGAGGGCGGGATAATGCTATGTATCCTCATCTGTAGCATCCACTTGCTCACCACATCACTTAGTTAACAGACACAGATGGGATGGTCTCAGCCATTCATTGGTCCATGTCATTAAACGACCCTATCCTTTTCCTCTACCCTGGGGGACCAGAAGAAATAACCAAACGTTCTGAAATATCTGCTTCTGCAAAATGGCACGCGCAGGCTTCTTGTTTGCTGTGTTTGAACTCTTTCCTCTCATCTGAACCACTTTGTTGACATTGAGACTAAGAATTAGAGTCAAAGAATCATAAAATGGTTCAGTTGATGCTTCAGAACCAGCATCTACTTTATTAAGAGCCCCAAGAATCAGTGAATCTGGCCTGACACTCTCGATTCTCACAAACAAAGGCAGCAGAGCCATAAACTCACCTTCTACTCTCCCTCTCTCAACCAAAGGTATAGGACTACGGAAACCACCTCACAGCTGACTGGAGAGAGGAGGTCATGGACTCATTTAACACTGGATTAAAGGAAGAGGTGAATATGAAGCAGTTTCTTCTTAGCCAACAGGTGCTCATTTCCGTCAAGAAATGGAGTAACTTTGCAATACTGCAAAGTTAGATAACTGCTCTCTTTGGAAAGCAAGAATTCCTATCAGAACTTACTGTCTTTACCCCTTGGGAAGGTGGTGACTCAAAAGGAGTGGCTTCAAAAGGAGTGACATTCCACAGAATGTCATAGACGCTGTTAGGAGCCCAGACTTTAGAAACAGATGCGCGCATTTGAATCCCTGCCTGCCACCGACTGGCTGTGCGATCCCGGAGCCTCAGGTTTCTCAACTGTAAAATGGGGCTAAGAATAACCTAGTTTATGAGGAGGTGTTGTAAGGCTTGCAGAATGACTGCATGTAAAATGCTCCAGGCAGGCTGTGAGTGCTTTGCAAATTTTAGCTTTCCCTATCAGCACTGGGTACTGCACTGTGCCAGCGGGTTAGACGCAGCTGCATTTAATTTCTGCAATGAGTAGCTACTATTATCACCCCACTTGACAGAAGAAGAAACTGAGGCTAAGAGAGATTTAGTGACTTGCCCAAGGACAGACAGTAAACAGTGGCAAGAGTCAAAGCCAGGCCTGTCTGATTCTAACCATGTGCACTTCCTGCTACCCCACACTGCTTCCTGGGTGACCATACATGCACGTGCACACATACACACACACACCCTACAATACTCTTTCACAGCAGAATTAGAAAGACATGCTTGTAACTGGAACACAGAAAAAGCTGTGAACTTCATTATCTAGGGATTACAAATATCTCTCAATCAAGCTGTTTTCTTCTTGAGTACAAGGACTATATTTTTGCATCTTCCCTAAAGAATAGAGCACTCAGTTCTGAACACACAATAGACACTCCATTAATACTCTCTGGATTTACACGGAAATTCACGGAAGAAAGTGGAACTGTGTCCTTGTTTGGAATACTTGATCAAACAACCCAAATATACCATGAATTCCCTAAAGCATCGAAAGCCTTGCCTAACACAAAGCATGTTTTCTGGAGACAATGAGAGTTTTGATCTCAAGCTAAACATTTCTAATCTCATCAAAAATAGTGGGTGAGTGAAAACAATTCACGCCAGGCCTCCAGGTGGGATTAGGGGAAGGGCCTCCCATGTTACTGCTATAAAAACTACTTTGAAAAGAACACAATCTTAGGGGGGTGTGTGTGTGTGTGTGTGTTCCCAAGTGTTAGGAGGGGTACTGCATCCTTGCTATTTCTGGGTACCACCAAACGTTCTAAACCCCTTTCTCCGTCTGAGGACAAGGGAGGAGTGTGGGCCCCAGCCTCACTACACAGGTCTCTGTGCAAAGATTTCCAAGCAGAGAAGTTTTGGGGTGGGGGAGGTATGCTAATGGTCCAAAGCAAATGGGGAGGGGAATGAATGAAAAGAAACTGCATACAAACTGATTTATTTCTAGGAACTTTTAGCCCAGATTTTTTTGGCATGTCTATATTTGCTGATTTCTGCGTATGGTAGAGCCTAAACATGCATTTTTATCTCTTCCTAATTTAGAGGTAAGCAGTGCAGGAGAGAAGCAGGGATAAGACTAGAAGGGGTTTGGAGGGTGATATTAAAGATGACGACAGCAAAAGTAAAACTCCTATGGACTCCTTAGTCACGCTAGAATACAACTCTCTGTCTAGTCAGCCAGGTAGATTGGGTTTGGTCTTATATGAAGAGCCTCTTGTGGTCTGGGGATAAGAATAGAGTCTAGGCCGGGCGCGGTGGCTCAAGCCTGTAATCCCAGCACTTTGGGAGGCCGAGACGGGCGGATCACGAGGTCAGGAGATCGAGACCATCCTGGCAAACACCGTGAAACCCCGTCTCTACTAAAAAATACAAAAACTAGCGAGGCCCGAGGTGGCGAGCGCCTGTAGTCCCAGCTACTTTCGGGGAGGCTGAGGCAGGAGAATGGCGTAAACCTGGGGCCGGAGCTTGCAGTGAGCTGAGATCCGGCCACTGCACTCCAGTCCGAGGCTACAGAGCTGAACTCGATCTCAAAAAAAAGGAATAAGTCTAAGCTCAAAGAAGTCTGTATTGAAGTTCTCTTTCTGCCACTTCCTGGAACTTTCTGATCTCTGACAACGCACTCAACCTTGTTGAATTTTAGTCTTGTCACCTGTAAAATGGGAATAAGAATGACACACACTTCAAAGGAATGTTGAGAAGATAAAATGAGATGATGCACATAAGAGGACTTAGCTCAGTACTGTGGGCACCCAGAGAATGCTGGCTACCACTGCTGTTCTCTCCATCATTTCTAGTAAGAATGCCCTGCGCTTGAACCCAGGAGGGGGAGGTTGCAGTGAGCCAAGATCATGCCACTACACTCCAGCCTGGGCAACAGAGTGAGACTCCATCACGCACAAAAAAGATTGCCCTGTAAATGTACTATTGCAAAGTGTGCTGCATATTCACACACATGTAACGATGAATACTTAAAAAGTGCTACTCAGTGTATTTTGTAGCTAATTTCCAAAATAACCAGTGAGGAAAGCAGGACAGACATTATGACCCTTGTGTTTGCAGGTGAGAAAACAGAGGCTTTGAGGGATGAGGGGTCACTTGGAATTCATCAGCTAGCACAGGGCAGGCCAGGAATGCAGCTCACATCTGTCTCCAGTGCTGCATCCATAGCTACGCTGGAGGAAACCAAAACACCCCAGAGGGAGGAATTCTACTCTGGTCTGATCTAGTCTATTCATCTGTTGCTTGGGACCCAAGTGGATTTTGCAACCCTTGTAGGTTGTGACCTACAGTTTGCAAAGCACCTGGGTCCCAATGCCAAGTGAAGGGCCCGTCACTTCAGCGGGGGAGTTCTTTGTACTAATGCTGGTGTGAACTTTTATTGCAGAAATTTTCAAACATATGCAAAAGTAGAGATAAGAGTACTATGAGTTCCCAGTGCCGATCTCCCAGATTCCTGAGATGAAGGCTATTCTGCCTATACCTGTGGCCATCTCCTCTGCTCCCTGATTTTTTAAAGGGAATATTGGGGGAGTTTAAAACAATCCAGACTCCCCCTATGCCTTGCAGGCTCAGGTCTGGCAGGTCTGGGGGTGGCTGGGGATTTGTGGTTCTCATGGCTGCCTCTCTAGGTGACATGGAAGGACAGCTACCCTGCAGCCACAGAGCTGGGTGGTACCTGGGGGCACTACCATTTGCAGGTGACAAGCAAGTAGTGGGTTCTGTGAAGGGAAGTGGGCAAACCCTTTAGCTGTGCAGGCTCATGAGGCTGTCACAGAGAATGGAGAGCCCTGCCGCACACAAGTGGTGGCAGAGGCAGAAAGGGGTGAGATCACAGTGAGGAGGCTGGTCCAGTGAGGCTGCAATGAAGGGTGTCTTCAGAGAGGGTGTCCCCTGCTGCCGAGGCTCTGTGGCTGGGCCTCCACCCAAATGACCTGCAGTGAGCCACTGAGGAGCTTCCTGCTCACGGTTTTTTCCCCAGAGCATGGCACAGTAACTGCTGACTCAGGTGAATCGTGTGAAACTGATGACATTCGACTGTTCCTGACCCACTCCACGTCACCGTTAGGATTCCACCGCGTATCGAGTAGGCATTCAATACATGTCCAATGAAGGAATCAACATAGACAGTTTATCAGTGGCTCTCACGTGCCAGCTGCCAAGTTCATATTTCTAGTTGACCCAACCACAGTGCAAGGTGTCTATGACATCTCCAATCTACAGCTGAGGAAACTGAGCTAATCTACGTACACAAAAGTGCTTAGCACAGTGCTGGGTGATGACTGCGTGCTCACTGTGTGGCAACGATCATGATTATTATCCAAAGCCAGACAGAGCTCCGGCGACCGAGTTAGGACTTGAATCCAGGCCCGCTGGACTCCAGTCAGCCTGCCTTGTCCAGCAGTGTCTGTCCTGGAAAAGCAGTCACCAGAAGCCCTGAAAGATGACCAGTGTCAACAGGGGTACAAGGGAGCATGACAAAAACCCAGACCACTCAGCAAGTCCTAGACAATGTGTCATTTCACACTGAGGGGCAGGGCTGAGCGAGCGGTCTAGAAGGCTTCTCACGGAGCACTGCAATATGTCATGGAGACAGTGTGTCCTGTAGCTGCCTGTCTTGCTGGTGGCCTCACCTGCACAGAGTGAAAGCCGGCGAGATTCTGCCAGGCAGACCCTTGGGGGTCAGAGGGCTCTACTGAGGACGGGGACAGCTGCATCTTACCTCTTGGCTCTGTCTTTCTCATCTTCATCCATGAGATTTTCTATGCAGTTTTTCCTGTAAAAAAAAAAAATTAATTAAAAAGAATGGATAATTACCGTCTGCTTCTAGATCTTTCTTAAAAGTCTTTCAGGTTGTCATCATTTCGGTCTTAGCCCAGCGGTTCTCAAACTTGTTGGTCCTGGCACCCCTTTACACTCTCAAAATGGACTGAGGTCTCCAAAGCACTCCTGTGTATGTGGGTTAAGGCTGAGAAATGTTTAAATGCACAGGCACTCATTTCATCGGGCATCGGAGCAATGAAGTCATCAGATGTCAAGCAACTTCTGGAAGAGTCAGAACACTCATGTTGTGTACACTCATGAGACAAGGAGAGCTCTTTTAAAAGGAGAAATAACGAGTTAATTATATTTTGAAAAAATGTCTTGACCTCAAGGACCCCAAGGGTCTCCAGACCACACTTTGAGAACTGCTGTCCAGACTTGCTCAGTGAAGCAGCATCTGTTCCTCTCAAGCCTTAGGTCACACGCACCTCCCAGCGGCCGGCTGGGATCCGTTAGTGATGCCACAGCAGGCATTGTTCACTCCTGCTTGCAGGACCCCAGTAGCCTATGACATCCTGAAGGAGAGGGTTTGTTTATCTGTCCATTCAAACCACACAAGCTCCTCTGACAGGTGGCCTGGAAGAATCAGCCCCAAAGGAGTGTCATCTGCAGTCCCTCCCTTAGGGCACTTACTCTCCTTGAGACAGCGAAGGTGCACAAATGTGAAAGATTAAGTAACAATCCGGGAATGTTCTTCCTCACCGCCTGAGCCTCTATTCTCCCAGGCCACTGGCTTGATGCGTCTCAGGCCCACAGACCCAGCTTCCCCTCCTACCACACACAGGCCTGGGTTCCCTCCACCCCTCAGAGCTGCACAGCCCTGGTTCCTTTCTTCATTCACACGTTTCCCAGAGCCCCACCTGTCTGGGGTGCGCCCCCAAGCAGAACCATTCTCAGGGAGCTTGTGAGGTCAATGCCAGCTGTGGGAGGCTGAAGGCTGCGGTGGCTGGGAGGGCAAAGTGTGGTCGAGGTAAAGGTGGGGACCATGGAGAAGCTGAATCACCATTGCCCACACGCTTCTCTGCTCAACACACAGGGTCCTCAGTCGGAACTCCCAAACCCACACTTCGCAAACGCACCACCAAGGACTCTTGAAATGTGAAGTTTCAGATAAAAGTTTTCAATGGAGTCAATCAATCTTTCTCTGAGCTCATTGAGCTTTATGATTTTGGTCACCTACACACACAAACATGGGTCTGAGCCAAAGCAAAGATGAATTCTGCAGCCACAGCCCCTGTTTACAAAATGCCCATGCACTCAACAGCAGGCGTATTCCACCACGGACTAGCAAGAAATGCTGCTTAGAAGTTAAAGCCTGTATCACAGTTCAGTCAGCGTTAACACATCTGCAAACAGGCCTGTGCTTAATGTTTTCCAGATGGAATGTGTTCAAAATTTTATGTCAATTCATCGAATGATGCCCTACCCCAAGCCTGTGCTTCCAAGGAGAATGGTGGCTGACCAAAGCCCCGGCTGCGCTGTGTTCTTTACCAGGGTCCCCTGGACAGAGCTTGTTCACAGGAGGGCTAGCTGCTGCTCCTCAGCCCACTCTCCTGAGCTCCTGGGATCCTGTTTGGATGACCAGGGTTGCTGAGTCATAAACTAAACATCTAAAAATGACTAACGGCTATTCTTTATCAACCACATCTTCTGTGATTTGTATGTTTATCCTGCAGACATTTCCTGAATCTACAAAACCTGGATGCTCTACACCCATTTCCTGTTCTTCAGCATCCCTCTCATTTCCCTGTCCCGTTCCTCTCACTTGACCCCTGGCTAAGCCATTCAGCTGAGCTGCACCCAGTGTGAGAGGGCCCCTAAGCTGAGTTCTCACTGCACCTGCCACAAAGGCTCCGTGCTGATATTTTTACTATTTTGTCACCTCTGCTGTCTACCATGTTATTTTTTAACTTAAAAAATTGCGATGAAATCCACCTCACAAATTTACCGTCTTAACCCCTGCTGAGTGCACAGCTCAGTGGCATTAAGCACACTCATACTGTTTTGCAACCATCGCCACCATCCATTCCAAATCTCTTTGACCTTGCAAAGCATAAGCTATCCATGAAACAAGAAGTCCCCATTCCCCTCTCACTCCAGGCTTGGCAACTGCCCTTCTACTTTCTGTCTCTATAAATTTGACTATTCCAGGTCCGTCATGAAGGTGGAACCAGACAGTATTTGGCTTATTTCACACAGCATAATGTCCTCAGGGTTCATCCATGTCACTGCATGGGTCAGAATCTCCTTCCTTTTTAAGGCCGAGTGATATCCCATTGCATACGGAAATGCAGTGTTTTGCTTGCCCGTTCATATGTCCATGGACATGGGCTACCTCCACCTCGGCTGCTGTGAGCGTGGGTGTCCATCCTCCCTTGCGTTTTAGAGTCATCCTTTTACTTAATAATAGGATCTGGAAACAGCTTGAAGGCAAACAAGGAACAGGATGGAAGGGAAGAAAAGAAGTCCTCTGAGATCAGGTTAAAGGAATCACAGAGAAGTCTGGGGGTGACAATGACTCTTCTCAGCCATATAGTTTTCAGTGAGAAGGATTTTGAGCAGCTATTTTTTTTTCTTTTGATCACAGAGTGCCAGAAAACAGAAAAGGAGCTTAAATGACAGCAGAGGAGATTTTGTTTGGAGCTGAGACATAATGGTTGAGGTGATTAACCCCCAGAGTGAACAATGGAGGGATGCCGTACAGCCTTTACCCCAGATAACCATGTGTCCTACGTGGCGTAGACAGTCACGAGGTGTGTGAATCAGGGTCCCCGTAGGAAAGCAGACGGCAGGTGGGAGCCTCTGAGGAGCGTTGATTTACAGGGGGGGCTCTTTGTAAAGGTGTGGGTGGGGAGTAGGGAACCAAGAGGGACAGTGTGGTTACCTGAGGTGGGGAACGGCAGAGCTGTGAATACCTCTGAGGGGAAGGGACAAGAGGGAATCGTTTCCCAAACCTGGAAGGAGTGTGTCCCATAGGAGGTGGCCTTCAGTGAAGGGACAAGAAGGGAGCCAAGGGAATAAACACCTCACTCTCATTCTCCACCCACCCTCTGATCTCCTGCTGCATCTCCTTTAGCCATGTCCACAGGATCCTCCGCACAGGGGAGCCTCAGGGAAGTGAGAAGGGAACACGCCCGGTAATATTCATCTCTCGGGGCTCTTCCAGTTCTGGGTTTCTTGGATTTTCCTAGAACACAAACTCTCAGGAGTCTTTTTAAGCTTTGTAACATCCCCTCAAATTTGAAATCCAGGCATCTGCACCTAGCAACTGACCACACAAGAAATAATAATCAACAATAACAATAATTACGGGAGCCTGATGAAAAGAGAGGCTGAGAGGGGTTCCCAGGACAACCTGAGCAACAAAATAGGTGACAACCATATTGATCATAGCCTGTGCAACAAACTACTCATGAGTCTTATTTGTTTTATCGTTCCCCACCTCAGGTAACCACTCTGTCCCTCTTGGTTCCCTACTCTCCACCCACACCTTTACAAAGAGCCCCCCAAATAAATAAACAAATGGGGAGGTAGGAGGAGGGAGGGAGACAGCTTCCTCTTACAGAAGATTCCAATTAATAAATGCAGAAGAACAATGGCAATAGAAAATCGCCATCATGCCCCATGCCTGTAATCCCACCCCTTAGGGAGGGAGAGTGGGGAGGATAGCCTGAGCCCAGGAGTCTGAGACCTGTCTGGGCAATATAGTGAGACACTGTTCTCCACAAAAAGGAAAAAGAAGAGAAGGGGAGGGAATGGGAGGGGAGGGGGGAGGAGGGGGGAGGGGAGGAGAAGGGGGAGGAGAGGGGAGAAGGAAGAGAAGAGAAGAGAAGAGGAAAGAAAGGAAAAGAAAAGAAAGAAAAGAAAATCACCATCAGCATACCATAGTAATCATTGTTGCAGGCAAGATCCACCGATGGATGCTAAAATTAATGGGAAAAAGCTTGGGGAGAAACAGGATATTTGCAGAGTTTCAAAGTATTGCTCTCAAGATATTTATTAATTACAAAAGAAAAACAATTTACAGGGAAGAAGGTTGGCAGACACCACTTTCACCTACTGGTCAGCATTAACATCACCAGTGTTAAGTCACATAGAAGTCTCTGTGGAAATAAGCACTCATTCCTCTTGGGTGTGTATATCTAGGAGTGTCATTCTTAGAACACACGGTAGCTGTATGCTTACTTTATTAAAAACTGCCAAGCTGTTTTCCAAAGTGAGTGTACAATTTTATATTTGCACTAGTAGTGTACAAGGAGTTCCAGTGGCTCCATTCTAACATTTAATATTGTCTTAATTTTAGTAATTTACGTGGGTGTGTTACGAGATCTCATTGGGATTTGCATTTCCCTGAAGACTAATGATGCAGAGCACTTTTCACTGGCTATTTAGATATCTTCTTTGGTAAGATGTCTGATTCTTTTGCCTACTTAAAAAAAATTGGACTGTTAGTCTTCATCATACTGATCATAGAAGTTTATCTCTTCTGGGTACAAGTACTTTGTCAGAAAATATGTATTGTGAACATTTTCTCCCAGGCTGTGGGTGGCCTTGATTGCTTTTTGGATGGTGTCTTGTGATGAGCAGTTTTAAATTTTCATAAAGTCTAATTTATCAACTTTTTATTTTATGGTTAATGATTTTTGTATTCTAAAATACATTTGCCACCTCAATGTTGTGAAGAATTATCCTATGTTTTCCGCTAGAAACTTCATCACATAGCTTTCACATTCTGATCCACAGTCCTTTGCAAGTTAAATTTTATGTGTGTGTTGGACAGGGCTCAGACATTATTCACCACCTCCCACCCCCACCACGCCCCCAATATGGACATCCCTGTTCCTCCAGAATAGTTTGTTAAAAAGGCATTTATTCCCCTGTTGAATTGCATTAGCACTTTCATCAAATAGTGTGTGGTCTTATATGCATTATTTATGGACTATATTTAGCTTCATTTATCCTATGTGTCTCAACTCTGCAGGACACAGAGTCAGGATGTCTGCGGAGTGAAGACACATAAGATAAACTTATTAAAAAATAAACTTCATTTTTAAGAACAACTTTAGATTTACAGAAAATGCAAACAGAGTAGAGAAAGTCCCCTTATCCCCACACCCAGCTTCCTGTTACTAACATTTGACATTGGTATGGCACATTTGTCACAATTAATGAACCAATACTGATACATTATTATTAAGAAAAGTCCAGGCCGGGTGCCAGTGGCTCACACCTGTAATCCCAGCACTTTGGGAAGCCAAGGCGGGTGGATCATCTGAGGTCAGGAGTTTGAAACCAGCCTGGGAAACATGGTGAAACCCTATCTCTACTAAAAGTACAAAAATCAGCCCATGTGATGGTGCATGCCTGTAATCCCAGCTGCTCGGGAGGCTGAGGCAGGAGAATCGCTTGAGCCTGAGACGCAGAGGTTGCAGTGAACTGTGATCACGCCACTGCACTCCAGCCTGGGCGGCAGAGCCAGACTCTGTCTCAAAAAAAAAAGTCCATAAGTCTTACACAAACTTGCGCTCAGATTTCCTCAGTTTTTACGTAACGTCTTTTTTCCACTCTAGCACTCCATCCAGGACACCACAGCACGCTTTGTCAGCATATCTCCTTGGACTCCCCTTGGCTCTGCGAGTTTCTCAGGCTTTCCTTGTTTTTGAAGACTTGACAATTTTGAGGAGTATCTGTAGAATGTTCTTCAGTTTGGGTTTGTCTGATGTTTTTCTCAAAGTCAGGCTCAGAATACAGGTTTCTGAGAAGAAGGCGCAGGAAGTAAAGTATCCTCCTTATCACATCATGCCGTCAACATGGCTTGTCACTGTGGATGCCAGCCTTGGCCACCTGGCTGAGGTGGCGATAAACTCACTCATAAGACGTATGTTAGTTACATTTACATGTAATATGTACAAGGTGTTTTCCTTCAACTTTCAGATCTTTTTTATTTTTTAGGTGAAGAATGTCTAAATTTAAAGTGGTAGATTCCGTTATTAAGCTGAAAAATTTACATGATTTTCCCTGTACTTTTGGACTTAGATATATAATGACTGAACCTTTTATCAGATTAACAATTGGAGTCATTGCTTTACATTTAGAGGCCCTTCATCTGGAAACATATCGAGCATTTCATTTGAAAATATAACTGCTCTGTTGTTCAAACAAACTTAATTCTATGTTTCCCAATTCCACCACACCCTTTGTCTATTGCTATGGCAGTACCACATTATCTTAACTCCTAAAGTTGTGCAGTCATTACTGACATAAATGTAGGGTCGGCTTTCCAACTTTGTTCTTATTCAAGTTTGCCTTGGCCTTTCTAGGTCTTTGCACAGCCACATAAATTTTAGAATTAGCTTGTCAATTTCTATAGAAATACCTGATGCAGCTGGGTGCAGTGGCTCATGCCTGTAATATCATTGCTTTGGGAGGCTGGGGCAGGAGGATTGCTTGGGGGCAGGAGGATTGCTTGAGGCCAGGAGTTGCCTGGACAACATAGCAAGATCCCATCTCTACAAAAAAGTAAAAATTAGCTGGTCATGGTGGTGCATACCTGTGGTCCTACCTACTTGGGAGGATGAGGCAAGAACACTGCTTGAGCCTGGAGTTCAAGGTTACAGTGAGCACCAGCCTAAACAACAGCATGAAATCCTGTCCCTCAAAAAAAAAAAAAAAAAAAAAAAAAGAAAAAAAAAAAAGGTTTGATAGCTTGATGAGATTTTGATTGAGAATGAATTGAATTTGGGGATCAATTTTGGGAAAACTGACAACAAT
This sequence comes from Papio anubis, assembly GCF_008728515.1. Classification (NCBI taxonomy): domain Eukaryota; kingdom Metazoa; phylum Chordata; class Mammalia; order Primates; family Cercopithecidae; genus Papio; species Papio anubis. Next base: position 101,917,885 of record NC_044989.1, read on the forward strand.
GTGCAGATCTCTGATCCATGCACCATGTGTACTATCTCCTTCTATTTGCCTCTCCTCTTGGACTCTGTGATGAGGCAGGAGAATGTATTTGCCACAGCACAAATGTGCCATCTGCATATGATATACGGTGATTCAACAGATACTCCCTGAGTGCCTGCACAAGGGGGAACACACTGTGAGCAAAGCTGGTACTCTCATGGTGCTTACACGAGGTGGGGGATGCATGTGTCAGGGGAGTTGGGGAAAACTGCAAGCAAGCAAATAAGTAAACACAGAGCCTGTTCTTTGGTTATCACTGCAGTGCAGGAAAAGGTGAATCCTGGGTGGGACGGGGATCGGGGAGTCTTGCTCTGATGTTTTAAGGAGCCTTGGAAGACCTCCTTGATGAGATGCTATGTGAGCTGTGACCTGAAGGGAATGTGGGAGTCAGCAGTGAGGGTGCCTCCCCCAGACAGCAAGGAATGTGAGGAGCAGCCAGAGGCCAGCCCAGGGATGGCGTTGGTGAGGGGAGGTGGAGCCAGGGGTCAAGGGGCATTATGGCTTTAGCTCTATGTGAGATGGGAAGGCAGTGGAGGTTCTGAACATCAGTGACAGACACCTATCTCAGAGGACAGCGCTGAAACTTAAATGAAGTTAAGTTTGCAAAGTCTGGCCTGCAGCAGACAGTCAAAAAACAGGTTCTCTACTTTGATGGCAAGGATTAGGCAAACTGCATCTTTCCCCATTTCATGATGGTTCGCCCAGCCCTGGTATGGTGTGGCTGTGTCCTCAGCGAAATCTCGTCTTGAATTGTAGTTCCCATAATCCCCACGTGTCCTGGGAGGTCATTGAATCATGGGGGTGGTTACCCTCATGCTATTCTCATGATAGCAGTGAGTGCTCATGAGATCTGATGGTTTTATAAGGGGCTTTTACCCCTTTTGCTCAGCACTTCTCCTTCCTGCCATCATGTGAAGAAGAACGTGTTTGCTTCCCCTTCCACCATGATTGTAAGTTTCCTGTGGCCTCCCCAGCCGTGCGAACTGCGGCTCAATTAAACCTCGTTTCTTTATAAAGTACCAGTCTCAGGCAGTCCTTTATAGCAGCATGAGAATGGACTAATACAAGCTCCTTACCCATATTAGGTGCTCAATAAATGCATGAGGAATGAAGAAAAGGAAGGAAGGAAGGGAGGAAGGGAGGGAGGAAGGAAAGGAAGGACACAGCCAGGGCCAAACCCCTATCTGAATTCCTGTGCCACTACCTGACATTCACTCCCACAAACCTCTCCATGATCACGGTGGCTCCACAGTAATAGTGCTTACAAAGTACATGTGAAGGTACAATTATATCCCAGTGACTAAAATTAAAACAAAAACTTCTGCATGTGCAGGAGCCACTGACTAAAGGGAAAATCCGCTTAGACAGCACTGACAGCCAGGGCTCTTTGGGAAGGCCCAATGGGTCCCTCACCAACCCTTGGCAGCTGCCAAGTTCTGAAAAAACATAATCTCATTTTGTCTCCGTCAGTTCTGTGGGTGGAATGGGCTGGCTATAGTTATCCTCCACTCATAAATCAGGCAGCACCACTCCCCAGCAAGGCTAAGTGGCCTGCCCACAGACACAGGCTTGGGGACAGAGCAGACCCTGGGCTCTGCCTAGGCCTTTCTCCACCCACTGCTGCTCAGAATAGGGGGTTTCCGACTTCAGAGTCAGTCTGATTTAAATCTCCAGTCCAACCTACTTGCTCTATGACCTTGAGCAGGCCCCTTAAACCTCATGAGCCCCTGTTCCCCTCATTCCTAACACAATGCAGCTAACACCCACCAGGCAGCGATTGTACAAGGTGCAAACGGGAGGCAGGTCGCAGGTCTGTGTGCAATAAAGGGCCCAGCATGATGCCTGGGGCACAGAAAGCTCTAGGTGAGTTCCATTCATTGAACACCTGCCTCACCTAACTGTCCTACCCCTTATGTTCACACTGTGGCCACTGAGCCCCTGCTAAGGGAGGTGACACTAAGCTTCAGCCTTTCTTATCTACTTTGAATGTCAATGAACACATTCTCTGCACAGTAAGGAGGTCACCAGGGGTGAAACAGACATGGACTCTGGGGTCACACACACCTAAGGTTTCAGAGAAAGGCTCCTGAACAGAGACAGAAAAGGCCATATTGGTAGGAAGAGTGCCTTACAGCCAAGAGACACCTGCAGGCGGGGGCTCCAGCTGAAGCCTGAACCTGCCCCACCCCTAGGGACTACCTGTGGCTGCTGCAAACAGGACTGTGAGGACTGCTGAGTGGGAGCATGGGGGTAAGGAGCTCTGCCAGGCCCAGTAAACAGACCAGCTGGGAATCTAATCAAGCAAGGCCAGTGGAGCACTGAGTGTGGGGGCAGGGGGTCGCAGGGAGGAGGGCTGGAACTCCCAAGGGAATTGGCAGACAGCCACCCCTGCTGCTGGCAGGCAGAGCTAGTGGGGCACAGTGGGTGTCAGAGTTCCTGGGTCCAGCATCCACATCTGTGAAGGGGAGAACAGCAGTGGTGGCCTGGGGTCAGGTGACCCAAACTGAGACCGACCCAGGCTTTGCCCTTCAATATCTCTGTATAACCTTGGACAAGTGTGATGCTCCCAGCCCTAGCTCCCCGACTGCAAAGTGAGAGAACAGAAGGGCTTTTCTTACTGTGTGGCTGTGAGAAGGCATGAGAGAATCCAAGAGAAGCCCCCCAGCACAGTCCCCGGCACAAAGAAATCATCACAAAATTGTAGCTGCAGAATTTTAACTACACTATCAATAATGATCATGAATTAAAGGGCTCACAGTAGAAACTGGTGCTTAAGCCCAACAAATGTCTTTGGGAGAAACAGGATAATCATTCCCTTCTACCAGTGTTGAAAACATGTGTGTGTATATGTGTGTACGCATGGTGGAAAGACAGACACACACACGCTATCTAGAATACCGGACTAGCTAGCGATGACCTGTAGACAGCACCCTTGACCCAGTAACTCCATCTTAGAGAAAGACTCCAGCTTACGTTTTAAAAGGTACCTTGCCAACAAGACTGGACGTTTGGCCTAATCAATGAAGACTGCTTCCGACAAGGACATAACCAAGCACACTCCTCCACTCAGTCCTCACCAGAGGACTCGACGGCCATAAGAGCAGGACTTCACCAGCTAGAAACGGCTGTCCCCACAGACCCCATCTTGCTGTCGCCTGTGATCAGCACCCAGCATCCACTGCCCAACGCTCTGCCCACGTCAAAGACTCTTCCCTGTGAGACCAATGGACTGCCCACAACAGGCCAGGACATTCTTTTTTTTTCCCCATGTTCCTTTCCCTGGACTGGTTCATTAACCCCTTTTCCTATCCCTTTTCTTTCAATGTTAAATGTTACTTCATTTATTGTGCAATGTTTAATCTATAACATTTATATATTGATTAAGTGTACTATTATGCATGGTTTAGCAATATTGACTGACCTGTGGAGTGGCTTGAGCCTGTGTGCCGGCGGCTCTGACTCCTGAGTGAATGGGAAGTAGTAAGGGGAAGTTCCTCCTTGGGAACTCAATGGAGCCTACAGCTTTTGTGATTGAAATCACATCAATAAAAGTCTGACCTTGTGGAAAGACACAAACGTGCATGGACCTGGTTATCACTGACCCTGAGCCGCTCATAACTAAACAGCAAAGCAACTGACCATTGTGAGGTTGTGAGGTAGGAGAGAAGGGAATGGAATGACTATCAGGTGAAATGACTGGGGTTTTCCTTCACACAGCAGACCCTCAAAAAAATCTATTGACTCTAACTGAAGCAAAGGACAAAAGTGAAGCCTGCAAATGACATCTACGCACCCGGGTGAAATTTCTGCCCCAAAGGCATTAGAATATTCTTTCTCACAGCCATCCACTACACAACTGATTAGAATTCTGGCCCCTGGCGAACGGGGACCTGGAAATGGCAGCAGGATTATTTTGTCACGCCATATCTGCCCTGGGTCCCAAGTGTGTCAGCAGTGAGACAGAAGACTAATGAGTCATACAAGTGACAGGCTCCCCCAGGGAATAGTAGCTCACCCAGGTCTCCAGAGAGGGCCTCATGCAGCATGCATGGAAAAACATGTTACTCCACTCATGCAGGAGGTGGCGACCCTTTTCTCTAAAGGGCCACCTGGTAACTATTTGAGATGTAGAGCATCCGCTCTTTGTTGCAACCACTCAACTCTGCCTTTACAGTGCAATGCAGCCATAGACGATATGTAAATGAGTGGGCATGGCTGTGTTTCAATAAAACTTTATTTACAAAAACAGGTTGTGGGCCAGATTTGGTCCCCAGACAGCAGTTTGCCAAACCATGTTAAAGAATCACTGGAATCACTACTAAACTTTCCTCTTCAGTGTCTTTTAATTTAGAATTTTTGTAAAGTCTTTATAGGCCCACTGGTTCACTTTGTATCATCATGAATTTTCCCTGAAATGACTACCCCGAGCCTGTTGGGTTGCAAGGCCTGTGTTTTTACAAACATAAAATCATGATGTTTTGAAATTGGCTGAGAAGTGGTTTGAATAACAGGTCCCAAGTTAGCTGGAAAATCCTAATGCTCCTCCCCACTATACCAACCAAGCCTGGTAGAATTTAATCAAAAGAAAAAAATACTGAAAACAAGAACAAGTTAAAATCATAAGAGACAAAACCAAGCACACACATCTCCCCAGTTGACGGGGGTTTATTTATTGCCGACAGAGTGTGCACCTTCTGTCCTCCCAGCCAGTCCCTGGTGAGGGGACCTCATGTCGTTTTGGATTAACGTCTGTATCGCACACATGGGAGCTTGGTAATGATTTTTCCTCATTATGTTAAGGAATAAAAAGCCTTTGAGAAACAGTTGCTGATGAACTGCGACGCTCACTTATCTTCCTTTGTCATTTGGGGAAGCTAGGAAATAACTTCCATATTTTGATTCTTCCTCTCCAGGGAATAGTTTTTGGTGTTGCAATGATTCATTCAGTGGGAAAAGATACATTTCTAAGGCCAAGCGCAGTGTGGCTCACGCCTCTAATCCCAGCACTTTGGGAGGCTGAGGTGGGCGGATCACTTGAGGTCAAGAGTTCTAGACCAGCTGGCCAACATGGTGAAACCCTGTCTCTACTGAAAATACAAAAAATTAGCCGGGTGTGTTGGCACACGCCTGTAATCCCAGCTACTCAAGAAGCTGAGGCAGGAGAATTGCTTGAACCTGGGAGCTGGAGGCCACAGTGAGCCAAGATCAGGCCACTGCACTCCAACCTGGGCGACAGAGCGAGACTCCATCTCAAAAATAAATAAATAAAATAAAAAATAAATTTCTAAAGGAGATGGACAGTGAAAGCCTGACAGCCAGCAGCTCCTGCAATCCCAATTCCCCTCCAACTAAGTAGTTCTCATCGCATTCTGGCACATTCTTTGACCTGGAAATGGCAAGGCGGACAGATCCAATCCTAACACTAGCCCTCTCCAGCCTTGTCCCAAGGAGCCGGGTCTCATGGTGCTTGCTGGAGCCTCGTAGAGCCAGATTGCTAGAAGAAACCAAGACAAGACTCTCACGAGCATCATGACCATAGGCAAACACCACCACGAGCGTCTAAAAAGCCAAGCTGAAGCTTTATCTGCTTGTTACAACCATGGTTCCTCCTTCATGCTTTTCTTTTTCCAAGAATCTGATGATTCATTATTCAGAGAGAGGGTGACATATGCAACGAAGGAATGAAGAAAGTTGGAAAATTTGTTATGAAGTAAACATACAATAACATTGTTCGGTCAGCAACGAATTCTCAAGATAGAAACGACCATGATATCTGGATGGAAGGGCCCTCCTAACACGACATATTATTCTTGCAACCTTTGACATTTATGTTGCAATCGCTTCAGGTTCCTTTTAGGGCGCCTCTCTATCAAGAGTTCAGATGGCACAGTGTAAACCTGAGTCAACTGGAGACTCTGATGGGTGACAGTGTGTGGTCAGGGTGTGGACGATAGATGCATAGAAAAATCAGCAAGAGGGGAAAAGGAGATTTATGAGTCACGCTTGGAGCTGAGTCAGTGAAAGCCTTTGTTGGAAACCGCTGTTCAGCTGCCACAGACAAACTGAAATGAATCCACAAAATACTGCTCCAACCGGCATCTCCCTCCACAGAACTGTTCCCCAAGTGCTCCTTTAGGTTCAGAAACGCTCCTCTTCACTGTGCTCAAGTTTGCAAGGACAGCAAAAGTAGGTGCCCTTGAAACAAGAAGTCAAATTAGTTTTGGACACCTAGACTGTGGAATCTTGGGTTTAACTTCAAGAGTTTCAAATAACATTTCATCAAAATGTAGGAGGTTTCATGTGAATTGCTAACCATAGGAGGCAGCAGAATTAGTTTGGGAACTAGCCAGATCTAGGTTGAAATGTCCTCAGTGCTCTTGCCTTCACTGGTATGGTGGCCTCGGAGCCTAGGCAGGATGACCTCATCTGTAACCTGAAGCAGACAGACCCACTTTTCACAACTGATAGGAGAATCTATTGGGACGCTTCAACTGGTTAACTGCCTCCCCTTCCACAGCACAGTGGTCAGAAATGGTGACTTTAGAATGAGAACAGGCAGGACCTTCAGAGCCGCAGGTCATGTGCTCACGCGTGTCCAATGCTGCACACCTGGTTGGTAGGAAGCACCCTCATGTTGCACCATCTTCCTTCTCCTGTCATCCTCACTTTTTTTTTTTTTGAGACGGAGTCTCGCTTTGTCACCCAGGCTGGAGTGCAGTGGTGTGGTCTTGGCTCACTGCAAGCTCTGCCTCCCAGATTCATGCCATTCTCCTGCCTCAGCCTCCTGAGTAGCTGGGACTACAGGCGCCCGCCACCACGCCCAGCTAATTTTTTGTATTTTTAGTAGAGATGGGGTTTCACCGTGTTAGCCAGGATGGTCTCGATCTCCTGACCTTGTGATCCACCCGCCTCAGCCTCCCAAAGTGCTGGGATTACAGGCGTTGAGCCACCGCCCCCGGCTCATCCTCACTTCTTTTACTTACAGTTTAAGCAGACAGTGCACTGCCGGCCCTCCCTGTGCAGCCAGGGACCTCCTGCCCACCACCCCTGCTGACTCAGCCAGGGCCAAGCCAAGCTCATGGGCTACAAGGGGCCCCGCAGGGAGCAGCCGGGACAGCACCAGCAGCAAGGAGCGCTCTTCCTTCACACCCAAGACTCTCTCATGATGTCACAGATTTAACATATTCATTGCTAAAGTATCTGTGATGTTAGATCCTCCTCCATTCTTTCCACTGTCACTATCATGCAATTCAGCCGAACCTGGAAGAGGCATGCAGGCAGAAGGAATGGTTTGTTCAAAGGCCCCGGGGCATGAGAAAATGGGGCGTTTGGAGCCCCTCAAGTGGCTCTGAGTGGCTGGCTCCTCACTGTATCTGGGCCTGATAACCTGAGGGTACAGGGACACCTGTGGTACTGCCCACAGCACCTGCACCTCTCCCTGCCCTGAGATTCCCCATAGGCTAGGGTCCCTGGGAAGGCCTGCACAATTTTGTGTGGAGGTGCATTCGGGGGTAGAAACTATCAAGGAGATCAACGTCACTAACTTTGCCACCCCTTCTCTGCACCCACCTGTCCCTATAGTCAGAGATGATGAGGGGCCTGGGCTGGGCCCTGAGGCCAGCTGAGAGCTCGCACTACCTCTGAGCCTGGACTGCTCCCTGGACACAGGCAGCCCACTGTAGGGGCCCGACATGCCTTGCAGAGGCACTATACCAGGGCTGGGGCCTAACAACCCTCAGAGACGTGACCTTGTTAGCTGTCATCCCGGTGTGTCATGCTAAGACCTGGCAAAGCTAGACACCTCATCAGTATGCACACAGAAGCAGGAGGGTGCCCATCTCACTCCCGATGAACCAGGAACTCACCACTGCACACTGCCAGGAGGACGGTGTGCAGGCGAGGAAAACCTCGATAAACCTCGATCCTTCTAAGTTGTTCTACATATCCCTCCCCGCCCCCGAACATGCCCACCCCAGGTTCTCAACCTCAGGGGACGTCTCCATAGCATCTACACAAATCTACACAACGATGCATTAATACGGAAAATGGCACTCATTCACCATTTTTAAAAAGTCAATTAAAGAGTGAAAAGCATTGAGATGTATCTGCCAGGTCACCAAACTGATAGGCTGCTGCTTGTCTTTTTAAAATCTGAGTTGTCTGAAAACCCTGGCTGGTTGGGTTTGATGCAGGTCCAGCTGGGAATTTGGGATCTATTGGTGACTGCTGCCCAGCGTGGCCTTTCTCCCACCACCTTGATACAACTAGACCCTAATCCACAGAGTGAACCAATCCTGGACATGCCTTTCCCAAAACCCCAACCAGCCCAACTTCAGGATATCCGGTCTGGTAAAAATATGTGCGTGGATCAAATTACACAGGAACAAAACCAATGTCAGGAAGACCAACCAGTAGGCAGAGAAGCTGGGATGTGGGGACCACAGGTCAGTAGGGAAAAAAAACTGGTCAGGACAACTGGTCTCCTCGAATGTCACACAGCGAAGGGCATGTCTCTGCTCGTGCTAGAAGAGCCACTGGATACAGGGTGAACCTCGACAAACAGAAAGCCCCATGCAAGCCCTTCACCAAGAGCTTATAGCTTTCCCTAGTGAGGATTAGGCAATGTAGGGTTGAATATTTCCATTTTCCCTCTTCAAACACCAAGACTCAGAGTCCCATACAGGTATTCAATAAATGTTTGCTGAGTGTCTAAAGAAGAACTACTGCCTTAATTGAGTGATCAACGTTACCATCACCAGTAACCGGACATGTAGAAATGACCAACTTTTATGTCATCTCTAGGTCATTTGGGTGTTGCCTCAGCAGGACTAGAAATCTCCAGTTTCTCAATGTCCATTCAGATATTCACGTTGTAAATTAAGGATGTTTTAGATCTCTCTCCTTACACCTGTCACTCTGCCTCTGAATAATGCTGAAGAAACTGCAAGAGAAATGAGAAGTACATATTTTTCTTTTTAAAGAGATTGAGTTCCTCCTTTTGCAAATGTCTAAAGTGGCCCCAGTTAAGGCACAATTCACCCACTGGCCCGACTCCTCCTCCAAAGCTCTGGGTGGTGGCTTCAGGGTGTCAAGGAGAGTCCAAGACACGTCCCCCTGAGTCAGAAGTCATGGCATCAGAATTAGAAGGCCCAGGCCCAGGATACAAGGCATGTTGCTACGCACAAAATCCATGAGCTGGAGAAATAAACTATGCATGAAGCTCCGGCTGGTGGTTTTCTTGTACATTAGCTTATTTAATCATGACAGTCTGAGTCTGATCTTAACTATTTTCCTCTGAACAACTCTAACAGACACTATCTTATGCCCACAGGCAGCAATATAGTAATATTTCAGCAAAGAATAAAAGCAGTAGATATGGGGTGGGGGGATAACATGTACATCTACTAGCACTTCACATGGTTCCAAGTCCTAGCATTCAAACCCTCAGATGACAAGCTGCCAGTCTGTGACTTTAGCCCCATCCTTATCACGTCATCCCCCTCCAACACCATCTTCCTCCGCCCCCACGGCTCATCCCCATCCTTTTGTTTCTGCCTCACCTTGGCTTTTGCTGTTCACAACCCTCCCCCACTGGATGGTAAACCCCTCAAGCACAGGCATGGGTGCCACCTTCCTGGCATCTCTGCAAGTGGCTGATGTTCTTCGGGCTTAGTATAGAATATGAAGAGCTTCCATTTAGGAATCTGTTTAAAGTTTGGAAAGAAGCCTGGCATTGGTTCCCGCAATAATTCATCTTAATGCAGGATCTCTTCAGGAGAGGCTGAATATGGGCTGCAGGATGCCCCTGTGCTTGAACCTGGGCTCAAGCCATCCTGGGTGCTGGGCCCTAACTCTGCAAACTAATGGCGAAAAGGGCAAACAGATTCAACCACACTCACTCAGAAGACTGCCATCTGTATGACTCGGAAAGCAACTTGTTCTGCCCAGCCCCTCTGGACAAGGCTAAACAGGCTTAGCCTGCTGTGGGCAAACAAGAAAAGTAGGTCAGCTTGACAGCCCAGTTCTTCCACGGTGATGAACTAATGATGCGAATGCAGGGCCCGTCCGCGGAGAGGGGCGGTGCCAGCACCAGCCCAGGCCCTCGGCCGATCCCAGACCCAGCCTGGGTGGCTCATGCCAGCCTGTGGATGGCAGACAGGGGACCTGGGTAAGAGGAAAATCCAGAGAACACTTGGGAAGATGGCTTAAAAAAAAAAAAAAGAAAAGAAAAAAACTGCAGAAAAACAACAGTGTAAATTGACACACTGCCATTTCCCTGTTATTAAAGAAGCATCAATTCATGTCTATATGGTACTGTAATACTTGCACAGGCTGCTGGGCCTGCACGGGTGCGTTCTGGTGGTAATTTGCACGAACACTGCTGAGAAACTGTGGTGCTACCTTCCAGCTCGCCTGCATGACGTCCTCTTCCCTCACCTCTCCGTCAGCCACTGGCAATACCTAGAGGCTCACTGGGGCCAAGGACGGATTTGAGTCCGTGGTTGAGTGGTGCTGGGACTGGTGGGTACAAGGCCCCATGCCACGGAGGAGGCCCCTGCTCTGTTCCTGCTGTTCCTGCGTCCAGTCTGGGTTGCAGCTGTCCAGATAGAAAAGCTTCCACTTCTGGCCTCTCTGGCTGAGCAGCTGGATAAAATATGGAACACTTGGAGGGAATTCCCCTGAGTCTTGGGTGATCTACTTACAGGAGCTAGTGTCTGGATTGGGGTTGTCTCAGGAGGGCCCAGCACAAACCTGGAGGCTAATGCTGGCGTCCTCAGCAGGCCAGGTCCTGCTCTCTGGGGCTCATAAGAGGACAGGACCCTTTGCCCACTCCCCAAACAGCTCAGGAGCAACTGGGAGTTAGTCTAGGGCTCCCAGAGTAGTTTCCCAATGGAGTAGTGGCCTTGCAGCCCAGGCTAAGGAGGAAGCGAAGGACTCTGTTCCAATGCAGTTATGCATAATATTTAGAGCCCTTTCTTCCAAAATGCTGGACATTGTTCCTCCTTATGTCATTTTATAACAAATGTATTAGAAGGCTCTGTCAATCAACATTTTAGAAACATTCAAATCTAAAAACTCATGACGCTGGGAATGTTTACCCCACCTCTTCCAGGAAATGACCTTGTCTGAAAGTTTTCTCTTTGGCATTTTTAAGAACCGAAGGACAGAGCCGACAATCCTTCCTTCCTTCTTTCTTTCTCCTGTTTCTTGGCCTTTGTTCATGAATTCATCCAGCAGATATTAAAGGAGATGGGAAATCTACCATTCATGAAGAGAGGCGAGGACTTGCGCATAACAATCCTGAAAGATCTTGGCTTCTCATCATGACTGCTGCTTACCTAGCTTAGGTTAAGTTTCTAACCCTCTCTCTGCCTCAGTTTCTCCCCTTCACAGGCCATCTGTGAGACCTGAGAACACAATCCCTTAAAGCAGCTAGAATGTGGGACAGTATAAAAACTCATTGAATTGTTAGCTCAGGTGGTGGCTATTCTCACAATGCAAAAAACAACTCCAAAGGCATATTTAAATACTTCTACGTTTAAATAACAGATCCTAACCACGGACACCAACTATCTTCATATTTAAATTCCCAAGATATTCACCAGCTACCAGGGAGCCTGCAGAGCGAGTCCTTTTATGTGTGGACCTCGCGATCCAAAAGGTTGCCAGATAGGGGACCTCGGCTTGTGTAACAATATTTTCCTGAAGAGCTGACGACGAACAAACTTGGGTAAACTGAATCATACTTTAAATGTGCGAGCGGCTCAGGGCCCACTAATTGGAGGAATGTGGATTCCCACCCACCCTCACTAACGAGCCTTCTGCAATGCAAAACTCCATGCTGCCAATTAGTGTGCTTAACAAAGTATCATACACCTGGTTTCCAGGCGACCACAACTCACTGCAATTTTGAAATTCTGGATAAAATGGGGAGAAGTTTGGATTTTTAAATTTTAAATAAATGATTTTACATGTCGAGCCAAATTTAACAAAGTTGAAAGTGAAATGCTATTAAAATAAATTGGCTAGCCGGGCATGCCTGTAATCCCAGCACTTTGGGAGGCTGAGGCAGGCGGATCACCTGAGGTAGGGAGTTCGAGGCCAGCCTGGCCAACATGAGGAAACCCTGTCTCTACTAAAAATACGAAAATTAGCCAGATGCCTGTAATCCCAGCTACTCAGGCAAGAGAATCACTTGAACGTCGGAGGCGGAGGTTACAGTGAGCTGAGATCACACCATTGCATGCCAGTCTGGGTGACAGAGCGAGACTCCATCAAATAAATAAATAAATAAATAGGCTATACATTAGTCCTACGTACTAGTCAAAGCATTTCTTAAAATGCAACAGCATTATCTCAAAGAACGTTCCATTCACTTGATTTACTTAAGTAAGCAACTCAGTATATTTAATAGTGTTATATTCCTATCTTTACCTAAATAAAGCACGAAGTTTTCAATTCCCAGAGTACGCTAAATTATGGAGTTCATTTAAAAACTATCAGATTCTTTAGAACAGAACTAAATAATCATTCCAAGGCCACATATATACTCTTGCATGTTATAAATTTAAACAGAAATTTCATTTTTGCAACCTATTTGGAAGAAAAAAACAAGGAAATAAATTAAAAAGTATATGTCTGATTTAAATAAAAACATTAACAATTTTTCTGCCTTTGGAGAAGCAATACATATTCATTGTAATTCATTCCCTCTTTCATTAAGAATATAAAGGATCAGCTGGGCGTGGTGAATCACGCCTGTAATCCCAGCACTTTGGGAGGTCGAGGCAGGTGGAGCAGGAGGTCAGGAGATCGAGACCATCCTGGCTAACACGGTGAAACCCCGTCTCTACTAAAAATACGAAAAAAATTAGCCAGGTATGGTGGCGGGGACCTGTAGTCCCAGCTACTCAGGAGGCTGAGGCAGGAGAATGGCGTGAACCTGGGAGGCTGAGCTTGCAGTGAGCCGAGATCACATCACTGCACTCCAGCCTGGGTGACAGAGCGAGACTCCATCTCAAAACAACAACAACAACAACAACAAATATATATATATATATATAAAGGATCTTAGGCCATTTTCATTAAGGAGAGTCAAAATGTCTCTTTATATATTAAAAAAAATATTTTAAAACAAAACGGCAGAAGTACTAAGTCCTTCTAACTCTCCTAGAAATACTAATATTTTCTCTTGTCTTTACCTATACTCTCACTAAATCACTCCTTTGAGCCTTTCCTCCTTCACATGGTTTAAACGGTGTATTCTGCCTTGCTCTGGAGAAACTGTGTTCATGTCTGTGTAAGAAGGACCCCAGGCGACTCCCTCTGAGGAATGCTCCATCTCTGACCCCAAGCTTGCGAACATTTTGAGGTCATAAAAACTTCTATTAACGATAACACCACCACAATCTTTCTCAGCCTTGGTCACAAGGACTGAAGTCTTAATAATGTGTGTATGTGAGCACGTATGTCACATGGCATCGCAGCAGGATGTTATGATAAGACAAGGGATACCTATCCAAGGGGCAGGAAGAACTCGTCCGTATCAGAGACGGTGGGGCTAGTGAGTTGTACAAGGCATACACAGTCCTCTATCTACTGTCTCTTATCTTGGTTGTAGAAAAACAAATGCAATAATTTTTTTTTTTAATCTTCTGAAGGTACTTTCTGAAGGTCTGCTTTCTGCTAAGTTCCTCAGTGCCCTTGAGTCCTCTTATGTGGTCAACAGGAGGAGATGAGGGTGTGACTTGCATTTAGGCAAAGAGAAAGGAATTGAATTCAAGAACAGCCTCACAGAAACTTAAAATACTGACAAATATATGGGTTTCACACAAAAGCAAGCAGCTTGCAAAATGCCCCACGGATCGCAGCCACAGTACTGAGTTTGGAAAACCCCATAATCCAGAATCAGGGTCAAGTTCTCTCGAGCACCTGCCCCCAGTTTTGGAGAGCATTTAAGGGACAGGATGTGAAGAGAGGAGTCTGGCTGTGCTCCCCACGGAAGCAGGAGCTGCTCCTCTCCTCTTTCTTCCCACAAACTCACCAGATGCTTCAGGGCCCTCTCCAGGGGTGAAACAGAAATACTTTTCTGTGTGGGCTGGGGCCTAACCAATAGGAAGGTGTAATGAGAAGATGGGGACTGTGGTGCTGATCCATCACTGACCAGGTAGGTGGCCTCGGGGGAGACACCAAAGTTTTTTGGACTGTGGTTTCTTCATTAGGTGGAATAAGACGTAACTTTTGTAAACTCTGAAACCTCATATAAATTGAGGTTTTATAACCGTCTGAAGATGGCTGTTTAGCTCATGTACTATTCTGGGCAAGAATGGCCTGCACAGGTGGCTGTACAGGTAAACATGGATGGGGAAGGGTGCTAAGAACCCATGGAGAATGGAAGCGCTGGTTACAACAGAGCATTCTCCATCTGTGACTGTGCCATGGTGACAGATCACAGCCATTCATGCCGGTCCTCTCGGCTGCAAGCAGTGGGCACATAAATCTGCAGCATCCCACAGCATGGGGCTACCTGAAGTTCAGGTTTATGCCGCTACCGTGTGTGGCTCCGATATACAGCTCTGCAAATGAGTCAGCAGGTCGGGAACCTCACTGCCCCGCTCCAGTCAGGTGCTGATGTCCTCAGTTAGGAATCTCTGGGCTGTGAACCCGCCCTGAACCAGCAGCTTTGCTTGCACCATCTCCGACCCAGTTCACCGATAGCCTGGCATAAACCCAGTTACTGATGACAACATCTGGCCTTGGTGGATCTCAGCCAGACATCTGTACTTTGGACTGGGGTCAGTTCAAAGATAATCATCCTTTTATTTAGAATTTAACACGAAAGAAGTAAAATAGCTACACTTGTGGGTCATCTGCTCCTGTGGTTTCTGGATGCAAATTCTTCCTCTCGCTCTGTAGATTCCAGTCCCTGGTAGACACTGGTGTGGAACTATGTTTCCAGCATGGGAGAGAAGTGATTTCAAGTGATTGCTTGCTGGTTAGGTCAGTTTCCTTTTCTTACAGATGAAAGCAACTTCTGTCCCCAAGACCATCTGACTTTGGGTCAGTTTCTCCTCTAAAAAGAAATTCAGGTAAAAGGAGTGGGCCCCTCCCCTAGCCCAGCCGAGGAGGAACAGGTCTCAGAACAGCCACCAAACACTTTGAAGTCTTCCACAGAGAAAGTGCATGGCATGTGTGTGCATGGCATGTGTGTGCGTGCATGTGTGTGCGTGTGAGTGAGAGAGAGAGAGAGACACTTCACCCAGGCAAGGCAGAGGTCACTGACCATACCACTCTAGCAGGCCACCTCGCTTTGTGATGCATAGCGGCTCGCTCTCTTGCCAGCAGGAAATCAGTCTTTATAAAGTGTGTTTGCGGGGACCCCACCTTTTTTTTTTAAGTCAAGGAAAGAAATGGTGGTGGTTACGCAAATCCACACATGTGGCAAATGACACAGAATTCTACATGTCCTTGTAGCAGTGCCGCCTTCCTGGGGGTGATATTGTGCTATAGTGATGTAAGATGTTGCCACTGGGGGAAACCAGGTGGTGGGTACACCGAACTTGAACCTCTTGGTGACTTCCTTTGAATCTATAATTATTTCAAAACAAAGAATAAAAAAAGAAAGGGAAAAGTGAATGACAGGCTGAGCCATGCAGTGAAGATTCCCACGGCATCAGGCTTCAAGCTGAGGCACGGGGTCTCCCCAACCCCAGCAGTTTCAGCACATCCAATGTTTACTCAGCCTGGGCTCTGGGCAGGGCACCGCGGGCACATGAGGGAGGTGGTGGATGTCACAGAGAGCTGAAGCAGGCCCTGGGCCTGGGGGAGAAGGCCCTAAATGGGGCACATGGGGGACCGGCACCGTCCGTGGCGTGTGGAGTGAGTGAAGCCCTCTGCACCTGGACTTCCTCCCCTATCAAATGGCTGAACAAACCGGTGATTGTTCCGAAGATAAAATGAGGAAAAGCAGCTCGAAGTGTCTTGCAAATAAAGATCAACAGCAGCACCTTTTTTTTTTTTTTTTTTTGAGATGAAGTTTCACTCTGTGGCCCAGGCTGGGGTGCAGTGGTGTGATCTCAGTTCACTGCAACCTCCACCTCCCAGGTTCAAGCGATTCTCCTGCCTCAGCCTCCTGAGTAGCTGGCACTACCAGAACCTGCCACCATGCCTGACTAATTTTTGTATTTTTAGTAGAGATGGGTTTTCGCCACGTTGGCCAGGCTGGTCTCAAACTCCTGGCCTCAAGTGATCCACCTGCCTTGGCCTCCCAAAGTGCTGGGATTACAGGCCTGAGCCCCCACGCCCTGGCCCAGCAGCACTTCTGAAACTCAGATGGGCACACAGGTCCCCTGGGATCTTGCTAAAGTATGGATTCTGACCAGGCAGGGGTGGGGAGGGGAGACGCCGCATTCCCAGCCAGCTTCCAGGTGAGACAGATGCTGTGGGTACACCACTCACACTGAATGGTGAGGATCCTAGGCTCGCGGGCAGCAGTCATTAAAACAGAAATCCCTGTTGGGGCCGAGGTGGGGTTGGAGGGACACAAAAGGTCATCTGTTTCCACCTAAAGCTGAGCCACCAGGGGCCTTTGTCCAGATGCCCAGTCCACACCTTAGGCCAACAGCATCAGCATCCCTGGGGTGGGGCCCAAGCGTGGCTTTCTTGTGCCACCAAGTGAACCCCACATGTCCCCGGGGTGAGAACTGCCGCTCTCAGGCTTGAGTGCGGTACCTGACAGGCGCTCTACAGTCTCCTGCACTTGCTGCTTTCTTGGGCGGCCTCTTCAACCTCCTACTAGTTGTATTTATTAGTCAGTTTTTCCTGCTGAGCAAAAATACTGCTCCCCCTCCTCCCTGCTGTGCTCCTGGAGCTTCTAGTCATTTCCTCTTGCCGTATGTCCAGGGGTCACACAGAATGACAGCCCTCAGATTATTGTTTAAATTGAGGTAAAATTCACATAACATAGAATTAACCATTTTAAAATGTACAATTCAGTGGTATTCACTGCATTCATAATATTGTGCAACTACCACCTTTCTCCGGATTCAAAACCTTCTTATTTCCCCGGAGAAACAGCCCGTACCCACCGAGCCATCACTCCCACCTCCCCTAATTCCCTGTCTCGAAGGATTTTCTGTTTCTGGATATTCAGAGAGAGGAGGGACTATATGACCTTTTGCCACGGCTTCTCTCATTTAGCATCATGCTTTCGAGGTCCCTCCACATTCGGGCATGTTTCAGAATTTGCTTGCTCTTTAAGACTGAATAATATTCCTATATATACATATGGTAGCACATTTTCTTCATTCATCCACTGATGGGTGCTTGGGCTGCTTCCATATTTTGGCTATTATGAATAACGCTGCTGTGAACATTGTTCATGAGTTAACATAAGTTTCTGTGGGGACATATGTTTTCATTTCTCTTGGGTATAGACCAAGGAGTGGAAGTGCTGGGTCATATGGTAATTCTATGTTTTAACGGTTTGAGGAGCCACCAAACTGTTTTCCACAGCGGCTGCACCAGTTTACATCCCTACCAGCCATGTACGAGTGTTCCAATTTCTCCATATGCTCACCAACACTTGTTATTTTCTATTTCAAAAAAATTTTTTTAAATTAAAGCCATCCGAGGGATGCAGTTGGCCCTCAGATACTGGAGCAGAGTGACGTTGTTCCCCCAGAGGTCCCCCATTTTCAGACGAAATATCTTCAGTTGCTCCCCGCTTCTTGACTGTCAAAGACACCCTGAAATGTGGTCTTCAGAAGTGGGCCCGGTGTCCCTATGTGGAGGGACCAGTCCTCAGCCGTACAGGCCACCAGTGGCCAACCCCAGAGCTGACTCTCCTGGCCACTGATTCGGGGTCTCTCTCCTTGAGTGACTGCTAGGACACACCTTGTTCCCTGTTGACGGTTGTTTTTTAACCTAAAAAAGGGAAACCGTTTTGCAAAGAACACAGCACCATATCCAGCGTGAAGCACGATATTAAGTAAGGCCCAGCCACAGTGAGCACTGTGTCTAAAGAGGGAATCAGGAGGCTCTGCCATTTCCCACAACATGATTAGGCCTGGAGGACATTACGCTAAGCAAAATAAGTCAGACACAGAAAGAAAAATACGGCATGATCTCACTTACATGTGGAATAATAAAAAAAAAAAAAAGAAATAAGAGAAGAAAATAATGGTTACCAGGGGTTTGGGATGGGTGGAAGAAGAGAGAAAAGGAGGAAGTAGAGTTCAAAAGATACAAAGTAGCAGATGAGTGGGCAAGGCTAGAGGACCATGAGAATTGTAGTTAATAACATTGTAGGGCATTAGGAGCTGTTGTTAAATGAGTACATTTTAACCTCCTCTTGTCACACACAAAAGTAACTGTAACATGATGGATATGTTAATTTTCTTCACTATAGTAACCCTTTTCCTGTCTATATGTATCCCATAATATGTTATAAACCCTAAATACAATAAAATTTATCTTAAAATATAATTATCAATGAAGCAAATGATTCATGTTTAGCAACATGTGCCCTGGAGATCTATTGCACCTTCATGAAAATATTTAGAAGGCTTTTTTTTTTTTTTTTTTTTTTGAGACAGAGTCTTGCTCTGTCGCCCAGGCTGGAGAGCACAGTGGGGTGATCTTGGCTCACTGCAACCTCCGCCTCCCAGGTTCAAGCGATTCTCCTGCTTCAGCCTACCAAGTAGCTGGGATTACACTGTGTGCCACCATGCCTGGCTAATTTTTGTATTTTTAGTAGAGACGGGGTTTCACCATGTTGGCAAGGCTAATCTTGAACTCCTGACCTCAAGTGATCCACCCACCTCGGCCTCCCAAAGTGCTGGGGTTACTGGCATGAACCACTGCGTCTGGCCAGAAGGCATTTTCTTTTAAATAATTTACGATGCCTTAAAAAAATTAGTGGTGAACATTTAAAACCCAGGTTATATTATTTGGACTCAGATGAATTTCAAACAAGTAAACATCTCCCCCTTATAGTTGGGTATCAGTGAGAATCTACAAAATCAATGCCACCAAAAGTAGAAAACTTTTTTTGCACACAAAACCGCGAAGTTACGTTGATTCTGTTAGCAGACAGCTGAAGGTGTATATTCTTACTGAACCTAATGTACCACACAGGGCCATTTCAGCTGATGGTTCAGCAAAAGGAACCAGGTGATCCTTTTGAAGAATAAACAAAGTAGCCAAATCTCTGGGCGCCTTTTCTTCTTGCTTCAATGTCACAGAGGGAGCGATTCTTCTCCAGCTTGTTGCTGTGGGTCTTTCTCATGTCCTTGTCCAACACTGGAAAGAGGAACTGCTGGTTTTCCAGGTCCTCAGCTGTTTCCAAAGCAGGCCATTCCATTGTGGGTGATAGTCTCCTCCTGGCCTGCAGAGCCCTTGCTTAGGCAGAAATGTCAGGGAATGCTGCTTGCCTCACTCCTGGCTCCTTCCCGAGTTCCTCGGACAGTCCTCCATATTTTTTTGCCTTCTGCCCAGCTTTCCCTAGTGTCTGGAGCCAGGGCCACCGATCCTTGCACGGCCACACTCACTGACCTGGTCCCTGGAGGCTGTCCTCTGTGACAGGCAGCCTGTCTCAGCTGCTGCCAAAGCACCTTCCATGGACATTGGGCAACTCTGACTCGTCACCACTTTTTGCAATCAAGGCAGGAGTCCATGGGGCCTACAAAGAACCGCACTCTGGTCTTAGCTATACCACATGTAACTGATCAATTCTGCAGGCCCCAGACTGTAAGTTTCCAGCACTTTCCATGTAGTGTTTCAGCCATGTTTACTGTTTTTTTTTTGTATTTTTTAGTAGAGACGGGGTTTCACCGTGTTAGCCAGGATGGTCTCGATCTCCTGACCTCGTGATCCGCCCATCTCGGCCTCCCAAAGTGCTGGGATTACAGGCGTGAGCCACCGCGCCCGGCCTACTGTTTGATAATTTCATTTTCCTTGGTCCCTGGTATTGTACAAGGGAAGGTTCTTGGTATTCTTACAAGGCAGTACATGAAATGAAATAAAAAGGATGCATTGGCTGAAGACACAGCTGCACTTGAGCCAAACGATGGGATTCCCTAAGGGGGATGCCAAGATGAGCTGCTTGGGTGATGAGTCACGCCATATTCAATTGGCCAATGAAGGTTGGAACAGTAAGTCACAGGGTTCAAACATATCAGAAAAGGTGCATGGAGCTGTGTAAAATGGGTGCTGTGACACTCACAGGATACTCGCAAGTGAGAAGGTCCCCTGTGAAAACCCTTGGGGCTGTGAGCCCACCTGAGGGGAGGGGAAGCTGAAGGCTGCTTGGCTAATGCTTGCATGGCTCCACTGTAAAGAAAATCAATCTTTAGAACCAACTCCTCTAGAAAGCTCTCTTATTTCAACCACTTCTTTTTTCTTTTTCTTTTTCTTTTGAGATGGAATCTCGCTCTGTTGCCCAGGCTGGAGTGTGGTGGCGCGATCTCGGCTCACTGCAAGCTCCACCTACCAGGTTCACGCCATTCTCCTGCCTCAGCCTCCTGAGTAGCTGGGACTACAGGCACCCGCCACCTCGCCTGGCTAATTTTTTGTATTTTTAGTAGAGACAGGGTTTCACCGTGTTAGCCAGGATGGTCTCGATCTCCTGACCTCATGATCCACCTGCCTCAGCCTCCCAAAGTTCTGGGATTACAGGTGTGAACCACCACGCCCAGCCTATTTCAACCATTTCAAGTATAGCAATTCCCACGAGGATCTAACACTGCCCTGACTGCCTCAGCAGAGTTAACTGAACATAACCATAAGCTCTCCCAGCTGGCTCGGTCATCAGGAGGAACTTGATCCATGACGTTGATGGAGAGGGCCTCTAGGAGGGTGACTGTGGGCTCCAGAGTCAGGTGCCCTGTGAAATACCAAACCTCTTTGGTTCTTCTACCAGCTTTCTATCATGTTTCTGTCCTTTCTCTGGTCCATGGGAGTCACCTGCACCTCCTGGTGGCTGCAGCTCTTGTTCTTTGCAGCATTTCTTGAACCCTGAGCACTGAAGGGCAGACGTCCACCTCTGCATGTCTGAGTCAAGAGTCGGGGAGTGCTCTCGGGGAGTGCTCTCTGCCTTCCTTAGGAGCTTGGTGTGGATGGCTCTGGGACCTGTTTTCCAGACAGGTGAGATGGCCAAAGACATGGGATTAGGCCTGAGCCACCGTAACATGCACACCCCTGCCATCAACAGCAACAAGCAGAAGGGACCTGAAAGACTCCCTTTGCCACCAGCCACACACCAGGCCCACATCTAAGCTCTTCATGAGTTACCGCTGATGGGGAATCACTGATTTCAAGGCCATAGTCTCCAAATACAGCTGGGTAGCCGAATTACTTGGAGAACAACTAAAATACAGGCTCCTGGGCCCCTAGGGCAGCTGGAAACTCTGACATACAGCCACATGGAAAGGCCAGGTCCGAAAGGAAGAGACAGATACCTGATTCTGCGTTCTCCTGAAGCCCTCTTAGAAGATGTGGGAAGCAGCAGCACCGATAGTCACGAGGGTGACGGGGCCCTGAGTAGCAGGCGTGGGGACCAGGTCATCACTGCATTTCTCCACGCAACGTGTTCTGGCCCCACAAAATGACACCAGCCACACACCTTGGTTCAGGAGCTGTGAATACTCTGTTTACCCTGGAGAAAGGTTGCTAAGTGAATCTGTGGCTCCCAGGTGCCACTACAAATACCAGATAAGGGGAGGAGAGGAACAGCACCAGGGAGGCCCCAAAGCAGGTCTCTGTCTGATGTCAGCTGTCTCTGAGCAGGTCTGCTCTCATTTACTCAAACAACAAGAAATTAGAGTGGCAAAGGTACAGAAAAGCAAATAATTCCATCCGCTGGAGTGTAATGGGATAACAGGATTTATAGCGTTTTTGAGGCTAAAAATAGCTTAAGAGCCCTCACTTCAGAACTCTGAGCACTTCACACGGTTTTAACCCATCCTCCCATTTCCCTTCTGTGCTAATATCACGTGGCTTGAAGTTTGCTTTCTGCGGTATTTGATTCCATGTGGGTGTTTTTTCCTCATCCGTCTCCCCTTTTGTTACTTCAAGGGAAAAATAACCCTGGGGAAGCTTCCATGCCGTCTGCCATTGTTCTGCGTTTAAGGAAAAAAGTGCATGCTGCTTAATCTGGGCCTCGGGACCAAGCAGGCTGGCAAATTCCAGAAACTTTAAATCTTTGTTAAAAATGCCAAAGTAAACGACCTTCGGTCTACAAAGCTAAGGGAAGGCAGCCCTGCCCGCGCCTTTCAAGCCTGGACAAGCTGCGCGTCCAGGAGCCGCGCTGTGTAGGAAGCAGCTAAGGAAAGCGACTGTCTCATCCCTCCGAGAGGCCAACGCTGGGGCGTCATGCTCACATCCGTGTGATCCCTACATGCTGTGTGTGTGTGTGTGTGTGTGTGTGTGTGTGTGTGTGTAAGCTTTTAATTTTTAAAAATTTTATTTTTAAGATTGTGGTAAAATACACATAATTAAAAATTTGCCATTTTAACTGTCTTTAAATGCACAGTTCCATGGCATTAGGTCCATCTGCACTGTTGTGCAACCATCAGACAGAAACTGCACCCACTAAACGCTAACTCCCCATTGCCTGCTTTCCCCAGTGTTTGGTAACCACCATTCTGCTTTTTATCTCCAGGAATCTGACAACTCTAAGCGACTCAGGTAGGTGGAATCATGCAGCATTTGTCCTTCTGTGACTGGCTTATGTCACTTAGCATAACACCCTTAAGGTTCATCCATGTTGTAGCATGCGTCAGAATTTCCTTCCTTTTAAAGGCTGAGTAATATTCCACTGTATTGTACGGATAGAGCACATGCGCTTAAGCTTTTCATCCTAAAAATGATAAAATATCAACCTGTCATATGTCTTGGATTCCACACTCATTTTCAATAAATAGAAACTTAATAGACAAATGATCCAGCATGAGGCCCACCAGAGTCATCAGAGCCCATCCGCCTCCTTGGGTCCTTGGTGTGGGGCCTGGCATGAGAGGCCCTGGAATTCCAGGATAGGAGACAGCCTGGAGGAAACGGCCCCGGGTTCTGGGCATTCTCTGCCTTGGCCACACTTTGCAGGGCTGTGAGAAAACTGATGTTTACTTCATTTTATCTTTTTTTTTTTTTTTTTTTTTTGAGATGGAGTTTCACTCTTGTCCCCCAGGCTGGAGTGCAAGTACAATGGTGTGGATCTCAGCTCAGTGCAACCTCTGCCTCCTGGGTTCAAGTGGTTCT
The DNA here is from genome assembly GCF_008728515.1 of Papio anubis. NCBI lineage: Eukaryota > Metazoa > Chordata > Mammalia > Primates > Cercopithecidae > Papio > Papio anubis. The sequence goes on from NC_044989.1 coordinate 101,941,180, forward strand.
CCTGCCCCAGCCTCCTGAGTAGCTGGGATTACAGGTATGCACTACCACACCTGGCTAATTTTTGTATTTTTAGTAGAGACAGAGTTTCATCATGTTGGTCAGGCTGGTCTCAAACTCCTGACCTCAAGGGCTCTGTCGCCCTCAGCCTCCCAAAGTGCTAGGATTACAGGTGTGAGCCACCGTACCCAGCCCATTTTTATCTTTTTAAGTGGTAATTGCTATATGAGAATTCTCAGCTTCTTAGGTGAAGCACAGACTATGCCTCCACCTTGTACAAGGCAATGTGGGGTGCTCAGCATATGGCAAAATCAAACATGACCAATCGTTCCGCTCCATCATGTGGGTTATACTCCATTACTTTCCTCTACCTGCTCAACAATTAAGAGTTGATTATGTACACTTTGGGAGGCCGAGGCAGGTGGATTGCTTGAGGTCATGAGTTCAAGACCAGCCTGGCCAACATGGCAAAACCCTGTCTCCACTAAAGATAAAAAAATTAGCCAGGTGTGGTGGCATGCACCTGTAGTCCCAGCTACTCAGGAGGCTGAGGCAGGAGAATCGCTTGAACCCAGGTGGTGAAGGTTGCAGTGAGCCGAGATCACGCCACGGCACTCCAACCTGGGCAACAAAAAAGACTCCATCTCAAAAAAAAAAAAAAAAAAAAAAAAAGTTGGTTATATATAAAACTGCCAGCTGAAGAAGGGCTTCTAGATGCCCCTCTTATTTTTCAGGTTGACCAAAATGGAAAGACATTTCTGTCTTTAAGCCTTTAAAGCTACAGACAGTTATGATGGGGAGGAACAGGGCAGGTATGACGCTCAGGTATGATTGTGGCTGGGATTCCCGAGCTTACTTGTGCATCCATTAAACCAGTGCAGCAGCCCTGCTCAACCTGCAATCCTAATCCACTCATAAATGAACCCCCCACTCCATTATTATGAAAGTAAACACTTTATAATATTGTAGTTATAAAATCTTTTTACAGAGAACATAAAGTGAAATGGCGTTTGAACAAAATGTAAAGGAGAAAATACAGAGGCTTAAAGGACTATATATGTAGCTGAGTTGGCATATATTTGGGGGTTTACTTTCTGGGCATATTTCCATTAACTGAAATTTGGAGACAGGTTAAAAAAAGGGATACAATATATAGTGCTCTTGTGAGATTCAGTATTGTTGTGCTGAGTAAATGAATCATACTGCAAACTTCTTAAGAAAGGTAGCTTGTGTGTTTTCATATACATATTTGATATATATTTGAAAAAATGTATACAAATATATGTAAATGTGTATATATATGTGGATATATATGTATATATTTATTTATTTATTTATTTTATTTTTTTGAGATGGAGTCTCGCTCTGTTGCCCAGGCTGGAGTGTCAGTGGCACAGTCTCGGTTCACTGCAACCTCTTCCTCCCGGGTTCAATAAATTTCTGGCTAATTTTTGTATTTTTAGTAGAGATGAGGTTTCACCATATTGGCCAGGCTGGTGTCAAACTTCTGACCTCAAGTGATCTGCCCACCTCAGCCTCCCAAAGTGCTAGGGTTACAGGCATGAGCCACTGCACCCAGCCAGTTTTCAAACAGATTTTACCTGGCATTCATTTATTCATTCATTGAACCAGGAAGTCTTTGGTACTTACTAGAACTTAGTCTGTTAGTCGCAATAGATATGCAGATGAATGGCACCAGTCTCTGCTCCAGTAGACAAATAGGATCTCAGGATGCCACAGAAGCACCAAGGTGGTAGGGGGTTAGAGAATCAGGGAGGACTTCCTGGAGGTGGAGGCTCAGTCTTGGTAAACAGAGTTAGCAGACAAGAGACAAAACCTTTCTGGGCTTCTCATCTAGTGTTCAGCTCTAGACTAAGGCAGTAAGAAGTTACCAAAGACCCACCATGCTGAGGATGGCCACTAGGTTCTAGACGTTTCTAGAAACCATTTCCTTTGAAAAAGGAATTTATAAATAGCCTTAGTAGGAAAAGGGAGACAGCGAACAAATACAAATGAAACCCCAGAAAATGGTATCTATCTACCATGTATTTGGCTCCTACAGTGTCCCCTGTTTTGGTGCTTTAGATCCATCATGGTTACTCCTTAAAATAAAAGTTTGTTATTATGATTTCCATTTTACAGCAGGAAACACAAAGTCAGAAAGATTAAATAATATATTATGATAATGAATTACATTTGAAGACTTCCTAGGTTGCAGGCATGGTTCTAAGTCGTTTAAAATATATTATCTCAATTTGTCATGTTAGTAACCCCATAACCCCTTTGTCCATATGAGGAAACTGAGGCACAGTGAAATTAAGTGACTTGCCAATGCCCATTGGTTAGTCTGTGCAGGGCAAAGATTCCCAACTAAGCAGTCTGACACCAGGTTGCACACTTCTGACCACAAGGTCATCAACAGCCCGTGCTCTTGCAGCCACAGAAAGCGTATTGGTGAACACTTATACAAAACACACTTGCTGGTGATGGCTTCCAGTACAAATTAATTCTTCACTGCTCAAGCTGCTGATGTAAAAGGAGAACTCCTCTAGTGCCATTAAACGCTATTTAACTTGCTGTGTTTCATGTTTGTTGTTGCTGTTGCATTTCCAAGACTACCTGCTGCTTGAAATGTGCATTTGGACTGAATGTGTAAATGGATGGAGTCAAGATATCTGCCTTCCCCCAAAGGGTCTGCAGCAGAAGACCTATGAAGAGTGGAGTGAGGTCCCTGATGTGGAGTGGAGAGACTTTAAGTGTCTAACTAAATTAAGTAACGGTTTCCAAGGGCAAGCTACTGCATTGTCTTTCAGCATGCAGAGCTGAATTTCTAGTGTTTCAAAGGGCAAATCATGAGCAGGCTGAGGACAGCAGGAAAAGTTCAGTGGAGCAAGGCTAGAGCTGGAAAGGTGAGGAGGGGAAGGCCTGGATACAGGAAGCTCTAGAGAAGAGTTAAGAAGAGGTAGGCAGGCCGGGTGTGGTGGCTCATGCCTGTAATCCCAGCACTTTGGGAGGCTGAGGTGGGCAGATCACTTGAGGCCAGGAGTTCAAGAACAACCTGGCCAACATGGAGAAACCTTGTATCTACTAAAAATACACAAATTAGCCAGGCACAGCAGCATGTGCCTGTGATTCCAGCTACTCAGGAGGCTGGGGAATCACCTGAACCTGGGAGGCAGAGGTTGCAGTGAGCAGAGATTGCATCACTGCACTTCAGCCTGGGCGACAGAGCAAGACTCTGTCAAAAAAAAAAAAAAAAAAGGAAGAAGAGGTGGGCAGCAAGCATCCTAGCTCAGGACCTTAAAGCTAGGCTGAAAAACTCTTTGCAAAGTCAGATATGGTAAATATTTTCAGTTTGATGGGCTACCATAGTGGGAAATTAGCCAAAGGTAATGTGAACGGGTGTGGCTGTGTTCCAATAAAACTTTATTTACAAAGATAAGCTATGGGTGAGATGTGGCCCACAGGCAATGGTTGGCCAACCCCTGCCCTAGAGCATGGCATTGAAGAGAAGGCAACAGGTTGCCCAGGGCAGTGTGATGGGACACCCAGGCCCAGCTGGGAGAAGGCTGTCAGAACAGCATTAACAGGAAAGCCAAAAGTCACTGATCTTCTGAATGATAAAGAACTTCACTGGTCCAAAGTCCAAGGTGCCACTAGAGGCAACACAGCTGAATTCAGAGGTGAGGAAGTGGAAGCATTGACTCCCCACAGGAATCTTCATCTGGATGGGACTGAAGCATCAGCATTTGCCACAAGCATATCTGTTGGTACATGCATAGCTCCTCACACCATAGTGCTGGCTGGGGGTGTGTGTTCATCTACAGACAACATGGAAGAAGGGACCTGCCTATGCCACCCTTAGTAGAGGAACTAAGCAGGGAAGGCCGGGTGTGGTGACTCACACTTGTAATCCCAGTACTTTGGAGGCCAAGGTAGGAGGATTGCTTGAGCTCAGGAGTTCAAGACCAGCCTGGGCAACATGGCAAAACCCCATCTCTACAAAAACACAAAAATTCACCAGGCGTGGTGGTAGGCACCTATAGTCCCAGCTACTCGGGAGGTGGAGGTAGGAGGATCACTGGAGCCTGGGAAGCAGAGGTTGCAGTGAGCCAAGATCGTGCCACTGCACTCCAACCTGGGCAACAGAGCAAGACCCTGTCTCAAAGAAAATGGGAGGTGGGTTGGGAAGTAAGCAGAGAAGTTGGTCCCTGTAAGAAAAAAGATGGGGCCCCTTGGCCTTAACAACACAGAACACTTATAAACTGCATGTGATTCCAGCGTATACCCTGGACAGCCTCCTGCTGAAGTCAGCTAAAAAGGATAAGAGAATAGGAAACTTCTGAATAACTGTTGAGCTGATACGAAAGTCAGGACTCTGCGGGGGCCAAACACAGAGAGGAAGTGGGGTCCCGAGAGTAACAGGGTTGAACTAGCATGCTCATAGGAGGTGAGCCCTGGCTCAAGCCTTTGATGTTGTGTGGATGAGGCAGGAGGCCAGAGATGAAGCCCATCCTTGGAGGGGAGGGGTGTGCCTAAGAAGAGACCCTTGCATAAAGCTCGACCTCAAAGGAAGGCTGTGCTCAGTATTAATGGGCATGAGGAATAACCCCACCCACGCGGAAAGGACAGGAAGGGAAAGTGCCTTTTTCAATGCCAAGGAGAAAGATAGCCTCTCCCAAACAGTCCTCGCCCAAATTGACCTTCACACAAGGTTCAGGCCCAAATTCCCACCGTGTGATTTGAAAATCCTTAAGAGATCACTTCGAGTGGTTTCAGGTTGACAGCCCGCAGTTGTGTCATAGAACAAACACAAATCCTCTACAGAGGAAAGTAACTTTAACCCAGGCTTCAAAAAATTCTCACAGATCAAGTTCCAAGGATTAGAGCCTAGTCAAAATTCACCAAACGTACAGGGAAAATGGTCACCCTGGATGGGATCCAGTAGAAACAACAAAGAACAAAATCAGATTCACAATGACTTCAAATACTGGAGGATCATATGTCAGTTATAAAATAAGCATGTTTAGACCAAGCATGGAGGCTCACACCTGTAATCCCAACACTTCGGGAGGCCGAGGCAGGTGGATCACTTGAGGTCAGGAGTTTGAGACCAGCCTGGCCAACATGGTGAAACCCTGTCTCTACAAAAAATACAAAAATTAGCCGCGTGTGATGGTGCATGCCTATAATCCTAGCTACTCAGGAGGCTGAGGCACAAGAATTGCTTGAACCTGGGAGAAGGTTGCAGTGAGCTGAGATTGTACCACTGCACTCCAGCCTGGGTGCAGAGTGAGATTCTGTCTCAAAAATAAAAAATAAAATAAGCATGTTTAATACGTTTAAAGACATAAACATGAGGCTTGAAAATAAAAGCAAGGAAGAAGGGATTAGTTTTAGAAAATGAAGACCAAGCAAACTTGAAATTTGAGAAAAGAGGCCGGGCGCGGTGACTGATGCCTGTAATCCCAGCACTTTGGGAGGCCGAGATGGGCGGATCACGAGGTCAGGAGATGGAGACCATCCTGATCAACACGGTGAAACTCCGTCTCTACTAAAAATACAAAAACAATTAGCCGGGCGTGGTGGCGGGCGCGTGTAGTCCCAGCTACTCGGGAGGCTGAGGCAGGAGAATGGCGGGAACCCGGGGGGCGGAGCTTGCAGTGAGCCGAGATTGCGCCACTGCACTCCAGTCTGGGTGACAGAGCGAGAGTCTGTCTAAAAAAAAAAAAGAAATTTGAGAAAAGAAGAAAAGATAATTTCTGGAATAAGAATTTATTAATTTTTTAAAAAACCCAATAGACTGGTTAAAAAGAAGCTGAGACACAAGTAGAGTGAGAATTACTAAAGTTTAACACAGATCTGAAGGAATTATCCAGATTGCAGAATGCAGAGACAAAAGACAGAAAATATAAAAGGGAGAGTAAAATAAACAGACAGTGATCTAACATATGCAAAACTCAAGTTCTAGCAAGAGACATTCGAGGGAATGGGGTCTAGGAAATATTCAAAAGAAAAATTTCCAAAATTAATGAAAACCACCAATTCTTGGATTCAGAAAGCCTAACAACCCCAAGCAGAAGAATTTAAAATGTATCTATTCCTGGAGACAATCATCATGACACTGCAGATTACCAAAGTCAAGGAAATGATCTTAAATGCAGCCAGAGAAAACGCTCATCATCTAATAAGGAACAATAACTGGATAGGCAGCAGGACTTTCAAGACCAACCATGGAAACCAGACAACAAGAAAAGAATCCCTTCAATGTGCTGAGAGAACATCACCACCACCCTAGATTTGTATACCCTGCAAAACTATCTTTCAAGAATTAAGATAAAACAGAGATATTTTAGCTGATGAAAAAAGTTTGCTATTAACGAAATCTCACTAAAGTAAATCTAAATAATACCCTTGAGGCAAAAGGAAATTGTCCCAGATGGGAATTTTGAGAGGCAAGACAAAAAGGTCTGGAAATACAGTGCGCTTTATAGAAAATAATACTGGGTAACAATAACATGTAAGTAATAAATCATTCTAAGGTCTTCATATTTGGGAGGAGAAAAAATAATCACAATTTTTCATTAATTAAATTGAAATTTTAATTTGAAAGAAAGTTCAAATTAGTACAGGAAAAATGTGATAAAGCGAAAAAAGTAAAGGCAGAAAAAATGGGACAAATACCAAGTATAATATAAAATAGTTAAAAATAAACAAGTACTTTAGCTGAGCACAGTGGCTCATGTCTGTAATCCCAGCACTTTGGGAAACCTAGGTGGGAGGATCATTTGAGCCCAGGAGTTTGTGGGACTGGCCTGGGCAACAAAGTGAGACCTTGTCTACAAAACAAAAACGAAACAAAACCAAAAGTACTTTAGCAATCATAATAAACATACAATCTCTCCAGTTAAAAAGATTAAAGGGTCATCGCATAGGATTTTTTAAAACCCAGCAAACATTGTTCTTAAGAAACATATCTGAAATCTAAAAACAGAAAACCTAAGAGTCAAAGAACAAAAAACAAATACCAGGTAAATACTAACAAAAGGAATCTCCCATACATCTGTTAATATCAGACAGACTTTAAGGCAATAAACATAACTTACTAGCTTATAAGCATAACTTTGACATCGGAGAGGGTCACAAAATAAAGATAAAAAGTTTCCATTTACTTGGAAGAAATGATAATCCTAAACGTACATGCACCTAATAATATAGCCTCAAAATACATAAAGCAAAAAGTACCACACCTCAAAGAGAAACTGACAACTCTATCAGAGTCATAAACGTCTGACATATCTCATAAGTGATACATCAGGTGACACAACAATTAGGATAAATAAAATGGAGCAGCACAGATCTAATGGACAAATATGGAATATTTTACCCAATAATGGGAGAATAAACATTCTTTTCAAGCACACAACACACAAAATATTGACCATTTAGGAAGAGGCTTTTTTAGGTCACAGTAGACTATGTTTCAGTCCTCCTAACAGGGGATTTGGACCATCCACTTCAAATTCAGCTATTTGTCAGGTGATCAAATATTACATTGGCTACAAAATAAATTAACTAACCTGTGAATGACTGCCTTTAAAATGGTGTGCTTTATGTCACCCCAAAGAACACGAATTGTTTTCCCCACTCACACACCTCACTGGACTGAGCAAATAAACAGCAAATCAGAAACAGAATAGAAGCTACAACCCCTAAAATGACCACTGGGAACCTAGATAAAAGATTCACTTCACCCCAAATCTTGGAGAATGATGATTTGTTACTTGCTAGAATGTCAGTAAAGTAAGAGCAGGAATCTTTGTTTTGTTCACAGATGTATCATCTAGTACGTAACAGCATTTTATAAATACTTCTGAATGATTGGTTGAATAAATGAATGAAGATCCTACACTACTACTAGATGTTCTTTGCCTTTCCCTGTGGCACTGTAATAATTCTGAATATTTTGTGATGTATACGCTATTTGGCAAGTGAGTGATCTAATCATCCCACATTCAGGTTCAGACACGGTATTTCGGAAAGAAAGCACCCAACATCTGCGTTGCTTTTTTGGGTTCCTGATGCCAGGTTAACTCTGAGACTGCTGGACAAAGAAAAAGATTCCATGATGGACATATCTAGGCTTGCTCACGGCAGCAAAGCCTGCTGGGAAAAGCCGAAAGAGGATAGATAAAACAAAAATGATCTGAGCTCTACTTCTCTAGTATTTTTCTTACAGGGAGGGGAATAAAATCACACAGTCAACAAATGACTCATGAGTAGCCTGCTCTTGACAAACTGTGTCAGGAGTATCCGAGGAGAAAAGCAGAAGGTGAATAAGAATGCTTTACCCTAATCAACTGTTCTCTCCCCATCACCCCCCGGCCTCAACTCCTCTGTCACAGTGCTCACTCCACTTCCAATCTTTCAGGCCTCACTGATGGCACAGCTGAGGCCCCGCAGAGCGCGTGGCCAGACAGCTGCAGGGACCAGCACCAAGTGATGGGCAGAGCAAACGTCCATTCATAAACGGAAGAGCTGAGCATGAACATTGACTGAAGGGGGGCGGGTCACCCTGGGCTGTCAGGCTGAGGGTTGGGTCCTGGCTGGCGTCAAAGTCATTGAAGAGACGGGAATAAAGAGATATCAGGGCCAGGGTCTCGGCAAGCACTTGGGATTGGTAACAATGTTAGCTGGAGGTAGTTCAAGGTTTCCATCTGCAGTACTGCTTCAGGTGTGACCTTCTAGAACTTAGAGAGTTTGGTCCAAACAGGAGTCTGCTTGTTCCCAAAGTCAGCAGTTGTCCATCCTGGACAGAGCTCCGTGAGTTTCCAAGTCAAATGGAAGCATGACTTCCTGCATGTGTGTTGAAGATCCAGTCAGTAACACCAAGCACTTGGAATTGCCCCCTTTCCAAATTCTTCTCTGAAATGGGGTCAGAGGGTGGATTTTCGACGAGGGTTCTGAGTGTTTAAGAGCTTACCTTCTTATTTTAACTAGAAGTCAGGATGGTGATTGGTGTGGCCAGGTTACCCGACTTGAGCAAAGGTGTCCTACAAAGTAGAATATGTCAGCAGTCACTGGCCATGGAACCATGTGAATCGTGTGAGCTTCCAAAAGGTCAACAGTGCAGGGAGCAGTAGTCTAAGAACACATAGCAGGTAAGCGGGGCCTCAGTTCCACACATGCAGACAGGAGTCCAGGTTACATTCCCAGCACAGAGGGAAGGTTGGACACGCATCCAGAGGAGCATGCTGGCTCAGGCGGCAGCACGACCTGCTTCCTCCCAAGGACTCCCAACATCGTGGAGAGAGAACAGATTCATAGTTGAGTTCAGGGTTCTTATGTTCAAGAATATTCCAGTTCAACTAATTACTCTGTATTAGCAGTTCTCAAAGTGTGGTCTGGTGACCCCTTGAGAGTTCATGATGTTTTAAGGGGATCCACAAAGTCTAAACTATTTTCATAATAATGCCAAGACATTATCTGTCTTTCTCAATCTCATTTTCTCACAAATGCACGGTGAAGGTTCCCAGAGGACACTGGCACATGATATTTGCCTTCTGTGAAGCTGGACATTGAAGAGATTTGCAAAAATTAAAACAGTGCTACTCTTCTCACTAAATTATACTGTTTGGGGAAACACAGTTATTATTTTTGTGTTAAAATGCAATGCACTTATTATTTTTAAATGAATAAACATTTTTAAATGTTCTCAGTTTTCATTTATAAGGTGATAAACCCACATGAACAAAACCTCTTTGGGAATCTCAATAATTTTGAAGAATGTAAAGGAATCCTGAAATCAACAAGTTTGGGAAATGCTGCTCTAAATTTTCAACATAAATCCTTGGTTTCAAATGTTGACACTTACCAGAAACACTTAACAGTCACTTTAAAGATGAACGGAGTGTTGTGCCCCATTTTTTCTTTGTTATGTAGATATACAAGCAATATGAAAGACTTGGCAACCATTTTTCAATGCCATGCTCATTGGTGCCTCAGAAATGGCTCCACAGTTTCAAGGCAGACACTTCCCACGTGTCCCAAGGCAAGGTTCTCGTGGATTTTTTATTGCAAGGAGTTGTTGGCTGATCGAATGGAAACTTAATGCTGAATCCAGCACCACTAAATGCAGGAGAGGCTTTATTTATATCCGAATATTATTATATCACACAGTTTTGGAAGAGATCAGGGAAATTTGTGAACAATTTAAATATACTAATATTTTATCCTGATGGACTACTCAGTCTAGAACTTAAGGTAATTTGGTAAACAACTAAAACAATAACCACAAAATGTTTTTCTGACATTCAGATGAGCCCTCTTCCTCTACACAACCAACACACAAAACAACAAGCCGAAAAGATAAAAGATATCCCACATGGGCTCTGAATTATGTATAACTCCCAAAGAAACAGGATGCTAATTCATAATAATGTAAGTCAACCAAATTCCCACCAAGCATCTAGCTACTGATAGCTCACTGCATATCCCATCTTCATGACGTCTCGGCATAATGCTTTCACAATTAGACCAGTCTCGATATGACAGAAATATTTTCATTCACATTTCAGGCAATTTCCAAGAGCTGAGTCGTGTTCGGCTTGGATTTGGCAGTGTGACAAATTAAGGTGTGCTTTAGGTCCAAAGCTTACATTCATGGAGGACACTGTCCGTGAGAGAGAGAAAAGGAGATCTGCAGCAATCCTCACACGACAAAGTAGAATGCAAGGAAGGCTATATAAATTATATACATATATACATTAGCGCTCACAGATGGAAGAAACTAAAATAAGAATGGTCAAAATGGCAAAGATATAACATATTTGCACAAAAAAACATGTCTTCACCATGTGTGAAAATGGTCCAACTGTATTTAAGGATGTAACTCCTTAGCGTTTATTTCCCATTCCTGTGTTTACACTCGTAGAAAGATAGAAAAGCTATTTAGAGTCATTCTCATGCCATTCTGACCCATTAGATATAATTCCCCATGAGCAGCTCAAGCTGGGCTTCACATCCCTCTAGTATGTTGAAAAAAGCAACCACTCCTCCAAACATGGGGTACAGATCTGTGGGCCCACGGGCTGTGTGGCCACTGATACGCACATCTTTCTATCTGACAGGATCTCTAAGACACAAACAGCAACTCAGGAAAGGGCTCACAGGTAACTGCCTGTGGCTCCCATCAAACCAACCAACCAGCTAATCCACCAAGCAACCCACCATCAGAGTGGCGAAGAGGAAGCAGAGTCTGGCAGCCGTGGCCCTCTTTTGCTTGAATGGAACCAGGGTGACTGACCACCCATCTCCTACACCTGTGTGAGATGCTCCAGCACTCGGGATAAAGGGTCCTTATGCTAAGTGCTACTAGCTGTAGACTAGCCCCTTCTGCTTTCGCTCTGATTTTAGGAAGCGAGAAGGTGGGGCTGTTGTTTCAAAGTAGGCTTTCACAGGCGTCAGATTAACCAAGAGGACAGGTGACTGCCATGGTGGCACTGCTGTGCACGGGCTAAAGCTCTTGACACGGAAGTGAAGATACGTCCTTCCTCTCTAATACATCTCATTAGAGAGAACACAACCTTATAGCAAGGCGGAGCTTACTCCTTCCTGACCTGACACCACCATTTCACGAACAGCTCCGCACACAGCTGTTACTAATGCTGCCAAAAGGCAGGGTAAGAAGAGAGTCGCTCACATACGTCCCACTCACTGCCATGTCTAGTCTGGGGAGGACACAAAATGGGAGGCGTACACGAGCAACTTCCGGAAAAGGAAGAGCTCATTAAGAGGAAGTGGAGCACTGTCTGTCCCTTTCCACACAGAATCTAAAGCCAAACTATGTGCAAAAGCCAGGCCCAATGTGTGTTTCAGGTGCGAAAAAGGAACAGCAGTGTGCTGACTTGCTGGAGAAACTATACCATGGTACGTGTGGATAACCTGGGCAAACCTGAAAACCTCTTCTAGTCAGTCTACTGAGAGCTCAGGAAGGTTATGGTAAGGGAAGCTCTGGGCAGTGACCGTCAGGCAGCCGCTGGATCACCATGCCCTGGACCTCCAGAGCTGACCACAGCCTCCCGCACTGCCAAGCTATGGTTAACACCAGCCCTTGATTTGAAATAAAAATTAAACTACGAGGCAATGAAATCTTCCAACTTTGCTTTTCAGACAAAAGCAGAAAAATAGCCCGATGAACATCAGCTGTTTCTGATTTAGAGGCAAAAAAAAAAAAAAAAAAAACAGCAACCAACCCTCAGTAAACATTACCAAAAATGCCAAAACAAACAACATTTACATCTACAGAAATGATTGAACTTACTGCATAGAAGCCAGATCCCTTTCTGAGGTCTGTCTGAGGAGGAAATTTTGGACAACAAAACCACTATGTGTTTGTGAACTACGCACCTACTTAGCAGCAGCTCTGACTCTAGCTTTCCTTGGTTGAGATGTATTCTTTTAATTTTTTTCCTTTTACCCATCCAATAGGTTGTGAGAATGCTATGATGATAGTTTCCTTATCATAAATTATTTATCCACAATCTATTTTTAATTACCCGTTTTCAATTTTAATTTTGACATAATGTAGTTTTTGACAGCAAACATTTTAAGTACTACATATATACATACATAGGTACATGTATGTGTATACACACATATACACACATTCTTTTAACACAGATCCCTTAATACAAAAAAAGTGACAATCCCTGTTGACATCTTCCCCAGTCCGCTGGGTTGGTAGTCATAGGATGGTGCAGAGAGGTAATCTGTTTACACTTCTTTTTCTTGATACACATACCAACAGCCAGACCCAGAAAACATGCTAAAAGGCTTTCATATCTGTTGTGAAGATGCCAAGCATTTGCCAAGCATTGCAAAGTGAAAACAAGGCAGAGTATGAATTGCAGGACACACTCTTCTACCCAGGGCAGCCTTATTCAATACCTGTAGAAGAGGCCCCCAAGCATGTGGTCAAATCTCACCCTTCTCAGACATGCGTCTCCAGCCCAGGCCTCCCTCCTGTGTTCCAGAGCCCTGAGCCCACCTGCCCCTCACATGACTGCCTGGCTGACAAGGAACTCTCAAGTTGCACAGGCCCGAACCGGAACCTTCCATCTTCCCTGTCCAAGGCAGCTCCTCTCCTCCCCTTGTGTTTCTTATGTCAGAAAAGGACACCTCTGTTCTCCCCGACATCCCACCCATCACAATTCTGTCAGTTCCAGCCTCAGAATCTACCTTAAATCCATCCCATTCTCTGTCTGTACTGTGAGTATCAAGCCCAAGCCAGCAGACTGAGCTACACCCCAAAGTTTTCCAAGTGTTCTCCCCGATTTGTCTCCTGCTTCTCTCTTCAATGTGTTCCTCAAGGGTAGACACAGTTATATTTTAGAAATGCCAATCAGATCAGGCCGCTGAGCAGCTCCGAACCCTTCAGTGCCTCACTCTTCACGAAAAGAGTCAGGCTGGGCTAGGCATGGTGGCTCACAGCTATAATCCCAGTGTTTTGGGAGGGTGAGATGAGAGGATCTCTTGAGGCCAGGTGCTCCAGACCAGCCTGGGCAACAAAGTGAGACCTCGTCTTCAAAAACAAAATAAAAAAATTAGCTGGGGGTGGTGGTGTGTACCTGTAGGGAAGCTGAGGTGAGAGGATCGCTTGAGCCCTGGAGTTCCAGGCTGCAATGAGTCACTGTACTCCAGCTTGGGCAACAGAGCGAGACCCTGTCTCAAAACACAAAACAAAACAAACAAACAACAACAACAAACAACAAAAGAACCATGCTAAGTCCAAGGGGGAGGAAGGAAAGTAAAGGACAAGCCTGGAAAGTCAGAAGAGCTCAAAGAATGATGGGGACACATCAGAAGCCGGCCGGAAAGAGCTCTCCCCGCCCAAATCTGGAACAATCTGAGAACCCAAACGGTAACTATAATCCACTGAATAAAAGAAATCTACAAACCCATACTGATGCAGAGAATAAAGAAAGAATGAATGGATGGAGGAGAAGGAAAGCTCCTCCTTCAAGGAGACTGCCAACTAACACACGTAGAAGGGAGGATGGAATTAGAAACTTACCATTTGGCAACCCCCATAGTAATGTTTCAAGCAAGAAACATCAATGGATACTAAAACTAGTGGGTGAGGCTTGAGGAGAAACAGTGTATTTACATAGTCTCCGAATATCTCCCACAACATAATAATTAAAAGGAAAAATAGTTCAGTGGAGAAACCTGGCAGATACTGCCTTAATCAAGCAATCAAAGTTAACATCACCAGTCATGGGACTAATCAACCGCATGGTCGTCTGATACATTCCTCACTCTGATATTCCTGCCAAAAGTACCAAATCTGAATCTAATCATTAGAACACATCAGACAAACCCCAACTGAGGGTCATTCTATGAAGTCAATGACCTGTAATCTTCCAAAACGTCTAGGTCACGAAAAACAAGTGAAGACTTAGAGAACCGTCCCAGATGGAAGAGACTAAGTACCAGAAGACAACAAAATACAATGCGTGACCCTGTATTGGATCCCGAATCTGTAGAGGACATTATTGGGACAATCTGTGGAATTCCAAAGGGGTCCGAGCATTAGAAAGAAATACTGTATCAGTGTTAATTGCCTTCTTTTGATGACTGAACCATGGATACATACACAGGAAGGTATCCTTAAGCCTCATATCTGCAACTTACCTTCAAACGGTTTAGTAAAAAGCAGTAATATGTTTATAAATACAGAACATGATAGGCAACTGTCATCAAATGTTAACATTCTTAGCAAAGGCTGTAAGGAAGCTAGTGGCCCTATTCTTGCAACTTTTCTCTTAAGTTTGAAATGATTCTAAATAAAAAGTTAACACCAACGAACCAACCCACCCACCCTTACTACTTTCCCGCTGCACTTGTGGCAAAATTAACAGGGCCTTGGTGATCTGCACCTATACCTCTAACCACCCCTCAAGGAACATTTCCCATCCTCTCCACCCAAGGTGTCCTTCTATGCTGTTCCCTCTACCTGAAAAGCTCTCCTCGCTCCCCTGGCATCACTGGTTCCTGCTCCCTTCCCACCATTCAGGTCTAAGTTCAAATCCATCCACTTCCTCGGAAGGGCCACCCCTGTCCCCAGACTGGACCAAACTCCCCATCGCAAGGTGATAGTCTACACTGGTTTAGGTGATTATCCATTTAACGCCCATATACCCCACTACTCTATGAGCTCTGAGTTTGACTTGTTTTCCTCACTTTCAATTCCCAGGGCTGAAGCATAGTTTCTGGAATAAATGACTGAACAAAGGATCTCGACCACAGAGACTTGACCTGGCTTCCACTGTTAGAGGCAGTGGCCTTTCCATCACAAACACATGCTTTTTTTTTTTTTTTTTTTTTTTTTTTAGATGAAGTCTCGCCCTATCACCCAGGCTGGAGCGCAGTTGCCTGATCTTGGCTCACTACAACCTCCACCGCCCCAGTTCAAGCAATTCTCATACCTTTCAGCCACCTGAGCTGGGATCACAGGTGCGTGTTACCATGCATACCTGGCTAATTTTGTATTTTTTGTAGAGACAGGGTTTCGCCACGTTGGCCAGGCTGGTCTTGAACTCCTGACCTCAAGTGATCCACCCACCTTGGCCTCCCAAAGTGCTGGGATTACAGCCGTGAGCCACTGTGCCCGGACAAATGCATGCATTTTTATTATTTTACTCCAACAACTTATATTCTTGAGGCCTTGATTATGCAACCTTACTTAATTTTATTAAACATCTTATTGAACAGGGAAATTATCCCATGAAGGCAAGGGCTGCTATGTTTAAATCCAAATAAACAGGACGGGGCGTGCACACTGACGTGTAACATGATCACCCTTAATGACTTAAACAACTGATGTCGGTAATTAGGACTATTTTCAGAGTACAGAGAAGGTGATTAAAAAAATAAAGTAGGGAGTAATTAATTTCACATAATAGTCACACTGGGACCTTTCGTGAGATCTGACGTTAATGATGTATTTCTTTTCTGTAATTAATTTTTATGTGCAGTCCTGGGAGCTCCCCGCCACCTTCTGAATTGCTCCTTGCTCAGCACCCCTAACTCTTCCAGCCCTACCAGGTCAGGCCAGCCTTCCCCATAAGGAAAGGGAACACAGAGACCACTGGAAACAGAGACCCTCGCAGCAGAAACTTTAGTGTGACAATGTTTTCTCTGCTCAGCGAGGAAATTAAAGTAACTAAAACAAGTGAAAGTGCATGCAGGAAGGAGTACGTTTTTCTCTGCAGTTTTTTAAGCATTAAAGCAGAGGACAAAGGGAGAGACAAGGGCAAGAGTCTCGAATTTCAGTCTAACCATTACCACCGCCTACCAGCCTGGCAAATCACTTTCTTTCTCTACGTCTCACTGGTCATGGTTTTAAAATATGGATAGCATCCTCATCCCTGAAGGCAGAGGCTGAGTCAGATGGTCTGTAGCTTTCACAGTGAGAAGGAACTACAAATTACAGCAAAGTCCCTGATATGATGCAAAAGAGAGGCAATAAGACCTCTTTTCCATGACTTAACCCCTGACCTCTTTGTCTAGGCCTATCATGCAAACAAACTGGTTAACACTGAATCATGTTTTATAAAGAGCTGCATCATTTCTTTCTCTTGAGTACTGACTTTTTCTTCCAGATTCCTAAAGAAAAGGATGTTTTACAACCAGTTTTCCAACTTGCCTATAGCTGATGATGGCCAAATACATAAAATTAAGGCAATGTGCTTGTTCTTCAAAGCAAGGAGGCAGCTTGAGCTCTCCGAAGCAGATGTAAGAGAGACCAAGTGTTACAGATCACAAAATACATACGTGGTTGCTTCAGCGGGACAAAGAGTCACTTGGTGAGAACTGAAGGAAAGCGAAGTTCCAGAGTCAAGTGTGGCCTGCCTGTAGCAGACGCTGGGTGCACAGAAACACTTGCTGTGGCCACGCAGCCCGGGTTAACAGGAGCGTGTTTTCACGCCACCCATTTGCAAAGCCTTGGCTAGGCTCCCACTCTTGGAGGCAGCGGCCTTTCACGATTAGAACCCTCCTTGAAACACATGTCTAGTGACCTGTCCAATGATTACCAAATCACTGCAGTGGCCTGCTCTGGCCTGTTCCTGAATATAGACCCAGGAAGCCCCATGGCAACATCCAAGGGCAGCCATCACACTGAGTGACAATCCACTGGGCTCCTCTCTCATTAGCCAGCTCCTTGACAGCAAGGACTGGGCTTTCTATGTCCATGTCCCTGCCATCTACTACATAGAAGGGCCCAGCAAATGTTTTCAACAAATGAAAGCTCAGGGGCGATCTCAGGGAATGACAATTTTTTTTTTTTTTGAAAGGAGTTTCACTCTTGTCATCCACGCTGGAGCACGATGGCGTGATCTCAGCTCACCTCAACCTCTGCCTCCTGGATTCAAGTGATTCTCCTGCCTCAGCATCACGAGTAGCTGGGATTACAGGTGCCCGCCACCACACCTGGCTCATTTTTGTATTTTTAGCAGAGATGGGGTTTCACCATATTGGCCAGGCTGGTCTCCAACTCCTGCTGTCAGGTGATCCGCCCGCCTCGGCCTCCCAAGTGCTGAGATTACAGGCGTGAGCCACCATGTCTGGCCAGAAATGACGACATCTTAAGCTTGTGCTTGGACAGCCTGTCCTATCTGTGCTGCACCAGCCGCTCTCAATTCTGGCAAACGTGCACCCCCTACCACTCTCCATCACCTGCCCCGCTTCCTCAGCCAGGTGCTGTCTTACTGCCTGCTCTGAAATTTTTAAATGACTCATAACTTATCTGAAAAGGTCAGGGTGCAAGCAGAGTGGACATCTCTCTCTCTCTTCTCATGTTGGGGTCCTTCCCTGGCACCACAGGTGCTTCATTTTGATTCACATGGGTTATGATTCTGCTAAACACATGCCCCTGCCCCACCTCCCCCCCACACATTCTCTCTACATCGCTTCCAATGTCCGAGCTGCTAAAGCAGATGCAGTGCACTTGCAGTGTGCCACATGGCTTGAATTCTGTGAGCATTATTTCCATTTCTTTTCTTTATAAACATCAAATTTTGAAAAATCAATTTCAAAGTCTGAATGAAAAATATTTGTTTTTTACCCTGAGTCTTTACTAATTTACTTCCAATTAGATCTAAATGAACATTTAAATGCTCATCAAAGAACACTTCTTCCACACCCAACCAACAGGTAACACAGGTGCCCTCTAACTGGACCTGCACAGAGGACCGGGGGCTTGTGAGAAAGCAGACAGCATTGGGAGCTTGTGCTCACGAATGCGGACAGAGATGTAATGAAAGAGAGTTCTCAACCAAAATTAACTACACGTTTAACTCAGGAAAAGAAAGGTGACTAATTAGCAAGCAGAATTAAACATGTGACACTTAAATCCTAATGGATGGTCTTGTCTGATTTTTACTGGGCAGTTACATGCCACAGGGAGAGTTACCTGTAATTGCCAGACAGAGCTGGATCCATTTTTCTGTTTTGGTTTTGGATGGGTTTCTCTCAATATGCCAATTTTAGACAAAGCTCCTTAATTTTGCTTAAGTAGGGCGCTTAGCTCCAATCCCTCTAATCAAAATTTATTACTGGAAGACGTGATAAGCGGAATGTGTTTGGAGGGAGGGGGGTTATTTTGAGCAGGGGTTCTCAGAGGAGTTCTCGAGAGAAAGCAGCATGGACTCCAACCCTTACCCTAACCTTCACCTTACAAGCTGAGTGGGCTGAGACCCTCTATACTAGGCATTGTGTACTTTTCCTCCAAGAGTTTTGGGGAAAGTTGGTTAAGAGCCAGTGATTCATCAGACATGCAGGAAAGTTGAAGCTGGTGCTACCATCTGCCAGCCCTGTGAATTTGGGGAACGGGCCTGGTTGCCTCACTGCTGAATTCGGCCCCATGCCTGGCACATACTAGGGGCTGTCACAACTTGATAAAAGAATGGATGAAAGGACAGATAGAAGGCTGAATGGAGGGAGATAAGCATGAGACCAACAAGAGGGCAAAGACTTTCCATTTTGATTAGGCTCTGAAGTGCTTTCTCACATCTGGATTGTGGAATAAATGCATGATGGGTCAACAAGGAGGTAAAAACAGAATCTGTAAGAACTAACACAAGCCAGTTGGAATGCTAGTGCTTTTCATGGAGACATGCAAACCTTCACAAATAGGATCCAAGAATGAGATTCCAAAAGTTGTGACATCTGTCACTCACTCTTTTCCCCCTGAATCTCAGGTGGTTCCAGCTCTACCCACAGTCGAGGCCTTCCTGAGACAGGCTAATCAAATTAGGAGGGCAATCACGAAGGGCAAACAATGACTCACTGAAACCCCCATCACTCAAACGGGGTGTGCATTGAAGTCTGAGGAGATAATGTCAGGGCAAACAAAAGTAGGGACCCAGTGGATAGTGAACTTAAGGATTAATACCTCCAAGGCAGAAATAGGGACACAGCATTGTCAAGAGAAATATGAGCCACATATGTAATTTCAAATGCCTATGAGCCACATTTTAAAAAGTAAAGCTATATGGGTATGATTTTGAAAATACATTTTATTTTATCTAATATACACAAAATGTTATTTCAACATATAATCAACATTAAAAAATAATAGCAGAGCTTGCATTCTTTTTTCCTACTAAATCTTTTAAATCCAGTATGCACTTTACACTGACAGCCCATCTCGCGCCGCATTTCCGGGTCCAGCAGTCAACATTTCAGGATCTCGACAGTCACACTGTGCACAGCTGTAGAGACAGGTGAATGCCTGTACCAACACTGGGTATCATCAAATGGAGCAGCAGGCTTGGAGCGTACCCCCTTTGTGGGGCTTCGCTTATTTTGGTCTGCGTTTATTTCCTGTGGATTCCTGCCATCCAGTTTTAACAAGGCTGTCACTCGTAGTACTTGTCACCTCACTCCCAGGGTGAGCACCTGACCCTGGCCTCCTACTCATAATTCAGGCTTATGCTGGAGTCTAAGAGAAGGGCCTTGTGACCAGGCAAGGTCAATTCGAATCTTTCCCGAGGACTGACATATGAAAGCAGCGGGGGGAAAACGCTTTCTCTGTCCCCTGGTGTTGCTAGGACAGATTCTAGGTCTCTCCCTATCATAGAGACCTAGAATCATAGTCTGTCTCAGGATGGGGTCACGAAAAGGCAAAGAGGCCCTGGTTCAGGTCTCTCTCTCTCTTGCTTGGATTCAGCCACCTACTCCACTTCCTTCCCAGTAGTTGCTCTCAATTCCTTAAGCCACTTAGGGTTGGGTTTCAGCCACTCCCACAACTCCAGCCCATGGCCATGCCCTCCCACTCCACACCTAGGAGCCTAGCTCTAAGGCTACATGCCAGGCCACAGAGAGGTCACCAGCCAGACTTAAAGGCAGGACTTCATTTTATTTTTTTGCAACAGGCTGTGTCCAAAAGCCTGTTGTCCAGGCTGTTGTCCAGGCTGGAGTGCAGTGGTGCAATCTCTGCTCACTGCAGCCTTGACCTCCCAGGCTCAGTTGATCTCCCAACCTCAGCCTCCCGAGTAGCTGAGACTAGAGGCACATGCCACCACACCCTGCTAATTTTGTGTGTGTGTTTTTTTTTTTTTGTAGTGGGCTGAAGCCTCCCAAAGTGTTGGAATTACAGGCGTGAGCCACCGCGCCCGGCCCAGGACTTCATGTTTTAAGTTTCATCAATGCTGCGCAGCGCTTGTTCCCTCCCTGGGTTACCGCTTGGTTTTCAGATCTGCGCCCTCACACCTCCACCCAGCCAACAGATGTGAGCCAGAAGGCTGAACGGCTCCACCTGGCTGCAGACGCCCCTGGGGCTCCCCTTTGTTCTCCTCCACGTGTCCACTGTCTTACCTCACTTGCCCCTCCAGCATCCTGCCTTGAGAAGCAGAAGGGTGCCATGAGTTTGCCTTTTCACTACAGGATCTAACTGGCCTCCTTGTGAACCATGTGAAAAGCCTATTCTGAAACACTGACCTTTTAGAATCAAGTGAACACAAAAAGAGACTGTTCCAGGCCCGAGGTTACAAACATAAAGATGATCATGTCCTCTGTCCATGCATGAGATTCTCACTGGTATTCCCAGCATGACAGCAAATATGTACTACATTCACCCAGGAAAGAGCCACTTAGGACACTGGAGAGCTACTCCTTAGGGGGTTGTGGAAATAAAGCCCAATCTGGCCTTGACCCCATGGTAGAGCACGATTTACTGAGCGAATTCTAATAAATGTAAATTTAAATTTACACACAATGTTGTTCTTTTCAGAACCAAGATTCATTAGCCTAATACTTATCAACTCTTCCTTCTGTTTAGGTCTCGTTCTCTCCTATGCAAGATTCCGACAGAAGCTGAGACGTGCCTACTGGTGTTTGATCGATACATTCCCTTGACAACAATTTATTCACTGTAGTTACAATGGATAGCCTTATGAAATCTTAAATAGCTGCCTTGAAAGTCCACAGGGGTGTAGACCGGGCTCTTCACTCTGCCTCACATGATAGAAGTTTATAAGATAGGGAATTAAAATCCACCGTTCAAATTATTCTTGCTCCTCTTAGGAAGTTCAGCATGCTAATTTAATGCTTAATTTTTTCAGGGCTATGGGAAGATAATAGTGAAATTCATATTGAGCCATTAGTGGGTTTTTTTGTCTTTTTTTTTTTTTTTTTTTTTTTTTTTAAGAAACCACTGAACACCCCTGCAGAAACTAGTGCTAACCTACCCAGTCTAGTGCCTGTGCAGGGGCAGGCAGAAGGGGTCCACAGTTGCTATTTTGCTCATTTTCCTCCTGTAGCTCTGGACAGTGCAGGACACCAGGGCAGGGAGCAGTGCCTGCCATCTCTCTCTTGCAATGTAGACGCAGGGACTCCGCTGTGAGTACAGGAATCCCCTCCTGCAGTGCTCCATCACAAGCGGTCTCATTGTCTCCCTTCTTCTCCACTCTAGCTAGACAAGGACAGGTTTGTGGGGCCAAATGGGGTATGCTGTGCTAGTCAGGGGTCCCTGCATTGACAGATGCAAATATCTGTAAAACGTAAAACGAGGTCCTGTTCTTATGCCAGTGAACAGAGTTCCATGGGGGAAAATTCTTGCCTCAAAATGGCCAGACACCCATTCCTGGAGGCTTTCAAAAACTTTTTTATTTTTATTTTTTTTATTTTTTGAGATGGAGTCTCGCTCTGTCACCCAGGCTGGAGTGCAGTGGCGTGATCTCAGCTCACTGCAAGCTCTGCCTCCCAGGTTCACACCATTCTCCTGCCTCAGCCTCCCAAGTAGCTGGGACTACAGGAGCCTGCTACCCTGCCTGGCTAATTTTTTGTATTTTTTAGTAGAGACGGGGTTTCACCGTGTTAGCCAGGATGGTCTTGATCTCCTGACCTCGTGATCCACCCACCTTAGCCTCCCAAAGTGCTGGGATTACAGGCGTGAGCCACCGTGCCCGGCCAAAAACTTTTATTTGCTAAACCCAAGGCAAATTATCTAACCTGCTGGAACCTCACTTTCTTCTGTTCAAAATGGGAGCACAACCCCAGCGGCATGATTTGGTTATTGCAAGAACCATGTAGCTAATGTGAGACTCCCTGAACAGCCTCCTCCACCAGGGTCTACCTGTAGCAGCCAATTGCTTTCCTTTCTTTTCCTTCACTAAAGATCATTTTTGACTGTGTTCCCATCTACCACACACCTTCCCGATATAAACAAGACCACTCACTCATTCAAAAACCCAGAAGACCCAGACAAGTAAAAACTAAAAATGTTAAATCTTCCATGGACTCATGACCCCAGACAACCACTATTAATATTTCGTGTTTTCATTCCTGGGCATGGGAGCATTTGACATAGTTGAGATCATTCTGTAGATATAATCTGGCATATTCTCTTTTTCACGGAACATTCTATGCATCTCCGCATGTCACTCTGTAGTCTCCAGAAACTACACTTTCCATAGCTGCATGTGATTCCAGTCAGTGGGTGCTCAGGGTTTATTTAACCACACCAAGCTTTTTAGGAGTCTTGGCTTCCAACGTTTTGCTAACATGAACAACGCTGGTTAGTAAAGCCTTTCCTTGAGTTGGGTTTATTCCCTTGGGAGCAGTCCCCAAAGCAGAATGATGGCGTTCAGGAGTGAACACGTCAAGGGCCTTGATGTACGCTGCAGAAGGCTTTCCCTGTGCTCATACCATACGCAATGCTGCGGAAAGCCCATTGCACATCCCTAGAAAGTACCTTTCAGGATTTTGGATTTTTTAAAATTGTGGTTAAAAGACATACAACGCAGAATTTACCATGTTAACCATTTTTAAGTGTACAGCTCAGTATTGTTCACACTGTTGTGTAAGCTATGTCCAGAACTTCTTAATCTTGCAAAACTTAAACTTCATTCCTATTAAATGATATCTCTCCATTCCTCCCTCTCTCCAGCCTCCGCAACTCCCACTCTACTTCCTGTCTCTGGATTTGACTATTCTGAGTACCTCATCTAGGTGGAATCACGCAGTGTTTGTCCTTTGGGACTCGCTTATTTCGCTTAGCATAGTGTCTTCAGCATTCATTCACGTGGTAGCATGGGTCAGAATGTCCTTTTTTTTTTTTTTTTTGAGATAGAGTTTCACTCTTGTCACCCAGGCTGGAGTGCAATGGTGCGATCTTGGCTCACTGCAACCTCCACTCCCTGGGTTCAAGTGATTCTCCTGCCTCAGCCTCCTGCGTAACTGGGATTACAGGCACCCGCCACTAAGCCTGGCTAACTTTCGTATTTTTTGTAGAGACAAGGTTTCACCGTGTTGGCCAGGCTGGTCTCGAATGCCTGACCTCAAGTGATCCTCCCACCTCAGTCTCCCAAAGTGCTGAGATTATAGGCATGAGCCACTGCACCTGGCCTGTCTTTCCTTTTTAAGGCTGAAGGATTCCACTGTACCTATAAACCATATTTTGTTTATCCATTCATCCAGTGATAGACACACTGGTTGCTTGCATCTTTTGGTGACTGTGAATAATGTTGATATGAACATGGATGTACAGCCCTGTAACATTTTTTTGGATACCTTGATACAAAATGATCTCACCCTTTTTCTTTGCACATTCTTGACTTCCATTTTCCTGTTAACCATATATCATTCCTTCCTCTTTTGTACCCTCACATGAATGAATGCCCTCTGCCAGAGAAGAGAAAGGATCCCAACTTTTAGAGGCTGAAGACTTGGCAGAAGAGTTTGGCAGAGGACAGGAATCTACACTTGAAACTAAATTTGATGCAACCTATTCTTGGCCAGAATTTGAGAACTTGATTACAGTATTAGTTTTAAAATTTGTTTATTTTCCTTATACTGAAGATGTTAATTCTTTTCTGCAAATTCCTCTAAAGGTTAATGATCTTTACATTTTGATTACCTTTTTATGAAGTATATGAGTTTAACTCAAATCTGTCAGTATGTTCTTTAGTTATTTCATTGAATCAAAATTCTATACACTCTGAATTTCACAAATGTTTCTTTTTCTATTTTCTCTTGCTTTAAAAAAAAGAGTTACTGTTAGATCTATCTGGAGTTTAAGTTGGCTATATAGGGTAAAGTGAGATGTAAAATTTTATATTTTGTTTTTGAAAAAGTCTAACCACTTTCCCTGACCATTACAGCATAATTTCTCCCTCGCCAGTGACTCTTGATGCCTCTTTTAGCCAACATCAAATTCTTACAGACAATAGGACCTCTGTGGGACCAGAACCACGCTGTGTCCATTCCTCTCCTCCCCAACCTCTCTCCAGTTTTTCAGGATCTCTTTGTTACAGACTCTAGCCCTGAGAAATCTGCTAGCACCTGAAAACTTCCACAACCTTGCTTTAGAACAAAGTAAAGAATGTAACAATTCAAATTTCTTCCTACAGAGAGTGAGGAAATGCATTATGGCTTTTTGTAAATATAGAAAAGTCAAGCCTATCGTTTCATCATAATGTTGTGATTAGAATATGGTTGAGGCAGAGATTTTTCAAGCCGAAGGAAGCCCAGGATGATCTACCTGGAGTTCTGACCCTATGAAGAACCTGAAGACCTGGGAGGTGAAACCAACTGCGCAAACGCTGCAGCTAATGGTGGCAGGGCTGGAACTCACAGCCCTCGTCTTTGCTCCAAGCCATGATCCTCCCACTGTGACCTGCTGCCACTGTCCTCCCCTTTCTTGGATTTATTGGTGCAACAAATAGGCAGGGAGATGACCATTTAGCTAAAAACTCTATTTAAGGTATCTTCATTACTTCCATTCACACACTTAGCTACACAAAACTAAAGCACACAACTATCACCCTAAACCAGAGAAGAGAGATCTGACTTTAGACCGATGCACCACTCTGGTCAGAGAGATGCTTCCAGCGGAATGATCTAGATAAAAGGCATCTTGCTTGTGGAGCAACCTTTGAGAAAGGCAACCGACTGCCTTCCACTTCCCAGCAGTTCTATAAACTTGGGTTACACCTAGATTTAAGTGTGCAGGGAAACCTGTATTCCTGACATGAATGCACAGAAAAGGTGGCTGGATGACCTGTGGCAATCTGCCCTGTGCGCTGGCTGTCCTCCTGGCCCACACATGACAGGCTGCGCCCCACGGTAGGGATTTGGGAACTCAAGGCAGAGAACATGTCAGGGCGATTTGGGACAAACCACCACAATATTTTCCCCAAATAGAATTATTTTAACCAGCGTACAGCCTAAAATTAAGTAGAGAGAGTCTTACTGGACATAATGAAAAGTTTCTTGTCTACTTGAAAGTTAAAACTAAAGTAATTTCCAGCTGCAGATCCATGTATTCGTTGACTAGGGGGTAATGTCCTCTTTAAGCATCTCTAGCTCCTTATTGTTGAATTGTGCAAGTAATGCTCTCAAACACCCACCAATGTATGCTGAAAAGATCACTTTTTCAACCTATGAGGGCACGTGTGTATTCCTCTCATTCAACGGGGTGCTTCAGAAAAACAATGTGTTCTCTAGATGCGGAAGTGACCATTCCATGCCAAACTGTGTGGTTCAATTCGAGGCTCTGGAAATTAAATTCTCTTTTCACTTCCCTTTCCTCCTCCTTTAAATCCTCCCTGTTTTATGAGTTTCCTTGGATCCCAGAAAGGCAAACACTGAAGGCTTCATCCAGATCTTGCCTGTAAGATTTGTGTCTATAAGAACTTCCCACTGACATTACCTCCCAAGTATGATAAAGGAATTTCTTCTAGAATACTATATGATCCTGGAAGATCACACCCTAAGAAAACCGGGGCCTATGGGAAAAGCAGGGCTGGGCGGACAACTGAGGACCCATGGGACTTTGTAACCAGGGTCTTTGCAAAATTGAAAACAATCCCACTAAAAACATGAGTCCAGTAGAATCTCCCAGGCCCAGTCATGGCATCATGATGGCCCACCCAGTGCAGGCTCCTTCCCTGGGCCTCTGCTTCCTCCTTTAAAGGGAAAGTCCTTGAAAACATCCACTTCTAAATGATGCCAGATTTGTCAACACTAAAAATAAGGTCCAGGGGTCCCCCTCTGCATTAACTCTTTTCTTTCCTCTTCCTTTAAACACAGGAGGACATATTTTCACAGCGTCTTTATCTGTACTTGTAGCTTCCCCAAACATGGCAGAAACCAAAGTGGTTCTCGAGGCCACTAAATTAGCCACTTCTTGTACCAAAAGGCGGCCCTTCTACACTGTTCTTGGCTTTTTCCTAAAGGTCTTCGTGTACTGTGAAGGCATTTTGATTACATGTGTAATCAACACTGAACATTAACGTGCTAGGAGAAAAACCTCACTACAACCTTTGAGTCCTACAGACGTCACACCTGGCCGAGTTCCCCATCAGCTCACTGGCTTTATAAAAAAAGTATTTATTTTCATTGTGGTAAAGTATACAGAACCTAAAGTGCATAATTTTAACCATTTTAAGAGACAGTTCAGTGGCATTATTTTACCACAATGAAGAAATGGAACTCTGCTAAAAACTAAAAAAGAATTCCAAGATAAGAAGATAGTCATAAGTTATTTTTACTACCATCATCCCCCTTGTTTATTTTTAACCTGTCTTTTCTCAAATTTGGCTTTATAGATAGCAAATCAGTCCCAACAGTATCACCAACAGCTGAGAAGAAACTGCAGGAAAGAATGGAATGATTGTTGTTATTTCTCATACTCCAAAAGCTTGAAGGATTCTGAGCTAAAAGCATATATAGTAAGTGGTTCTCTTCCAGTCCAAGTTTATGTTTCGGGGAGACACAAGAGAGAAACTAAGCGCCTTGACAGCATGCAATGGAATCTTCTATGGTTAAGGCAGGCTTTTGGTGGATGATGGATGGCCCAGGTCCAAACTGTGGCTGTGTGACCTCAGGCAGATGGCTGAACCTTTCTGGGCCTCAGTTTACAAGCTATAAACTGAGAACAGCATGAGTAGATGAGTTAACATATGTAAGGCATTTTCAACACTTTATGGCACAAATAAGTCCTCATTAAATGATACCTAGTATTGTTGAAAGGCCAAGACCCTGCAACCAGGATATTTTAGTTGAAGGACCAACTAATATGGCATTTTTATTGTGTGCAGTTAAACATCAAAGTGTTTTAGAATTCATAAAAATACTTTAAATAACTTAAAGACATGAATAATTGTTCTTTCAGTGACAAAAATAAATATTCTTGTTTTAACTTAAAAAGAAGGCTTATTGTTATTCTCGGTAGTCAATGGCACAAGACTTGTTATTAGGAGAAAAAAATACTCTTGACAGCTTTGACTTAACTCCTACACACAGCGGATGTCATTTAATTTAAACATACAAACATACACAAAGACAAGAGAAGACATGCTTTTTTAAAACCATCCCTTCTTCAAAAATTACAGATATCTTTCAAAACCCCACATCACATTTTTAGAGTTTATTTATAAAACTTAAATATTTTAAACGCATTTTATGTAAAACTTAATGCCTTAAACTCTGGAAACTTTTTATTCGTATATTCTAGCAAAGTAAAAGATTCCAGTGTCTCCCTTGACTGCCAATGATGTTACCACCCTAGAATTTTCCCTAAATGTTGGAGAAAACACACAAGAAACATATAAGCAGAAAACCATGGGGGAGGGGCACCACCTTCAGAAAACCACATGTGGGCCTGCAGGTGCTGAAACCATGGGCACCGAAGGCTGGTCCACATGGCTAAGCCATCTGGGCACTGCCTCCATTCACCTCGGGCCTCGACACAGCACCCAGGGCGGGGAAGCCACAGCATTGAACTTGCAGGAGTGGCAAGAAACTGACCGGAGGAGGGGTAGGTCCCTACAGAAATTCAAGAGTGGTTTGGAATAATCCATTCCTGGCCAGAAAACCCTCTGCCATGGTGAGGAACCAGGTCAGAGCTGAGAACAGGTGCATGATGACATGCAGGAGAATCTTTTACTGTCAGGGGAGTCCCTAGATGACAAAGACAGCTGGTCACTACCAAAAATGGGCTAAAATCTGGGCTAGAGCTGCCCGGTCCAATAAAACAACAGCATGCCTCTCAGAGAAGCAGTTCTCTGATGTGAATCCCAAATTGAAGGAAGGCAGTTAGGAGCTCACAGCACACAGACACTGCACTGTCAACAAACCCCCTGGCCAAGTATGCAACTTCCCACCGGGGCTGACATTGGATGGCTGCAGTGTGGCCCCAGCTGGCGTCCACCGGAGCAGTGTGAGTGCCTGAGTGCATCTAGTTAGCTACCTGGCTGGGTGGCTCCCATGCTAACTTATGCCAACCGGTGTGCTGGGTCTGTTGTCTGTTCTTAGCCAGTGCTACACTGGCACTGAGAGACTGAACGTGCAAATGGACAATGGGCAGACCGTATGTAAAAAATAGAACCTGATCCCTGGCCTGCAGCAACCTGTACAAGAAGTTAGCCCCTCATCTACAATAATCAGCATGGAGCCAGCCTGCTCTAAGTCAGACTTGGAAGAAGTCAGACCTCTATCTCCAGCCGCCATCCAGGAAGCCAAACCGTAACGATCAGCCCCAACCGGCCAGGACTTGATTAATAAATGACAACTGTCCTAATTCCACCATGATCCACTGCTTCCAACTTAGAACCAACCAGAGAGAGCCAAACATGCTCCCCTAACCGACCACACAGGAGGCCCCACTGCTAGTTAGCCACCTGCAGCTCCTCCACGCCAATAGCCTCCAATCAGGGCATGCCTGGAGCCTTCCCTCTTTCCACCGTGAGGCTTTCCCACCCCCTGCCCGTCTCTAAGTCTCTGCCAAGCACAAGTGCTGGTGGCCGACACTCTCACTAGTGCAAGTTCTGGATAAATGGCCTCTGTTCTCATTTGGGTGGTCTTTGTTTATTCCCACAGTACAACGTCTCTCAAGCCTTCCTCACCCTTGACTCTCTCTCTCCTTCTCTAACGAAAGGGGCACAAGGAAAAGTAATTAATTTCAGTGAAAGAGTCAACTGTTCCTCTGGAAAGAGGTGCAACTAGACACGACCAGTACGAACGATCACAAAACACTCTCATCTCACTTTCTCGTACTAAGTATGACTCATCTGGACAGCATCAACATGAAATACTCACAGATCTAGATTTCAAACAACCGAACGTTCCCCTATATTCATCTGGTGACACAGGAGCTAAATGGAAAAGAAAAATATGAAGGGTTTGTTTCAAAACGCACTCTGCAGTCGATGCGTATCAGTGTGGTACCCTACACCTTTCATAGCTGCAGAGTTGGTGGGGAATCATGCAGAAAACTGTTCAGAATCATGAGTCCCTCCTCCTCGGTACCACTGGAGGCTAACTGAGCAAAGAAAGGTGAACTTTTCTGTAGCATTTGAGTATACTTATTTCTTCTAATCCTCTGAAAATTGGTGTTCCAAGTATAAAATATATGCTTAAGGAGATTTATCAAAACACTTGCTGATCAGAACCCCTGACTCTCCCAACATCCTGGGCAAGGGTCCTTAGGGTCCTTCCTAGCCCTGAGCCTCCCCCCAACCCCATAGAGTCCTCCTTTAGTGGTACCCCACACCCAGCACAGAGCTGAGCATGGTGGGAGCCTGGTACTTGCTGGGCAAATGCTCGGTAGATAAATCGCTTCACTAAGTATGGGGCTGATGACACAAACCCTATTCTTAATTGGGTCAGGATTGAAGGAGAAATCGAGTGGCCAGGCTGTGAGCCTGCAGACAGTGAGAGCTGACATGGCCCTGGGAGTCTGTGTACTATGGGTGACCCGGCCCTATCAGGGCAGTCATCTTCACCACCATTTCTCTTCTCATCTCCTCTTGGAGTATCTAATCCTCCTAATCTTCCATTTCTGTCTCCTTCTGAGCACACGGAAGACATGCGAGCTGGAATTCCTTAGTTCTGGAATGGCTTATCAAGATACCATCTTCTCATTTTCCAAACCATCTGAACAACTGATTGATGGGTGAGATAAAGGACATTCTGAAAAGGAATTATTCTTTCCTGCCAGAGTCCTTTCTAAACCTCATTCATTTTCCTTTACAAAGAGATCCTTCAGATATCTTTATAAATATCATCTACTTCCTTGAGAGAAATGGAAATTTTTCTTAATCGAGAAAATGTTAAAGTGAATACTGAAGTTTGGAAAGCATTTTATGTTTCTTCTGCTTAACATAAGTGTTAAATAACAGAAAACAAGGGTCAGAGCCATTTCAACAAAGAGCAAATATCAGTATATAGGACAAACTATCTCAAAACATACTGAAAACTTACAGTGAAAATTTTTCTAAGCAGACTTTTACCTGAGACTATCAAAACATTTTCCCATAATGGAGGCTCTGATTCCCTGTTTATCTAAAAATGTGCTTTTTACCTGCCCCTTCAGCCCCCAAAACTGTATTGCTGTCTGGCTGTAATCTGATTTTAATGTGTGTGCAATGTTGGGGGCAGGGGAGGCTTTATAGCCAATGATTAAAGATGAAGCAGAGACTTTGGACTTTGATCAGAAAATGTATGAAATTCCCAGGTGAGGCTGATCAAAAGTGGGGACACCAGGGAACAGATACTAGCATTTTTTTTTCTTTTTTTTTCTTTTTGAGACATAGTCTTGCTCTGTCGCCAGGCTGGAGTGCAGTGGCGCAATCTCAGCTCACTGCAACCTCTGCCTCCCGGGTTCAAGCAATCCTCCTGCCTCAGCCTCCTGAGTAGCTGGCACTACAGGCATGCACTACCATGCCCAGCTAATTTTTGTATTTTTAGTAGAGACGGGGTTTCACCATGTTGGCCAGGACGGTCTCAGTCTCTTGACCTCATGATCGGCCCGCCTCAGACTCCCAAAGTGCTGGCATTACAGGTGTGAGCCACCGCGCCCGGCCGATCCCAGGATTTTCTACTCCTCTCAGGAATAGCTTAGGACAGAGTCGCTTCATTATAATAGAACTGTACTTTTCTGTAAAAAGAATCCAGCTACAAAACTGGCTGTTGATGCATTGAATGTCTCTGCTGAAAGAAGGAACACTGGTGCGCCCACATGGAGCCTCCTGCTCTCAACCATGCACCTGTGGGCTGTGCTGACCTGTCGTCCGGTTCCTCAAACACATCAACACATCCCAGAGACCAGGACACAGGTTTCTCTAGACCAGTGAAGTGCTCAGTTATACGGACCCGCTTTTGTGAAACTGTGCAGGGTCTGAGATGCTGCTCACCTTGCACGACTGAGGACTTTATATAAGTGAATATTGCAGAAAGAGGAGGCAGCCGGGTCAGGCAAAAGAGCCCTTTCTTTACTGACACTCACACCGTGACTAACGGCCAGAGTAACTGCAGCACCAGCCCCCACACTCAGACCACAGGCAAGGTGATGACAGTCGAAGGAAATTTTCTATGTGGGCGCAGGCAAAGTTCCCACTGACAAGGGATGGCACACAATGCATTCTGTCTACATGCAGGAGTAGCTGCTTCCCTCCCCAAACATAAAGAAGGGAGAGAAACCTTTAGCTCCTTGGAGATGGGATGGAAAGGATCCTAGGTTCTTACCCCAACCTTTTAAAGTGTAAACAAAATATCTCCAGGGGTCAGAAAGCCTCATGAGTCTGGGCCTTTATGACCTAGAGTTGTCTCTATGATCTGGGCTTCATGAACCCTTTGGACATGTAAATACCTAGGAAGACATGCTCCAGTCTTCCTGGCACCTGGGGGCTTGTGTGTGTGTCTATGTGTGTGAACATGTATGTGTACGTGTATGGTGTGCATACATGCACGTATGTGTGTATATGTGTACTGTGTGAATGCATATGTGCATGTGAATATGCTATGCATGCATGTGTATATTTGTGTCTACATGTATTTGTGTGCATATGCATGTGTGTGAATGTGTATGTGTACATGCACTTACGTATTTAGCATGCATACATGTGCAGTTAAATGTGTGCACTTTACATGTATATTGTGTACACACATATATGTGCATGTGTATATGCTGTGCATGTATGTGCATATGTATGTGTCTTTCTGTGGCTGTATACACGTATTTGTGCATGTGTATGCATGTGTGCATATGTATATGTGTGCATGTATGTATGCATGTGCATGCAAATGTATATACACATATGCAGGTATGTATGCATGTGGTACGTGTATATGCATGTTTGTATATGTGTATGTATTTTTGTGTGTGTAGATGGAATTCTGGAGGGTCAGTCTGGTTATTGAATGTTCTAACCTTTGGTCATTGGTCACATCAACAAGTCACCAGCCCCTCTGGCCCCTCTACACGGGGCCAGATCTTAGGCACACGAATAGGGATTATGCTTGATTTCTTCTTTTAACACTTTCTCCAAATTTTTCATAGGTATATTTGGCATGGGCATACATAGTCACTGTAGAAAATTCTCTTTTTTTTTCTTTTGAGACAGAGTTTCACTTTTTCATCCAGGCTGGAGTGCAGAGGGGCAATCTCAGCTCACTGCAACCTCCGCCCCCCGGGTTCGTCAAGCAATTCTCCTGCTTCAGCCTCCAAAGTAGCTGGGATTATAGGCTCCCACCACTATGCCTGACTAATTTTTTTGTATTTTTAGTAGAGACAGAGTTCTGCTATGTTGGCCAGGCTGTTCTCGAACTCCTGACCTCAGGTGATCCACCTGCCTCGGCCTCCCAAAGTGCTAGGATGACAGGTGTGAGTCATCGTGCCCAGTCTAGAAAATTGAACAGTAACAAGTAATAAGCACTGCTTGCTTACTACATGCCAGGCACAACTGCAGGGCTTTGCATATGTTGTCTCCGTGAATCCTCAGAACATCCTGAAGCAGATCCTACAATTATCCCTATCGTACAGAGAAGGAATGGAGAGCCTGGATTGAAGCCACTTTCCTAAGTTGCACAGTGAAGGAGAAGTGGAGCTGAGATGTAAACCCAGGCAGCCTGACTCCAAACTTGACTGGTAAGCACCGTGTTCTAGACTTCCTCATGCTTATATTTAGACAGATCATTCTTTTCACTTTTTCATCTTTTATTTTTAACTAAAATGGAATCAAACTGTTGTTTGCCCCTTGCTCTTTCTCTTTGCACACGTGACCTTCTCCCATGGAGATGGTTCTCAAGGTTCCCTGCCCCACCACTGTGAAACTGACGACTTCACAGGCATCTGATGTTCTCTGACAGATCGACTCTGGAATTCCAGATTCTAAACCCCAAAGCCTCAGGAACATGAGGTTGTTGTGGATTAAGATTTAAAAAAAAAAAGTGGGGGCTGTGGAGAGAAGACTGTCTGGGGTATAAAGTGGCTACCAGAAGGTTGCATTAGAGGGCTGTGAGGAACCCGGGTCTGTGAATACAAGTGGATTTAATAAAATGGTGCATCTCAAGGACTTAAAAATGAATAATTTTAAAAGGTTGGTCTCCGTTCAAATGAACAGAGGCTTCCTGTCCTTCAGTGCAGTTCAATAAACACGGATGGAGCAAGTCTACTCCACAGCAGCTCCTGAAAGACGGGAGAAAAAACAGGTGGTCCCCGCTCCTGGGAACCGACAGTCTTCACTGCAGTTAACTGAAGGAGAGAGCCACACTGGTAACCTTGGAACTGTAAAATCTAGATACTGCCAGGTAACAGACACGCAGGAGGCTCTGTCGGAGCCCAGTGGACAGACATCCGACCCCTGTGGGCAGGCTCTTAGAAGCCAGAGCTGTCCGAAAGGGTGAACAAGGATTGGCAAGCAATGATGGAAGGAAGGGTGTTCCAGTAACAGTATGGGCAAAGGTCCCGGGGCCCGGAGAGGTGAACGGAGTAATGCCACTAACATCTGCTGTTCATGTAAAGCATAAAATTCCCTGAATATAGATGAAGAAAATCTGCCTTCACACACTCTGCATCTACTAACCATGAGCAATTTTCAAGTCAATCCTAAATTTCATCAAAAAGAAAAAAATGTTATTTAAACATAGAGTAGCTGTTTACGGTTCTAAGAGTGTCTATAGAAGAAGATGGACTTCAAAAGTGAAGCACAGGAGGGTGGATCACCTGAGGTCAGGAGTTCGAGACCAGCCTGGCCAACATGGAGAAACCTCATCTCTACTAAAAATACAAAAAAATTAGCTGGATGTGGTGGTACATGCCTGTAATCCCAGGAGAATAGCTGGAACCCAGGAGGCGGAGTTTGCAGTGAGCCGAGATCGCACCATTGTACTCCAGCCTGGGTGACAAGAGCGAAAATTCACCTCAAAAAAACAAAAGAAAAATGGAAATCCATAGTTAGGTATAACAAAGAGAATAAGATATTAGGATCAATATAGCCTTTTACAATCTAACTTTTAGACTGTCAGATCCATTTGGGGCCTCAAGTAATCTGGATGAATTATCTAATCTGCCTGAACTCAAGTGAATTCAGGCTTCTGCTTTAGCTGAAATAAAATCTCCTTGGGATGCTAGATCTGTCCTAGAACATTAATAACTCTGGAAGGATGGGGACCCGCTGCTGTATGGCTCTAGTGTCTGTAAGCGATGTAATTTACTGGAAATAGCAATGTGAGTGTGGCCACCAGATGAGCCACACTGGAGTGTTCAAAGGTATTCTTGGTTTTAGTTCTTGATCCTGAAAAATCTGCCCCAGAACTAAGAGGAGCACCTTGTTTCACAATTCACAGACCTCATCTCATGTTCTTTTCAAAGTTCTTTCATATTTCTGACCAAACATTTCCCCATCTCGGAAAATGGAGGAAAATCCCATTCCTCCCAAACCCTACATACCTCTTTCCTCCAACACTATACATGTGGCCTGGGGACTTGCCTTCACGACGGGGCAAAGCCGCAATGCCATAGAACCCAGGGAGGCATTGGAACCAAGATGCCAAAAAATTCCGTGTGTACGGAAAAAAGAAGAAGGGCATTCAACGGTAGAGCCACCTCTGACCTGCATAATGGGAACTCGGAGGTACCCCTTGAATCGCTAACTCCTGACCCTGTTACTCCACGGCTGGTCCTACAACAGGTCATCCCAACCTCACCCTCCCCTACCATCACTGTCCCCAGGTGCAGGCGTGAGTGGCCATGTCTTCCAGCTGAAAAGCCTTCCGAAATCAGTTTCAGTATTGTTTCCTAGAACTCTCTGAAACGATATACAGCCCAGAATAATTCAGACAGGTGTTATTCAAGGATTCCAGGTGGGGAGAAGAAAACAAAACAGAAATGACTCGGGTCAGGGTAATATACTTATTCTGAGAAGGCACTAGGTGGCTGTTCCCACCGCTTTGGTAGGGGGGTGGTACACATCGAAGTAAGGTCGCTAGGGCAAATTTGATTTTGTGTGTCTATATGTATGTCGATCCAATTACTTCACTGATGTTTATGTTCAGATTTTGCTTCTGTTTTCATAAACGGTGGCAGCAGGAAGGTAGACAAAGCGAAAGTAACCTAACCGGGCTCCTCACTGCCATCTCGCAAAGAGCGCCTGGCATCCCTGCTTACAACCAAGGCTGGTGGCGGGAGTGGGGCTGGGATGCTCTGAACTGCCCTTAATTAGTTAAGTGGATCACTTTGGAGATACTCCCCAGCAGTCAAACTGAGGAACAATGACTTACAAAACCCTGTTATTCAAAAGTCTGTAATATCTTGCTTGCATGTATTTCCTTTATATTACGTTGAGTGCTGAGGTCTGTGCTCAGGTATGGAGGGGAAAAGGGGCAGGAGGATATGTTTTGGGGTGAT
Source organism: Papio anubis (assembly GCF_008728515.1). NCBI lineage: Eukaryota > Metazoa > Chordata > Mammalia > Primates > Cercopithecidae > Papio > Papio anubis. The sequence continues at coordinate 101,977,370 of NC_044989.1, forward strand.
CCTGAATGACTTCTAGGAGGCTTCCCCATAAATTCAGTCCATCGTGGGTTTTCCAGGCGCAGAATGATGACACCCAGGTGAAAAGGTGTTTACAAATGTGGTCCAGGAGGCTGGCCCCTACCTTTCTCTGCTGGCTTCTAGGTTGAGCTCAGCTGAAGAAAGATGTACCTGACTCCAAAATGAGGAGAGACATAATGAGTGTCCTGATTTAACAATCCTTATTACAGCCAGAGAAACAATTTTGGAAAGCTGGTTCGCTACTAAAAGACAGCAAGGAACAGAATAATGATTTTGTCCTAAAAAAGATTTTCCTGCAAGCGTTCCTCTTTTGTACCCTTTCACACACAGCCTCCTCCTCCGAAGGGTGGAGTCGAGCACGGACACCAAACAGGAGTGGTTTCCTACCCCAGCATGCACCCAGCCGCCGCACGGTGACCTCCTGCTCAAGAAAAAACTGCTGAAGCTCAAGAAGGCAGGCTCAGATGCTGGATTTGGTTGACACACATCCCATTTTCTTCAAAGCAACATTTCAGAAAAAGTAAATAAAAACGAGCTGTTCTATTTCAGGTTCTTCTCTAAACAGTGAAATTCAAGTTCCTGCTCTGACTGTCCTCATCCCAGTCATTTAACTCACCTGCGCCTCAGTGGCCTGTATGGAAAATGGGAATAGCACAGTGCTTCCCTCCAGTGACTGCTGTCAAAGCGGATGAGCAAACTCGTGTCTGTAACGATGACTGTCGAACACAGGGTTCCCCATTCCCAAATGATCCTTGGACCTGACGATATTTTTACTTTGCCTCAATCGTTATGGAAAAATGATAAAGTGGCCGGGCGTGGTGGTTCACGCCTGTAATCCCAGCACTTTGGGAGGCCAAGGCAGGCAGATCACTTGAGGTCAGGAGTTTGAGGCCAGCCTGGCCAACATAGTGAAATCCTGTCTCTACTAAAAATACAAAAAAAAAAAAAATTAGCTGGGCATGGTGGCGCATGCCTGTAATCCCAGTTACTTGGGAGGCTGAGGCAGGAGAATTGCTCAAACCTGGGAGGCAGAGGTTACAATGAGCCAATATCATATCACTGCACTCTAGGCTGGGCGACAGAGTGAGACTCCATCTAAAAAAAAAAAAAAAGAAAGAAAGAAAGAAAAGAAAAATGATAAAGGGATAGCCAAGGATGGCAATGTTATGGGATTGAAAAGTGTGGGTGAGAAAATCCTGCAGTTGACCCTGACCTCGCCTGGCATACACAAGAAGCACTATTAAAAGTTGGTCAAGTAAGTAGGCAGTTTATTCTCCTTCATAGGCATGAATGAGCTCTGTGCGTTCAGTCTGTTTATCTGAAAAAAGTCACATGTCCGCGCCTAAGAGAGTCAGCTGGTTCCCAGAACTTAAGTGGACGGTCCGTGTCCATCCTTGTCCTTGTTTCTCCCTATACCCAGCTGCCTCTAGCAACCAGCCTTCCTTATCTTATGCCACTCATGGCAGAGAGCAGATTGTGGAGAGCACACAGAGAGATAAGGCGATTCAGGCAGAGCCGGCAGTCGGCCTGTGGCGTGACCCTCGTAAAACCTCTGGCTGGAGAGTGCGCTGGCTGAGCCCAGAAAGCCTGGTTCTTATGGACTCTCTGGAAGCAGGGCCTGAGAAACCCCTGATTCTCCAGGTGAGGAAGCCTCTCCAGGGCTCATCAGAGAAAGAGAAGCACTGAGCCACCAGGAAGGGGTCGGCAGGTCTGTTTGGTGCCACGCAAGCTCCAGGACTCAGCAAAGGCCTCTCTGCTTTCTGAGCCTCTGGTTTTTGTCTGGAGAAGGTACACCACGTTGTACCAGATGATCACTGGGGTTCTTTCCCTCCACCTCAAAACCAACGTATTAACCAGAATTGGGAGTGTGTCTCCAATCTGAAGAATAAACTCCTGGTTCCACTGAAAACCAGGTGATCCCTACTCTTCAGAGGATCCTGACATAGGAGACAAACAACAGGATCCTTTAAGAACTGCGGGAGCTGAGCCTCCATTCTGCAAGCCAAGCCTCTTTAGAAAAAAAACAAAAGGCCACACGAAGTAGCACACGTCACATTCATCATGGCAAAACAGCCCCACACATCCCATAAAAATCTCAGAATCCATGGGCTACACAGAGGCTATTTGATTTGGATTGAAATATCAGACACAAAAGGTTATCAGGGTACTTTGCTCTTAGAAATGGCAAAAGCTTTCAAAAGCACGCTGTGCAGCCCCAAGCAACTGCCAAGACATTCTGAGTGTTTGGCTTCTAGAGTTGAAGTATTTCACTTCCTCCACTTTATGTTAGCTCTCAAGAGAACACTGGGATATGGTGGGGTTTTAATTGCTAGAATGTACCTTGTCTGAAAAAACCAAGTATTTCATTCAAGAAGAAAACACCTTGAGGCTGGCATTTACCCAGCTGGGTGTGCAAGAGCTTGAGTGAACCGCACAGCGCAAAATAAATCAATAGCAGTACTTTTCATTCTTATGAAACTCTAACAAGCATTCTCTCCTCTTGATTCTCATCCTGAGTATCAGTATCTCCCTTTCACAGATGAAAAAACTGAGTCATGGCGTTTATGCAACTTGCCAAGGTCACTTGGTCACAGTGACTATATCAGGGTGTCAAAGCTTTCTGCTATGGGTCACGTGCTGTCCTCGTTACACCATGTAAAAGCGCCCTGGCCCATATGGCGATGGTCACTCACAAGTTGTGATTTAAAATCCGGTCATAGGGTGCTGCTGGCATACCCATGGCGCAGGCTGAATGTTTTTATAGGTGTCTCATATAAACAGGCTGCAATAGATGCAAGAGCTGCCAAAGTCTGAGCTGTTAGAAAACAGACATCGCCTCAGGGAAGCACATCCGAATGATACCACCCAAAGAAGTACCAAAGGGGCAACGAAATGCCGTTGCTTCATAGAGATATGTGCTTAGACACATGGCACGAGGGAAACACAAGGAAATTTTGTACGAAGAGGTTAGATAGCTGACCACTTTGGACAGCTAACTTATGCAAACACAGTACAGCTTCCCAGAAACTGGGAGCCCAAGAATTAACTATTCCTTTTAAAATTTAAGTATGGTGTCTCCTGCAGTAGGAACCTCCACTGTTGCCTGGGGCTTTGCCAGGCAGGGGCCAATCCAGGTCTCTTAAGCGGGCCAGCAGCAACGTTCTCGTGGTGAGAATGCTACTAGACCAGGCACGGCGAGAGGAGAGAAACCTATTGCGCAGTTGGAAGACTAACCAACAACCCCCACTGAGGGACTGTGTATATACCAAACAGCACAAAGCCAAACAGATGTGGAGCACACTGGAGTGCACCACCTTGCTGCCCAAGAAATCCCCATTTTTCGCAGAGCACCAGGAACATGACTCCCTGAACTGGTACAGCAATAGCAGCAGGCCCTGGCTGAGGAGGAGCCAACAATTGCCAGGGCAGGTGCAGCATGGCAACTGCCAGGTAAGTGCTTAGAGCAGGTTTCTACAGAAATCAGGGGACAAGGATGACGAATGACCTGCCCAGGGCGGGAAGGGAGATACAGGTGGCTCAGGGTGCGGTGAGTTTCCTGAGACTCTCTTTGAGGGGCTCATATCTGTTGTCTGGCCGTCAGGAGCCAGCAGTTCTTCTCTCATTCTCTCCATGGAATGGAGAGATGCAGGGGATTCAGTGGGGATCACAGGCCCAGGCAGAGCCCAGCTTGGTCATGAGAATCACACACACACACGGGGACAACAGCAATGATGCCAGCAGCTGGAGCCTTGCCAGGAAGCACCCCAGGAATAACTGGAGAGCAAGTTAAGGACTTGGGGCCCTGGGAGCTGAAAATCAGCATGGTAGGGGGTAAATGACAGCAAACAAAGGCAAAAAGAGCATGGGTTTGCAGGTTTGAGAGAATGGAAAAGCCAGGAAGGAGACATAAAATGCAGGATAGGGGCCTATTTTCATCAAGGCCACCTTGAACTCCAAATCCAGGGCTCCTGTGCTTCCCCTGGACAGAGTCTCCAAAAGTGGTGTCTTTTCAGATCAAATGAAAAAAGATTGTATTTTGCTTGAGAGATCATAAAACCTCAACAAAACTGCCACGCAAATTGGCTGTGAATGAATTTCTCTCTTCCACAATGCTACGAAGGGGAAAGGGGGGAGGCCATAAAAGGAAAATTCTCTCTGACCATTAAGGACTCCTTGGAGAGGTCACATAAAAACTTCCATCTGCTTTTGGTCATTAGATGAGCTGAGATGACAGAGCTGCACAGCAATCGTTCTCAGCAAGGTTCCAGTTGACACATCCGCCCCCACCCTACTACGCACCCCACAACTTGGGGTTTAAAGTTTTCCTCATATTTGTTATTAGATCTTGATCTCCAGGGAATTAGGCATCTTTTGCAGTAACTGATGATAACGTATGCCATGTCTTTCGTAGACAACACAAACGGAATTGTTGACGTGGCAAACTACGATCTATTTTTATTTTATTTTTATTTATTTATTTATTTATTTTGAGACAGAGTCTTGCTTTGTCACCCAGGCTGGAGTGCAGTGGCGCAATCTCAGCCCACCGCAACCTCTCCCTCCTGGGTTCAAGTGATCCTCCTGCCTCAGCCTCCCAAGTGGCTTGGATTACAGCTGTCACCTCACCTGGCTAATTTTTGTGTTTTTAGTAGAGAAGGGATTTCACCACGTTGCCCAGGCTGTTCTCGAACTCCTGACCTCAAGTGATCCACCTGCCTCAGCCTCCCAAAGTGCTAGGATTACAGGCATGAGCCACAGTGCCCGGCCCAAAGAGAAGATTTGGTAGATCAATGTAGCAGACAGACTGGTTTCCCTTGTCCTCACTCCAACCCACCTCCTCAAAAATCCTCTCTACCTACAAGATAATGTTTCCTCCCCTCCCTTACTGTCAACACTCTGTCAACAGGCAGTGATCAGCACTGTTTGCCCCGTGACCTATGTGGACCTATGATGCTGTCTGCTTCTAAAAGGTCTTTACCCTCCATGATGGAATAATGGAAAATTGAAGCCATCAGGTTCTGAGATTGAAAAAATAATGGACGGATGTTTCTATGTAACACTAAAGACAGATCTGACTTCTACTGATGGGGACTATTTGTGAAAATACTCCAAAAGGACTCCAGTCCATGTCGGAGAATCATGACTAGCCGCTGGGTTGGATGAAGCTAGAAACCATCATTCTGAGCAAACTATCGCAAGGACAGAAAACCAAACACTGCATGTTCTCACTCATAGGCGGGAACTGAACAATGAGAACGCTTGGACATGGGGCAGGGAACATCACACACCTGGGCCTCTCATGGGGTGGGGGGAGGAGGGAGGGTTAGCATTACGAGATATACCTAATGTAAATGACGAGTTAATGGGTGCAGCACACCAACATGGCATACACATACATATGTAACAAACCCGCATGTTGTGCACATGTACCCTAGAACTTACAGTATAATAAGAAAATAAAATAAAAAGAAATGGAGTTAACCTGTCTGAATTAAGGAGAAAACAACTGTTTGCATTTGTATGCCAAAAATAGAGACATTCATAAAAATTAATAAAAAATGGAGGCATTCTCATTTCTTGGTGGTCTCGAAGTTTCTTCTACCACCTGTCATGTTACTGAATGTAGTTTGATGACTAATAATTCTATTCACGTTAGGATATTTGGGATGCCTCAATGCATGCAACAGAGACCAAAGAGCTATGCTGGCTGCCTCATGATGTCCCTGGGAAGTCTACTGATAGGTTTTTTTTTTTTTTTTTGCTTTCAAGGTATTTTTGTGTGTGTGGTCTCTATTGACTCTGAGAAGGTTTTTCCTTTTGTCATCTTGCCTTTTCCTTTCCTATTGGAGGACAGCAGGTGGTGGGTGTTCCTGGGCTATGCACTATCACTTAGGAGTGAGAAAGTAGAAGGATGATCAGAGGTCCATGACCAAGAGTGGTGCTTTTCAAATGTGCCCTTGCCTGAAGGGTGATTAACATTTCTTATGAGTTTTATCCATTTCATTTGCTTTCCTCTGTTCTCTAGCAGAAATGAAAAAATTTTAAGTGCATTCCCCTGGAGAACTGGAACAAGATGAGGATGCCCACTCCCACCACGTCTATTCAACGCAGTACTGGAAGTGCTAGTCAGAGCAATCAGGCAACAGAAAGAAAGTAAAGGCATCCAAATAGGAAACGAAGAAGTCAGACTCTCTTTGCTGTTGATGTGATTCTACAGCTAGGAAACCCCAAAAAACTTCACCAAAAATCTCCCAGAACTGACAAATGACTTCAATAAAGCTTCAGGATACAAAATCAATGTGCAAAAATTAGTAGCATTTCTATGTTATTTCACACCAATAATGTCCACGCTGAGAGCCAAATCAAGAACACAGTTCAAAAGCTCTGGGATCAGGCGAATGGATCACTTGAGGTCAGGAGTTCAAGACCAGCCTGGTCAACATGGCAAAACCTTGTCTCTACTAAAAATACAAAAATAAGCCAGGCATGGTGGTGCGTGCCTGTAGTCCCCAGCTACTTGGGAGGCTGAGACAAGGAGAATCATTTGAACCTGGGAGGCGAAGGTTACAGTGAGCTGAGATTATGCCACTGCAATCCAGCCTGGGCAACAGAATAAGACTCTGTCTCACAAACAAACAAACAAAAAAATCAGTTCCATTTGCAGCCAGTTGCAGTAGCCATTAAAATATAAAATACATGGGAATACAGTTAACTAAAGAGGTGAAAGATCTCTACAATGGGAACTATAAAACACTGCTGAAAGAAATCATAGATGACAGAAACAAATGGAGAAACATTCCATGCTCATGGATTGGAAGAATCAATATTATTAAAATGCCCATACTGCCCAAAGCAATCTACAGATTCAATGCTATTCCTATCAAACAACCGATGTCATTTTTCACAGAACTAGAAAAACCTCTTCTAAAATCCACAGGGAACCAAAAAAGAGCTTGAATAGCCAAAGCAATCCTAAGCAGAAAGAACAAAGTTGGAGACATCATATTACCCAACTATAGTATAAGGCTACAGTAACCAAAACAGCATGGTACTGGTACAAAAACAGGCACATAGACCAATGGAACAGAATAGAGAACTCAGAAATAAAGCCACACACCTACAGCCATCTGAGCGTAAACAAGGCTGACAAAAGTAAGCAATGGGGAAAGGACTCTCTCTTCAGTAAATGGGGCTAGGTTAGCTAGCCATATGCAGAAGAATGAAACTGGACCCCTACCTTTCACCATATACAAAAATTAACTCAAGATGAATTAAGGATTTAAATGTAAGGTTTCAATCATAAGAATCCTAGAGAAAAGCCTAGGAAACATCACTCTGGACACTGACCTTGGAAAAGAAAGTCCTCAAAAGCAATTGCAACAAAAACAAAAATTAACAAGTGGGACCTAATTAAACTAAAGAGCTTCTACGCAGAAAAAGAACCTATCAACAAAGTAAAACAGACAATCTACATAAATGGGAGAACATATTCACAAACTATTCATTCAACAAAGGTCTAATATCCAGAATCTATAAGGAACTTAAACAACTGAACAAGCAAAAAAACAAAAACCATATTAAAAAATAGGCAAAAGACATGAACAGACACTTCTCAAAAGAAGACATACAAACATGAAAAAATGCTCCATATCAGTAATCATTAGATAAATGCAAATCAAAACCACAATGAGGTACGATCTCACACCAGCCAAAATGGCTATTACTAAAAAGTCAAAAAAAAAAAAACACATGCTGGAGAGGCTGTGGAGACAAGAGAACACTTATGCACTGTTGGTTGGAATGTAAATTAGTTCAGCCACTATGGAATGCAGTTTGGAGATTTCTCAAAGAACTTAATACAGAGCTACTAATTTGACCCAGCCATTCCACTACTGATAGTAGTATCTATCCAAAAGAAAACAAATCATTTTACCAAAAAGATACATGCATTCACATGTTCATCACAGCACTATTCGCAATAGCAATTGTGATTCCATGTCCATGTCTACTGGACATGGAATCAAGCTAGATGCCCATCAATAGTAAACTGGATAAAGAAATTGTGTTACATATATAGTACGGAATACTATGCAGCCAAAAAAAGAATAAAGCCATGACCTTTACAGCAACATGGATGCAGCTGGAGGCCATTATCCTAAGTGAATTAATGCAGAAATAGACAACCAAATACTGCATGTTCTTGCTTATAAGTGGAAGCTAAACATTGGGTACTTGTGGACATAAAGATGGCAACAATAGATACTGAAGACTGCTAGAGGGAGCAGGGAGCCAGGGGATAAGGACTGAAAAACTAACTGTTGGGTACTACACTCAGTACCTGGGTGATAGGATCATTCACACCCCACACCTCAGTATTATGCAATACACCCAGGTAACAAACCTGCACATGTATCCCCTGAATCTAAAATAAAAGTTGAAAAAAAATTCGAAGAATACAGCAAATGCACTTCTCAGCTATGTCTCATGCAATGTACGAAGTGTTTACGTAACTACTGTACGTTCAGAGAACTGAATTTAGAACCTGTCTGACTGTAAATCTGATGGATTTTAAAAGCAACAAAGCTTCTTAGAACTGCTGGAGGCAGCCTACCATCTGACTGGATTGAGAAAGACCTGGAAGGCCATCTCCTCAGGGTTTTCTCGGAAACATATCACCGGAGGGGTGTGTCTCCCAACACCATTTCCAGAAAATCTTTCAGGTTTACTGCAAGGTCGATCATATCCACTTAATTTTCATAGACAACCTCTATTTCAAATATTTCCTTTGCGTCTTCATGTACCATCGAAACACTCCAAAAACAAGTATAATTATTATGTAGCCAATAAAATTTAAATTTTTAATGTCATGGAAAAATGCTTACGCTCAGGTTAAGACAAACAACCAGAATAGAAAACTATAAACAGTATTACCTTAAACATGTAAAAATGCATAAAAAAAGATTTAAAAGCTGGAAAATATCTTATGTTAGTTAAGAAATGCAGACAAGGCACCCTTACACACTGTAGATGGGGCGGTTAACAGGCATAGCTTTTTTAGTCCCCAATTTGGCAGCATCTATCAATATTTCAAACAGATGTGCCTTTACCCAGGAATTCTAATAATCCTTGACCTAGAAAATCTTGAAATGTACACAAAGATATACAAATAAGAAGTTAATACAAAAACTGTAATAGTGAAAAGGTGGGAACAAAACTCAATAGATTGTTTATTAATAGGGATGGGTTAAATAATGTCCTATTTGTACTTCTGAATAATACTCTGCAGCCTTTAAAAATAAAGAAGGTATGTCATAAAAAATCCATGCCACATTAAGTTGCTAAATAATATACATACAATGAGTTGTTTTTATTTTTTTATTTTATTTTTTTGAGACAGAGTCTCGCTCTGTTGCCAGGCTGGAATGCAGTGGCAGGATCTCGGCCCACTGCAACCTGCGACTCCCTGGTTCAAGCGATTCTCCTGCCTCAGACTCCTTAGTAGCTAGGATTACAAGCATGTGCCACCACACCCAGCTAATTTTTGTATTTTTAGTAGAGACACGGTTTCACCGTGTTGTCCAGGATGGTCTCGAACTCCTGACCTCATGATCCTCCCGCCTCGGCCTCCCAAAGTTCCGGGATTACAGGCATGAGTCACCACACCCAGCTTTAGTTTTTAAAAGTGTATGTGTGTGTATACATAAGTGCACCAAAAATGACTAGCAGAACATGCCCCATGGTTATCAGTCATTACCTCCTGAGAAGGGTGGAGAGTTATGGGATGCTTTTGGCTACAACAGAAAATCTAATTCACCTTGCTTCATCTGGTAATGGTTTCATGATCTCACAAGTGTTCGAAAACAGACTCTTCTTTGTGTAATTCAGAAGGTCAAGGGCACCACAGAGACCCCCCCTGCTCCCTGCCCTTCTTCACCTTTGCATTCTTCCACAGGTCAGCTGAGACCTGGCCCAGCCCCTCTGATGGCTGATGGCTGCCCAGTTTGCAGGCATTACGGCCTCATATCACAGTAACCAGTGGAAGGAAAGAGCTGTTTCCTTCCTTGCCTCTTTTAAGACCAGGGAAACTTTCCCAGAAGCCTCCCAGTAGCCCACCCTCACATTTTATTGGCTAGAACAGGGTGCACATGCTCACCCTGAGCCAGTCACTGGCAAGGACAGCAGCCCCACCCTCACTTGCATGGCCAATGAGATAAACCTCCTGAGGCAGGTGTGGGTTTGCAGTCTACTGTACAAAATCCACTTTCTGCTAGGCAAATAAAAGCTGACGGAATGATTACTGGGTAGGCCATAGGACAAAGGGGATTTTTTTCTTTCTATTAGAAATGGTTCTGTAATACTTGAAAACTTTTACAAGATTATATCCATGTGCTTTTTAAGATAAACTATTATAAAAATATTTTAATACATCGAAAAAACACTGAACAGAAAATATATCTTGAAATTGTGGGGGATTTTTTCCTTCTTTTTCATCTTTTCCAAAAACTATGTACTTTCACAAACAGAAAAACAATAAGTTTTTCAGATGACCTCGAGCTCTGAATATTTTACCACCAAGGAACTCAAATATCCTTCATAAAACTGTGCATGTCATTTTTGGCTCAGAAGAGGCTAGAAGAATCACACCACTAGGTTCTGTCACCTTGTCACCTGTCTGCCTTTAGATGGGCCTGTGTTTTCTGGACGCCTGGATGATTTTCAGTGGTCTGGAAACATTATCTGCCATGGCCTTCAGCAAAGCAGCAAAGTCCACAAATTGGGTCCTGGGGCCCAACCTCTCAGCTTCAGCCTCCATCACTACTCCCATCTCCATCCTGGTACTCCCACGCCTGATGCCTTCCTCTCCCTCTCTCCTCTCCATCCTCACCCAGGCCTGCCTGGGCTCCAGGGGTTCCTCTACTTTTCCTTCCCCCGAAACATCAAACTGCCATTGCCATTCTCTTAGAACTTGGTTTTCAAGATTTACTTTTAGGGAGCGTGGAAGGCAAATGGTAGCAGAGAAATCGTCTTTGCAAATAATACATGGAATCCCAAAATATATTTTAAAAAATCAGAGTGACGTTGGTTGAAGTGTTTTCAGGGCCACCCAGGTGACCCCTCTTAATATCAGGGTGAAGGACACCATTGCCTTGAAATATCCATCTCTCCTAGACGGCAGGAGGAAGCAATTATCTCAGAGTGCGAAGCATAAAAGGCACCCCAGGTGAATTCCAACACGCCCGGCACTAGTTTCAAGTAATTCGTACTGTGGTCAAAAGATGGACCGATGGCTTTGATCCTAGAAAGTGACCCACCATGGAATAGACCAATGGCCCTCAAAGGGGAGAGCTGTTTGTCCTCTCCACTACATTTTTAAAGAGCGCTAGATGGCCGCTAGCAGTCTTGATCAACAGAACCTACAGCTTAAGTACCAGGAACAGCTTCAGATGAAAATATCCTAGGAAGGGCTATCAACAAAGCAAACCAGAAGCCAGGGACTGCAGGAGAGGGTGGAGATAAGCATGCTCCCAATAATTCCATTTTGCCTCTGATTAGCTTCCACAGCTGCCTGCCCTCCGGCCCTGGCCCGGTTCTCCACGGCCGGCCTTGGGCTTGCTGGTTAACCAAACTGAATCTCTGATTGGTGAACTACATGGAACATATTTGAGTAACCTCCTCGTCCTCCTTGCTTTCTAGCCTCCTCTCTCCTGTCAACGGTAATAAAAGCAATCACTTTTGTTAGGCCTAACACACGTCCTTGACTGGTAATCCTACAAACTTGGCAAGGTTAGCATCATTTGCACTGTTTTTCTGACAAGGACTTTGAGTCTCAGGGTGGTTAAAAATTGCCATAGCTGAGCTGGGAGGCTACCCCAGGTCCGTCTGACTTCAAAATCTGCATTTTATTTCTTGCCAAGTCACAAGGCTCTCCATTCAAATATGACTACAGGTCAAGGTCAGCGATGTGGGAGCCCTACCAGCAACTCTCCTTTCCTGGGCCCCTTTCTGGCCACCACCCCGGAGAATGGCATCCCAGAACCTCATTTTCAGTTTATAATCCCTCTCTCTCTCCCCCGCACCTCATCTTGTTAGCTCCTCAAGGGCAGGTACACCCCATCTTCTTATTTTTGTATCATCTGGGCTCTCCATGTGGTATATGCTCAGTAAACATGCTGAACTGGATGGATTCAGTGCATCTCAGAACCTTGCCGCGTGCAGCATCCGGCAGCTGTGAGAAATGCAGCTCAGGTCCTCTCCCAGGCATCCTGAGTTAGAATCTGCACTTGCCAAAGGCCCCAGGTGATTCCAGGGCACTGTGATATCCAGCATCCTCCATCTTCTTATACACAGATTTTTTTCATACCAGTGTAGAGGATCAACACTCTCCTTTCTATTCTGAACCATCAAATGGAACCACCCATTGTTTTAAGACTTACAAAAGTTCAAGTGGTCTCTGGGGGAACTTTACCTAAGAAATGACTTTGCTTAAAATGCCAAGGGGTCCTCACGTGAGAAGCAGTAGTGCCTTAAAGACTGCATTAAAAATTCCCCCTTTAAACATACGCTCACATTTAATACATGTTTATTTAGTGCCCTGAGATACTATTAATCATCAACACCTTGAGATTTAAAATAGAATTACTCATGGTTAAGTACTCCATTAGCATTCAGAAATTTCTAACCTTTGGATAGTGATCACCAACAATTCAGCTCATTTCTCACACCTATTTACTGAGCATCTATTCTGAACAAGGCCCCATCGGGATGAGATGCTGTGGGGAATATGAAATGTGACAGTCCCTGACCTCACATCTTTGCTACAAATAGAACGAGGATCAGGAACATGCTAATCAGACATTTCTGTAAGCAAATAATGCACCAAGTACCACATCCACTATTTAAATGTGAAACTCAATTAGATGCTTGCTATGATGCAGCCAATTAAACCGTTGGCATAAAGCAGCCAAGAATACTGAGTCACTGGGCTATTTTCAACACCTCGAAATCTGACCTCTCTTGGGAAAGAGTTGCACCGTGCATGGAATCAGCATGGGACAGTGTCGTGATCACATTGGGAGAACCGACGGTTCATGTAAAGAACAAAACACATGCTTGTTTTAAAAATTAAGAAAGAAGACTTAGCCCTTTGGGTTCTTAAGGTTCAAAAGCAAGATTCTGAAAAAATGAACATGTAAAGATGGTTATATTAAAAAGTATATGCATGTCTTATTATTTTAATTTGAAGAAATTAACTTTCAGTCTTTAACCTAGTAAGTTGCAGTGTTGAGTGAGCTATAAAGACTACCAAGAGTTAAGAAAGATTGTTCAAAAAAAATAAGGTGAATTCAACTTAAACATGGCACACGTCAGGTGATATGTGTTATCTTTGACAATTTTCATCATTTGCATTATTAAACAGCCAGAAATTTTTAAAAGGGTCCGAACTGTTCTAAGAGAACCAAATGAGCTTAAAAACAATTGTTGTTTTCTATATAAAGATCAATTCTTCAGTCACCATCTGACCACTCTCTTATCAGACCACTAATTAGTAAAGCTTCACTTGGTTCTTTTTGGCGTGTTTAACTCTTTGGGAGGTAACGTTTTATTAATAACATATTTCCTCTAGAATGTATTTCCTTCTTTCACCTCCACAGGAGCCCCTCTGGGAAGCAGTGAGAATAAAACCGATTCTACATTTACGCACAGTGGGGCAGACCGGCAAATAAATAGAGGCATCGATTTCCAAGAAGCAAACGGCTAAAAGCAGCGCATTTACAATTCTTCTAAGCCACACTCCACATCTCCCTGTGAGATGGAAGATAATTACTGAATGTCTTTATGTTGCACACTTTATTTTTAACTAAATCTTTAAGGAGACTGCTGAGAGATACCAACACTTCTACTGGTCCTGGTTTAGCGCTGTAATGAAACACTGAATTTTTGCTTTTGTAAAATAGGGGCGCAGGTCAGGATAACTCTTTCAAACATTACACTATTTATTTGGGGGTTATTTTTGGCAAACTTTTTCCTTTAAGGACATCTTAGTGGCAGAAAGATGGAGCTAGTGTGTGCGCTTGATGTGAACATTGCCTCCCAAGGAGGGCAGCTCTGTGTTTAATCCAAGCCATAATTAGTTGGTCAGTTCGCTGATGGGGACCAAGCTACAGTGAGAGACACAGAGGTGCTGGCAGAGATTTCTTGCTGGGAACTACTTTAGAACTAATTACCTGGGAAGTCCAAACAGGAAAAACCTTTCTATTAAGGAAAATAAGGTTTGGGTTCTAAACGATCAAGACGGTTTACCTCGCCTCTGCTGACTAAGTTAATTTAATAAGTGCTCAATGTTTTCCCTGTGAGAAAACAGGCTAACCACTTTAATGAAGTTGGAGTGGATGCCAAAGCAACGGATAAAGACGAAACTCCTCTCCGGGACCCTCCTGAACACCTGTTGAACTCCAGGGCTTCTAACTTTCTTCCTACGAACGCCTCCCGGATACAACCTCGGGAGTGTTTAGCCTTCGTGGACGTGCATGTGTATATTCAAGGTTTCCATCTTGCTTAATCAACAAAACTAGTTACTAATTATTTATGAATCACAGGGCTGAAACAAACTTTCTTACCTTGAGCAATTAAGGAGTGGCAAGCAGAGGAACGGGACTGGTTTTGAATTTAGCCCCGTGGTGCCTGTCCCTTCCCTGGTTACCGACCTGCCCAGCTCTTTAGAAAGGTCAAAGGTGCGTCCCTCCTCGGCTGGGAAAGGGGCACATCTCCCAACAAAACCACACGCAGACATCCAACCTGGGGAGCTCCGGGGTGGGGGTGGGGGGCAGCGATGCGAGGAGCCAGGCTGCACCCCCTCTGCGCGCACGGGGGTTTGGGGCACCGACTCCACACCCAATCCGGCCCGGAACCAATTCCGACCCAGGGACTCCGAGAGACCGCGGGCCCAGGGCGCGCATGCCACACTCTCCCGGGGTCCAGGACGCTTGACGTTTCGGAGGGTCGCGCGATGGGGCTCGAAGAGAACAGCGGGCAATCCCCAAAGCTGTGGCCCTGGGGCACGATCCCTGTCCACCCTGTCGGACACCCCGAGGACCCCCAAATTCCGAGGTTCGGGTGCCCAGTCCTCTGTCTTCTGCGTCGAGACGCGCCCGGAGCCCACCGGCCCAGCGGTTGCTACCACCTGCAGGACGCGAAGCCCCTAGCGGCCTGACGGTGATGGGGGGACCCACCTCTCCGCGCCCCCGCGTCCGGGGTCCCCGGCGCCGCGCAGCCTCGCGCCTGAGCGCCCCTCCGCCCCCGCGCGTCCTCCACGCTGGCAAGCAGGTGACCGAGTCCTGCGACCCCGCACGCACGTACTCCCCACCCTGGGTCCCCCGCGCCCCTAGGCGCGGCCCCTTACCTCGGAGCGGGCCGGAGCGGCCCCGCGGGGCCGGGCGCGGACTGGGCCGGGGAGACGCGCCTCCCGCCGCCGCTGGGAGACGAGGCGGCGAGCGGGCGCGGCGAGCTCCTCCCGGGCGGCGGCGGGAGGCGCTGCTCTCGCTGCTGCCGCCGCCGCCGCCGCCGCCGCCGCGGCTGCGGGTCTCCTAGCTCCGCGGCCGCCGCTCCTGGGCCGCAGCCGCGCGGGTCCCTCGGCTCCTGCGAGAGGCCGGCTGCTCGCGCGGCAAACTCTTCCGCACGCAGAGCCGGCGGGGAGAGCCGCCTCCGCCTCTGCCTCCTCCCCTGCCTCCTCCCTCCACCCTCCTCCCTCTCCACCTCCCCCTCCTCCCCCCCTCCTCCTCCTCCTTCCCCTCCTTCCCCTCCTTCCCTTCCTTCCCTGCCTCCGCCTGCGGGGTCTCTCCTGGCCCCGACCCAGCCTGGAACAAGCACCCCGCGCGCGCCGCAAGCAGACGGATCCCTGGACCCCTAGACCCGCGAGTCCCCAGGCCGCCGCCGCCGCCGCCTCTGCTGGGCTGCAAGGGACGCGCAGCGGGGTCGGGCCTGGGGCGCAGGGTCGGGGTTGGGCGCCGGGGCTGGGGGAGTGAGGGGTTGTGCTTCCAGGTGAGCCGGCCGGGAAGAGAGGCAAGTGGAGTAGAGGCTGCCAGCCGAGGTCCCATTAAAGTTGTCACTCGGGGGGAACAAGGAATCTTCCGCCCCCGCCTAGTGTAGACCCTCGCAGTGCGGGCTGCCACCCTGCTGTCCCGCACCGGGGGTGAGGGGGGACGAGCACGCGACTGTCACCCCTCCCCCCCACACACACACACTGTCCTCCAAGGGCAGGGCTGCGCGCGGGTCTCGACCCAGGGCACAAAGCGCGTCTCTGCGGGGACCACTGCGATTTCTCAGTGAGCTGCGGGGGTGCGGCCCGGGGGCAGGTAGGAGGCGGGGGGTCGGGGGAGTTGCGGCGAGCGGTGCTTGGCGGTCAGGGGAGATGCGGGCGAGCGGTGCTTGGTGGAGGACAGCAGCGACTGCTGGGGAGGAATAACCGGTGCCTGTCCTAAGGCGAACGTAGCTGGTCCGGAAAATGGGTCAAGGATGGAAAGGAACCGGCTAATTGCCCCCCTCCCCAGCAGGGGCACGTGGGGTGTGGGGCTGCGGCCAGGAGCGGGCACTCGGAGCTCCACTCTGCCTCTCCCTCCCCTCCTCCGCTGCCCTCCTCTCCTTTTGCACCAGTGCAGGAAATGTTCCACTGACCTACATATTTTTCCAAACATACGTGACCTTTTTTTTTTTTTCCCTCTGTGGGAGGAGACAGGCGAGAATCCAAGAAAAAGAAGCTGGAGAGAGTGGCGCGCGAGAGAAACAGGGAGGATTTTACCAAGGCTCCCGCAAACGCCAAGCGGAGGGAGGCAGAGGTGCAGGAATAGTCCCCGGGTGCCGGGGCTGCTGTCTGATACCCTTCGGGGCTCCAAGACAGAGCCGGGTGAAAACCGGAGACCGTGAGCCCCGCCGAGGTCCGGAAACGTGGCCAGTTTCCCTTTCACCCGGGCGGCGGCGTTCACAGCGGGGGGGCGCCTGGGTGGAAGCCCCGGAGAGGGAAAGGTCCCCCTGCACGCCCCCACGAGGTCACCGCTTCCCTAGCCTTAGGTGCCTGGCCTGGCGCAGCGCTCTGAGCGAGGCAGCCTTTTCCGGACGTCTCTCAGTCCCTGGTACATTCCGGCAAGTGGCCCTGGAGGGAAAGCGCCCCCGCTGGCCCTTTTCTGTCATACTCGATTTTGTGGCCAAAAGGGGTCTCCTAAGCGCGCCAGGCCCCTGCGGTGGACTGGGGGTCGCCCCCGACGCGGTTCCTCTCGCTGTCTAGTCCTCTCCCTCGAGTTTGAGACGTGCCCTCTCCCGCGCAGATCCGACCAACAGCGCCTTATTTGGGCATGCAACCCCACACCGTCAATTAGATCAAAACGCTCACACAGAGCTCCTTTCTCCCCCCCCTGTAAAGTAGGTCATTCTCTTTATTTCCCACTTGTAAATTATTTGTGTCTAATTCTCCTCCTGAAAAATAATCAGCTGCAAGGAGCTTTGAGCATCCTAAGAGCAGCTGTTATTCTCAGGCTTGCTTCTGACTTGGAGGGCTTTTCAAGAAAGAGGAGGAGGCACTTGGCCCGTCATGGTTTTGAAGTCCCTCCGTTTCCAAAAGAAGAAACTTTTTTTTTTTTTGATGTATTTTATTTTGTTTTGTTTTTCTACCCCATCCTTTTCCTCCAGGCAAGTAGGTTTCACGCTGCCTTTAGAGCGTGGCCATGACTAATATCACTAAAGGATGAAACTGCGTACTTCTAACCGGGTTTAAAGCAGAATTTAAAGTCACCTCCCTTCCTTTTTTGCTTTGGAAGAGATTCCAACTCCCTTTTCCTACTCCCTTTTGGGAACATGTTGAACAAGCATTAAATGATCTTTTAGGAAACCTGGAATGTCCTGTAGTAATAACTCATCAAATAATTCTGCAGTGCAAGAAGTATTTTTGCTGTGGTCTCTTTTTCTCTGTTGTCCAGTAGATGCCCCTACTAAATGTGGTTTCTGCCTTTTTAGTCTTGGAGATGATATGTATGTGGTTGTCATATTTATTCCAAACTCCATCCCGTGTCCTACTGTTAATCCCACCCAGATGAGAAGGATACCTCTAAGATAGGCCACATATCCTATCTGACCATCAGGCAGAGTGGATTCTGCATCACAGAAGCCAGTTAGACTAGGCCCTTTCCCCGACATACAGAAGAGAACTGCAGAGGAGAGTTGACCCCATGTTCATTCTATGCATTTGACAGTTCAGTTCCTTTTACTGACATCTGTTGAAGGCTTCCCATGAGTCAGGCTGGGCTTGGTCTGTGAAGGATCAAGGGAACATTAAGGTAGTTTCTATACACAAAGGGTTTACAATGTTGAGGCAGGCGTAAACATGAGCCAAATAGGGCTAGGACCAGAGAAGCCCTCCAAGTCAGAAGCAGATGCCCCATGGGTGCTGAGAAAGGACTCAGGATGAGCTTCCTGGAAGAGGTAGCATTGGTGCTTGGATTTTTCGTTAACCAAATAACAAAGCCAAGCTACAATAGATCATAATCCATGCATTGTTCAAAATGTGCAGCATGGAGCAAAAGAGCCATTTCAAAACCGCATTGCCAGTTTTAGGACATTCTCACTCGGTTCCAGTCATTGGGCCTTTAAAAATAACATGGCTTTACTGATTGAATGTTGCCTTGATGTATTCAGGAACCCCAGATATTTTTCAAAGAATCCAAATGTATGGAAGGGAGGATCAAAAGTTTTTTGCAGTCAGTTATATCAGTCTTTAGAGATATCAGTGAAATAATTCAAAGTTCTCACAGTCAAATTGGATATTCTTTTCCATCATAGAAGTTGAATCTGTGGCACATCCTAATTTTAAATATGGATACATTAAATTTTCAAAATATGTATTGGGTGACTATGGGTGTTTACTTGTGGTATTACATAAGGGCAAGAATGTGTGGGCTGCTATACGAATTACGGCACTAGCCCAGGGCTTGGGACTCTTGTTGGGTGTGTATGTTCAATGACTTCAGCACAAGCTTTGGAACAGACAATAAGAACAGGGTTCCATGCCAGATGTTAGCATGGTTTTTCTAGTTAATCACAAGGTGGGAAGGCCCTCTTTCTTCATGTGAATGTCCAGAAGCCCATTAGTGGGTTCTTACCTCTGATGATCAGTTTTCACTTCAAAACTCAAAAGAAAAAACACAATGCCACGCACCGTTGGATAGAATAACATTATGCTAGAGAAGAAAATTGTAGCAACCGAGGCAAAGGGAAGTTGGGTCAGTATAAACATGAAGAAGAGGACTTAGAACCCACTAATTGGAGAGTGACTCAGAGCCCAGGGCTTATGAAGAGTACCTTTGAAAGCAAGACTGAGGAACGCCTATCCTGTGTTTCAAATATCAAGATTAGGCCAGTTACAGTGGCTCATGTCTAATCCCCAGCACCTTGGGAGGCTGAGGTAGGCAAATTGCTTGAGCTCAGGAGTTCGAGACCAGCCTGGGCAACGTGGTGAAGCCCTGTCTCTCAAAAATAAATAAATAATTTTTAAAAAAGAACCAATGTCAATGTTAGCACCTTGATGTGCTGGTTCTGCATAAGCTTCATAGAATAGAACAGTGCAGGAGGCAGCAGGCTCTCACCCTTCCATCTGGGCCAGAGGATGCTACCAGGAGACAATCAAGGCCTTGTACAGCCTGCCTGGTGGGGTTAAGACTTGACTTGGCTTTTGTGCCTATTAGATCATGTGGTTGGCAAACTAAAGAATGAAGTAAGATTTCCTTACAAAGACCGTGTGGAGGAGCCAGGGAGGAAAACTGGGCTGGAGGAGTCTGGAGGTGACAAAGCCCTGAAGCCTTAGCACAAACATATACACACACACGAATCTGAAAAAGAGGTGAGATTATTGCCAATACGGGCACTTAAGAATAATATTTCCTTATGCTTAGGCCCCCCCTGAGGAAGTTCTTTCGTGTCCATTTTCTCTAACAATAAAGTGTGATTTTAGATCCTGTCTACTTCTAAGAGGATTTTCATAAATAGACATTATTGTTTTGAGCCGCTTTTGACTCTAAAAAACTGAAAGGAAATACAGAAAGGTCCCATACACCCCCCGCTCCATGTACAGCCTCCCCGACTTTCAGCATCCCCTCCCTCAGCGCTAAGTTTGTTATATACATTGACACATCATAACCACCTAGAGTCCATAGTTGACACAAGGGTTCACTCTTGGTGTGTTTGGCCAAATGTGTAATGACACAAATCCACCATTATAGTGTAATAGTGTAATACAGAGTAGTTCCACTGCCCTAAAAATCCTCTATTCTCTGCCTATTCATCCCTTCCTCCCCACTAACTCCTGGCACCCACTGATCTTTTTATTGTCTCCATAGTTTTACCTTCTCTGGAATGTCATAGAGTTGGAATCACATGGTGTGTAGCCCTTTCAAATTGGCTCCTTTCAGTTAGTAGTATGCATTTAAGGTTCCTTCATGTCTTTTGTGGCTTGATAGCACTTTTTAAAAAAAGCATTGAATACTATTCCATCATCTGGATAAGAGAATTTTTAAATGATATTTTACTTAATAATGTTTTCAGGAATAAAAGGTGACATTTATCTAATACTTATATGCCAGGTGTTTACATTACCTCATTTCATCTTCATAAGGTCCTATATAAAAAAGTGTTTATTTCCAGTTGGCAGATAAGGAATCTGACTTAGAGGCTCACGGTGCCCTCAGTCCCTTGGCAAATGCGAGGCAGAGCAGGACTTGAACCTGACTCTGATGACTGCCAAGCCTGGGCTTTCTCCCACCCAGCCCAGCACATCGCCACATCCAATGCCAACACAAAGATATTCACGGCGTCATTCACTCCCTGTGAGATCTTGCTGGGTAATGAACTGATACCAAAGCAGCGTTGCACACTTCTTGTCTCTGTTTTCTTTCATCCTCCCCTCAATGCATCAGTTATTAATATCTTTACTCCATTCTTAAAGCGGCTGTCTTCCAAGTGCTTGAAATAGAATTCCAGGATAAAGGATGGGATTGGTAAAAGAGCAATACTAGGTCCTGATTCGTATAAGGAAATGAAGTCAGTGGGTCGATACATGGGTTATTGGCACACTGGCATCTCACCAAGGGCACTGTTTGGACTTTGGCAACACACTGGATGGGAGTGTTCTTTCGTAAACATACGCAATCTTCAAACCAGCTCTGGGCTTCGGGTTGGGAAAGGATGCAAGTTCCTCTCATTAAATGGAAAGTTTGGGTGCAGGTCAAGCATGCCCTAAAGCCTTAGCACAAACACACACACACACACAAATCTGAAAAAGAGGTGAGATTATTGCCAATACGGGCACTTAAGAATAATATTTCCTTATGCTTAAGCCCCCATGAGGAAGTTCTTTCGTGTCCATTTTCTCTAACAATAAAGTGTGATTTTAGATCTTATCTACTTCTAAAAGGATTTTCATAAATAGACATTATTGTTTTGAGCCGCTTTTGACTCTAAAAAACTGAAAGGAAATGCAGAAAGGTCCCATACACCCTCCCCACCCCCCCGCCCCATGCACAGCCTCCCTCCTGGCCCAAAAGTATGGGGCCAGTGCAGGTCAGCCCAAGGCAGGGGCTTTGCTCAGCTGTTACCTCTGGTCATCCTACTGGTTAAGGTAGTGGCTGGGGATGTCGCCTTTCTCACTGGAACAGCAGTTCCAGTGAGTTCCAGTGCTCAGCTCAAATTGTGAGTGCTCCAAGGAGGTATTTAAATGACCCCATCCCAGCCAAACAGCCATCACGAGGGAACCTGTGGAAAGCAGAAGGGACACTGATTTCCGAGCATGTGGAAAATAGAATGAAGAAAAGTCTTTTGTGTACCAGGGTGCTGGGAGTTGTGGGGAGAGGAAGGTGCGAGGGCAGCAAATGTGGGGGAACTGTAAATGTACCAGAAGAATGGGAGGTGGTGTTTAGCTCCTGCAATTAGCTGAGAGGATTTCAGAAGTCACTGTGGAGTTGGAGCTAAAGTGCATTGAATGTAGAAAAATCCATTTCAGCTCTTTCAAGTGTTTGCCCCTGGCCCCCCTTGGTGGAGGCTCAAACAAACTTGAGATTTGCACTTTTCTAACAAGTGCAAGGAACACCCTTTAAGAACAGGGCCGAGAAACAGCTGTGTGCAGGCTGAAGCAGCCATTGTCTTTAGTTGCTCTCAGCACCTGCCCGTTTAACTCAACTATGAAGAAGCAATTTAATGTGTTTGCACATATCTGTTTGTAAGAGCACATACACCCTAAGCGGGCACTTCCAGTCAGTTTCATAGTATGGTTTTCTTCTCTGTCTCGTTTAAAAATTCTCTGACTTCCATGCAATGCTGTTTGTTCAGTTTCTACATTAACAAATGCATGATCTGCCATTATACTTTGCCCAGGAAGAACATCTAGTGATATGAAATTCATTACACTAGTTCACTTGAAGTGAAAGCTAATTATAGAACAATGTTCTCCAAGGAACTATTTATAGCCCCTCCCAAGTAGACAGCAGACAACGCATTTCCTGTATGGGTAAGGGTTGTTTTATTAGTATGTTCTGTTGAAAGATTTTGGTGAGAAAAAAGCTTTTCTCAGTGGCCCCAGTTGAGCACTTGCGTGGACAGTGAACACGATTCCATGATAAAGACAACCTCATTTGATGTTGTTAATCACATGTGCTATTACATGTTGCTTCAGATTTCTTCCTTTCCAGTCAAATAAAGGCTTTAAAAGACACTTTTATCATGGCAACTAGGCTTGGTTGTATTTTTACATTCCAGACATTGGTAATTAAAGTCACCTTTCCTTTCTCTTCTTGAGTTCCCGATGGTTCAGGGTGCCTATATCTGGGATCAGTTATTAGGGCTTTTATTTATTTATTTTTTTTTTTTTGGAGACGGAGTCTCGCTCTGTCGCCCAGGCTAGAGTGCAGTGGCCGGATCTCAGCTCACTGCAAGCTCCGCCTCCCGGGTTTACGCCATTCTCCTGCCTCAGCCTCCCGAGTAGCTGGGACTACAGGCGCCCGCCACCTCGCCCGGCTAGTTTTTTTTTTTTTGTATTTTTTAGTAGAGACGGGGTTTCGCCGTGTTAGCCAGGATGGTCTCGATCTCCTGACCTCGTGATCCGCCCGTCTCGGCCTCCCAAAGTGCTGGGATTACAGGCTTGAGCCACCGCGCCCGGCCAGGGCTTTTATTTAAAGACTTTTCACTGGAGAATTTAAAATGCCAATAAGTGACATTTTGTTTTCTTGACTCTTCATAATTCAGAGTAGTGGTTTTCAAAGTATGTTCTTTGGAAGAACAGCATCGGGATCACCTGTGAAGTTGTTAGAAATGCAAATTTAGAAGCACCACCGTAGACCTGTGGAACCTGAAACCCTGGGGAACCAGCCCAGCAATCTCTGTCAAACAACCTTTCCGGAGAGTCTAATGCCTAGGAAGTCCATTCGAGGTCCACTGGTTTGTAGAGTTAGTGATGAGGCTAGTGGGGGTTATTCAACAACTCTCTCATGGTTTGCACTAATTGTATTGATCTTCCTGTGCCAGGCCCTGGGCTAAGAGCATTAACTTATTTAATCTTCACACCTACCCCCTGAGGGCAAT
Organism: Papio anubis; assembly: GCF_008728515.1. Classification (NCBI taxonomy): domain Eukaryota; kingdom Metazoa; phylum Chordata; class Mammalia; order Primates; family Cercopithecidae; genus Papio; species Papio anubis. The sequence goes on from NC_044989.1 coordinate 102,000,998, forward strand.
TTTCTTATCATCCCATTTGACAGATGATGGAATGGAGGCCTAGAGGTGTGGAGTTACTTGCATAAGGCAACATGGCTGGTAGGGAGCAGAGCCAGGTTGGACACCTGGGCCTCTCTGCCACCCACACCTGTGCTTTGAGCAGTCTACAGTTATGCTAGCTTGAGGGGATACTTAGTCAAGTGATTGATAAGAATTTTAAATAAGCCTTCCTCAATTTTCTCCCCGTTTCTCAATTCTCTGGTCCCTTCCCTTTCTCTCAGTATCTCTTGCTCTCACTCTCTCCCCCTCCCTCCCTGATCCATGGACATGAGTACTTTAACATAGGATCATCCTATCATTGATCTCTTTCTCATTAGCTCCTCATCACAGTCTCATTAGTCCTCATCACTACTATGTTTTAGACCAAAGTCTAAACATAGACATAGTCCAGAGTCTAAAACAGTGTTGAGCCACGACCTTCTGACTTCAGGGTATGTGACGAACCAGTTGGCTTGATGTGGCTGTGAGATAAGGGGAAGCTGCCAGGGTGGGACATTGAGTTACAGGCATCGTATAACTCCCTGTTACTGCCCCTGTAATGTAACTCCCCCTGAAATTACAGGGGATTTATGAACCACAGTGAGCTGTGCCTGCCACAGTGCAAAGCAAGTTCTGTGGGCATTGTTTGAACTCACTGGAGCTGGTAGTCTAAGGGAAATGACACTAACTTGGGTCACCAAGTCAAGAAGTAGATGTCTGTACTCTAACATAAAAACAAAAATATTGGTATAGGACATGGATGACAAGTGTAAAACATGAAGGAAATAGAATGAGAGCACAGAAATACACCCTTACATTTATGATCAATTGATTTTGACAAGAGTACTAAGACAATTCAATGGGGCAAAGAGTAGTCTTGTCTTGTCTTTTTTTTTTTTAGACAGAGTCTTGCTGTGTTGTCCAGGCTGGAGTGCAATGGCATGATCTCAGCTCACTGCAACCTCCACCTCCTGGGTTCAAGCAATTCTCCTGCCTCAGCCTCCCTAATAGCTGGAATTATAGGCACACACCACCATGCCCGGCTAATTTTTGTATTTTTAGTAGAGATGGGGTTTCACCAAGTTGTCCAGGCTGGTTTCAAACTCCTGACCTCAGCTGATCCGCCTGCCTCAGCCTCCCAGAGTACTGGGATTACAGGCGTGAGCCTCCACCCCCAGCCAAGAGTAGTCTTTCTAGCAAACAATAGTACTGGGACTGGATATCAAGACACAAATGAAGTTGGATCTCTACCTTGCATCATGTTCAAAAATTAACTCAAATGGATCAACTGCGTAAATATAAGAGTTAAATGATAAAATCGTTAGAAAGAAAATGTAGGCAGTAAAGCATCATGACCTTGAATTTGGCAAAGGATTCTAAAATTGGCCAAGGACTCTTGTATAACACCAAAAGCACAAACAACCAAAGAAAAAGATACATTAGACTTCATCAGAAGTGACAACTTGTGATGATACTCTCTAGAAAGTGAAAAGACAGCCCATGAAGTGGGAGAAAATATTTGCAAAGCATATATCTGATAAGGGACTTGTATCTGCAATTATAAAAAAAAAAAAAAAACTCTTATAACTCAGTAATGAAAGACAAATAATTTCATTTTAAAATAGGCAAAAGATCTGAATAGACGTATCTATCGTGTATAGAAAGTGTACGCTTGGCCAAAAAGGACATGGAAAGGTGCTCGACATTATGAGTCATTAAGGAAATGTGAATTAAAACCAAGGTGAGATACTACTTCACATTCATTAGGTTAATAAATAAAAGAAAATTGAAAATGACAAGTGTTGACGAGGATGTTGAGAAATTAAAACCCTCATACACTGCTGGTAGGAGTGAAAAATGGTGCAGTCACTTGGAAAACCATAGGACACCTCTTCAAAAAGTTAAACATAGAGTTACTGTATGATTAGGCAATTCCAGTCCTAGATATGTACCCAAAAGAAATGAAAACAAATGTTCACACAAAAACTTGTACAAGTGTTCATAGCAGCATTATTTGTAATAGCCAAAAACTGGAAACAGCCCAAATATCTGTCAGTTGATGAACAGATAAACAAAACGTGGTATATCTATACATTAGAATATTATTCGGCCATGAAAAGGAATGAAGTACTGATACATGTCACCACACAAATGGGTTTTGAAAACATTAAGTGAAAGAAGGCAGTCAAAAAAGAAGACAAATTCAATAACTGAGGATTCCTTTTATATGAAAGTCGAGTAGGCGAATCTATAAAACAGAAAGTAGATTTTTGTTGCCTATTTCCGGGGACATGGGGACTTGGAATGTGATGGATAAAGGGTATGGGGCTTTAGGGGGTAATGAAAATGTCCCAAAATTGATTGCAGTGAAGGTTGTATGACTGTGAACACACTGAAAACCATTGGGTTGTACACTTTACATGGGTTCATTGTGTGGTATGTGAGTTATGTCTGAATAAGGTTATTAACAGACAAATGAGAAATATAACCAACTCTTCCTTCTTGAAGCTTTGTTCATCCTTCCAACGTCATGCTTCCTTCACGCCCAGGCCTGACCTATCCTTCTCCTCCTCCTCCTGCCTCTCCCCTTCTTCTTTTGCTTCTTCCTGCTGCCCCATAAGTAAGCATGTCTCCAAGGTTCTATCTTTAGTCTCTTGCTCTTCTCTTTCTCTCTGGGGAGAGCCCAGCCCTGTGGTTCTTTTCCAAAGTCTCTCTCATCTGTACCTCTGATCCTGACAGCTTCCCTCAGCTCTACTCCCACACTCCCAACTGCCTGCTGATATTTCCATTTGGACGTCTCCAACTTACTTGTCTAACACTACATCGATTCCTTTTTCCCCCTTCTCCCGACCCCAGCTCTTTCTCCCAACCTCAGTAGTCCTATTCATGAGGTTACTTTTCTCCCAGTTATCTGAACTTGAAGCTGAACTCTGCTTTAAACTCTCTCTCCCTTGTCTTCCCCGTTGTTCAGTCACTGAATCCCAGTAGAGTCTTGCTTCCACCTCCTGCTTTCACTCAACTCTTCCTTCCCATTCCCACTGTCTCTGTCTTCTGCAGTTTAGCCCTAATAAGGAATATTCACTAACCTTCTTACTGGTCATAGTAGCTGCAGAGTATGAATTGTAGAAGAAAAAGGATGTAGATATGCAGCTGAAGGGAGGGCTTCAAAGTTCCTGCTGTGACCTCCATGCTGGAGGTTTTGCAAGAGAGTTGCACAAAAGAAGATAAAACCCAAGGGCCTGGAGAGAAGCCTGTTCAAGAAGGAGGTTGTCTTGGGAAAATGGAAAGACACCCAAGGGAGTGGGTTCAGAAAGCCCCATTAATAGGCCTGATATTGAGCCAGTGGACACTGGCACCGCCATACTGGTGGTTAACATGCTAAACTATTTCGTACCGGTTGCTAAACAGCCACCGTCCTGAGCCCCTGATGGTCTCCCACCTTCCTGCTGATCCTGTAGGACTCCCTGAAACTCCCCACCACATGGCAATCAGAGGCCCAGGGCCCTGTGGACGGCTGTGCAGTGGTATGGCTCTGACTCTAGAACTTCTGGCTTCTCCAGTGGCTGTCAAATCAAGTCCACACTCCTTGGCATTCTTGGGGTCTGTCTTTTTTTTTTTTTTTTGAGATGGAGTCTCACTCTGTCGTCCAGGCTGGAGTACGGTGGTGCCATCTCGACTCATCACTGCAACCTCCACCTCCTGGGTTCAAGTGATTCTCCTGCCTTAGCCTCCCTAGTAGCTGGGACTACAGGCATGCACCACTATGCCTGGCTAATATTTCTTTGTATTTTGAGTAGAGATGGGGTTTCACCATGTTGGCCAGGCTGGTCTCGAACTCCTGACCTCAAGTGATCTGCCCGCCTCAGCCTCCCAAAGTGCTGGGATTACACACGTGAGCCACTGTGCCTGGCCCTGGAGGTCCATCTTAATCCAGCCATAACCCAGCTTTCTGGTCTATCTTCCTCTCCTCCCTACAGTGAGGTCCCTGGACAGTATGGACTTTTGCTCTCCCAACACCACATCTTTGCGTTTGCCTTTCTTCCCTTCTCATTCTGCTGAAACTCCTCCTGCCCCTTGAGGTCTTGATCATGTGCTACCACTTCCAAGAAGATGTTGCTGAGTCCTGTCAGAAGTAGCGTTTCTTCCTCATGGCACACATATGTACACATATATACATATGTACATATTCTTGTATGTATTTTTATGTCCATGTATATGGTCAAGTGCATAAAAATGGTTCTATCAGTTAAGATTGTTTTCCATACAGAAAAAGAACTCTGCTTCCAGGGCGTGGGCCTCAGATGCCCTCTCTACCTACCATACTTATGAATCTGGTCAGTTCATCCAGCCTCATGGCTGGAAGTTCTGTCCAATCCATGGGCCATTGGCTCCCAGATGAGTAGCTCCAGCCTTAAATACCCCATTGCCTACTTGGCAAAGTAAACTTCCTAAGTCCTAACTTAGGCAGTGGGAGAATGGCGTCCAACATATGCAGAATTCACAGCTTTTCCCTGCTACACTTCATACTTAAATGTCTCTCTTAAATTAAACCTCATGTGCTTTGAGTTGTAAGCTCTAGTGTGTCTGTGAGCAAAATATTTTAACAGCTTCCATTTTTAATTTTTATTTTATTTATTCATTTTAAAAATTTTTATAAATTCAGGGAGTACAAGTACAGATTCCTTACAAGCATTTATTGCGTAGTGGTGAAATCTGTTTTTTGGTTAAAGAAAAGTAGTGACAGTTCTAGCTTTCCTGAACTGGTGAGCAGAAAGGACATTTCACGTACAAAGTCAATGTCTGGTTGAAATAAGAGAGAATAAAATTGCAGTGCCCTATCAGGGGCTTCCAAGTGGACAAGAGCTCTCATTTTATATCCTAGATCCCAGCCAAGGGCTTCAGAGTTGGTTCCGTTCCAGTGGCATCTCCTGGCATTCTCAGGTTCAGAGAGTGTTCCTGGCTGCCCTTCCTCCCCTCTGCAGCACAGCCTCATGGCCTTAAGTCCTGCACACAGGGATATTTGGTTGCATGATAGAGACGTGGAGGCAGTTTTAGGAAGATTTGAGTTCTTGCTATGTGCCGGGTGCTGTACATGTTGACACTTAATGCTCACAACCACCTGTTCAGGCCAGTACTTCCCTCTTTAGCTGATGAGGAAACTGCGGCTCATAGAGATTCAGTGAGGTTCCAGATGCCATCCCCCATGTACGCAGTAGGCCTGGAATGGATGGAGAGTTGTGCATGGTGATTATGCATGCAGCCTCCTGTTGAGGTCCTGTCCCTGATTCCCTTGGAGAAGTTTCCCACCCCCTGGCTCCCCATTGACCGCCTTCCTCCCTCCCTCCTGAGCCCCTGGGAGTGCAGGGTCTCGACGCATCCAGCCACCTGACCACCTTCTCCCCTCCTCACAGCATCTATCCCCTCATTGTTCTCCAGGGAGGCCCGTTTCCCTCATTAGTCTCCAGGGAACTGTGGTCCAGCCATGCCCCCCTTCATGTTCAGTTCCACACCGTTCAGCACCACAATCACCTGGGGCCATCTGGGATGTCCAGGTTCAGATACACTCATGCCAAGATTCTAGCAGAGGCAGATTGCAAATGGTTAGAATTCCTGTTGAGTTCAAATGAATGAATTGAAAAGTCCCGGAAGCAGCACTTAAATCCCGCCTTAATCACTGAGTGAAAGGATAGCAAGTTGGCTGGGGGTGCGGCAAAGAGGGATGAGAGGCCACTCAGGGCCTCCATGTCAGATCTAAAAGCAGCTGCGGATGCCTCGGAGTGTCCCGTTGCTGTGCAGCGAGTCTGTGCAGATGTCCATGGTGGCATTGCTTTTTTTTTTTAATGTCACCTTATGCCTCCTCCTGATCCTTGTCATCCAGGCTTGCCTGTCCTGTGTCCTGGGCCTTTAAGGCAGTCTTTGTTTCCTACCAGAGGAGAATGTGTTGTGGAAAGTTATCCATGGTAAAGGAATCCTGTTCACATGTTGGTGAACTTGTGTATGACCTCTGTTAAGTAACATAATGGGTTAACCAGGGCTCTAGCATTCAGCTGTGCAGGTTGTGCACTGCACAACTCAGGGGATTCGTCGCATAGACTCATGATCCACTCAAAATAGCCTAGAACTCAGGAAGCCCTTAGGGTGATGATGCAAAGGGCGGGGGGTTGGTACCTTTGCATGGGGACTCTGGAAGGGATGATATATTTTGCAGGAGGAGACAAGCATAACCTATGGCAGGATCAAGAGCTTTAGAAATAGGCCCACCTGGTCTTGGATTTCATTGTCACCATATCACCACTGAGTGCCTGGATCACCCAGGCAGTTTACTCAACTTCTCTGACTCTGTAAAAGGGAGGATGGGGAAGAGTTTTCAAGTTTGGAGTAGGGGTGGTGAGAGCTAAGTGAGATGATATGAGTGAGGCACCCTGCAAAGAGGACACTGACACATGTAACTCTCTTTTTAAAGACGGACTTTTGGCAGCACTTCCTGTCCTATCGTGCGGGCAAGCTCTTCCCTCATTCTCGGTGCTGGGGCGGCCCCTTTGGCTCTGGTCATCAGGCCTCTGCTTCCTGCATTATTTCAGTCCTTCCTCTGCTGGGAAAGAGACCCATCTGAAGGATTCGTCATCACCTGAATCCAGATACAGAGAGCTTCGGGCAGTTGTGCAAGTGCACGCACACACACACACACACACACACACGCCCCTTTACTGTGATAAAATAGGCATAATAAAAATTTACCATTTAAATCATATTTTTGTGTACAATTCAGCGGATTAAGTACATCACATTGTGCAACCATCACCCCATCCATCTCCAGAAGTCTTTTCATCTTGCAAAACTTGAATTCTGTACTCATTAGCACTAACTCCTCACTCCCCCTCCCGCAACCCCCAGCTCCTGGCAACCCCCGTTCTACTTTCTGTCTCTATGAATCTGACTACTCTAGGGGCCTCATGTAAGTGGAATCATACAGTGTTTGTTCTTTTGTGATTGATTGACTTCACTAGGATGTTGTCAAGGTTCATCTATGTTGTAGCACATGTCAGAATTCCCTTCCTTTATGAGGCTGAATACTATCTTATTGAACATATAGACCACACTGAGCTTATCCACCCATCCACTGATAGATGCTTGCGTTGCTTTCCTCTCTTGGCTACTGTGAGTAGTGCTGCTATGAACATGGGTGTACAGAGAGATCTGTTCAAGTCCTTGCTTTCAAGTCTTTTGAGTATATACCCAAAGAGCAATGGCTTGATCACATAATTCTATTTTTAAATTTTTGAGGACCTGCCATACTGTTTTTCATAGGGACTGCACCATTTTATATTCCCACAACAGGGTATGAAAGGTCCAATTGTTCTCCACCCTCTCCAACATTTGGTATTTTTCTGTTTTTCTTAAATAGTAGCTATCCTAATGGGTATTATAAATATATTTTAGAAATGAATAATGCATGCCTTCTTGTAGTTTTCTTGATTTCTTCATGGTCACCTCCTTAGATTGCTGAGGGCGGAGAGATGGAAATTCCTCCATCTTCTCAGAAGTGGTGGGACAGAGGAGTCCCCAGAAGTGCACACCTGACTCAGTCTGTCCTGAAGACAGGGGGACAGTGGGGTGAAGCACAAACTAGGTTCAGTTGTTCCTCCTGAGTGAGGCTCCAGGAAGAGCTCTGAAGGGGATAGCCCCAGAAGACAATGATTTGGTCTTGCAGATGTGTCTTTAGTATCCCCATGAAAGCAATGTATGTTTGCACATTTTTTTATTTGGGCACAATTTTGGCACTCCACTAACTCCAAGTAATAGAATTGCTCTTTCATTCAAAGCAATCATTGGCAATCTAGTGCTGGTCTTTTCTTCTTTTCTCTTTCCTCTCCCCTCCCCTTCCCACCCTCCTTTTATTTTTTTTCATAAAATGGATGCTGAATTATCACCATAAAGAAATAAAGAGGCCAAGAGCAGCCTGTCCCCAGCTTGAAGAATCCTGACACACTGCCGTTAAGGAATCGCCATACCAAACACCAGAGGTTTGTGTGGGCCATGCGGCCTGGGGAAGTTGCCTTCTCAGATGAGTGTGGCCCAGGCTCTGCCCTGGGCTCCAAGCACAGCATCCCCTGAGACGGTGCCTAGAACTGACTCTTGTGGCAGGACTGGGCCATCTGACAGCAATCATCTGCAATCTGTCCTGAGCTACCTGCTGAAGAACTCTGCCACTTGGAACCCCAATGTGGCCTTTCCTGCCTCTGCTCCTGATACCATCTGGCTCTGTGTCCCCACTCAAATCTCATCTTGACTTGTAATCTGAATTGTAATTCCCATATGTCAGGGAGGGACCTGGTGGGAGGTGATTGGATCGTGGGGGTAGTTCCCCATGCTGTTCTCACGATAGTGAGTGAGTCCTCGTGAGATCTGATGGTTATATAAGGGGCTCCTGCCCCTTCACCTGGCAGTTCTCTCTCCTGCTGCCTTGTGAAGAAGGACATATTTGCTTCCCTTTCTGCCGTGAGTGTAAGTTTCCTGAAGCCTGTGGAACTGTGAGTCAATGAAACCTCTTTCCTTTATAAATTACCCAGTCTTGGGTATTTCTTTATAGCAGTGTGAAAACAGACTAATACAGTTTCCCAGACTTTTCAAACAGCCCTCTCTCCCAGCCGCACTGGTAGCCCTCAGGAGAAAGAACAGGAGAATTCTGCACACTTCCATTGGACTAGAAATGATGTGAAGAATAATGCAGGAAACAAGAGGATGAGAGAAGACTGTTCACTCAGTAACCCCTGGCTTTCCTGGCCTGAGTCACCCTGAAAGCCCTGGAACCCCACCCTTCCCTCCACTGTCCATAGATGGAGGATTTGGGATGTGCACCTTCACCGCATGCCCGCTACAATAAGCATCCTTCTTCTGGTTGCTGTGTCATTCAGTGATTATTAAGGATCACACCTTGACTTTTCACCCACGTTAGTTAAAAAGATAGATCAAAGCAATCGAGAACGTGCGATAGCCATAGAGAGAAGATAGCAGCAGGCAATTTTTAAAAATGAATTTTGATTTAAATCCTGACATACACCTCCACAACTGCCTGCACTTCCCACTTCCTAACAGTCGGATCCAGGAGAAGGTTACAAGGACCGCTGGGAAATAATAGTTCTCCAGCTCCTTCATGTGCAGGGCCTGAGCTACCCAGTAGGGCTTCTGTAATAAAGAAGTGGTGTTTCCATCTGAGTGCTGGAACCAACGGGAACAAGCCCCTGCGTGGGTGTGGGAGTCATAGCTGGGCTCTTGGGCCGAATTTACATCCTTTGTCTGCAATTAGCCTGTCGCTCCTTCTGAGAACACGAATAGTTCACTCTGTCATAAATGGGAATGCTGTTCTCACCCCAATGGGAGGGAAGATGCCCAGAAACATGTTTAATGGGTTTTATCTGATACTTAGAAACATTGCAGTGATTTTCTGTTTCCAAAAAGGACATGTTGATAACTTTTCCATATGGTAGTTTTCTGCTATGACTGCTAGTGGCTTGGCAATTTTGAATATTAAATTCCGAACGGTAAGCAGAATTCCATCCAGTTTTAAATCCATAAGACCAGTTATATTTGTAGAGAAGTCATTACTTTTGTGTTTGTTCATATTGAAAAAGTATCTCTCTGTCACTGCTATGGTCCAAATGATGTGTCCCCTCTGCTTCCAAAATTCATAGTTTGAAATCTTTACCCCCAAGGTGGTGGTGTTAGGAGGTGGAGCCTTTGGAAGGTGATTCAGTCATGGGAGTGGAGTCTGCATGAATTAAATTCATGCCCTTACAAAAGAGGCCTGAGACAGACTCCTGGCCCCTTCAATCCTATAAGGACGCAGTGAGAAGGTCTATGAGCCAGGAAGTGGGCCCTCATCAGAAAACCCTACTGGCAGCCTGATCTTGGAATTCTAGCCTCCAGAACTGTGAGAAACAAACATTTCTGGTTTGGGTTTTTTTTCTTCTAAGAGACGGGTCTTACTCTGGAGTGCAGTAGCATGATCATGGCTCAGTGCAGCCTCGACCTCCTGGGCTCAAGTGATCCTTTCACCTCGGCAACTGCCATCCCCCCATCCCCTTGTCCCCCCTCCTCAAGTAGCTGGGACTACAGGTGCACCACCGCACCAGGCTAATTTTTTTGTTTTTTGGTGGAAATGAGGTCTTGCTATGTTGTCCAGGCTGACCTCGAATTCCTAGGCTCAAGTGGTCTTCCCACATCAGCCTCCCAAGCAGCTGGGAATACAGGTGCGTGCCACCATGCCTGGCTAATTAATTTCTGTTGTTTATAAGCCATCAGTCTATGGCATTTTGTTATAGTAGTCTGAACAGACTAAGACAGTCCCCAATCCCACAGCTATCCCATCTTCTCAGATGTGGCTCCAGGCTCATGAAAGCCCTGGGGGACGGACTCAAAGGCACCCTCAGAGGCCTGTGGTTCTCATGGTTCACAGTCTCTGGCATCATATTTCCCCACGCTACCTTTTCCAATTCCAATAACATTCTGTGCGTCAGCGTTGCCAGGGCAGATGCAGCCAGGCCCAGGATAGAAACCTTTTTTTCCAGGCAGAGATGACTCTCATGCAAGCAGGCCGGCTTCCCTGCCCAGCAACAGGCTGTCTCACACAACTGAAAGATTCAAAATGCCTTTTCCTAAAAATATCCAAGAAGACTCTTACAAAAATTGTTTAGTATTGCTTGTTTTTCTCTCTTACGGGTGGTATTCGTAGTAGAAGAAATTACATTTATGCACTTAATAGAGATAATGAAGATGATCTTAAGAATGGTATTAGCTCTGGAAATAACCCAAATATGGGTGATGTCTGATATGAAAGCCTATCTTCAGCCTGAGATTTCTAGAACTTTTGAATTGATTTACAACCCTCCCATTAGAATTGTGATTTTCATTTGTAAAAGGCAGGAAATTCATACATGTCAAGCCTGAATGACTACTTAATGTAAAAGATAAATGAAAACCAGCCTTTTCAGGTGCAACTTCGGCACAACCCTTCACTTTTGTGACTTTTTTCTTTCTTCTGTGTCTCTGTAAATTAAGCCATTTTCAGCTCAAGGACTGAGGCAAAGTGATGCTTTTAAAAATCTTGTTTATATTTATTTATGCCGGACACTAGGCATGCCATAACATACCAACCTGCTGATGCCAGGTTATAACTTTAAGCAAATCACTTCACAAAAGCATTCCTAGACTGGTTCTCTGGGGAAGGGCTTCCCTGGTACATTTTATCTCAGGGATCTGTAAAATGTGACACACTATATGGGTCTGGGTTCTTATTTGTAGGTAAAAGAACCGTCTCTGTTTAAGCAGAGAGTTATGAGGGATGGAACCAGCCTTCAGAATTGTTGGCAAGGATGCAAAAAGGCTCTACGATAAAATCACAGGAACAATGTCCAAAATCACCCCCACAGAGCTGGGTACCAAGGAGGCTGCTGTCACAGCAGCCCAGGACCGAGCTGCCTAGGCCTGGACTGGTACCAGCCCACAGAGCTGGGTACCAAGGAGGCTGCTGTCACAGCAGCCCAGGACCAGGCTGCCTGGGCCTGGACTGGCACTTGCAAGTGAATCTGCCCTCTCTCCATGCAAATCATTTCAGCATCCAAGTTGCCTGTGCTTGCATATGATCTGCAGTTCCTAAGTCTCACCCTGATCCCTAGTTGCCAAGAAATCTGGAAAATGTAAACTTGAGCTTTCCAGCTCCTTCTGTGCAGGAAAGTGCATTAGAGCGGGAGAGGAATGGAGGTTGAAAAAGTCAACTCAAAGTAGCTGCCACATGTGAAACAGAAACAGAGTGACACATGGTGGGGAGGGTGGCTGGGAGAGATGGGGAAGGAACAGACAACACAGGCTGGGCAAATGAAACCCACCTTTCAGCTGCTTTGGACAAGGTTTAGCCCCCGGAGAATACAGTTTGAACCAGTTAGTGGAGAGGCTAGGATTGGTCAGTGATCAGAGTATCCTGGAGAAGTTTAACCAGCACAGTGCCTAACGGGCCTGCTGGTGCCCCTTCAGGTCCACCTTACAAGGTACACTGCAGGCAGGTCAGAGAATGTCATTACCAGTTGGGTCTCCTGTCTGGGGAGGGCTCATGGCCTCTTCTCTCCCTATCAGGCATCCAGAGGCCTCTGGAGTCCCCCATCCCTGCCTCACCCAGTCCTCCCCTGTGTCCCGGTCTTCTCCTGGCTGGCCCTGGCTCTTGGAAGGTGGCAGGTGCTTCTCCTCCAAGCTGGGGCCCAGTTTGTGCCTCCTCATCATCTGAAGTGGAATGTGCAAGATCAGGCGTTTATTTCCATGTGTAGCTTGAGAAAGCCGTCTCGTGACAGTACAGCTATTCCTTTTATGTTTGCTTGTCTCTTTTTAGTTGGCTTTCGTAAAAATCACCAGGGAATTGTGGATATATTTGAAAGAGGCAGTAATAACAATGGCCTCATTGTATTTTTACTACGCTTTTGCATCTGCCTATACAACCATCTTGTGGGCTAGGTTCAACTATCTTCAACTTATAGATGAGGAAACTGACATTCAGAAAGGTTAAGTGACTTGTATAAAGTAACACAGCAGCTCCAGTCCAATCACTGTCTCGTGACGCTCACGTAGGAGGTTCTTTCCTCAAATACCTCACTCTCTTGATGGAAAGATATGAACAATAGAAGCAAATGGGAGGCTTGCTATTGGTGAGGGATGTGTGTGAGAGTGTTTGTATGTCTGTGTGAAGGGTTCATGCAGATTTTTATGAATTTTACCTACATGTACAGACTGTATATTAATCCAACCACAGTGCACGGCAGGTAGGACGTTGCATTTTCAATTGAGATCTTACACCGCGGCAAGTTATCTGTCATTATTCCGTTGCTCTACCTTAACAAAGCAAGGGTGGTGGCAGGAGTCAGGCCAGGACTGTACACATGCTTTTTATGTGCCACATGGGGCCCATTGGCAAGAGGCCTGCAGAGAGCTGATGCTCCAGGGAGCTAGAAAACACTGATCAGTACATGATGAGGTCAGAGGCTATGAAGCATCTGTCTGGAAGAATGAATATTGCCTGACTTTGCCTGCTAACCCTCACCCTGCACTGGCATTTCCATTTGTCATCTCGTGTCACTAGTGAATTAAATGATGAAGGGGACTGTGGGTCTTAACCAAGGTCCTTTAGTGAGTGAGTAGCCTGAGGGACCTGGTAGGTAAGGTGACTGTCTCTGGACGAACCCTGTGGGCACAGGGAGCATCTACCTGTGTTACTCTCTGGAAGGAAGGACCGTTCGGCCAGGGGCAGAGGTTCCTGAGAAGGGCTAGTCCCCGAGGAAAAGGGCCGAGAGTCAGAAGGGAGCCTGGCAGGCATGGCGAGAAGCTGTGGAGGGGGAAATAGGGAAGCAGAGATGGTGCCAAGCTCACTCATCCATGCAGCATCCTTCCCTACAGAGTGCACATGACACTGGGGACACTGAGCTGCCCTTTACCAAAGGACTCTTGCTTTTGAGAGGGTTCTACTAATTATGATATGGACTATGACAATGGTAATAACACCTAACACGTGGACAGTCGTATTGGCCAAGGTCCGCTCTCAACCAGGAGCACTTTATCTTATTCTGCCACCTACAGAGCACATGCAACTGCGGGACCTCATTTGGTCTGCATGACAGTTTCTGGAGGCAGAAAGATCAGGCTGCTGCTGGCTTTTTAGTGAGAATCTCTAAGGCTCAGAGAAGTGAGACTCAACCTTCCTGCTCTGCCCCCCCTCCCAGCACTCTTTATTTCCATAACGCCAATGGTTTTGAGCCAGAGGCACATTATATTAATGCAAAGGGAAGGAAAACAGTGAAAACAGGGCGGGGGAGGTACAGAGTTCCCCATCCCCCAGCCCCACCATCCAGAGCCAACAGCTCACTCCCTCACCCTCCTGCAACCAGACACAGCGCACAGCACATCTTCCTGAGCCAACTCATGGGAAGCCTGTTGGCTCTCTCAAGTCTTCTGCCCATCAGCAGGTGGCTTCCTGTGTTACGTCCTCCCCACCTGCCCGCGCAGAGTCTCCACTGGCTTTCTGCTACCGTAGTGCCTTGTGAGGAAGTCACCTGACCGTGCCGTGGTGGGCGACAGACCACTTGCCCACCGGCTCCCACTGGAAAGCAGGGCGGAAGGTCAGCCACCCGACAGTCCCACACTCTGTGTAAAACACTGTTTCCTGGCCCCTGAACGTGGTCCTGATCCCCGCTCCATCCTCCTGTACACACACCAAGAAAAGGTGGCCCCAACGTCGAGATCATTGCTCTCATCCAGGCTTTAGGTATTCCAGGAATTACGGATATCACAAGTCCCTGATGCTCCGGGACCCAAGGCAAAACTCATCAATTGTCAGAGAAAGGACAGACACCGTGCTGAGCTTGGAAAGTCCGGTGGGATTTGGAGAGGCGTGGTGGGAAATGTCCAAGTGTTTTTGAAACTCTTCATGTTGTATTACAGGTTTAGAGACTATCAGAAAACAGCGTTAATTCTATTAGTTTTCTAGGGCTGCTGAAGTAATTACTAAAAACTGAGTGTCTTAAAACAACAGAAATCGATTTTCTCACAGTTCTGGGGGCTAGAAACCTAAAGCTACACTTTAGGATCCTTCCTTGCCTCTTCCTCGTGGCTGGTGATTGCAGGCAATCCTTGAAGTTTGGGGCTTGTCGAAGCATCTCTGATCTCTGCCTCTCTTGTTGCACAGCGTGCTCTGTGTTTGGCTCTGTGTCCAAATCTCCCTCTCCTTTTTTTCATAAGGACGCCAGCCATATTAGTCAAGGCCCGCTGTCATCCAGGAGGGCTTTATCTTAATTTGAGTGTATTTGCAAAGACCCTATTTCTAAATAAAGTCACATTCACCGGTACCAGAGGTTATCGCCTACCGGTTCAGATGATTCTCCTGCCTCAGCCTCCCGAGTCGCTGGGATTACAGGTGCTCACCACCACGCCTGGCTAATTTTTGTATTTTTAGTAAAGACAGGGTTTCACCATGTTGGCCAGGCTGGACTTGAACTCCTGACCTTGGGCGACCAACCCGCCTCGGCATCCCAAAGTGCTGGGATTACTGCGTGAGCCACCGCATCCGGCCAGCAATAGGAGTATTCATTCAGGAGTGATTGGAGGTAAACACAGTATTTTTAAAAAATAATCTCCTCACGAGAAAGTCCTTATCATTTGACATTGAATGGAAAAGAAAAAACAACAGAGAAAAACCTGTCACTGATGATAGTGAATAGAGCACTTAATCTGATTTAAAAGTCCTGTGTTTCTAACTGCTTACTTGGCTAAGAAAAGCTCTTTAATGCATTAGGTTTTATATTCAGCAGCCTTAAAAGTAAGATAAAGAAACTCTACAGCATAGCATCCAAATACATAGTGTTTTTCAGTTTCAGCGATTTCATAATTTCCCTTTAATTAAAAGTTAATTCCCTTCTTTAATGGAGACTCACATTTCTGATTTCAGATTTTCCTTTTTTGAAGGAGGGAGTCTAAATTATTCTGTTTGCACAAGTGGACAACATTCCTTTTAAAAGACCAGAACTGCCAAAGACTAGAAGGTGTATTCTGAAAACAATGGCTAGATTCAGCAGGACTTGCAACAGACCAGCCGTAAGGACGGGAGAGGGGACAAGGTGGGGCGATTCTTTGGGCTCATGGAATGCGGCACTCCATTGATAATTTGATGAATAAATGAACCACAGCAGACAGAAGGTAGGTGCCACTGTCTGAAATGAAGAAGACAGAAGGCACGGACTGGAGCAGGAGTGGAACAGAAGACGTGAGCTTTATTTTGTAGATAACGATCTCGAGTCTCTAGAAAGATGACACGGCGGGGTGGAAATGCAAAACTGAGATTCAGCAGTGAGGTCGGGATGAGGGTACCAGTGCAGGAGGCATCTATGGGAAATGACAGTTGAAATCATGGGAGCTGATGCAATGTTTGATAGAGACTGTACACAGAAGAGAAGTTGGTTGAGCATAGATATACACTGGAAATTGTCCACCTTTAAGGGTTAGTGAGTACCATGGTCTGAATGTATGTGTCCCCTCAAAATTCCAATGTTGAAACCCAATGTGATAGTACTAGGGGATGGGCCCTTTGGGAGGAGATTATATCATAAGGGTGGAGCCCTCATGAATGGGATTTGTACTTTTATAAGAAGAGACCGTAGAGCTAGGTAGCTTCTTCTGCCACTCGAGGACACAACAAGAAGTTGGCTGTTTGCCACCTGCAGGAGGGCCCTCACCAGACCCTAACCATGCCAGCACCTTGATCTCAGATTTTCAGCATGAGATCAGGCTAGAATAGATTTCTGTTGCTTATAAGTTGCCCAGTCTATGGTAATTTATTATAGCAGCTCAAAGAGATGAGGACAGTGGGGCAAGGAGGGCCGGAGGAGACGAATGAGATGATGGATCAGCGTAAAGGTTAGTGTCTGAGCTGGACTTTGGTCAGTGGTAGGATGACCTAGCTAAGGCTGTCCAAGTCCAAGACCGGACACAGCTCCAGTGAAGCACAGGGGCTTGAGGATGGATGCTGCAGGAAGGGCAGGGAGGACACGGCCGGCAGAGCAGAAGGTACTCAGTATCCTAAAGTTCTGCAAGCGTGGAGCTGGAGCTGCAGTTGGTGCCTCAGGCATGGCTACCCCGGGAGGCATGAATTGCACATCTTGGGGTGATAGTGGTGGGTCGCATACTGGAAACCAGTGAGAGAAAGGCATCTTGTCAGTCTTGAAAGAAATTTGAGTAGCACAGGTTTATGGTTTTAAGACCCTGGACTCTAGAATCAGATCCGTGTTCCAATCCCAGCTCTGCTATGTTGGTGACCTTGGGCAATTTTCTGAAGTTAGTTGATGTTCATTTCCCCACCTGCAAAATGGTAAGAAGCTATGAACTGACACAGACCATGCGACTTCATATAAAGTGCCTAGTCCGGTGTCCCGGGCACAGTAGCTGTCCAGCGAATGTTGCTTATTCACAACAGCAATAGTGATGGAACAGTTGTGAAGGCAGGGACGCAGATTTAGAAGATTGGTCCGGCTAGAACAGGACGAGTTCTGGAGCCTCTTCTTTGGCTGAATGTTGTTGAGATTACATGTGTTGCCTGGAACCATGGCAGCTATCTTGGGTCCATGAGGTGACAGGCCTGAAATCCAAGTCAGTGTTCAGAGAGTGGCAGGGCCAGGAGACAGAGGGGGCCTGCGTGTTTGAAGATGAGTTGAGCTGCCAAACCAAGCCACCTCCTGTCTGGGACCTCCTCGTTAAGTGAGATAACAAATGCCTATGCGTGAGCATCCTAACCAACACAACACATGAGAGATGGTCTGCACGGTGGTTCCCATAGCGGGCTTCTCTGAAGAAAAAAATGCCATGATGTATAGACTCCTCCTTGCCTTTTATATTACTGTGCTATCATCTCTCTTAGTAGAGAGAGACGGTGAGGGTGGAATATGTTGGTTGTTCACTAGATCAGAATTATGTGGTCACCACTACGAAGCAATTAAATGCAGAGAGCACGCCACACTCTGTCTGTAATGGGGACATGGGGCTGGAGGTTAGGATTTGAAACATATGGCCAGTGAGCTTCCACTGCATGGAATCCCTCTCCAGTTTCTCTTGATTTTACCACCTAAATACCCCTCTTACCTGCCCGTTTCTCTCCCGCTCTGCTGTCACCACTGCAGTCTTTTACCAGGGCAACAGCGATAGCCTCCATTGTCATTGTTAACTCAGGTCTAGCCTTGGCCTCTCTGGTTTCTTTCTCCCACTGCAGCCAGAGTGAGCTGTTAAAAACACACACCTGATCGTCCATTCCCTGCTGAAAATCCTTGCCTGTCTTCACCCCTTCAGACTCCAAAATTGCTCAGGATACAGGTCTAACCCCTTTGTGGGGGGACCACCCCTGGCTGCCCACCTGCCTCTCTGCTCCTCTTCCAGCAGGTCCAGGACGCTCAGCCACACGGCCCTTCCCTTAGCTCATGGTGGTCCTCTGGGCTCAAACTGTTTGCATATGCTGTTCCTCCCTTCCAGAAGTCTGTTCCCACTGACTCTGCCTGGGTAACCAGCCCTCGGAGCTCAGGCCTCACTTCCGGAGAGCAGCCTTTCCCAGCCACTCCAGCAGGCTCCTCACACTGGGCACAATTGTGGCTCCTGCTGGCTCCTATTTAATCATGGTTTCTCCCACAGAACCTTAAGCTTCATGAGAGCTGGGTCTCTGTGTATTCTGTTCATGTCATCTCCTCGGAGGTAGCACGGACCATTTTGGAATGGATGATTGACATTGATTTTTTTGTTGTTTTCACTTTTTTCCCCTCATGGTTACCTGATGTTACTAAGTTCTTCTCTCCTCTTGAGTACAGAGAAATCAGGGAGGGTGTTGTGGTGTCAGATGGATTTGTAAGGATGGGGCTGGGGAGGTCAACAGAAAGGAGACAGCCCATGGTGGCGAGGATGGATGAGCAAAACCTCCAGTGGAGACTGTGTTTACAGACGGGCCCCAGCAGTGGACAGAAACCTGCCCCAGTCACCGGGATAGTGGGCACTGCAATTGTTAGTTCAACAAAGTACTGTTTGTTGCATTTACTCTGGGACTGATGTAAAGAAGACATGGAGACAGATGAGTAGGCAGCTGACGGACAGCTGTAGTCGCTGGCGCTCGGGGCACTCAGGGAGGTGCACCTCACCCAGGCAGGAGGCTGTGGGGAGTCCCCAGACTCCCCCAGGAGACATCATGTTTAAGGATGTGGGAGGGGAATGCTGGAGAAGGCACAGAGCCTGTGAGAGCCGGAGCGCTCTGCACTGTATGGGGCTTGCCAGGTTGAAGCAGAGAGCTGGTGTGGAGCCAGATCCCGAGGACCTGGTGCTGAGGTGAGCTCTATCCTGACAGTCATCAGGAGGCCCTGGATAAGCCCAGGTGGGGAGGGCCGTGGTCCCGTTTGCAGTTTATTTCTCAATGTTGCTGCTGGAGCAGTTGTAGGGGGTTGAAGCGTAGCCTCCCCAAGCAAGGTGTCCATGCCCCAGAACCTGTGCTAGCTTATTTGGGGAAAAGGGTCTTTGCAGGTGTGATGAAATTAGGGATAGTGAGACAAGATTGTCCTGGGTTATGGTGGCCCCTAAATCCAATGACAAGTGTCCTAATAAGAGAAGGGGAGAGGAGGCTAGGCGCAGTGGCTCACGCCTGTAATCCCAGCACTTTGGGAGGCCAAGGCGGGTGGATCACTTGACGTCAGGAGTTCGAGTCCAGCCTGGCTAACGTGGTGAAACCTCATCTCTACTAAAAATACAAAAATTAGCCGGGTGTGGTGGCGGGTGCCTGTAATCCCAGCTACTTGGGAGGCTGAGGCACGAAAATTGGTTGAACTCGGGAGGCAGAGGTTACAGTGAGCCCAGATCGCACCACTGCACTCCAGCCTGGGTGACAGAGCAAGACTCTGTCCTCCTCACTCCCTGCCCCCCAATAAAAAGGAGAACGGGAGAAGAGACATAGAGGGGTGGAGGCCATGTGAAGTTGGAGGCCAAGGTGGAGCTGTGCAACCACAAGCCAAGGGATGCCTGGAGCCACCAGAAACCAGAAGAGGAAAGGAAGGGTTGTCTCCCCTCTTGGCCACCACTCGGAGCCTTCAGAGGAAGTATGGCCCTGCAAACACCTTGGTTTTGGTCTTTTGGCCTCCAGACCTGTTAGAGAATAAATTTCTGTTGTTTTAAAGTCACTTCGTTTGTGGTACTTTGTTACTGCAGTCCTAGAAAATAAGCACGATGATCTTTCCAAAATACAAATCGACAGGCGCCACTCCTCTGCGGTCTCACAGGGCTCAGGCATTCTCCATTTGTGCAAAATCAAGTCATGTGCCTGGACCTATATGGCCCTTCCTGTCCTGCCCTCCCCTGGCCTCCTCTCACACCGTGCTCCGTGCTCTGGCTCTAGCCCTGGTGGCTCTGTCAGACTCTGTGTTGCCCCTGGGCCTTTGCCTTGGCAGTTTCATCAGCCTGGAACATTCTTCCCCATCTGGCTCCCAACCTGCCCTCCCCAAAACCTTGCTCTGCCAGAGAATGAATGATCCCTCTGATCTCAGCTTGGCTGTCACCTCCTCCAGGAAGTCCTCCTCCACCTCCCAAGCCAGTGAGGAGTGCCTCCCTCAGGCTGTCAGGGCAGTTGTCACAGGGTATTGAAGTGTCCTCTTTTCAAGTCAGTTCTCAGAGAATGTCCTGCCTTGTTCCAGTGTAATCCTGGGGATGTAGCCTGGTATCAGCTGTTCAGTGCACTCGGTTATTATTTATTGAAAGAATGGCTCAGATGTGGGCATGACCTGAGTTAAAGATAACGGTGCTGGGGCTGGGGAAGAGGGCTGCAGCAAGAGACGTGGGGAAGGAGGATGAACGGTGCATGGTGACCGGCTGGGGGAGGGCATGAGTGACAGTGGAGGCTACCCTCTGTTGTCTGGCTCATAGCCAGGGGAGAGTGATGTCATTCAAACAGGGAAGATAAGAATGGCAACAGATTATTGATTTGGGCATATCAGCCAAAAATACACAGAACCCTCAATTTCTGCACAGTGAGGGAAATGACTTTTTTCCTTGGGGCATGAGAGGAGCCACTGCCCTCAAGTAGATCTCTTCCTGTTATAATGCCAGGACCACATGCGTCTCACACTGCAAGATGAGACTCAGAGGCAGCTGGTAGCACAGGTCAGGAAAGGCACACGCAGAGGTAGCATTCCCGGCCTGCAGGCAGTGACTGCTAGCGTTCCAGGTCATAATGGGTCCAAACAGATGTTCTCAAGTTTTGGCAAACTAGGAATCTTTAAACTTTGAGTAACTGAGAGCCATCCAAGGATGGACAAAAAGTGTAGATTCATGAGTGTCCTGGGTGGCAGAAAGCCCCTGGCTCATCTTAAATGTAGTCACAGCCTCGCCCAGATGGCCCCAGAGTCTGCTGCAGGCTTTGGTTGACTTGTCTCCTTGTCTGGACCATGCCCTGCCCATGCCCGGCAGGTTGGATGGATGCATGAAGAAGTAGGGAGAGACCTCTGACATGTTCTTATGCCCATATCGTCTACTAATCCATTAATGTTAAATTAAAAAAATAAATTAAAAATGTACACGCAATGGAATATTATTGAGCTTTAAAAGGGAAGGAAATTCTGCCACCGATTAGAACATGGGTGAACCCTGAGGACATTATGCTAAGTGAAAGACGCCAGTCACAAAAATACAAATATCCCATGATTCCATTTGTACAAGTAACCTAGAGTTGTCAGATTCATATACAGAGAATAGAACGGTGGTTGCCAGGGACTGGGAGGCGGGGAATGGGGAGTTAGTGTTTAATGGGCACAGAATTTCAGAGCAGGAGTGCGAGAAAGTTCTGGAGAAGGACTATGATGATGGCTGCCTGAGCTTATGATGGTATTGAATACCACTGAACTGTATACTTGAAAATGGTTAAAATGGTAAATTTCATGTTATGCATATTTCACCACAATAACAAAATTGGAAAAAAATATATAAAACTTTTTCCGAAGAGCTAGAATGTACATGCTTCTACCCAACATTTGCCAGATTTCTTTAGCAAGCTAAGGAGAGAGAAAAAAAATCACTTTGAGCATTGCAAAAGGAGAGCCTGAGAACTCCCTACACTGTGTATAGAAAACATTTCAATGTAGATGGGGAGAAATGAAAGGAGCGGTTGGATCTGGGAGCAGGACAAGGGAGACATGGATGTACCCAGACCAGCACCACTCTTTGCCCCACAGCATGCTGCAGAGATGGGAAGTTAATACCAATTGACTTCTCTTTATTTAGTGTTCATATCTATGTTTAAGTTGATGTCTTTAATATTATAATTATTTATTTTTAGAGCTACGGAATAGCTGCATATAGTTCTCATCCCATGATGTGGGCTTGGACATTCTCAAGTATTCCCTCTGTGGACTCAATGAAGTCTGGAGCAAGGATGTCCTCTTGGTGTAGTTCCGGGCTCACCTCACAATCACAGTCTACCAGGGCCCTCCAATAAAACTGTTGGTGGTAGGCTGGGCGCAGTGGCTCATGCCTGTAATCCCAGCACTTTCGGAGGCCTAGGCGGGTGGAACACCTGAGGTCAGGAGTTCGAGACCAGACTGACCAACATGGAGAAACCCTGTCCCTACTAAAAATACAAAATTAGCTGGGCGTGGTGGTGCATGCCTATAATCCCAGCTACTCGGAAGGCTGGGGCAGGAGAATCACTTGAACCTGGGCAGCAGAGGTTGCGGTGAGCCAAGATCGTGCCATTGCACTCCAGCCTGACCAACAAGAGTGAAAAACTCTGTCTCAAAACCAAAAAACAAACAAACAACAGCAAAATAAAACTGTCGGTAGTGATGGAAGCTATTCAATATGGTGGCTATCAAACACTTGAGATGTGGCTAGTGAGACCAGGGAACTAAATTTGAAATTCTATTTAAATTTAAATCTAGGCCGGGCGCGGTGGCTCAAGCCTGTAATCCCAGCACTTTGGGAGGCCGAGACGGGCGGATCACGAGGTCAGGAGTTCGAGACCATCCTGGCTAACACGGTGAAACGCCGTCTCTACTAAAAAATACAAAAAACTAGCCGGGCGAGGTGGTGGGCGCCTGTAGTCCCAGCTACTCGGGAGGCTGAGGCAGGAGAATGGCGTAAAACCCCAGGAGGCGGAGCTTGCAATGAGCTGAGATCCGGCCACTGCACTCCATCCTGGGCTAACACGGTGAAACCCCGTCTCTACTAAGAAATACAAAAAATAGCCGGGCGAGGTGGCAGCGCCTGTAGTCCCAGCTACTCGGGAGGCTGAGGCCGGAGAATGGCGTGAACCCGGGAGGCGGAGCTTGCAGTGAGCTGAGATCCGGCCACTGCACTCCAGCCTGGGCGACACAGCGAGACTCCGTCTCAAAAAAAAAAAAAAAAAAAAAAAAAATCTAAATAGCCATATGGCTAGTGGCTACCATTTTGAACTGCCCAGACTAGATTTTAAGTCCAGAGTGAACATGCCAGGTAGTACCCGCCTTCTGGAGCCGGGCTAGAACTCTCCAGATGGCTCTGGCCTGACTGTTGTCTTTTACATGGGACATAGTGAGTTCTGGCTCCTTCTTAGAAGAAGGTGCCTGACTATGTAGGGTGGGGCCCTACATAAAACACTGGGCAGGTGCAGCAGAGAATAGGCCAGCCTTTTAAAGAGGCTCTGTGAGAGGATTAAGCGCTGAAGAACATAATGGGAGTGAATTTTTTTTTTCTCAATGTTCCAAAAGCAGTACTTAGCAAGCGTCATTCCAGGAGTGCAGGGGAAAAGTGAATTGATTCTATTCCATGGATGTCTCAGGACCTCAGGGCTTACTTTTCTCCCGGACCTGGGGTTGAGAAGGACTGCTGTAAAGACAGGACTCTGTAAAGTAAAAATGATGCACTGAATACAACCTTCTTTTTCCTTCCAAGGACATCTTTCTTGAACCTACAGAAGCATAGTAGGTGTTAGATGGAGTGACAGCCTATGGTAGACCAAGTCCTCTGATATAGGTCTTGCTCAATGACTGTTGGTATATAAGAAAAAGCCTTTATTTCATCATCTGAGAAAGCAGCTCTAGCCAGTGTCCAAGCCATGACCAACCTTATTTTCTTCACCATTACCCACATCACCGTCACCCCCTCCTCATCACTGTCTCTACAACACTAGGAGGGACCTGATTTCCTGGCCAACCATGCCAGGCCCCACATGTGTGGGTTAAAACAAACAACCTTTAAGAGCCTACAAATACACACAGGTACACAGAATGTAGGTCATGCTTGGCACACAAAACCTATTCTGAGAACTTATGTGTAAATCAACTCATATTTTTAAGGCAGTACATAGCTTGCATTTTTAATAGAATGCAGAAAGGTACAAGCAAGAAAAGAAATATATATGATTCAGAAAATATAGAAATAGAAATGCAATAAAGTACAGATGAAAAGTTCATCTCTTTCCCTTCTTCTTCAATTACCTCTTCAAAAAGGCTATTTTGTTTTCTTGATTTCTTTCAGAACTTAAAGAAACACACCTGTAGGTATGTATATATGTTCACGTTCATGCACACACACTCACACACACATAATTTACAGGGGGTTCAAAGTATACAGGCATGAGGACTGGCTTTTTCATGTGCTTTGTAAGGAGATTTTTACTCCCAGCACACTCAACACCTCTCCCTCTTTGTCCTGGCTACATAGCATTTCCTTCTATAATGTTAAGGGTTAAATTGTGTCCCCCACAAAAAGATATGTAACTCCAGTACCTCAAAATGTAACCTTATATGTAGATGGTATTTACAAAGTAAGTAAAAATGAAGTCATTAAGTGGCCCTCATCCAAAATGACTGGTGTTCTTACTGTGAACAAAAGTTCTTTGAAAAAGAATTTGGAAGAAGACGACTTTATTCTAGTAAACAGTTTGCAAACTAGGAAAACACAGCCTTTGATACGAAACAAAAGTTTGTTCCAGAGAACAAAAGGAAGACAGGTTTTACAGCAAAAGTTCTTGCCCAGGTTCCCAATCAGGTCCATTTATGCAAATGAAGGCTTAAGACTCATTTAGTTCTGATTGGTTGACACAGCTGAGTTCTTATTGGTTAATGCAGCTGAGTGCCGATTGATAGATACAGCTGAGCCCTGATTGGCTAAGGCAGGTGAGTGCTGATTTGTTGGTTATGGTGAGCTCTGAAAGTCCCAAAGTTTAAAAGGTGTGGGTTTTTGGGAGAAGAGAGAGTACATGCATGACCTCTAGTCAGCAAATGGCTGCTTGGCGCTATTTTAAATTTAGGCCCAGTTAGCCACTTGAAGAATTGGCTTTTTCAGGTTCACATTTGTTCACATGATAAAAAGGGGAACTTTAGACACAGAGAGAGGGAAGTTGATCTGAAGAGCACAGGGAGAAAATGACTGTCTTCAGGCCAAGTAGAAAGGCCTCCGAAGAAACCAACTCTGCCAACACCTTGGTCTTGGACTTCCAGCCTCCAGTACTGTGAGACAATAAATCTCTGTTGTTTAAGCCACCCAGTCTGTGGTACTTTGTTAGGGTAGCCTGAACAGACTAACGTATATGGTGCATCATAATTTATTTTACTAATCTCTTTGATAAACACTTTGAATTCAAAAGAATACTTTTAATGCATTAGGTAATTGGAAAAAAACCCATTTAGTAAGTTGTTTTTTTTTTTGTAGAACAAATAATTATTTAGGGGGTGTGAATACTTATCCATTCATTTTTCAGACTGGATTATTTGCATTTCAACACGTCAAGCTTTCTTAAAGTGAGTCCACCTATAAACCAGATGCCTGTGCAAGTAGACAAAGTACTATTACAGATATTTCATATGTCATAGTGAGATCATGAGTGAAAGAGAGTCAGGTGACATTATTAGGAATATTTTGGTTGCAAGTGACAGACACTACACTTAAACCAGTCTGAGAGAACAAAAAACTAATTTTAAGGCTCTGTGTCTTGCAGGATCTAGGGATAGCTGGACATCAGGGCAAACAGACCAAGGACTCAAACACCCTCAGAACACTCTATTGCTAAATTTAGTCCTGCCCCTCTCTGGAGATTTGATCAATTGTCCTTCTCTTCTAGAGATCAGTTTCCTCCACTTTTGTGGCCTGGCTTTGAAAGGTATCTGAGGGGCTCAGCTTGGATCAGGTGGTCACGCCAGGACATACCCTGGTGCATCTTGAGAGAAGACTCAGTATACTAATCTGACAGCAACCTCGGGCACAATTTGGATGATGGGAGTAGAGTAGCATAAGGATGGGGGCTGGGGACTGTCAGTGTAAGGGGGGTGATGTTTGAGTGGCCATCACCTAGGGTATCCTCATTGTTTTGTTTTGTGTTTTTTTTTTTTTTTTTTTTTTTGTGACGGAGTCTCGCTCTGTCGCCCAGGCTGGAGTGCAGTGGCCGGATCTCAGCTCACTGCAAGCTCCGCCTCCCGGGTTTACGCCATTCTCCTGCCTCAGCCTCCCGAGTAGCTGGGACTACAGGCGCCCGCCACCTCGCCTGGGTAGTTTTTTTGTATTTTTTTTAGTAGCGACGGGGTTTCACTGTGTTAGCCAGGATGGTCCTCCTCATTGTTTTTGATGAAAATTTCCTGGAAGAGGTGGAATTTCAGCAGTGCCATCATTTGGAGAAAACCTAAGGCTTTGTAACACCCACCCCAAGGACTCTGGTCATGCCATTCTCTTGAGCCTTAGAGAAGACTCCCTAACTAAGTGGAGTCACGCTTGACAGGTAGAGGCCACCAAATGTGCCTGTCCTCTGCAGCTGTGCCATCTTTCCAGGCAGAAGCAGAACACAGCAGGCATGACTGCCGAAACAAGACCGGGCTCTGCCTGCAGGAAAATCCGGGCTGTGGTGGTGGCTCAGTGCCTGCCAAGCAAAATACCAGTGAGGAGATGTCGCTGGCATGCAATTTAAAGAATCATTTGACTAGTACTTGAGGTTATTTAGAAAAATACCTTTGGTCACATGCTTTCCAGAATGTTATGTACTTGAAATGAATCATCCCTACCCAGCCCAGAGCGATTTAATTACAATCCCCTCCCGTGTTACTTCTTTTAAAACTTGACCTTCTTTTCTGGTTGCAATTCAAATTCGGCAAAATATCAACTTGGTTTTCTTTTTTGGAAGCCGAGGAGGAATCTTTCTATAGCTGAACAGTTTCAGACAGGAAGAAGGGACCGAGTTCCACAGTGAGAAGCCTTGCAATACAGCAATGACTGCAGATTACCATTAATAACTGGGAAAATATCATTCGTCTATGAGAGTTGTAAGATAATTTGTCTCAACAGCGTACCCAGCTTATAAGCAAAAACAAACATCTAAGGTAATACAAACAGACCAGGTTCCTAGTAATCTGGTGAGATTATGCCAGCCACACGCTCTTGATGTGTGTGTCTCTAGGCAAGGGTCACTGTTCATACACAATGCTGGGGCTTTAGGGGTGATGCACTTGATGTGAGTTTTGCTTTTCTAAATCTGAGCATCCTCACTGGCTTGTGTTATTGTATTTGGAGAACCACCCGTGCCAAGGGTGTGTCCTCTTAAGTAAGCACCCATAGTGAGGCACCTCTTGCTTGTCTGAGCGCTGATGCATTGAGTGGGTAGAAATGCCTGCCTGCTGTCAGTCCTAAGGTTGTTGCTTCTGCTGGGCCCCGGATCCTTGTGGCCCGACATGGGCTGTGGAGACAGACAAGCCTGCAGTCACGTCTTTGCTCTGCCATTCACCTAAGCTCTCTGAATCTTAGCTTCCTCACTGGTTAAATGGGGATAATAATAATAGTGCCGACGTCATAGAGCTGTTGTGAGGATTAAATGAGATAATCTATGTGTCTGCCGCAAATCAGGAGTTCAATAAATGGCAGTCTGTTCTGTAAGAACCACAACATCAGCTCGAATTGGAATCAAGTAAGTCTCCAATAAAACAAAAATCAAAATAGCATTTTAGACTGATAGAATGCTGTTTACTTTGTAGTGCGATCACTTCCATTAGCTCATTTTATTTTTCTGCAACCCCCATGCGAGAGGCAGGACAAGGATCATCAGCCCAGCCTGTGGATAAAGCAGCTGAGGCTCAGACAGCCTTCATTTTTCCGTGCCAAGTGCCAAGGGCAGACCCGGCCTGGGATGGTGCCCTAGGAGTGTGTGACTGATGGCACACAGGCCATTGCAGCAGTCTAGGCCACAGAACAGAGTGGCCAGCAGGGTGCAGAGTGAAGAAAGCATCCAAAACAGCAAGATATCCGGACTAGATTTTAAGCTCCTGAGGGCAGGCATTGCAACTTGAATTTTTTCACAAACATCACAGTTTGTAGCCTGGACTCTGCATATGGTAGACAATGTGTACCATTTCTGCTCGTAAACCATGCCTAAGTTGCTCCGGTCAGCCTTTATGACTGACTAATCACACTTTAAAAGTTATAACTCAACCAAAGGCTTATTTATCTGAAGTACCAAAATGGGTTGTGCAGATGATTTAATAGAATGACCTTTGACCCTCAACCTGCAGATGATCAAGAACCAGGAGAACAGGCTCTGGGGTCAGACTCGGGTGAGTTCAGGAACCCTCTGAGCCTCAGTTTTCTCATCTGTAATGCAGCGTCAGTAATACTCACCTTGCAAGGCTGTTTGTGCAATTGAGAGAAAGTGAATATGAAATGATTGGCACATGATACAAGCTTAACAACATCGATCAGTGTTATTCCTTTTTAATCTGCTTTTTTGTTTCTGGTAGTCAAATTGTTTCCATCTCTGAATCTGAAGCAAACATTGTATGATTCAATAACATGTTGGACAAGGGTCTCACTCTCATTTTCTTTATGTTCCAAATTAGTTGTTACATCCAGGAGACATTGACCCTAAATAACCACATTCGTGGATGTCAGTCAGGTGTTGATCAAAACCTATTGTTCTCGAATCAGCTCTCATAGGGTGAGAGTGGGAGAGTGGGAGAACTCGGCCAGGAATGGGAGAATGTTCAACTTGGCCATCTTTCCAGAGAGCCACTGTGGGTTCCGTGGGATCCAGAACCTTCCATCCTTTCCTGGCTTCCATCCCAGACCCCGTCTTCCCCAGGTCTCATTCTTGCTCACTCCCTTCTTTCCAAGAATCATGCTTGGGAGGGGACATATGCTCATCGGGGAGGGCACTTTCAGCTGTAGGACTTGACACTCTTGTTTTCTTAGGTATTTGAGATAGGAATGTTATTCACCACACCCAAGAGGGGAGTCCCCCCTCAAGTGTCCATCAGCAAATGAGTGGATGAACAAAATGTGGTCTATCCAATGTGGCCCATACAATGGAATATCATTCAAGATTTGTATACCATTTTAACTTTTTTTGGGGGTGGGGTGGGGGACAAGAGTCTCTCTGTTGCCCAGGCTGGAGTGCAGTGGCACGATCTCGGCTCACTGCAACCTCCACCTCTCAGGTTCAAGCTATTCTCCAGCCTCCCGAGTAGCTGAGATTACAGGCACCCGCCACCACGTTGATTAATTTTTGTATTTTTAGTAGAGGTGGGGTTTCACCATGTTAGCCAGGCTGGTCTCAAACTACTGGCCTCAAGTGATCTGCCCACCTTGGCTTCCCAAAGTGCTGGGATTACAGGCGGGAGCCACTGCACCCAGCTTCAATTCTACCTACCCAGAAGTGAGATTGCTGGGTAATATGACAATTCCATTTTAATTTTGAGGGGAACCCCTGTACTGTTTTCCATAGCGGCGGCACCATTTTACACTCCCACCAACAATACACAAGGGTTCCCACTGCTCCACGCCTTTGCCGGTGCTTGTTATTCCCTGTTTTGTTTGTTTGTTGTTGTTTGTTTGTTTTCATAATAGCCATCTTACTGGGCATGTTTTAGAGGATTCTGAGCAGGAGAATGATGAGATCTGCTTTGTGTTTTTAAAGGCCACTGTGGGGAGAATGAAGTCCTACCTCACTGTGCAGGGTAGGAAGTCCTCATAATTTACTATCCTACTGAGGATAATTTTGAGAATGAGGCCTCTATGTGTAAGTACACAAGGACAGTGTGCCAGTTATATTGTTCTAGTCACACCAGACGTGTGGTCAGTTACGTTTGGGAGGCAAGAGCGGAGCAGCTCTGGAGGCCTGCGAGGAGGCTGTCACGGGGAGGAGTGAGGGCGGTGGAGAAGGGTGAGTAGGTGCCTCTACAACAGAGGGGTAGAATGCCAGGATTGATTACTCTAGTGAGAGGAGAGCTGGGATGGCAATCAGAGTGGGGAGGCAGGAAACCACTCCCACCCCCAAACAAGGAGAGGAAAGAGAAGGTGGTGTCGATGACTCTGAGGCCCCCATGGGTCTATCCTATGGGCGCTGGAGCCAAGGAGAGGTCTCTGCAGTCACTGCCCCTGACTGTCCCAAGGCTCCCCACTCTCCCCACCCCCATCTCTTACAACCTCCCATGGCTGAGCTGGGGGCTTGCAGAGCTCAGCCTCTTGTGACAGAAAGGACAGAGGGGAGGGACTGGGGCTGGCCCCATCCAGGCTCAGCACTTGGACTGGGAGAGCCTAGGTAGACAGAATCAACAGGTCTGGATGACTGCGGGTGTGAAGGAGACGGCAGTGGAACTGAGAGGAGGCCAGTGATTCTAGACACAGCTCTGGGTGAATGGAGTTGCTTTTCCTGAGGTGGGAGGTGGGTCGGGAGAGCAGGGAGAGCTGGTTACAGGGGTTCACCCTACCCTAATCCATTCAGCTGCATGTTCGTTTTGTGCAGTTTTCTGTGAGGTTTTTTTTTTTCTTTTTTCTTTTTTTTTGAGACAGAGTCTTGCTCTGTCACCCAGGCTGGAGTGCAGTGGCAGATCTCAGCTCACCGCAAGCTCCACCTCCCAGGTTCTCACCATTCTCCTGCCTCAGCCTCCTGAGTAGCTGGGACAACAGGCACCCACCACCACGCCCAGCTAATTTTTTTGTATTTTTAATAGAGACAGGATTTCACCATGTTAGTCAGGATGGTCTCGATCTTCTGACCCGGTGATCTGCCTGCCTTGACCTCCCAAAGTGGTGGGATTATAGGCATGAGCCACCGTGCTGGCCTGTTTGAGTTTTATTTACATAATAAAGTGGTAAATTAAAACAAGAAAGGAAAGAGGGAGGGAAGGAAGGAAGGAAGGAAGGAAGGAAGGAAGGGAGGGAGGGAGGGACGGAGGGAGGGAGGGAGGGAGGGAGAGGTGGGCTGTTTGGACGCTGAGGGAGTCTAATGTAACACTTTTCTCTGTGCCCCTGACAGATTGAGACAGATCAACACTGTAGTTCTCCATTCTTGGGCAAGAGAGGCCCCAGGCTTTGCCTCAGTGATGACTGGGAGCTGAGGACTGGGGAGGGAGAAGGAGAGAGGTACTTCCCCACCCAGGCTGTGAGACACTCAAAGAAGGGTAAAGGGGGCAAAGACAGATCCAGGCAACCGAGAAGCCAGAATCATTGGGTCCCACAGGAGAGGGGGAGGCAGCAGCTACTGGAACCCTGGCGGCTGGGTGAAGACAAGCAAGTAGGTGAGGGCAGCTGGCCCTGGGGAGGCTGAGGCATCAGGCTGGGGCGGGGCAACCTGCAGTGTATTGCCCGTGGGCCGTAGAGCCTGTGGCTGCAGGCCGTCCTCATTTGGGAAAGCTTTGCTTCCTCTTATTATTATTATTGTTATTTGGTTTTTAGTAGAGACCAGATCTCACTATGTTGCCCAAGGGGGTCTCAAAATCCTGGGTTCAAGTGAACCTCCCACCTCATCCTCCCAAAGTGTTGGGATTACAGGCGTGAGCCACCGTGCCTGGCCTGCTTATTGTTTTAGATAACATTTTTCTTAACTTTACATTTTAAGCAGAACTTACCACTAAGTCCTCATGTAAAGGACATTGAGTTACACATGGCACAAGGCCTTCGTCATCAGTTTTGCAGAAGATTTCAAGAATATTCAGTTTTACATGGTTTATTGTTTTTTCATATATCCCCAACTAAAGCTAAACTTGTATTTTGGACAGCGTATAACCCAGTGCTGAGTACGTGGCTGGCCTGTTGATAGAATGAAGATTTATTTTTACCTATTTTTTAAAAAAATGTTTTACTTGGGATGATGACATTGGCACTTGAGAAAAATGAAGCTCCCAAGATATGCTTTGCTGGAGAAGCAGGTAAGCCTTTGTGGGAAGAGCTTTTCTAATCCCCTGAAAGCAATCTATTTATATTCTAAAATCCAAGTTTTTAAGGAAGTGTATCATTATTATAGCTTGCATAACTACAATTATGTCAGAGAACTATTTCTACTGCCCTAGAATCATCTAACCATGTTCCGAGGCCTCCATCCTGACAGGTGGAGTTTGCAAACTGAATTTCTCTCTGCATTAGCTGTGCACCGACTTTCCTGTAATTCCTATCAGTGGCCTCTTTGTTCTAGGATTGTGCAACCGGATAACACAGGGGAGTGATTCTTGCTTACTTTCCCTCTTAATAATTGTGAATGTGGCCTTTCAAGCCTTGAAACTCATTTCCTCTCCTGGCTCTCATTGCCCGTGAGACAACCACAACCTGGACATCATCAGCTCAGCTCGAGGGGAGGCGGCAGAGAGAGGCAGAGGGGAGCACCTTCCCGTAGACCCACCCTGCCAGGCTGTGTGGGCAGAGGGCGCTGTGGAAACTGGGCAATGCCAGCCTCCCAGAAGGTAGGGTTTGGAACACAGGCAGAAACGCAGGAAAGGGCAAACTGTCCCAATGAAAGCACTGTCCAAGGAGGAAGGGGAGTTGATTGAGAGGAGGCAGTTGAGAGGGAGAGATTGCTGTAGGCTGAGGCGACCAGGAAAGGACAGGGCTGGCCTAGGGGAAAGGTGGGGTGAAAAGCCAGGAGACTGTCCATTGGTAGGAGCAGAGGGTGGGGGAGTGGTGAGAGAGAAGGCTGGAAAGGTCAAGGCAGGTGCAGGCAAGATTGTAGAGAGCCCCATGCCGGATGAAGGAGTTTGGACTCTGCCCCCAATTAAGTGGTCACCAGACCTGTGGATTTCACAAAT
Organism: Papio anubis; assembly: GCF_008728515.1. Classification (NCBI taxonomy): domain Eukaryota; kingdom Metazoa; phylum Chordata; class Mammalia; order Primates; family Cercopithecidae; genus Papio; species Papio anubis. The sequence continues at coordinate 102,033,583 of NC_044989.1, forward strand.
CACTGATTTTTTTTTTTTTTTTTTTTTTTTTTTTGAGACAAAGTCTTGCTCTGTTGCCCAGGCTGGAGTACAGGGCCTGATCACAGCAGCCTTCATCTCCTGGGCTCCAGTGATCCTCCTGCCTCAGCCTCCTGAATAGCTGGAACTACAGGCACATGACACCACAGTCAGCTAATTTTTAATTTTTTGTAGAAATAGGGTCTTGCTATGTTGCCCAGGGTCATCTTGAACTCCTGGCCTCAAGCAATCCTCCCACCTGGACCTTCCAGTGTGCTGGGATTATGGGCATGAACCACTGTGCATGGCATGATTTTTTTTTGGAGAAGTAGAGCTAAGGTGGAGAGGAACGAACGTGGTTGCCAACTTAATTTTTCCATGAGACACACAGCGAACCCCCATCAACTATCAGCCTGCTGTCACAAATGAGGAGAAATCTGAACACCCTTCAGAAAACACACAGGGGGAGCAAAATGTCGAGCTGAAGGAGAATACCTCTGCAGAAGGACAGCTGGCAACCTTATATCTCGCGTGTGCCCGAGACTGAGAGCATCATCTCAGGCTGGTGTGTTACACAGACAAGCTCCGCCAGGGCCGTGGGAGCTGTGGGGCTGTGTCTCTAAGTGGGGGCCATAGCCTTGGGTTCCCAGGCAGACTGGGGGTCAAATGGGCTGAGTACTGGAGTGGGGGGTGGTCAGGAGACAACTTGGAGGCTGCTGTCTGAACCTTTTTGCCCCTGAAATCCCATCCTCTAGTGCAGCTATCACCCATGTATACCCTTGTGTACCCCTAGATTGTGAGTGGGCTCTGACTGCTCCCCGGCTTCTACCTCCTTCCCTGTAATCCATCTTCCACATAGCAGCTAGAATGGGCCTTAAAAAAAGTGCATGCATCATGTTCCCTACCAGCGAACACCTTCCATAGCTCTCCAGTGGGGGTAGCATAAAGTTCAACTCCTGGCCCTGGCTGGAGGCCCTTGGAGCAGCTTCTGTCTGCAGCTCTGACATCAAAGGACCCCCCAGCTTGCAGGGATGTCACTGGCTGGAGGTAGTTCAGCTCTCTAGGGAGCCACGTACTGGGCCATCATGTTCTCGGTTATGCTCCTCCTCTGTCGGGAGCACGTGCCTCCTGCTCTTGGCCCCGTGAACTTCTCCTGATGGTTAGGACTGGCTGACATAGAACTCCCACCGAGGGTTCTTCTGGACGCCCCTTGCTAATGAGGCCCCTGCTGTCTTCCTCACATCACTCGTGCTCTTCCTTCATGGCATTTACCATAGTTGGGGTATTGAGGGTCCCCAAGCCCATCCCTACTTTTGAGATCTGGAAAGATGCACAGGACTTGGCATATAGTTGTGTTAACAGCTAAGATTGATGACAGTGACGTAGCGAAGATCCACAGCTGGATCACAAGGGAAAAGAAGCAGAGTCTGCAGAACACATGGGTGGTTTCCCGATGCTCTCCCTCCCCTGGGGGTCCCACAATGCACACGCCTCCCCCAGCAGTGAAAATGCAGCAGCACGTGTGTGAGGATTCTGCCCATGGGAGCCCAGTAGAGACTCAGCACCCAAAGTTTTTCTTGGGGACTGTTTATCTAGGCACCCTCTGCCTAGCACATGCCAAAATTTCACACCCCTAGAAGGAAGGCAGTGTTCAGCCTAGACCATATTGTTTGCATAGCTAGGCACAAGGAGTCAGCTCATCAGCTAGCTGTTGACTGGGAGCGTGCTGGGAGCCAGGTTCCCAGATGCCAGTCAGGGGCCACCTTGCAAGCAGGTATGCTTGGTTCTCTTTCCTGTGCCATTTGTAATGAGACCTTTATCTCTCTGTCTCTTTGGGTATGGCCTGTTTCATGTACTAGGCTGTCAGCAGTGGGAGAGCAGGACCCCCGTCTGCATTATCCATGATTCCTAGTGTCAGGCACACAGCAGGACTCTGAGAACTTAAGAGCAGAGGAGTGTCTGCAGGGGTCTGAGTCCTAGTCCACTACTTCTGATCCATGAGACTTAAAACAAGCCCCTTAGCTTCTCTTGGCCTCAGTTTTCTTTTCTGTCACAAGGGGATAATCATAGTCCTTCCTTACAGAATTGCTGTGATCGCTGTGTTGCTATTATTTGTTCAATGGATGCAACCTGAGACATGGGCCTGGACTCAGTTGACAGATACAGAAATGGAAACCCAGAGTGAATTCCAGAGCTATTTATTAGGGAGAATTGAAAAACAAACAAACCAAAAGGTGATTAGTCTTGGAGGCCCAGGAAGGAAGAGAATGAGGAGAACTGAAGTTTTAGGTCTGAGTGGTTAGAAGAAAAGACATCAATAAAAATGTGGTTGTTGAGTTTGGGACAAGGACAGATGTTGATAAATTTTGACCAGTCCACCATAGTCCTCATTCCTCACCATCAGCCGTCTGGTCATCAATAGACCATGTAGGTTCTCAGTCCCCTCTTCTGGAGGAGCAGACTGGATTTGGGAGGAGGCCCTTATGAGAAGTGTCCCGCCCTGTTGGCGTGTGCTAGAGACCCTGGTCTTTGCCTTCTCTGGCCACTCATCCCTTCTTCTTCCAGGGACATCCACCCTGCCCTGGCCCCTGTTGCTTGCAGTGGCCATGTTCTGCTCCATGGGACCCACCTTGGTCTTGCTCACTGGATCGGGCACCTTAAGGTGGGTTGGCCAGAGGACTCTGACCTGTGATCCTGGTCTGAAACGATGAGCTGGGCTGCGAAGGTTCTTTTCACAGGAATTTGGAATAGGGCTGGTTAGCAGTAAGCTTCCAATTATAAGGGTGCAGTGGGGCTGATGTGGGGGCCAGGGCAAGCCTTTGAGAGTCAAAGTTATGAGGAAGCAGAAATGGCCGCGTACAGGGCGAGGATGTGAGGACAGCCGTCAAAAGACCAAGAGAGAGACACCCCTTAGCTCCGCTTTGGGCTCAGATGGTTTCTCGAACCAGTTTCAGTGCACATGCATTTTAGAACCTGAGACAATTTAATCAAGCCACTTAGAGTTTGGCTTCCACACTTAAACTTGAATACAGACTCTGTCCCATGCAAGCTGTGTGACCCCAGGCAAGCCCCTTAAGCTCTTTGAACTTCAGTTTCCTTAGTTGTGTAATAAGGGGAATAATATTGCCAACTTCATAAGGTTATGGTGAGCCCTAAATGAAATCTGGCTTGTAAATGGCTAAGCACCGTTTCTGGCATATTGTAAGTGTTTAAAAATGTTAGACAGCATTACAATATAGTCATGCACAGGGACGTGTTCTTAGAAATGGGCTGTTAGGTGATTTACCCTTGTGTGAACATCATAGAGTGTACTTACAGAAACCTAGATTGTCTAGCCAACTACACACCTAGACTATGTGGTATGGCCTATTGCTCCGGGGCTAACTTGTACAGCATGTCACTGTTCTGAATATTGTAGGCAACTGGAACACAGTGGACAGTCGTATACTATATAATGATGCTTTGGTAGATGACCATATATGAAGGTGGTCCCATAAGATTATGCTGGAGCTGAAAAATTCCTATTGTCTAGTGATTTGTGTTATAATTGCCTATGGTATTTGGTTCAGTAACATGCTGTGCAGACTCGTAGCTTAGGGGCAGTAGGCCATATCACATAGCCTAGGTATGTAGTATGCTGTACCATCTAGATTGTGTAAGTATACTCTGTGATATTCACACAACAACAGCATTGCCTAATGGTACATTTCTTGGGATGTATCCCCATTGTTAAGCAATGCATAACTGTATTTGCATATCTAAATATATCTATACATATCAGGTACTATGCTTAGTACCTGGGTGATGCGTAATCTATACGTCAAACCCCTGTGACATGAGTTTGCCTATATAACAAACCTGCATATGTACCCCTGAACATAAAAGTTAAAAAAGGCTGGGCATGGTGGCTCACGCCTATAATCCCAGCGCTTTGGGAGGCCGAGATGGGTGGATCACGAGATCAGGAGTTCAAGATCAGCCTGGCCAAGATGGTGAAACCCCGTCTCTACTAAAACTACAAAAATTAGCCGGGTGCAGTGGCAGGCACCTATAATCCCAGCTACTTAGGAGGCTGAGGCAGGAGAATCGCTTGAACCTGGGCAGCGGAAGTTGTGGTGAGCTGAGATCGCACCACTGCACTCTAGCCTGGGTGACAGAGTGAGACTCCGTCTCAAAAAGAAAGAAAGAAAAAAAAAAAAGAAAAAGAAAAAAAAAGTTTAAAAAAAGAGAAATTAGGGCATGATGAAAAAAAATCATAGAAACAGAAAAGACACAGCAAAATACTGTGTAAAAGATTAAAAAAAATGGTACATCTGTGTAGGGCAGCTCCACTATAATCTTATGGGACCACCGTTGTAATATGTGGTTTGTCATGGGCTCAAATATCATTATGCAAGGCAGGGCTATATTTTCATAACTTTATTTTGTGATGTGAGTCAGGTGGCTCTCTGTTTCTGACCACAACAAATCAAAACACTGGCATGATGGATGATTCTTTCCTTGTGAGAAGGATTCTTCTAGGGAAATTATAGTTCTTAGTGCTTCAGCTTCCAGGGTTCTTCCACCTTACCTGTACAGAATGCATACTGGCATTTAGCAGTATTTTCCTGACAGCTGATGGCAGTCAGCTCTTTCAAGGCATTCAGAATTCTATTTCCATGTTTTAACTGCAGTTAGAATGCTTCCATCAATTTCCACACAGTCCATTTGGTGAATTTTACAGTTTCTCTCTGAGTCTGACTATACATAAAGGATGGTAACAGTCTGTTAAAGTCTCTTTAACAGATTTAACACGAGATTTTTTGACCAACGGAAGTGTATTAATTCTCATACTACTACTTAATGTGTGTTACAAGTGTCCGTGATCTATTTAGCGTTTAGAAAAATGGAGGCCTTAAGAGAGGAAGCAGTGCAAAAGGAATAGCACAGAGCAGAGCCTTCCAGAGCCATCAGGTCTGCAAAATCCATATACTCCCTCCCACTGCCCGGAGCCACCCTCCCCAAGTTAGAGACACCAAGCCTCCTTCATCCATTTGGCAAAGTATATTCCTGCCTCTAAGATGAACCGTTCCATTAAAGTTGTGATGAAAATGACATTTCTTCCCATCAAAGAATTTAAACTTGTTTTAATGATAGAGCTTTTAAATGCATCCAATGAAATAAGACTCAGGGGACTTGGAGAAGTGCATTTTCTCTCAGCATATTATATTCTTATTACAGCTTCCTCTCTCAAATCTTTTTATCAGGGGAGTTATGCACTCTTTGGTTAATACAATTGAATATAACCTTTTGACAAAAACATAGTATTTTAGGTTGTGGATGAATGCCTATGTTAAAAGATTGATTTTTTTCTAACACCGTCTTCTGATTAAAGTGGACCAGCCATTTTCTCTCTCCTGGGCTGTTGCATCTGGCTTTCTGCAGGTCTTGGTTATTCCTGTCTCTCTCCCCTTCCCATTTATCATCTACTCTGATGAGCTCTCAAAAACCGAATCTGATGCTTTTGTTAAGAGCTGTTGCTGGCTTCTCCCTGATCGGGTTAAAATCTAGCTTCTTTAGCCCATCTCGGGAGGCCTTCAGGGCTCCTTCTCCCTCCAGCTACCTTCTCCCTGCCCTTGGCCCTGCCTCCATCCTGCCAGCCACCTTCAATTTGCTTCACTCCTGGTTAACTCCGGTCCTCAGTACAACTCTTTTCTTTGTTTATAAAGCCCTTCCTGTGGTTCTCTGCCTCTCAGGTCAAGGCATCCTTTAAATTGTTCTAACTCTGACACCAACTACTTCTTCCGCCTTTCTCCTGGGCGTGTTGTTTACTCCTCTCTCTATAGCACTCATCTTGCTGAGACTGTAGGTCTGGGGACAGAGACAGAGTTGACACAGAATCCTGGGCAGGGCTGACCCAAAGCAAAATTGTGAAGAAAAGCCAAATATTGTCTTCAGCTTCTCCTCACCTTTCTTTATTATCACAGTGATTGCTGTTCTTTTTTTTCCCTTTATTTTACCACTTTATTGAAATGTAATTTACATACCATAAGTTCGTCCCTTTAAAGTATACAATTCAATGGATTTAATTCTAGTAGACAGATAGTCCCTGACTTATCATGGTTCAACTTAGCATTTTTTGACTTTACAATGGTGCAAAAAGTGATACATATTCAGTAGAAACTGTACTTCAAGTACCCATACCACCATGCTGTCTTTCGCTTTCAGTACAGTATTCAGTAAATTAGATGAGAGTTTTATAATGTGGCTCTTTGTCTCCAATAATGATTGTCTTCAGGTCTATTTTGTCTGATATTAGTATTGTCACTCTAGCTTTCTCATCTTCCCTCCCTTTTACTGTTTGTATGTATTCCATCCTTTTACTTCAACCTAATTGTGTCTTTCCATCTTAAGTGTGTCTCTTATCAACTAGTTGGTTAGCTCAGTTGGTTAGAGCGTGGTGCTAAAAAAGTATGTCTCACTATGTTGCTCAGACTGTTCTCAAACCCCTGGCCTCGAGTGATCCCCTTGCCCCAGCCTCCCAAAGTGCTGGGATTACAAGCATGAGCCACTGCACCCAGCCCAAAGTTTATCTTTGATATGTCTCTCACTGGGGCTGCAGGAGGGATGGGGTGGATGTGGTGGTGGCAAAGGGCCTATACATCTATTAGAAGTTAATTGTTAAGTACTATGGAGTGCTGACAAAACTTAGTTCAGCGTACTGCCCTCCTGGCAGTATGTGAACTTCCCTTATGCCCATCATAGAACTTTACATAACTAATGGAATCTCAAAGATGATCTTGTGCTATGCACCCACTTTCAAATGAGAACCCAGGGTAACAGGAAAGTTATGTGCTCAGAGTAACACAGTTTGACATAGAGGCTAACTCTCATACCCTGTAGTATGTCGTTCTCCCCAAATTTCCCACTATTCTTTTTCATGCTAGAAAAGGCATGGGAGACCAACATGTGGATCTCTATTTGTGGAGGACAGCCAAGGACAGAGGTGGATAGGGCTTGGGTTTAGAAAAAAAGAGTTCAGGTCTGATTCTGCCACCAATCAGATCTGATTGGGTAGGTGATAACACCTACCCAAGTGAGTTATTGGGAGGATTAAGGGAAATAATGTATGTGAACCCCACATGTATACTCTTAGCAGCCACAAGAGTGAAAAAAAAATTATAAAAGACTATGACTTTGGGGTTTCTTTTTCTTTGTTTTGTTGTTGTTGTTTATTTGTTTTCTGTTTGTTTGGTTTCTTTGTAAAAACTAAACTCATATAAGAAAATGTCTTTTAAGGCAACACATGAAAAGAGAGAAAAAAAATTCCCTTAGGTTAAGAAAAAAGGTAGTATGTTTTAGTTCACCCTAGCTATGGACAAATGAGTCGCAGCTCATCTTCATGACTGAGGATAGAGTTAGGAGCCAAATTAGAGAATATTCCAATAGAATTTTAGCCCTCCCTCCTCTTTTAGACTTGGAAAGCCTGAGCAGATGGAGAAAGTATGTTTGGTTTGTGCACTTAATTACCTCATTATTTTGCTTCTCTCTTTTGTTACACATTAAGCATCGAGCACTGTAGTAAGATCTGAGTAGTCAAGAGTGACTGAAGACCCACTCTCAGCTCTTAGCTGTTCTAGATCTGCAGTTGATATCACTGAAAGAATTTTCTGTCTGTATTAAACATAAACAAACTCATGGGTGGAGTAGCATGACATAACAGATCCTTGTTATGGGCTTAATTGTCTCCCCTCTAAATTCATGTGGTGAAGTTCTAACCCCCCGGGCCTTAGAATGTGACTATTTTTGGAGACACGTTCTTTACAGAGGTAATTAAGTTAAAATGAGGTCATGAGAATGGACCCTAATCCAATATGACTAGTGTCTTTACGAGAAAAGGAGATTTGGAGACAGACATACACAGGGGGAAGACCATATGAAGGCACAGCAAGAAGATAGCCATCTAAAAACCAAGAAGATCATGCCTGTAATCCCAGCACTTTGGGAGGCCAAGGCGGGTGGATCACCTGAGGTCAGGAGTTCGAGACCAGCCTGACCAACATGGAGAAACCCCGTCTCTACTACAAATATGAAATTAGCTGGGTGTGGTGGTGCAAGTCTGTAATCCCAGCTATGTGGGAGGCTGAGGCAGGAGAATTGCTTGAACCCAGGAGGCAGAGGTTGCGGTGAGCCGAGATTGTACCACTGCACTCCAGCCTGGGCAACAAGAGCGAAACTCCGTCTCAAAGAAAAGCCAAGAAGAAAGCCCTCAGTGGAAACCAACCCGACCAAAGTCTTAATCTCAGGCTTCTAGCCTCAAGAATGGAGAGAAAATAAATTTACATTGTTTAAGCCACTCAGTCTGTGGTAATTGGCAGCCCAAGCTAATCAATACAATTCTCCCCCAGGACTGACCGCTGGGGAGATTAGTACTGCTGTGGTAGGTTAATGCAGCATTAACCTGCAGAGTTTAACTCATATTGAAATGTTAATAAACATCCTTGTGTTAGTCAGGGTTCTCCAGAGAAACAGAGCCAATAGGATATGTATAGATACATATGAGAGAAGACTGATTATGGTAATCAGCTCACACAATTATGGAGGCTGAGAAGTCTCATGACCTGCCATCTGCCAGCTGGAGACCCCGGAAAGCTGGTGGGATCATTCAGTTTGAGTCCGAAGGCCCAAGAACCACGGGGGGCCAATGGTATAAATCTCGGAATCTGAAGGCCTGAGAACCAGGAGAACCAAAGCCTGAGGACAGGAGAAGATGGATACCCAACTCAAAGAAAAAGAGAATTCTCTCTTCCTCCACCTTATTATTCTACCCAGGCCTCAAAGGATTGACTGATGCCTGCCTACTCTGGTGAGGGAGACCTTCTTTACTCAGTTTATTGATTCAAATGCTCATCTCTTCCAGAAACACCCTCACAGACACACCCAGAAACAACACTTTACCAGCTATCTGGGCATCTCTTTGCCCTGACAAGCTGACACGTGAAACTAACCATCGCAGTATTATGGTGCTGGGAACTGTAAAAACAACATTTTATTAATCTAGCTTTATTGTACCCAAGGCTGCACGTCTCTCCCACCGCCTCGCACATGTGAAGGATGGAACAGAGCTTCCTGCTCCTCTCTAAAGGAAAGACGAAGCGTTGGTGCAGGAATAGAACAGACACTCACCATCAAACCCCGAGTTATGACACAGGGTTCGAAGCCTGCGCGCGCACACATACACACACACGCACACACGCACACACAAAATGCTACAAGGTTAAAGGAAAACAGATAATGCTTACATTTAATATAATTATTGTTATATAGAAACAATAAAGGTTATAAATTCTATGTATGGAGAAAAGAGTGGAAGGAAATATAGTACCTCACACCATTTTTTTTTTTTTTTTGAGATGGAGTCTTGCTCTGTTGCCCAGGCTGGAGTGCGGTGGCACAATCTCTGCTCACAACCACCTCTCCCTCCTGGATTCAAGCGATTCTCCTGCCTCAGCCTCCCGAGTAGCTGGGATCACAGGCACCTGCCACCATGCCGGGCTAATTTTTTGTATTTTTTGTAGAGACGGGGTTTTGTCATGTTGGCTAGGCTGATCTCCAACTCTTGACATCAGGTGATCCACCTACCTCGGCCTCCCAAAGTGCTGGGATTACAGGCGTGAGCCACCGTGCCCGGCCCACACCATTTTTGGTAATTGTTTTGGAAGCTGGTATTACAGCTTATTTTTTTTTTCTTTTCTATTACCTGCTTTTCTGAATTTCTCATATTTTCTATAGTAGGTATATTCACTGTTCTAATAGAAATAAAATCAATAAATAAACTGTGTCTTTTTTGAAATAAAATCAATAAACTGTATCTTTTTTAAAGATCTCAAGTTTGACAACAATTTCTGGGGTGTACAACTGTCTGTTCCCACTTCATCATCTTTTCTCAGATATAAATCAAGTAAAATAGGAACCTAAAAATTTTCCATTATTCAGATCTGGATGATTTGAATCTTATGATGATTCTTTATACTTTCTAAGAAAAGAAAGCATTTACAAAGTAAATTTGTACTCAAACCAGTTCAGTGACTAGTCTACTTTAAAACTCAAGTTGTTTCTAAGTACTTAAAGAAACAACAAAACCCCTCTACTTTAGCAGTATCACATCTGCATATAAAAAATGACCTCTTGGCTGGGTGTGGTGATTCACACCTGTAACCCCAGCACTTTGAGAGGCCAAGGTGGGCAGATCACCTGAGGTCAAGAGTTCAAGACCAGCCTGGCCAACATGGCAAAACCCTGTTTCTGCTAAAAATACAAAAATTAGCCAGGTGTGGTGGTTTGCACCTGTAATCTCAGCTACTCAGGGAGGTTGAGATAGGAGAATTGCATAAACCTGGGAAACGGAGGTTTCAGTGAACTGAGATTGCGCCACTACACTCCAGCCTGGGAGACAGAGTGAGACTCAATCTCAAAAACAAAAACAAACAAACAAAAAAACAACAACTATTTCTGACATATTCATTAAAGGGATGCTCAGAGAACCCCTTCGTAGCAAGACTTGATCTTCTGTTACTGTATGCCTAGAATATTAGCAAACATGCATAGTACAGTTTATAGCCACTGTTCTAACAAATAGTTTCACATACATTAACTCAATGTGGCCCACCCGAGTCCTGTGAGAGAAAAACCATTATTACCCCCATTTTTCCATGAAGGAAACTGAGGCACAGAGAGGTGAAATAACGTAGTAAGTGATGGAGCTGGGATTTGAACCCTGCCAGTCTGGGTCCCAAGCCCGCTCTCTTAAACTGTCCACTATGGAGGGGACTTGGGGTAAGAAGCTCTCAAAGCTTTGGCAATGTGGCTTGTTGCCAGGACCTTACCTCTTCTCCTTTTCTCCTTGCCGGTGAGTTAGTGAACCTTACTCTTTGCCAGGTGGGAGTGTATTGAGGTAGAATGAGATTGCTAATTGCCTGTCCCTGAAGACAGGAAGACTGCTCTGTTGGTAGCAGTATCAGCTCCTGCCCCATCTCCATTGTTCTTTCATTGAGATTTCTAAAATTCTGCAGGACTCAGTTGAAAGTTTCCATCGGTTCGACTGAACTCCGATCACATGCCTCTCTCTTCTATTCATTTTCTAATGACTTTCTCAGGTTAGAGCCACCCGATTTCACAGAGAAAAAGTTGGTAGCCTTGTAATAAATCTTGGGAAAGTGTAGAGAAAACACTCCCTTGCTGCCTTTGGCAAATTGAATAAGCAAATAAGCTCATGTTCTTAGAAGAAACTCAATTCTTAGAAACTCTTCCCCTTCACACAGCTGTGAGGACAATTGCAGATTAATTAATTGAAGTGCATTGGAAGAGATATATACTAGAGAACATTTTCCAAAGATGGCTTTGTCAGGGTTTCAAATTGAAACCGTTGATGGAAAAGTCTGTTTCAGTGACTAGTCCATTGAGCAGTCTTCTCATTTGTATGCACGGGAAATCCCAGCAACCCATCCGCTAGGCTGGTCAAGAGGCTGCTGAGACGTTCTTTGCCACTCGCTTTCTCCTCCGGTGGAGGCCTGAGACACAGAGACAAGTCTAGGAGTTTCTTTGTTATTTATCTTTGATGAAGATCTTTTCCACAGCCAGGGAAGTGTCCCAGTTTATGTGTGGGGTCAGTCAAGGTTAGTCCAGATGGCTGGCTGGGCAGCTGATTCTAGTGTCTCCAGTCTTGGGTGGCTGTGGCTGGGATAGGGAGGGCAGGGCGTCAGGGTCCTCCCTGAGCGTTGTGATGGAGGATCCTCTACCCTGTGCAAGGAAGTCAGCCAGAGATTAGACTCTAGAGCAGTGTATTCAATTGGGATAAGGTCAGAAGCCAAAGAACAGACTGCCATTTGGGAGAGAAGGACCAGGAAGCCAGGTGCAGAGTTATTGGCCTCCACTTTGCCTGTGGTTGGTTTACTGGGGGAGCTGCCTGAATTGTCCCTTGAGTCTGTGGTCTGAGATATCAGCTGAAAGGTTGCCTGCCCATTTCTCTGCCACCGGAAAGTTCTGGGGCCCACACTTTGGCCCCTTTTGAAGCTCTTTCCCCTAAAGGAAGCCAGCTGAAGCTGTCATTGCTACTTCACTGTTTCATATTTCCTTTTTATTCTCCCCTGGCTTCTAGCACCCAGTGACTGGCGATGAGGAAGGGAGGTGCTATGGAATCACAAGGGCTCGCTTTTTTATCTTTTAAAGTATTGCTTTCAAACTTTAAAAAGAAGAGAGAGAACACCCACTGTATAGCAACCTGTCAAGCAGCTTGCGCCCGGGACAAGGGTTATGGCACCTCAGCCCATTCATGAGCCCTGAGGTTCCCAGTGAATTCAGAAGGCCATGTTGACTGACACACAGGAAGGGAGTTTAGGCTCCATTGCCTCACCTACTACTCACTGTCTATTGAAACTTTCTGAGTCTTAGTTTCTTCAGTTTCAAAATGAAAATCAAAACACATACCCCACAACTTTATCGGGTGGAATACGACATTTTAAAGTGCTATGAAACTACAAATAATTATTCAAATGCAAACAAGAGCTTGTCCTTATAACAAAGATCATAAAGCACTTGTATTTGGCTATACAAAGATCATATAGTCCTTCTTCTTATAATAAAGATCATATAGCCCTTGTATGTGGATATCTGATACTAAAATCCATGTGTTGAATACTGACCATCCTCTGTCAAAGCTCAGAATTTTATTGAGCCTATACTAAGGAAATTCTGCAGAGCTTGTCATCCAACTGGTATTTTAAATGGTCACCTTCATCCCTCTGTAATTGCTGGGAAGTCATATCCAGGAACTGTCATGCTATATTCATTTATCCCACAAATATTATGAGTCACTTGCTCTGCAGTCCCATGCATTTGATTTTATAGGGTGAGCAGAGCTCATCAACCCCTTTGTAAAACTTCCAGGAAGGAGGTGCAGTGAGGCTCTGCAGAGTCTTATTTATTCGAGCATCTCCAGCACCCAGCACGCATGTCTGAAAAATAGCGGACGCCTAGGAATCTGATGGATGAAAGGATGAGTCAAAGTACTGGAATGTACTAACTTCTTCCATTGTCTCTGTAGGATGTTTTCCAAGAGTCTACAACTGCCTTTCATTACTTTAAAATAGGAAGATAGATTATACCTTGTCACCAATGGAAATCGGTGAAAGTGAAACTGTGGACCATGCAGGCTTTCAGAGGACAGGGTAGCTAGTTATTACAGGAAAGGTTTAAGACAACAACAACAGCAACCCTGAAAAGTCTTGGCTTGCTTTCCATTCCCAGGATCAAGTCAGTGATGAATGACCATGTTCTAAACGAAGGCTGCCGCCTATGTGGTAATTCTTGCATCTGGGCTGAGGTGCTTTCCACAGTATGCAGGAGTATCTGGGACTGCCCAGGGGAAGCAGAGACCTCCTTGAGGGCCTGCAGCTTTGAGTCCCCAGGGAGAAGGTTGTGATGAGGAGTGAGAGGACCCAGACATTTCTAGGGACAGCAAAGGCCAGTGCCCAGTCCTACGGCGAGGATAGGATTCCCTGCAGTAATAATTATGTGGTAATGATTCGCTGATGAAATCAATGTGGAGTCAGTCCAATCTCAAAACATTTTTGCACCTGACCCGTTAAGGACTTGAAAATCTATTCTTGTGCTTGCAGGATATCCAAGGTCTTTCTCTCCCTTGTGTCTTCCTTTCCTTCTTTAACCAGGATTCCTTTTTCTCAGGGTTTCAATGTCACTCATTGATAGCCCTTATGCTGAGCCAGGTGCTGAGCAAACAGAGATGTAGGAAGCAGAGTCCTGTTCTCGATGGGCCTCCAGTCCAGTCAGGGAGGAACTCTTCATGGATAATTACTCTACAAGCATGAGAGGGTAGGCATCCTAAAGCTGATTTGCACAGTGCATTGGGCAGGGAGTGGTTTACGTATGCTAGACTCAAGGGAAAGAGGGTGGCTTCCCAAAGAAGACAGCCCCTGAGCAGGGCTTAGCAATCTGCCACGGAGATAGAGACTGGGCATTCCAGGTTGAGGAAGGCCATGAGCAAACATGGAGGGGGAAACATTGAGAAGCCCAGACTAGAGCCAATGGGTGAATGTGAAGATAGCACAGGGAGAGGCAAGGCTTCCTGTGTCCGGAAGAGCAGATATTCCTCACCTGTTCTGCTCGGGAGCTCAAATTTCATTCTGTAGGCAATGGGGACTCACCAAAGGTTTTTAAGAAGGAGAAAATTATAACCAGGTCTATAATTTGCAAGATCATGACAGCTACCTCAAGGAGGATAGATTGGGGGTAGGTTGAATAACAGGGAGCTGGGGGTGTAGAAACCTGTTAGGGTGAGGTTGCAATTGTCCACATGAGAAATAGTGAAGGGAAGAGAAGCCAACACTTATTAAAGCTCTATTATGTGTCAGGCTGGGCATACTAGGTACCTTGACTGGCTACCTCATTTAATTCCCAGGAAAGCCCTGCAAAGAAGCTATTATTGTTGCTACTCTAGCTATGAGGAACTGAGAGGTACAACTGTGCCAAGGTCATGCAACAAGAAGTGCACATCTCTGCCTCTACAGGGGCCACTGGCTGGAGCATGGGGTGGTAGAGACCGGGTGAGAGTGAGCTGCGTGAGAGCTGCTGGAAGAGGGAGAGGGAGGCATAGGGCAGGACTAGGGATGAAAGGCAGGGGTGGGAGGGCAACAAGGACTTTTAGCTTAAGGAGGTGCTTGGCAGGGGTTCAGCCAGTAAAAGGGACCAAGAACAGATTACTGTCCAGACAGTAAGAGCTTATTCTGCCATACATTCTCAGGTACACATCTTTATTACTACCAAACTGCATTATTTCTGATGAGGTTTTTTTTTTACATAAATACTTTGAAATCTGACGTCTAAAGCAAAACATAATATGCTAAGTCAATAATACAAATGTTGATATTTGGAAAAATATTTTAAATAGGCTTTGCTATGATTTGACATTAGCAAAATCATCAATAAGTCTTTAACTTCCTCTTCTTTTTAAAAATGTGCTTGAGTTTGTGTGCTCAGCACTAACTCCTTTAGAAGTTGTTGCACTATGGTTAAATAATATTAAATTAGTCTTAATTTTTTAAAAAAGTTCTGTTCAGGGAAAATAATGAGAACTGTTAAAATAAATAACAATCTCACTTACACTTACGCTTGTTTTAGAGTTTTATATTAACTCTCAATGAATTCATAGATTTTAAAAATATTTTCAATTTCACTTTCTAACATTATACAAAGAAGTAATCACACTAGTAATGACTCTGCTTGGTTTTGTGAAAGTTTGTTTTGAATATTCTATGTTATTGTTTATTAAAACAAACTTTTCATCCACATGAATTGATTGGGTCGAAGTAAGAAACGCACCTGTCAGCAACTCAGCTTAACCCTTGGAAATTTGGATTTAGCTGTGTATTTACTGTATTAGTTTGTCTATGCTTATCATGCCTTGTATTCATCTGGGTTCTCCAGATAAATGGAACCAACAGGATATATGTCTATATATAATATTTACTACAAGAAATTGGCTCCCTTGGGTATAGAGGTTGAGAAGTCCCAAGATACACAGTCAGCAAATTGGAGACCCAGGAGAGCTAATGGTTTAGTTTCAGTCTGAGTCCAAAGGCGTGAGAACCAGGAGAGCTGATGGTATAGGTTCCAGTCTGAGTTTGCGTCTGAAGGTAGGAGAAGACCTCTACCCTAGCTTGTAGACAGCTGAGCAGAGAGGAGTTCCTTGTTGTTAGCAGGAGGGTTAGGCTCTTCATTCATTTAGGCCTTCAACAGATTGGATGAGCACCACCTGCATTAGAGAGTGGTAGACTGCCTTGCTCAGTCCACCAATTCCAATGTTAATCTTGTTTAAAAACACTCTCACAAACGTACCCAGAATGTTTGACCAAATTTCTGGGCACCTTTGGCCCAGTCAAGTTGATGCATAAAATTAACTATCACAAAGGCATGGCCCACATGTGGGCCTAAAAAATGTTGTGAATCAAAGACAAGTAATATTGATTCCTGGGTTTTGACAAGTTGAAGTTGATAAAGCAGCAATATTAAATTTCACTTAGACAATAAGACAATCATATTTTCTACCATATGTTAATGCTAATTCTGAAAAACATTTCAGCCTCCTTATGACTAAAAGTACCCAGATATCAAAGGGCTAGCAACTGTTACTCTTTGTCATTGCCAATGCTTGTAAGTTTTCTGAATCCTGTTTGCTGAAATTGCTGGCAAATTTCAAAGAACTTTTACAGGAGAATCCCAGCATTGCCAGGGAGGCCTTGGAATGTCTACTTGATACTTTTGCAGAAGTTAATATATCAAATAATTTATATTCTGCTCCAATAACCTAAGAAGTAATAAATTGAGAAGGCTATTCTTTGAGGGAAGTAGAAAAAGTCTGAATTATACAACAAATTTGACTGTATTATTGTTTACATTTTGGTTCTTATATTTTCTTCAGTAACATATAATTCAGTCTTGCAGCTACTTTCACAATTAGAAATTAAGAAGGTAGCATTTACATGTTAAATTGACAGAAGGATTGATTACTCTTTGGGTCGATGGAGAGAACGGAGTCTCGTCTTTATGAAATTTCTCCTCCTTTATTGTCATGGAGATAAGGCACCATCCTACAGTAAGTATGCCAGGCCCGTGATTTAGAGCCAGATTTTAAAGAAAAAGGAGCTGAATTTGAAAATTCAAATGCAGTTTTTTAAATTATTATTTACTAATGTCATATTGATTTTTTAGACATAAACCCAGATCAATGTCCATGATTGATATCATTGAAGTTCTGGACTTGGGGGTCTATATTAGTCTATTCTCACACTGCTGTAAAGAACTGCCTGAGACTGGGTAATTTATAAAGAAAAGAGGCTTAATTGACTTATAGTTTTGCATGGCTGTGGAGGTCTCAGGAAACTTACAATCATGGTGGAAAGGGAAGCAAACACATTCTTTTGCACATGGCAGCAGGAGAGAGAAGTGCAAGCAGGGGAAACGCCAGATACTTATAAAACCATCAGATCTCATGAGACCCACTCATTATCATGAAAACAGCATGGGAGAATTGCCCCCATGATTCAATTACCTCCACCTGGTCCCACCCTTGACACATGGGGATTAGGGGAATTTCAATTCAAGGTGAGGTTTGGGTGGGGACACAGAGCCAAACCATATAAGGGCCCTTCATAGCTCCATGGTCCCGATGTCATAAACTGACTGCAAATGTTCATTTGTACCACAGGTAGCTCATGGATGAAGCCATTGATTGAAACAGGACAAATAAGAGCAGAAACAGATTTGGGGAGGAAGATAGTTTGGGACTTGGATTGCAGATGCTAGTGGAAACCCTGTTGAATTGTCTAGCAGGCCCTTAAAATCTGGGTCTGGAGTGCATGAATGAACACCAGGTAGCTAGTGGATTTGGAAGTTGTTAGTTATGATTCTAAGATGGCCAGGCATGGGGCTCATACCTGTAATCCCAGCTACTCAGGAGGCTGAGGTGGGAGGATCGCTTGATTCCAGGAGTTTGAGACCAGCCCGGGCAACATGATGAGACCTTGTCTCTACAAAACATCTTAAAAAGTTAGCCGGAGTAGTGGCTCATGCCTGTAGTCCCAGCTACTGAGACTGAGGTGGGTGGAGGCTGAGGTGGGAGGATTGCTTGAGCCTGGGAGGTCAAGGCTGCAGTGAGCAGTGATCACACCACCGCACTCCAGCCTGGGCACCAGAGTGAGATCCTGTCTCAAAAAAAAAATAAATAAATAAAAGGCATAGATAGGCTGGCAAGATTTTTCTGCAAAGTACCAGATAGTAAATATCTCAGACTTTGTGGGCCAGAGAGTCACTATAGCAGTTCTTCCATTGTAGTGCAAAAGCAGCCACAGGAAATATGTAAATGAATTGTATGTTGCTGTGTTGCAACAAAACTTTTTATTTTAAAAACTGAGGTTGGAATGGGAGTAAGGGAGAGGACAGCGAGGGTGGAGTTTGGTCAGAGGTCTACTCTAGACCATGGGAAGGAATGAAACTATGAAAAGAGCATGTAGGGTGGACAGTGTCCAGATGAGAACCTGAGAAATGCCTATGTCTAAGGCAAAGGCACAGAAAAAGCCAGGGAAGGAGAGAGATGCATTTTGAGAAGAAGAGGGAACTCAAAAGCTCAAGTGCCCCCAGAGACTAGAGGTTGGTGTTTTCAGAAGGAGTTGTGTGCAGCGATGTTAAAATACCTCCCGAAAGTTCAGTGGGACAGGCATTGAGAAGAGACTGTTCGAATTAGTGATTAGGATGGCATTTCTGATTTTGAGAATGCAGTTTTATGGGCAGTATGGACACTTAAGCTCATGAATGCAAGTGGTTGTCAAGGTGAGGGGTATACACGACAGCAGTGGGGGCAAGGCAGGCTCAGGGGGAGGCTGGGAAGAGAAAGTGTTTCAGGCTTGGAAAGATTAGTAAGTCGGGAAGACTGAAGGGAAGAAGCCAGCACATTAGGAGATTTTCAAGACACCAGAGAGAAGAAACTCTAAATGCAGCAGTTCCTGGAGGGGATGCAGTCAGGACCTTGTGGCAGGTGATACGCTGGGCATGGTGCCCATGAAGCCTCATTAAGTGCCATTACACCAGCACAAAACAGATATTTGTATCAGACACTGCTAGAAGTGACGCACCATCCTTTCCTCCCTGCTTCCTTACTAATAACCCCTCAAGTTTGCCCAGGGTAGCAATGCGCCCAGCAAGAATACTCACCTTATCACACTCTTGAGCTGCCAGGGGTGTCCTATGGCCCAGATCTGACCAATGTGTTGTTCACAGATGTCTACAGGGTGGGGCTTTGGAGTCAATTGTTGTTTATCCTAAATTTTTAAAAATAGAGTCAGCTGGCACTACCCTTTGCCCTTTGCTCTTCCTTCTTTCTTTCTTCCTAGAAGTAGAGCAGCCATCTGGTGGCCTTGAGGATAAATCTCCACTTGCTACAGATAGTAGAGCAGGAAGAGTCAAGGGGCCTGAGTCTTTGAACAGCAGCACCAGCCCTGACCTCTCTATCCCTAGACTCCTTCTGAAGTGAGAAAAATGAACCTCAAACTTGTTCACCATTGTTTGTCTGGTTCCTATTATGTGGAGCCAAATGCAAACTTGACCTCCTATTCTGTACCCTCCTGTTTTTCCCCAGTGGAGGAAATGGGCTCAGACAGTTCAACTAACTTCACCAAGATCACTTAGGCCCTTGAGACTTGCTATGCAAAGTGTGGTCCACGGACCATCAGCATCAGCAGCACCTTGGGAGCCTTTTAGAAACGCAAAGTCTTGGGCTCCGCTGCAGACCTACTAAATCAAAATCGGTTTAAACACGATCCCCAGCGGATTCATATGGAGTCTGAGAAGTGTTGGCCTGGATAATAAACAACAGAGCTAGGATTAGATCCCAGGTCTCTAAGACTCCAAAGTTCACTCTCTTCTTCTGAAATAGGAGGAAATGACAAGATACCGATGTTTTCTGTACAAATACGAATGTCTGTTGAGGTAGAAAGAAAGGTCGCTGAGAGAGTCTGTGGCAGAGGGCCTCAATCTTCTCAGGATGAGGGAGTGCTAGAATGTTCATTCACCAAGCAGAACTGCTCATCTACTCTGTTCACCTGGTGCTAGGAGTAAAAGACCATCTCTGTCTTCAAGGAATTCAAAGGTAGTGGGTAACAATATAACCCACTGGTTACACTTGGTCATTATAACAGTAATCATAATATTATGATAAATACAGTAGTAGAGTCTTGAAAATGATGGAACAATACCCTGTTTCCTAATGCCACATCTCAGCCCTTAAATTTCTTGAATTAAATGGAATTGTGGTCTGTGACCACAATGCCCTGAGTTAAAGGAGGCACAATTGTTAGCGGATTGATTTAATCAGTATTGAGACACAGCCTGGGCTAAAGTCAGGCCTGAATTGCAGAAATTACACTGAGCTGCTTAATTTACCTTTATTTTTGTGTGGAGCAGGCACTACTCAGTACAAGTGGTTATTTCAATGTAGAGAAGAAAGGTGAGTTGCAGAGGGCTGAGAAGGGGATAGGCTAAGGGGAGCTGAACAAAAGGTTGCAGTTTCTTGTGATCAAGAAATTTTATTTTGCAATTGGCTAAGGGAACTGCAAAGAAACAAGTGCTGCCTAGGCAAAGTCTCCAAGTGGTGACTACTAAACTGATAAAGCTTATGTTATTAATGCTGCACAGAAGACAGCTTCATGCAGCTGAAAGAGCTCACTACTTAATGCCTAAAGACTGGGTTTGAAGGTTGGGTTTGTGTACCAGCTCTGCCATTTATCTTGAGGCTTGTCTTAGGTTGGCTTCCCCATACAGCAGACACCAATGCCAGATTTGTGCACAAAAATTCACGTGGGAAGTGAGATAGGCTAGGGAAGGAAGCCAATACAAGATTTCTTTTTCTTTTCTAAATTTTTTATTGTGGTAAAATATGCATAACATAAAATTTACCATTTTATCCCTTTTTGAGTGTACAATTCAGTGGCAGTAAGTAAATTCACATTGTTGTATAATTATTATTATTCTCATTTTTTTCTCTGTCACCCAGGCTGGAGTGCAGTGGCACGATTTCGGCTCACTGCAACCTCCGCCTCCCGGGTTCAAGCAATTCTCTACCTCAGCCTCCCGAGTAGCTGGGATTACAGGTGCCCGCCACCATGTCCGGCTAATTTTTGTATTTTTAGTAGAGATGGAGTTTCACCATCTTGGCCAGGCTGGTCTCAAACTCCTGACCTCAGGTGATCCACCCACCTAGGCCTCCCAAAGTGCTGGGTTTACAGGCGTGAGCCACCATACCTGGCCACTGTTGTATAATTATTACCACTATCCATCTCCACAATTTCCCAACATCCCAAACTAAACAACTCCCATTCTTCCTCCCCCAGCCCCTACTTTCTGTTTCTATAAATTTGACTCTCTCTCAGGACTGGCAATACTATGTACCTCATATGAGTATCTGTTTGTGTTTGATTGATTTTATTTAGCACAATATTTTCAAGGATCATCCATTCAAGGTACATTGTGGGCATGTGTCAGAATTTCCTTCTTTTTTAAGGCTCAGTAATATTCCCGTATTAGTTTGCTTGGGATACTGTAACAAAATATAACCTGGGTAGCTTTTAAACAATAGAAATTTATTTGTCATAGTTCTGGAGGCTAGGAAGTCGAGGATCAAGGCCTTGAGTACTGAGGAGAAGATAGCCATGGAAAGATCTGGAGGGAGAATGTCCTGAGCTTTTGAGCACAGCAACTGATAAGTGCAACGTCCCTGAAATTAAAATGCAGAGAGAAGGTCAGTGTGGCTAGAGCATAGTGACTGAGGGGAAGAGTAGCTGGAAATGAGGTCAGAGCATGGTCAGGGGCCAGATGAACCTTGAAGGCTATCTCAAGAGGGTTGGCGTTTTTTTCTGCTTACAATGGAAAGTTATTGGTTGGCACAGGGCTGTCTCTGACTGCTGGATGAAGAATTGACTGCAAGGATGACAATATAAGCAGAGACCTGTCAGGAGCTTGATGTGGTTGTCCAGGTGACAGATTGTGATGGGGTAGAAGAGTAGCAATGTTGTTTCTCTTTAGTTCAAACAGTAGGTAATTTACTAGGCCAAATTCCTGCTTTTGGTCTTCCCAGTCCAGCCTCCAGTGTTAAGGCTGCAGAAATTAGTTTTCTGGTGTTAGTCAAAGTCTCTACCAGCTGGGTCAGGAAGAAGCCTCTTTTCCATGGAACTAGAAGCAGCGTGTCTGAAGCACAAAGAGCAGTGGCATGTCATGGATGTCATCAGTCTTGGCTTTAGCAAGATATTAGACACTGTTTCCCATGACTCCTTTTGGAAAAAAAAAAAAAAAAAAGGTTGAAATACAGTCTGAATCCAGGACAGTGCGGTGGATTCACTGCTGGTTGGGCAGCTCCACCGGAGAGTGCTGATTTATGATTCTGTGAAGTCCTAAGGAGTCTCACTGCCTGTTTGTCCTCGTCAACACTCTCATCAGGGACTTGAGAGAAGCCCTGGAAGTTTGTTTATCCTCTTTGCAAATGCCATAGGCCAGGAACGATGAGTCATGGGTTGGAGGACAGATTCACTCTTCAAAGGTCTCAGAGCTTTATATCCATGTTTGTGCCTCTCTGCTCCATCTCTTGGTAGGTAGCCAGCATAACATGCGTAAGAATCAACCAGAATGCTGTTTTAAGTTTTTAATATGGTCTGGCTCTGTGTCCCCATCCAAATCTCATCTTGAATTGTAATAATATGGGCAGTTCCCCCATGTTATTCTCATGATAGTGAGTTCTCATGAGACCTGATGGCTTTATGAGGGGCTCTTCCCCCTTCACTCAGCACTTCTCTCTCCTGCTGCCATGTGAAGAAGGACGTATTTGCTTCCCCTTCTGCCATAATTGTAAGTTTCCTGAGGCCTCCCCAGCCATGTGGAACTGTGAGTCAATTAAACCTCTTTCCTTTATAAATTACCGAGTCTCAGGTATTTCTTCATAGCAGTATGAAAACAGACTAATACAGCGCTGGTGATTTCCACTCCTGGTAGGCTTTGGGGAGGTCAGGAACATGTGCTTTTAACGAATGCCAGTCAGATTCTCCAGTCAGTGGTCTGGAGTCCACATGTTGGTTAACCCTACTCGATGCCACAGCATTGTCACACAAGGTTTGTAACTGCTTGTCCATGTGTTCTCCTCTCCACTAGTCTGTGAGCTCCTTCTTTACCTATTGCCAGTGCCTGGTATCTAGTGCCTAGTACCGATACACAACAGAGCTAATCAATGTTGTTGAAAGATCAGGCTGGAATATTGTACTAAAACCAACAAAACTACATTTTAAGGGGATACAAGTAAAGACCATTTAAGATGAACAGCTCAGTTGGATAAATACAAAATGGGGAATTCTTGGCTTGGAAACTTTTCCTGTGGAAAAGAGCCAGGGCTTTTGGCTCAATACCAAAGGCTGTTAAATAATAGCATATGGTAGCATCAGAAAGTTGAGAGCCCTTCATCATTGAAGATAATCAAGCAGAGAATACAATGAACCCAGGCATCCTATGTCATATAAGAAAAATTTCCCTTTCCATTTCTGTAAAAGTGACCTCAGTTAGGTAGCCATTCTTTCTTAGCTAGAATGATGCCATCTCCTTCTGGGTCATGTTTTTGCTTCAAAAATTCCTCCCTTATGGAACATATGTAGGCCCCATTTATTGACTCCTCAGCACCTGTTTCTTCCTTCTTCCTTATTTGCAGAATTCTACTTTTGTTGGGGAGTCCAGCCTTCCTCCCAATTTCTTAGGTGTAAATAAAAATCAGGTGAAGCCAGTCATGGTGGTCCCATTCTCTTTATCCATGATTGATTTAGGCCAGGACATCTGACTCAACTCTGGCCTGTGAGATGTAAGGGGAAGTCTCCTGGAGGCTTCTGTGAATGATTCCCTCATTCCTGAGAGAGATAGCAGGAAGAGATCTTTTCTTCTTCCTTTGGATGTCATGACATATGATTGCCAGATCTGGGAACTGAGGCAGCCTCTTTCTCAGAGGGAGCTACATTGAGTACAATGCTGGCATTCGGAGAATGGCGGAGCAGAAAGATGGAAGGCTGTTACTGAAAGAACCAACACTAGAACACCTCAACTTCTCAGCCATCTTTTGAATGAGTTAGTAAATGCCTTCGTTGGTCAAGCCATACTGAGTTGGGTTTTCTGTTCTTTGTAGCCCAGACATCCCAGCAGATGCACAAAACACCCTACTACATACAGTGTTGCCAGACTAACTTTCATAAAAGGCAATTTCGATCATGCCACACCTGATCAAAAACCTTAGATTTCCCCCTCAGTTTCCAATGTGTTTAAAATCAACCGCTCAAGACTTGCTTTCCAAGGTAATTTGTCTCCTGCACTGAAATCAAATTTAACTTCCTGATATTTTGTCCATACAGTTGTTCCTGCATGGGGTTCCCATCCTGGGATCCACTTCCCCTTCACCCGTCTTTGTTTGTTGAAATGTTACCTCTAAGGCACCTTGCCAAATCCTACCTTTTCCATGGCAACCTTTTATGGTTAGCATTCCTTTCTTTCTGAACACCACCCCCCACCCCATTGCTTTTGGGCACCTCTCTTAGCACTTAATATATTCTTCCATGTTGTATTATTACTTATATAGCTTTCTCATTCTGCCTACTGGTTGGTGAGCCCTGGGCACAGGGACCACATCTTGCTTGTCTTGGCAGGTTCAGCAGCTTCCAATTTGGTGCTTCACACAAGGTGGACGTTCAGTAACCACTTGTTTAAATGCTGTATTGGGCAAGACACCAAAGGTCCTTCCCAATTCTAAAGCTCTGTGGTTTCTGTGCCTTCAGCTTTCTAATTTTGACTTAATTATTAAAACAGAGAAGCATTGTAACCTCTAAGTAAGAGTGTGAAATGGCTCCAATCGAGTTTGAATTCGTTAGAAAGACAATTCTTGAAACTTGGTCCTGTTATGTTTATGTGTGGATAATCATACAAAGGATTTAAAATTCCTAGGCTTCAGTTTCCCCTCTATTAAATGGGGATAATAGTGGTTACCTCATAAGGTTGTTGTGGGGACTAAGTGCAATGAGTTATATGTAGCAATCCCTTCTAAACGTTCACTCGCATCCATGTCTCTTCCTTCTGGTTTAGCTCTTCCTTCTGGTTTAGCTCAGCTTTGTGCAGCCAGGAGCATCTCCAAGGGAATTAGCTAGTCCAATTCCTTTGTCGGTGGTGAACTGAGGCTTGGAGGGAATTGTGGCTGATATGATATGACGAAACATCTGCTTGGGACATTCTTGCAGAGGCTGCCTCATTCATAGAAAGAGACCCAGAGGAAGAGTCAGCCTCTTCTACTGAGCAGTATCATCTTGAGAATGACAGTCATATTGTGACTGCAAGGGGACCCCCAGGATGGCAAAAAGGGATGGTGGCTTTGATGGCACTGAGTCACTGAATTAGCCAACTAGGAGTGATCCTACTTTGGGACTTCTATGATGTGAGGTAGTAAACCTTCTTTATTGTTCATGCTATTATTCAGAGCTAAGTTTTCTATGATTGCAATTGAAAGCAGTGCCTTACACATGGTATGTATTCCACGAATGTAAAGTTGTGCATCATTTAGTCCTTTCCTATTACTTCACATGAGAACATCTGAGAAAATGGAAAGAAAAAATACTTAACTAAAATAGTCTTGAATAAAACAGCTTTTATAACTTGACAGTTCTTTTTTTTTGTTTTTGCAGAGCTTGCTGATGATGAAATAAAAAAAATCGGTCAGAGTAAAGGCTAGAATAGGTGATAAATGCAACCCATCTGGTGCTATAAGAAATATTGAACATACCAAGAAAAAATACAAATAAATGTAAAAGTTAACTTCATGCCAATATTATCTACTGGAACCTGATGTCTTGTTAAAACTGTAACATGTTTTATTTTCATAAGGCACAGTGAAAATGAAAAATCATAAACCAGTACAAGAAAAAGAAATGGAGGCTACTCCTGGAATTGAAGATTTGGGATTACTGAATGTCAACAAACTAGGTTTTGCTTTTTGTTTGTTGCTTTGTTTGTCTTAAAATCAATGGACAGCCTTTGAGTAAAAGAATCTGCCAGAATATTTCTGGAGAGATTCCTCGGGTCAGTAGAAGAGATTTTCTTCTGCTTTCAGCTTCTTAAGAGACAAAAAATAGAAGCATGTAAGATAGCATCTCTAAGCAAATCTACCTATATACCAAGTATCTGAAAGAAAGGCTGACATTTCATTGCAAAGAATGTGGAAAGTTAGTTGCTTAAAAGCTAGGTGTAAGCAATTTCTTATCCAATGCAAGCTTCTCCCTGTTCTGGCCTTAAATGAATCTTGGAAGCTTTGTCCTTTGTGGACCGTGTAAGACTTGGACATTAAAACTCAGCAGTTTGTCCAATGAACTTGAAAAATAGAAATCCATGGGCTATTGTGGCCCCATGGCAGAAGAAATGAATGCCCATTTAGAATTCTTTACCTAGACATTAGCAGATAATGTCTGAAGGATGGAGAAAGAGGATTCAGAAGCCCAGCAAAGACCCTCTGTGCATAGTTGGAACAACAAAAACAACTTTATTCCGAGCATCCCCCTGGTTCAAGCCTGAGGTGCCTGTCACTGGCTCCTGAATTCCTGACTCCCAGCAGGCAGGACTCCCTCCTTCTGCGTTCAGTCTCAGGGCTGCTTCTCTTACCAGCAAGCCAGGCACTTTACCCATTTGCAACAAGGCCTGCCCATCAGCTCAGTATGCATCAGTGACTTGGCCTCCAGCTCTCTAAGTCTGCATCCAGAAGTTTCCCAAGTGTCTTGCTAGGAGGCCACTGAAGGTTGAGAAACTCCACGTTTCCCTCCCTGGGTAATGAGGTGAACTTACCATCCTTTCATTTGGAATTTTGGTGAGCTGAAGGCAGATCTCTGCTGCTGGAGAGAGCTTGGTGGGAGATTAACTCTTGAGGCAGCGCCTGCTCTTCATATCCCTCCTCCCTGATAGACACACTGGGAACTGGAAGAGGAGTATGGTAGTTTCAGGTAGTCATTCTAGAGTTGGGGACCGCTGAGGATCCTATAGAGCAAACGTTTTCTGTTGTACCAAGACTATTTGTAGTTGGTTTGAGAGCAGAGTGTTTTCAGCTAATACTCCCCAAACAGCAGTGGGCCCCGTCTCAGTTCCTTTGGTACCATGCCCATGTTTCTGTTCTAATACCATGTCATGACTGTTGAAAGGAGCTTAGGCTTTGGAGATTTGCCAATCTGTGCTTGCATGCTGGCTCTGCCACTTACCACCTGGGTAACCTTAAGTTAGTTACTTACCCTCTCTGAGCCTCAGTTCCCTCCAGTCTGATACTGAGATTATAACTCCCAATTAGTAAGGCTGGGGTGGGTTGAAATGAGATAAAGTGTATAAAATGGCTTGCATAGAGTTGGTGCATGGTAAGTGCTAGAGAAATGGGGGAATATTATTACTTCCCATTTATCACATTGTCTTTGACGTGGTTTCATACCATCTGCAGAGTTTGATGACAAGCTTTTGAGAACAGGAACTCTTCATCTTCTATTTTCAGTATCTAACCCTGTACCTGACTCATAGGTATTGCACAACAAATACGTTTTGAATGAATGGAGAAAAGACATTCATGAATCTGAAATTTCCACTCTTCTGAATGTAGAATAATTGAGAAACTGTGTTTCTGTACACTTTTTTTGTTGTTGTCTTTTATGAGATGTATACATTCACTTTCAGTTTTCTCATTGAGGCAATAGTTTGAGATGACATGCCAACTTCATACTGTATAATAATCATATAGTGAAGTGAAATATCTGCACTACTATCTTAGTCTGTCTCCATATTTGTTTTTGTTTCCATAGTTGTCAGGTCAAGCAAGAGGACACTATGGTAATAACCCCCACATCTCAACGACATGGCAAGTTGCTTTCTCACTCATGCTATATGTTCAATGTGGGGCAGCAGTGAGGGTCATAATGATAGAGATTCTGTCAGAGCATGTAGAGGAAGGGGAAGGTGGTGAAAGACGCAACAGCTCTTAAAGCTTCTCAGACGGTGCATACATCTGACTGGGTGTGGTGGCTCATGCCTGTAATTCCAGCACTTTGGGAGGCCGAGGCGGGTGGATCATGAGGTCAGGAGTTCAAGACCAGCCTGGCCAAGATGGTGAAACTCCATCTCTACTAAAGATACAAAAATTAGCCGGGCATGGTGGCACAAGCCTGTAATCCCAGCTACTTGGGAGGCTGAGGCACAGAATTGCTTAAACCTGGGAGGTAGAGGTTGCAGTGAGCCGAGATCGTACCACTGCACTCCAGCCTGGGTGACAGAGAGAGACTATGTCTCAAAAAAAAAAAAAAAAAAAAAAAGTCATCAGGGGGCATACATCCTTTGCCCTTGAAGTTTAGTGGCTGACACAACTTGTATAGCCAGGCAATCCCTTCTTGAGCCCAGAAGGAAGAAAGACAGAAATACTTGGTAAATGGTCTGAGTGGCTCCGCAGTTCAGGAAAGCAGAAGTCACAGCTGCAAAATGAAGAGCTTTTGCATAGAACATAAGAGCTTTTACAATCATTGGGAGAGCTGGAGAGTGGAGGTAAGAGAAGCCAATCCCCAAAATCTCAACCTGCAGCACTACAACCGGGGAAAAGGAACTCACTGGGAAGCCCCTACAAGTCCCAAGAAACCCCAAGAAGCTTCTGAAGACCACCAAGCCTGCAGCATCTAAAGAAGCTGCCACCTACTAGGTCCACTGCCTACATTTTTCAGGCAGGTGATGCTTACCTGGAAGCTGCCATGAACCTCCTACCTGCTGGCTGCCCACACATCTGCCTGTAACTTCCTCCTAGAATAACTCCCTCTCCACCTCCTGCTCCTCTCAGTGGCGGACTCTACCCTGCAACTGCATAGGGAAAGTGATTCTGGGAGATGCCATTTTGCATCCCCCTGCCACAGAGGCCACAACATGTTAACATCAGACAATGCAGCAGTTTTAGTTGTCAGAAGGATGATTAGCGGCTTCAAGTTCGAGCCTGTCACCTAGGGACTGTCATCTCTGAAATAACCAAAGAGATTATAGGGGCAGAGTCAGAGGATGAGGGAGGGTGCAGATCCAACACAGCAACATGATACTAGCAAGAAAAGTTCTGCTAGACAAGAATACTCCAGGGTGATGAAAAGGAGCTGCAGCCAGGTTGCTCATGTGAGATATTTCTCTATTTCAATTCTCATTAAAGGTAAAGGACCACCTCCTATATCCTCACTCCTGCTACATGAAAGGGGAAATGAACTTCCAGAGTATAGACAAGGGGGACGGTAGGGTGAAATGGGTTGGAGCGGGGCGGTGTGTGCTTGGACTGGGTGTGTGGGCAGCAGAGACCCAGATCCTAGTCCATGCCCTGCTAACTGGCCATGTGACTTGAAGTGGGTCCCTTCCATTTTCAGGGCTTTTTTCCCTACATTGAATTTAAAGTGTGTTTCTTGTAAACAGCATATAGTTGGGTCATGATGTTTTAGCCACTTTATCAATCTGTCTTCATATTGGTACATTTAGATTATTTACATTTAAGGTAATTATTGACAAGTTAGCACTTATGTCTACCATTTTATTATTGTTTTTAATTTGCTTCCTATGGTTCTTATTCCTCTATGTCTTGCTTTCCTGTGATTACGTGAATATTTTTAGGATTCCATTCTGATTTATTTATAGTTTTTTTGAGCGTATCTGTATAGTTGTAGTGGTCACTCTGGTTATTATCTTAGCCTACTGTATCAATGTTTCCATTGCAAGTGAAGTGTGGAAACCTTATTTCCTTTCAGGTCCCTTTACCTTCCCCACATTGAAATATCATTGGCCTGAGTATTAGATGTTGTCATAACTTTTGTTTCAGTTATCAAATTATGATTTCTGAAACTCAGGAAAAGAATTATCTATAGTATGTACCCATATTTATTCTATTTCTGTTGTCCTTTTGTTTTCCCAATGTTCCAGGCTTCCCACTTCTGTCATTTTATTTGAAGAACTTTCTTTAGTCAGTCTCTGAAGATAGGTCTGCTAATGACAAATTATCTTAGTTTCCTTTGTCTGAGAATGTCTTTATTTTCCCCTTTCATTACATAAGGGCAGTTTTGCCATATAGAAATCATGGTTGTCAGTTCCTTTCTTTCAGCCCTTGAAAAATGTTGTGTCACTGCCTTCTGGCCTCCATAGTTTCTGAAAAATTCAAATTGATGCTTCCCTGTAGGTAATATATCATTTTTCTCTAGTTGCTCTCAAGATTTTTTTTCTTTATCTTTAGTTTTCAGAAATCAAATTGTGATGTATCTTGGCGTGGATTTCTTTGGTTTGTCCTATTTGGGGTTTTCTCAGTTTCTTGATTCTGTAGGTTAATATCTTCCACCAAATTTGGGAAGTTTTCAGCTATTATTCCTTCAAACATTCTTTTATCCCAAGTCTCTTTTCTTCTTCTGAAGATCCAATGATGCAACTAAGTTTCATTTTTTCATGAGGCTCTTTTCATTTTTTTTTTTGCCTTTGCTATTTTCTCTCTGTTATTCATTGGGTAAATTCTTTTGCTCTGTCATCTAGTTCACTGATTCTAACCTTTGTCTTCTCCACTCTACTACTGAGATTGTCAGGCAACTTTTTCATATCTCTTATTGTATTTTTCTATAGTATAATTTCCATTTGGGTTTCCCCTTTCCTCCTCCCTCCATCCCTCCCTCCCTCCCTCCCTTCCTTCCTTATATGACAAATGAAATTTTATATGTATATATATGTTTACTGTGTACAAGATGACATTTTAAAATATGTATACATTGTAGAATGGCTAATTCAAGCTAATTAACACATGCATTACCTCACATACCATCTTTTGCAGTGAGAACACTTAAAATCTACTTTCATAGCAATTTTCAGGAATATAATATATTGTTATTAACTGTAGTCACAATGTTGTACAATAGATCTCTTGAACTCTTTCCTCCTATCTAGCTGAAATTTTGTGTCTTTTGACCAATATCTCTCCAATCCCCGAGTTTCTTTTTTTTATAGCATCTATTTCTTTGCTGAGATTTTTATTTTTACATTCACTTTAAGAGAGTTTGTAGTTGATTATTGAAACATTTTTATGAAGGTGGCTTTAAATTTCTGGTCAGAAAATTCCAACATCTGATTCATCATGGGGTTGGAATCAGTTCATTGTCTTTTCTTACTCAAGTTGAGATTTTTCTGGTTCTTGGTACAGTAGGTGACATTGATTGTGTCCTGGACCTTTTGTCTATTATGTTAGAAGACTCTGGTTATATTTAACTCTTATATTTTAGTAGGCAGTCACCCTGTTTAGATTTAGCATGGGAGTACTGACCTACTTCTAAGGGCTGTGCTTCCAATGAGAGTTAAGTTTTCTGGGCATTTTAGCTTTGTATAGCTGGTGTGCTGAGGCTCCCCCGGGTCCCTGCTGAGGTCCAGCCTGAGGCGCTGGAGGGTCTCTTGGTTGGAGAGGGGAGTTGCAGGCTTGCAGGGACCAAGAGGCTTCCCAGGCCAGGTGCTTATTGTAGGGTCCCGCCTACTGATGCCCTCTAGCTCCCCTGGTGCCTCCACAAAGAGGCTTCCTGAGCCAGACCACTTATTATGTTGTAGTTTTCCCTTCGCGGTCCCCCTAACATCCATCTCTCAGTAGGTAAAGGGAGTGTCGGACCTGTGGGGAGAGACTATATCCTTGCTGCATAGTTCCTGGGGCTCCGGATCACCCTACCTGCCAGCAGTTTGGGACTCATCTGATATTGGAGAAACCCCTACTTGGTCTAGGGGAGGAGTGATTGCCTTCCGTTGTTAGGTTAGGCTGCCTCAGACATGATTTCTCCAGGAAGCCTTTCAGATCCACTTCCCCACATGACTCCTGCTTCCCCAGCATCCTCTCCTCCCCCTGCCTGGCACAGGACTGCAATCATTATTTCCTCACCTCTTCCTCCCGTCACGCCGCAAATTCCCTGAATCAGAGGCTGTACCTCAGCAGCTCTGTGGCTCCAGTGCCTTGCAAAGTGGACACCACTCAGGGGGCCAGTATAAATATGACCAGATAAACACAGAGTAAAGTCAATCATGGAAAAAATATCTGAGTTTTAATGTAGCTTCTTGCAGATAACGTCTTCCCAAAGGACTGAGAGCACAGGGATTGAAGACAACTGAGAAGTTGTTAGAAGGGGTATGTTTCAGAAATTAGGCCTCTTGTGGCTCCTCTAATCTCACCAAGGAGGTAATCACTAGCTTCAGGACACTTAGACGAGCGTGGCCTGGCTTATCATAGGCCTTAATGTATGACTAATAGGGTTCAGAATTGGCCTTTATGAGGAAACTGGCTTCCATTTAATTTACTTCATGTAAAGATAATTTTTTTTCAGCTTACCCTCTATTTTCTCTCTCTAGCAAGCATCTAACACGTCCCCACATCTGAATCACATGCTTCAGAGGCACTCAGAGCTGGAGGGAACGTAGAGACGCTTGCTTCTGGCCCATGCCTTCATTCCCCATGTCTGAGGAAAGGACATGCCTGAACTTGCTCCTAGGGGGAGATGGGCCAGGGACTAGAACCTACGTCCCCTTCCTGGACCAAGATTTCCTGCAGATCGTCCCACCACCACCTTATCATTTTGGTATAAATGTGGCCAGAAACTATTTTTAAAAATTCTTTTCAAATTTTTTATTTTTTAATTTTTATTTTATTTATTTATTTATTTATTTATTTAGTAGAGACAGGGTCTCATTATGTTGCCCAGGCTGGTCTTCATCTCCTGGACTCAGACGATCCTCCTGCCTCAGCCTCCCAAAGTCCTGGGATTACAGGTAAGATCCACCACACCCAGCCACAAGAAACTATTCATCGCAGGAAATAAGAACACAGAAAATTAGCAAAAGAAAAGAAAAAGCCACTTGTAACTCTATCACCCAGAGGTGACCATTGTTGATTACAATACATACTCCTCTTTTCTTCTTTTTTTGAGACGGGGTCTTGCTCAGTCACCAGGCTGGAGTGCTGTGGCGTGATCTCGGCTCACTGCAACCTCTGCCTCCCAGGTTCAAGCAATTCCCCTGCTTCAGCCTCCTGAGTAGCTGGGACTACAGGTGCACGCCACCATGCCTGGCTAATTTTTTGTATTTTAGTAGACAGGATTTCACCATGTTAGCCAGCCTGGTCTCGAACTCCTGACCTCATGGTCCACCCTCCTCGGCCTCCCAAAGTGCTGGGATTGCAGGCATGAGTTGCCGCACCCAGCTCACATTCCTCTATTTCTAAAAGCTACATTTTAGAATTTAAATTAGAGTTATGCTAATCATCCACTTTCGTATCTGTTTTAGAAAAATTAATATTTGTGAAAATGTCTCATGTCATTCACCTTCTACAATAGAACTGTTAATAGTAGGAGAATAATCCTAGTAACTAATTTGTATTGAAGGCCTAATATATATCAGGGAATTTTCTAAGGCCTGTGCTTCTCATCTTAGCCCCGCTTTGTGGATGAGGATGTAGAGGCACAGAAATACTAAGTACTTGCCCAGGGTACACCGCTGGCAAGGCCCAGGCAGCCTGGCTTGAAACTCTGGGTTCTCAGCCTGTCTGCACCTCTTACCTAGGCATGTCATCCAACCACTGTGGATAGTTAGGGTGCTTATAATTCTCACTCCAGTTAACAACACTGTTTCCAACGACTTTGTATAGACATGCTTGTATAAATTTCTGATTATTTTTGTAGCACAAATTCCTAGAAGTGCAATTGTCAAACTGACCATTTTGAAGAGTTTTGTTATGCATATGCCAAATTCTCCCCTGTGAGGCATGAGAGCCTGAGAATGTCTTTGTCACTCACCCCTCTGGGCTGGGAAGGCACAGCTTGTCACTTTTGCAGTTGTCCCTAAGACTAGTGAAAGGACGCTGTGATGGTTAATAATTAGGTGTCAGCTTGATTGGATTGAGGGTTGCCTAGATGGCTGGTGAAGTATTGTTTCTGGGTGTGTCTGCGAGGGTGTTGCCAGAGGAGATTGACATTTGAGTGGGTGGACTGGGAGCGGAAGACCCTCCCTCAATGTGGGTTGGCACCATCCAAGTGGCTGCCAGCATAGCTGGCACAAAGCAAGCAGAAGAAAATGGTGTGGTTGTGCTTGCTGAATCTTCCAGCTTCCTTCTTCTTCCAGTGCCAGACACTTGCTTCTGCTCCTCCTGCCTTTGGACATTAGATTCCAGGTTGTTTGACCTTCAGACTCTGGGCTTGCACCAGTGGCTTGCCAGCGGCTCCTGGGCATTTGGGCACAGACTGAAGGCTGCACTGTCAGCTTCCCTGGTTTTGAGGGTTTGGTACTCAGACTAAGCCACTACTGGCTCCTCTTTCTCCAGCTTGCAGATGGCCTATCGTGGGACTTTGCCTTGTAATCATGTGAGCCAGTTCTCCCTAATAAACTCCTTCTCATATATACATATATCCCATTTGTTCTGTCCCTCTGGAGAATCCTGATTAATTCAGATGTTCTCAGTAACCAGTTCTACAAGAAGCCGGACCCTCGTCTTTTCAGCAAACCTCCTGCATTCAACAGATATCTCAGGCCAGGCACTAGGAACATGAGGACCAAAGCATAAAGGCTTGTAAACAAATGGATGCAACAGACTAGAGTGTTTTCATCAGTTGAGAGTTTTTCTGTGTCACTCTTCATGCAGGTATATCGTCTTACCCTGTTAGGTAGGTATTATTCTTCTCATTTTCCAGATGAGGAAACTGAGGCTTGAAGAGCGTGACTTGCCAGGTGCCTGCTGGAAAGAAGCAATACCCAGACCCCAGGTATCTGACGCCCACACTTTCTGGGCTCTTAACTATTGCTCCTACTGCCAGGGACAGTGGACATAGGATGGAAGCAGGGACAGGGGCCGAGGCAGAGGCAGAAATGAAGTGGGTATCTGTGAGTTGCCGGCAGGACAGGCAAAGGGAACCATTTAGGCAATTGTCTGGGGCCCAGCATGAACTGGCAGGCCCCGGGCCTGAAATGTGGGGATGAGTGTGGAGGGAGAGTAGCCACAAGGGAAGAATCTGGAGGGGAGATCAGGTCACCAGTGGTTGGGTTATGGCTGTCTCTCTGGATGTCAGTCTACTGAAAAGCTCATTTTATTAGACTGCAGCCTCTGCAATTCCCCTCGATCACATTTGTGTATGAACACAGGTATGCCAGGAAAGTGGTGGTTGTCCAACTTGCATGATCTATTGCAGTAGTCTGGGTGAGAAACTGCTTCTGGTTTCTCCACTTTCACTTTCCTTCCTGGTGAGGTCATCTCTCACTCGGAGGTAAGGTGACCAACTCAGCCAGGGTTGCCTGGGACATTCTGCTTTTAGCACTAAATGCTCTGCATCCCAGGAAACCCCTCAGTTCAAGGCTATTTGGGGGACAACCATTTTGGGGGCCGGGAAGCAGAGCAGCCAGTTTCAGAGGGGGACGGGTCTGGGTCGGTGCAGTTGCAGCCAAGAACAAAGGGATTGGTCTCAAGCCAGTCTAATCTGGATGGAATCCAGTGATGGGGGTAGGCGTTGAATGTGAAATCCGTGCATCAGGCTTCATGAGGGCAGACTTGGGTCTGCTTGTCCTC
Organism: Papio anubis; assembly: GCF_008728515.1. NCBI lineage: Eukaryota > Metazoa > Chordata > Mammalia > Primates > Cercopithecidae > Papio > Papio anubis. The sequence continues at coordinate 102,068,780 of NC_044989.1, forward strand.
AGCTGCCTCAGCAGTGCTCCGCTAAGTGTAATCCATCGGAGCTGCCTAACTAAGGGCTGAAAGGGACCAAAAGAGATTGTTGCATTCAGATCGACTTTGATTTTCACAGTTGCTTCATGTCTGCTCACTGGGTCCACATGATTCCTAGTAAAGCCTTTTCAGTTTTCCACGGTTGCTGTGACACCTCAAATGACCTCCCCTTTAGCCCTGAGTTCTATGAAGGTGTAACGTATCTTGCAGTAGGTGAAGACCCTCACGTGACAAGTGCATAGAAAAATAAATTTTGCAATGGGCCAGAAAATGGAGCCTCAGTCTACTCTTGCGTGTGTCTGGTCCCCTGCTCACAGTAGATAGGAACACACATATTTTGGTTTGAATTAAACTCTGGAGAAATTTGCAGCATTGATTACAAATGTGAGAAATGTGAGTGGATGTAGCGTGGCTGTTTGCCTGGGCCAATTCTGCCCCAGTCAATGATCTGAGGAAGGAAGAAGGGTTACTTAGCACAGCAGCAGCGCTTGTTCCATGGCCTTCACATCCTCCCTAAGTACCCCCAAAGCAGCCCCTTCCTTGGTTGTGCTCTAGAAATATAGAATAAGTAAACATTCAGGTGTCCTTGATGGAATGATGAATAACTTTCCACCCCGAATGGGGAAGGGGCCAAGCTGGCCCTGTGGTGCTACTGCCCAGAGAACAGTGGAGGAAATGGGGATCTCTCAACTGTTTCAAACACAGGAGGGATTGATACTTAATTTAAAAAAAAAAATTTTTTTTTGAGACACAGTCCCACTCTGTTGCCCAGGCTGGAGTGCAGTGGCTCAATCTCGGCTCACCACAACCTCTGCCTTCTGGGTTCAAGCGATTCTCCTGCCCTCAGCCTCCTGAGTAGCTGGAACTACAGGCGCCTGCCACCATGCCCGGCTAATTTGTGTATTTTTAGTAGAGATGGGGTTTCGCCATGTTGGCCAGGCTGGTCTCCAACTCTTGACCTCAGGTGATCCACCTGCCTCAGCTTCCGAAAGTGCTGGGATTACAGGCGTGAGCCACCGTGCCCAGCCGGATATTTAACTTTGAACTTCCATATTGTATTGGAAATAAAGCATTAAATTGTTAATTCTTGTTTCTCTATTCACCTGTGACCTTAAGGTGTTAGGGTCTGTGGATGAATCAACCATTTGGACTCTAACATCTGCTCCTTTATGTGCAGAAACACAGGGAGAGAGTCAAGCCAAGTGCGGCTCCCCTACTTGGCCAATGTGAATAGTGAAGTGCTGTGTGAGTGGAAAAGCAGTTAGATTTCCTAACTTTACTACACTGGGATTTCCCAGGAAAGCACAGGCTGGAAGAATGATGTAATGGGTATATTTTACATATGTTTTCGATCAGCATGCCTGTGTGGGCCATTCATGGAAAAACCCTTCCCATCAAGTCACACCACGTGGGACAGAGGCTGGCGGTACCAGCAGTGCCCCAGTCCCCATAGTCTCCTGTTTCATTCGTTAAAAGGCGATTTTGACTCTCCCTTTGTAGAAATCATACAGCTTGTGTATCTAATCAGAAGGTCAACAACACAATCATCTGATATTAGGCCAGAGGTAAGAACAGCGGGCTCTGGGGTTCCCGGAGGAAAGAATTGCCAATCTCGCCTGAGAGAACTGGTAAGAACCCTCCTCCATTCCCTGAAACTGAAACACGAGAAGAAGCTCAGTCCAGCTGTTCTTAATCAAGGCTGGGACTCGTCAAGTGTCATGAGTAGCCTGCCCAGACAGAAATGAGCGGGGGAGATGGTTTTCTTAGTTTGAACCAATTCTGGCATCATAGTTTTGATCACAGTTGTCTGTTGGAGTGAACTTGGCACAGAAATACAGTAAGTCTGTAGAAACTCAGTCAGGATGGAATGCACAGTCTTCAATGGGGAATTTTATAAAGACCACAAAATAGCTCAGTTAAGACTGACTAACCCCACACAATGGCAGAAGAACGACATAGTTTCATTTATTCCACAAATATTTACTGAGTGTCTGCCCCAGGCCACGCACTGTCGGCACTGAGGAGACAACGGTGTACAGTGTGGCTGCAGCCCCTGGGTTCAGATGGCTTGTATTCTTGTATTTTAGACGGAGAGACCCATGACTAAACAGTCCATGACACAGATGTGTAAAAAGTGCAGTGGAAAGGGAAATTCAGGGTTGCACAGCCGACGCACACCTACCTGGTCTAGGTTCAGTAGAAGGTAGCCCTTGAGCAAATGGCTATTGGAAGATTTATTTTTAAAAAATTAATTGTGGGCTGGGTGCGGTGGCTCACACCTGTAATCCCAGAACTTTGGGAGGCTGAGGTGGGCAGATCACGAGGTCAGGAGATCAAGACCATCCTGGCTAACACGGTGAAACCCCATCTCTACTAAAATACAAAAAAAAATTAGCCGGGCGTGTTGGCGGGTGCCTGTAGTCCCAGCTACTCGGGAGGCTGAGGCAGGAGAATGGTGTGAACCCGGGAGGCGGAGCTTGCAGGAAGCCGAGATCGCGCCACTGCACTCCAGTCTGGGTGACAGAGTGAGACTCCATCTCAAAAAAAAAAAAAAAAAAAAAAAAAAAAAGTGGTAAGACCATGAAACACGAGATCTACCCTCTTAATAAATTTTTGAGTGTAAGCTAAAGTATTGTGAACCACAGGCAGAATGTTGTACAGCAGATCTCTAGAACTTACTCATCTTGCATAACTGAAACCTTATACCCATCAAGTCATAACTTCTGATGTCCCTCTTCCCCTAGCTCGTGGCAACACCATTCTACTTTCTGCTTATAAGAGTTTGACGATTTTAGATACCTTTTTAAGTGACATCATGCAGTATTTGTTCTGTGATGGCTTATGTCACTTGGCATAGTGTCCTCACTTTCACCCGTGTTGTTGCATATGGCAGGATTTCCTTCTTTTTAAGGCTTAATCATATTCTGTTGTCCGTATGTACCCTGTTGTCTTTATCCATTCACCTATTGATGAATATTTAGTCTGTTTCCACATGTTGGCTATTGTGAATAATGCTACAGTAAACACGGGAGTGCAAATATCTCTTTGAGATCCTAATTTTACTACTTTTGGATAAAAACCCGGAAGTGAGATTGCTGGACCATAAACTAATTCTATTTCTAATTTTGTGAGGAATTAAGATACTGTTTTCCATAGTGGCTGCATCATTTTATATTCTCACTAACAGTGTAAAAGGGCTCTAATTTCTCCAATCTTACCTTTGTGTTTTTTGGGGGTGGTGGGGGTGGAGGTGGGGGCAGGTAATAGCCCTCCTAACTAGTGTGATGTGACATTTCATTGTGGTTTTAATTTGCATTTTCCTGATCATTAGTGATGTTGAGCATCTTTTCATGTACCGTTTGGCCATCTGTACGCCTTCTTTAAAGAAATGACTACTCGAGTGTTTAGCCCATTTTTAAATTGGGTTATTCCATTTTTTTACTATTGAGTTATAGGAGTTCCTTATAAATTTCGGATATTAACCCCTTGTCAGATACATAGTTTGCAAATGTATTTTCCCATTCCGTAGGTTACCTCTTCACTCTGTCAATTGTTCCATTGCTATGTAGAACAGCATTCCCATTTTCCCATTCCATAGGTTGCTTTTTCACTCTGATAATTATTCTGTTGCTGTGTTCTGTTTTTGTTTTTGTGTACTGTGATTTTGGCATCATATCCAAGAAATCATTGCCAATACCAATATAATGAAGGCTTCTCTCTATTTTTCTCCTGGGAGTTTTACAGTTTAAGTCTCTAATCCACCTTGAGATCATTAAAAAAAAAAAAAAAAAAAAAAAACTTTGTCAAGGAAAAATTTACATAAAATATAATTTACCAACTTTAAGTGAACAGCTTCATGAGTTTTGACAGTTGATTGTAAATACTGTCACAATCAAGATGTAGAACTTGCCCACCACCCCCAAAAGTCAGCCTTGTTAGCCTTTGCTGTCAATCCTAATCTCACACCTCCAGTTTTAGATGACCACAGATCTATTTTCTATGTAAATCTAATCTATGATCATAGAAAATAGATCTAGAAAGAATATAAAAATATATTCTTTTATGTCTGGGGTTTTTTCCTCAACATGACGTTTTTGACATTCATCAGTGTTGTTGAACGTGTTAGTGGCTCATTCCTCTTTATTGCTGAGTAGTATTTTACTGTATGAATATTCCACACTTTAGTTATTTGTCTTTGGATGGACATTTGAGTTTTTCTACTTCATAGGCTATTATGTATGAAACTGCTATGAATATTCATGTATACGTCTTTGTATAAACACACGTTTTATTTTTCTAAGGTAAATACCTAGAGCGCCATGCTGGGTGTTAGGGTAAGTGTCTTTAACTTTATAATAAACTGCCCAACTGTTTTCCAAAATGCTTGTCCCATTTTATGCCCCCCCATAACTATAAGGCAGTTCCAATTGTTTCATCTCTTGGTTATCTATAGCTGCATAACAAATTACTACACATGTAGAGACTTAAAGAACATGCTTTATGACCCACAGTTTCTGCAGGTCAGGAATCTTGGCACAGGTTATCTGGGCCCAAGGTTTCAGAGTCTTTCATGAGGCTTCGATCAAGGGCAAGGCTCATCTGAGGCTCCAGAGGAGAAGGATTCACTCCCAAGCTCTTGGGATTGTTGTCAGGATTCACTTCCTGGTGCGCTGTTGGAACTCAGCTCCTTGCCAGATGTTGCCTGGTGGTCACACTCAAGTCTTTGTTTCATGGGGTGCTGCATAACGTAGCCTACTTCATCACATCCAGGAAGGGAGACAGTTATTAGAGAGACTGGGCTGGCAAGACGGAAGTTACGTCTTCTGTGATATAAACACGGAAGTGACGTCCAATCCCCTTCACCATATTCTATTGGTTAGAAGGAAGTCATAGCTCCGACCCATACTCAAGGGTTGGGACGCCACAAGGACGGGAGTACAGGAAGGGGGATCATTGGGGACCGTGCATCATCCACCTTTTTTTAATTTTAGCCTTTCTGGTGGTCGCATGCTGTCATGCTGTAACTTTAATTTGCATTTCCAGATTATTAATATGTTGAGCATCTTTTCACAAGCTTATTTGCTATTCGTATATCTTTTTTTGCAAAGTGTAGGTTTTGCTCCCATCTCTTTATTTTTATTTTTATTTTTTAGATGGAGTCTTCCTCTGTCGTCCAGGCTGGAGTGCACTGGCGTCATTTGGGCTCACTGCAACCTCTGCCTCCTGGGTTTAAGCAATTCTCATGCCTCAGCTTCCCAAGTAACTGGGATTATAGGCACGCGCCACTCCACCTGGCTAATTTTTTTGTATTTTTGGTAGAGACGGGTTTCGCCATGTTGGCCAGGCTTGTCTCGAACTCCTGACCTCAGGTGATCTGCCCACCTTGACCTCCCAAAGTGCTGGGATTACAGGCGTGAGCCACCGTGCCCAGCCTCATCTCTTTTAAAATTGAGTTCTTTTTCTTTTATTTCTGAATCACAGAAGCTTTTTATTTCTTTTGGATATAAGCCCTTTATCAGATAATGTTTTTGCTAACATTTTATCACAATCTGTAGTTTTCCTTTTCGTTTTCTTAGTGATGTCTTTTGATGGGCAGAAGTTTTAAATTTTGATTAAGGGTAATATATCAATTTTTCCTTTTGTAGTTATTGCTCTCTGTGTCCTGTCTATGAAATTGTTGTCTAATTCCAAATCAGTAAGATATTCTCGTACATTTCCTTCTAAAATATTTATGATTTTTGCTTTTACAGTTAGGTCTGCGATCCACTTTGAGTTTTACTCTGAGTGTTATTTGTTTATGCTGAGACGGCACCGAGCTTCATTTTCTTCCCTCAGTATGAATATACAGTTGTTCTAGCACCATATGTTCAAAGGACTCTCTTTTTCCTGTTTAATTATCTTAGCCCCTGTGTTAAAAATCAATTAATGTGTGGATCCACATTTGGCATTTTTCTATGTTCTGTTGGTCTCACATTGTCTTCATCACTGTAGGTTTTATAGTGAGTCTTTAAATCAGTCAATGTGAAGACACTAATGTTATTCTTCCTTTTCAAAGGAATAGCTTGGGATATCCTAGGTTCTTTGCATTTAAATTTGAGAATTATCTAATATTTATAAAAGAAGCCTGTTGAGAATTTGATTAGGATTGTATTGAGACTATAGATCAATTTGAGGAGAACTGCCATCTTAATAATATTAAGTCCTTTTTCCCATTTATGTGGTATAGGTATTTATTTAGGTCTCCTTTAATTTATATCAGCAATGTTTTATAGTGTAGTGTGTAAAGCCTTAATATATTTTGTCTAAACATATTTCTATGTATGTCATTTGGTGATATTGTAAATAGTGTTGTTTTTAAAGTTCAATTTATTTTCTGAGACAGAGTCTCCCTGTGTCACCCAGGCTGGAGTGCAGTGGTACGATCATAGCTCACAACAGCCTCCAACTCCTGGACTCAAATGATCCTGCTGCCTCAGCCTCCTGAGTAGCTGGGACTACAAATGCATGCCACCATATCCAGCCACATTTCAATCTTCAGTTGTTGCTAGTAAATGGAAATACAGTTCATGTTGTTTATTGGCCTACGATTTTTACCCCATGACCCTGTTACACTTCAGTTTGTCAGTCCTAGTAGCTTTTTTGCAGATTCTAAAAATCTTCTTTGTATATAAATACATTGTTTCTCAATAATGACAATTATACTTCTTCCTTTCCAATCTGTATGCCTTTTATATCTTTTATTCTTTGTCTTAATACACTGACTCTGGCGTCTAGTATGATGTTGCATAAACCCCTAAAAGTAGACATACTGCCTGGCTGCTGTGCTTAGGAGGGAGGGAATTCATCATTCCTCTTGCTACGATGGTTGTAGGTTTTTCAGAGATGCCTTTAATCAGGTTGAGAAAGTTGTCTTCTATTCCTAGTTTCCTGAGAGTTTTTCTTAACTGGATTTTTAATTTTGTCAAATAATTTTCCTGCATCTATTGGTTTTGCTTTAATTTTGTTAATATGGTGAATTTACACTGATAATTTTCCAGTGTTAAATATTGAATTCCTGGGATGAAACCCAAGTATTATTATTTTCATATATTCCTGGAATTAATTTTCTAAAATTCTCTTAGAATTTTTGAATCTATGTTCACGAGGGATATTTGTCTGTAATTTCCTTTTCTAACAATGTCTTTGTCTCGTTTTGGTATCAAAGTAAGAAGGCTGATTCCGTGAATTAATTGGGACCTGTTCCTTCCCCCAATTTCTGAAAGGGTTTGAGTAGGACTGATGTTTCTTCTTTAAATCTTTCAGAAAATCTGCCAGTAAAGTCATCTGTGCTTGTGATTTTCTTTGTGAGAATGTTGTAATTATGAATTCAATTGCTTACATAGACATAGAATTCTTTGATTGTCTATTTTTTTCTTGAGACAATTTTGGTACTTGTGTTTTTCAAGGAATTTTTCCATTTTATTTATACTGTTGAATTTATTAGCATAAAGTTGTTCATATATTTTCTTACCTTTTCTAAAAGCAGCTTTATTGAGCTGTAATGACACCATAAATTGTGCATATTTAAGTGTACACTGATACATTTTGACATATATCTAGCCCTGTGAAACCATTTTAGGGCTAGTTTTTACCCACCGTGTAGACAAGACCCTTCCAAGTGTTCTCTCCAACACCTCTCTCATTTGAGGTTTTTCTGTCTGGCTGGTTAGAATAAGCACCATTTCTGGCCTGGTGTGAGCTCCAGGTAATGATCCCCCTCATCTTTTTGGGCTATTCCTTCTCTAGCCTCACCAGTAGTTGATGAGGAGCCTGCAGACCTCCAGAGTCCTCTCTGCAGCTCTCTCCTCTCTGGCAGTCTGCCCTGTAATCTCTTGCCTCTGTCCTCTCCCTGGGCCATCAGCTCCATCTCTTCCACTCAGGGAATCCATTGGGTTCTAGCTATGTGCCCCATCCCTGCACCAGGGCCTGGAGACCCTCTTCAGGCAGTAAGACAGGCAATTATAGGACTCACCTCATTGGTTTCCTGTCTCTCAAGGATTGTTGTTGTTTGTTGCCCAATCCAATGTCTCGAAAACCATTGTTTCACATATTTTGTCTAGTTTTTTATGTTATTTCATGCAGGAAGGAAAATCCTGTGCAGTGTTTCATGGGTTTTAAATTTCTGCTATTGGGTACAAACATTTTTAGTGTTGTTAAGTATTCTTGCTAAATTGATCTGTTTATCATTTTTGAAATATTCCTCTTTATTCTTGGTTTATGCCTTGTTTGGAAGTCTGAAAATGTCTTTGTCTGACATGAATAGAACTACTCCAGCTTTCTTACGAATAGTGTTTACATGGTACAGCTTTTCTATATTCTTTAACTTTTGATCTCTGTGTGTGTGTGTGTGTGTGTGTGTTCCCTTGAATAATAGTTCTTGCTTTTTTACTCAGTCTTATAATCTTTGCTTTTAATTGGAATACTTAGGCAAACCCTTTTCAATAGACCTTTCTGTGATAATGAAAACGTTATAAATGTTCCATCTAATATGCTACCCACTAACCAGATGGCTACTGAGCACTTGAAATATGGCCATGTGATTGAGGAACTAAACTGATTTTATTAACGTTTAAGTTAATTTCTTTTTTCTTTTCTTTTTTTTTTTTTTTTTTTTGACAGGGTTTCACTCTGTCATGCAGGTTGCAGTGCAGTGGTGTGATATTGACTCATTGAAGCCTCACCAACCCAGGCTCAAGCATAGCTGGGATTACAGGTGCACGCCACTGTGCCCAGCTTATATTTTAATGTTTTTTTGTAGAGTCTGGGCTGGTCTTGAACTCCTGGGCTCAAGCCATCTGTCTGCTTTGGCCTCCCCAAATGCTGGGATTACAGACGTGAGCCATTGCGCCCAGCCTTGACTTAACTTCAGTAGCCCCACGTGGCTAGTGGTTTGTGTACTAGACAGAATAGGTTGACTATATTTAATATAATTATTGATGTGATTTTGGGTTTAATTTTACCATCTTATTTGTTTTTAATTTTTAAAAATATTTTTCATCTCTTCTTTACTTGTTTTTCTCTTTCCCTCCTGATTTTGTATTGAATTTATTTCATTATTTTACCATCGGCTTATTAGCTATATCTTTCATTTTGTTTTTGTGTGTTGTTCTAGGATTTATCATATTCTTCTTTAATTATCAAAGTCTACCTTTAATTAATATCATATCGGCCAGGCCTGGTGGCTTACACCTGTAATCCCAGTGCTTTGGGAGACCAAGGTGGGAGGATCTCTTGAGCTCCAGAGTTTGAGGCTGCAGTAAACTGTCATTGTGCCATTGCACTCCAGCCTGGGTGACACAGTGAGACCTTGTTTCAAAAAAAAAAAACAAAAGGAGCTATTTTACTTCCTCACATATAAGGACCTTGTAATACACTTCCCTTCTCCACATCTTTTGTGTTATTATTACGTATTTACTTCCACTTTTGTCATAAACCTCACAATATGCTGTTATTTTTGCTTTAAACAATTACCTTTTAAGGAATTTTTAAAAATTATAATAAGAAAAAAGTATTTTTATTTTTTATAGCGATTGGATCTCCCTATGTAGCCCAGGCTGGTCTCGAACTCCTGGGCTAGAGGAATCCTCCTTCCTTGGCCTCCCAAAGCGCTGGGATTACAGGCGTGAACCATGGTGTCCAGTCTAGAGTATTTTTATTTATCACATATTTAAATTTTCTGTTGCTTCTCGCTTCTTTGTGTAGACCCAAGTTCCCATCTGGTATCATTTTCCTTCACCTTGAAGGACTACTGATGAAGAATTATCTTAGCCTCTTTTTTTTTTTTGTCTGAAAGCCTTCATTTTTTTTTTTCATTTAGAAGATATTTACTGGGTGTGTAATTCTAGGGTGACTCTTTTTTGTCATCTTAAAATATTTTGTTCCGGTCTCTTGTGTTTTTGATAATTTCTTACTAAGCATTTACTGCAATTCCTGTCTTTGTTTCTTTGTGTGTAAAGTGTCATTTTTTTGTCTGGTTGTCCCTAAGATAATCTTTCCAGGACTCGGTTTTGGGGATTTGATGATGACGTTCACCTGGTGTAGTGTTCTTTGTGTTTATCCTCCTGGGCTTTGTTGATCTTCATACATCTCAAGATTTATAGTTTTTGCAAAATTTGGAAAAAATTGTTTCTTCATGTATTTTCCCCTCTACGTCTTCCCCTTTTTCGGAATTCCAATTGTGTATTTATTAGACTGCCTGATTTGTCTTACAAGTCACTGATATTTTGTTCATTTCAAAAAGTTTTTTTCTCTTTCTGTTCTATATTTTGGATAGTTTTTTGGTTTTTTTATTTGTTTTGTTTTTTGCTACATCTTCACCTTCAGGTTCACACGTCTTCTTCTGCAGTGTCTAATCCGCTGTTGGTCCCATCCAGGGCAGGGGGAGAGACTCTGCAAAGGTACAGAGATAGGCAGCAGCCGGGGTTCTCTGGGAACTGCAGCGTCCACTGTGATCTCACCGTGCTCAGCTTCAGCTCAGCCTCAGCTCAGCCACAGGGAAGAAAAGTTCTGTATTCTGACCCTTTGCAGGGAGTCAGGCAACTGAATGGAAATGCAGCCATTTCTCAACTGTGAACTCTCCCTAGAGAGTCAAACTCTCTTCCCTTTTGTAGTGCAAGGGAGTAGTCATCTTCCTATCTCTCTTGAGGCAACCTCCCACTCTCGCCTAATTGGAAATATCTCCTGGTCCACACAATGCCACAGCTGGCAGCTCCCCCCGCTTCGCCCCCACCCCGTTCCCTCCTTGCAGCAGAGCTGCTTCACTAACTGCTGTGAATGATGAGGAAATCTGAGCCACGTGAAAGAAGCACAAGAACCCATGCCAAGCCCTACTGTGCCACTGACCTTCGGATTTGAATGAAATTAACAATTGCCTGATGATTTGAGTTCTGATAATTTCTATCAATGCACTTTAAAGTGATGGGCCCGGAAAATTCATCCTGGGGATGAGGTAAAGGCAGCGTTTTTTTATTCAATGTGCAAATTATTTGAAAGTCTCTTCCATGTGATTCAGTGTCTTCGATGACTCATTTATAATTTTTCTGCAAAGGAATGTTGAAGTGACGGGGCCAGTGACCTTCCAGAGCAAGGTCTTTGCTGCTCTTCTGAGAGCTTTCAGCACCTATACTAAATGAATGCCAGTGCAGGAGCTTATGTGGGGAAAGACTCAGCTCCATGAAGGGCTCTGTTAAAAATATGACAGTCCCCAAACCCTCGTGACCCCAAACCCTCACCATCCTGTGCTTGCAGCAGACCAACCGGGAAAGGTCAGCTTATCCTGGCTCATGTTGTTGTCAACTCTCTAAATTTAGGATTTTGAACTAAAGTTGTGTAGTCAGTCTTTTCCAGAAAATAAATTTTAATTTTTTTTTTTTTTTGGCAGATAACATCATTTTCAGCTGACACTAGGTGAATAATTTATATTTAATAAATTCATTTGAATGGGTACTATAATGAATGAACACGATGGGCGACAGAGGAGGCAAACAATGTGATTTTAATTCTCACAACAAGCTTAAGACGGAGGTGCTACTATCTATTCTCATTTTAGAGAAGAGGAAATTGAAATTCAGACAAGTTCAGACACCCACTCAAAGTTACACAGGTGGTAAGAAACAAAGCTAGGATTTGAACCTATGACTTTTCAACTCCAAAGACCATGCTCCTAACTACTGTATTATACTCATTCCTCTTGTTGGATTTGGTGTAGGCACGTGTCATTAGCAAGGATTGACTGCTTGACTGTCAGCCAGTCAAAATCTGGTAGACTCTAGCACTGAGTAGTCATGTTAGTGGCACAATCTCCAGGGAGAGTTGTTGCAATCTAAGGGCTGAAAAGGAAATAGATTCCTATACCTTACTCCCCAAATCCAAGATTCTTCAAGAAATCTACCACAATGCTAGACAAGCTCATTGACTTTTTTTTTTTTTTTTTTTTTTGAGACATAGTTTCGCTCTTGTTACCCGGGTTGGAGTGCAAGGCACAATCTCGACTCAATGCAACCTCCACCTCCCAGGTTCAAGCGATTCTCCCGCCTCAGCCTCCCGAGTAGCTGGGACTACAGGCATGCACCACCATGCCCAGCTAATTTTGTATTTTTAGTAGAGACAGGGTTTCTCCATGTTGGCAAGGCTGGATTCAAACTCCCAGTCTCAGGTAATCCACCCGCCTCGGCCTCCCAAACTGCTGGGATTACAGGCGTGAGCCACTGCACCCAGCCAACTTTTTTTTTTTTTTTTTTAAGTTTACCCTAGTAGCATATCAAAAGGGCCAAGGTGAGATCAAAGTATGTCTCTCTTGGGTAGTGAGACCCTGAATGACTTTTATTTTACCCTTTATATTTTTCTGCAATGCATATGTATATTCGTTATAACAGAGATCTTCAAGTGCATTAGCCTACATGAGTTCAAAGATTGTTTTTGCCTCACGTAAACAGCCCAGGGCAGAAAGGTGAGCACCCCCTCGTGAGTTCACCAAGGTTTCCAACTGGCCCAGCATATCTGCCTTCTTCAACATGTGGTTGTTCTTTGGGTTAAGGCTCCTGCTCCAGTTGTCCTCAACCTCGTGGTTGAAAGTAGCTCGCCAGCACCACCTCCAGGAGAGGAGCTGGAGAACTGGGAGGATCTCAACAGCTTCATCTTGAAATAATTACTTATATCCCACTGCCCAAAACCTGGTTAAATGGTTATAGCTAGCTGCAGGATTCAGGTTCATGTTTTTGTGTGTATAAATGCCAACACAATTTGTTGAAAATACTATCATTTCTTCATTGAATTTCCTTTGCACATTTGACAAAAAAAATTGATTTGTGTCTATTTCTGTACTTTCTATTCTGTTCTGTTGATCTATGTGTCTCTCCCTCTGCCAATACCACACTGTCTTGATTCTTATAAGTCTTAAAATTAGATAGTGGGATTCTTCCAAAGGCAATTTTCTTTTGGCTATGCTAGTTTCATTGCCTTTTATATGAATTTCAAAATCAGTTTGTCAAATATCTACAGAAAATTCTGCTAGAGTTTTGATTGACATTACATCAAAAGCACAGATTGATTTGGGGAAAATTGGCCTTTTTCTTGTTGAGTCTACCAATCCATGAACATAGTATGTTTCTCCATATATTGAGGTCTTCTTCAAGTTCTTTCATCAGCCTTATAGTGTTTTCAGCACATAGATTCTATGTACATTTTGTTAAAATTATTTATACATATCTCTTTTTTGGGAGGAGCTCTTACAATTTCTTGTTTGTTTTTAACTGTTTACTACTATCTTTATAAATATACATGATTTTTTTGTATTGACCTTATATTTTAGAATGTGATTAAACTCAGTGTTATGTTTTTCCCCCAAAATCTACATGTCGAAGCTGGTTAACTCGATTTGGAGATAGGGGCTTTAAGGATGTAATTAAGGTTAAATGAGGTCATAATGATGGGTCTCCAATCCAATAGGACTAGTGTCCTTATAAGAAGAGGAGAAGATGTCAGGAATGCAAGTGTAGAGAAAACATCATGTGAGGACATAGCAAGAAGGCAGTGATCTGCAAGTAAAGTAGAGAGGACTCACCAGAAATCAACTTGCTAGCACCTTGCTCTTGGACTTCTAGCTTATAGAACTGTGAGAAAATAACTTTCTGTGGTTGAAGCCCCTCAGTCTGCAGTATTTTGTTATGTAGCCCTAGTGGACTAATACACTCACTGATTCCTTAAAGGAGCTTTTGGTAGACTTCTTAGGGTTTTCCATATAGACAATTGTGTAAACTGCAAATAGAGAAAGTTTTGTGACTTCCTTCCAATCTGTATGTATTTTATTTATTTTTCATGCTTTATTGCAGAGTCTAGAACTTCTAGTACTATGATGTATATACCATGGTGAGAGTGGATATCCTTCCCTGGCTTTGTTCCTGACCTTAGGGGCAAAGTATTCAGTTTTTCCCCATTAAGTATGATATTAGATGCAGGTTTTTTGTTGATGCTCTTTATCAGGTTGAAGTGATTCCCTCTATTCCTAACTTGCAGATAATTTTTATCATGAGATAGTGTTGTAGTTTGTCAAATATTTTTTCTGTGTCAATTTATATTATCATATGATATTTCTCCTTAGCTTATTGACACAGTGGATAACTTTGAAAGATTTTTTGAATGATGAAGCAATCTTGCATAACTAGAATAAATCCTACTTGGTTATAGTATATAAGTTCTTGTATATATTGCTGGATTCAATTTGTTAATATTTTGTTGAATATTTCTATATTTAAATTTATGAGAAACAGCCTGGGCAACATGACAAAACCTCATCTCTACCAAAAAGACAAAAATGAGTCAGGAGTGGTGCATGCCTACAGTCCCAGCTACTTGGGAGGCTAAGGTGGGACGATCACCTGAGCCTGGGAGGTGGAGGCTGCAGTGAGCTGTGATCATGCCACTACATTCCAGGCTGGGTGAGAGAATGAGACTTTATCAAATAAATAAATAAATAAATAAATTGATGAGAGATATTAGTTTGTAGATTTAATTTTTTTTTTTTTTTTTTGAGACAGAGTCTTGCTGTGTCACCCCGGCTGGAGTGCAGTGGCATGATCTCAGTTCACTGCAAGCTTAGTCTCCCAGGTTCATGCCATTCTCCTGCCTCAGCCTCCCGAATAGCTGGGACTACAGGTGCCCACCACCATGCCCGGCTAATTTTTTGTATTTTTAGTAGACGAGGTTTCACCATGTTAGCCAGGATGGTCTCGATATCCTGACCTTGTGATCCCCCACCTCGGCCTCCCAAAGTGCTTGTAGATTTAATTTTTATACTGTCTTTGTCTGGTTCTGATATCAGTGTAAAACTGGACTCATAAAATTAGGCGGGATATATTCCCTTCTCTTTTCTGGAAGAGATTGTGCATATTTAGTTTTATTTCTTATACATGTGGTAGAAGTTGCCAGTGAAACCATCTTGGCTTGGAGATTTCGTTTGTAAAATTTTTCAACTACAAATTAGTACTATTTGGGTTATCTGTTTCATTTTGAGTGAGTTTGGGTAGTTTGTGGTTTTCAAGGAATTGATCCATTCCATCTAAGTTGTTGAACTTATGTATGTGGAGTTATTCACAGTATTTCTTTATTGTCATTTCAATGGCCGTGGGATCTATGGTTAGTTTTTTTAAAAATATTTCTTGTTACATTTCACAAGAAAGCATGCTACATTGTTTTTTATGACTTCTCAACTGTGTAATAATATCCTTTTATGGTCTTTTGATTTTGTATATCTTTGAATTACACATTAATTTGCAACAAACATGGCATCTTTAGCCTTAGTCTGTTCCTGCTGCTATAATTAAATACCTTAGATTGGGTGATTTAATAAATAATAAAAACTTATTTCTGACAGTTCTGCAGGCTGGGAAATCCAGGATCAAAGTGTGAGCACACCCAGTGTCTGGTGAAGGCTCTCCCTCTGTTTCATATTAGTAGATGGCACTTTCATGCTGTGTCCTCAAAAGGCAGAAAAGCAAAAGGGTAAAAGGAATGAACTCATTCCCTCAAGACCTTTTATAAGGGCACTAATTCCATCCATGAGGGTGAAGCCCTCATGGCCTGATCACCTCCTACAGGCCCCAACTCTTAATATGATTGCAATGGGGATTAAGTTTCAACATGAATTTTGGAGGGATGCCAACATTTAAATCATAGCAAGCCTACATAGCAGATATAGAATGATGGTTGATTTCTCTGGTATGCGGGCTGTTTGCTACTTTCAGGCCTCCATTCCTTAGCCTGGAAGAGCTCCCACCACAAGCTTCTTGGAAAAGGTTGATACCAGCTCAAACACTGCTTTTATTCTTTAAAAAAAAAAAAATTAGATTCAGGGGGTACATGTGCAGATTTGTTATATGGATATATTGTGTGATGCTGAGGTTTGGGCTCCTACTGATCATCCAAGTAGTAAGTCAACCACTGTTTTTTCAGTACTTCTTCAACCCTCTTTTCTTGAGCCTCTCCCTCTTACCAGAGGAAAGAGATAAAAAGTATAGTATTTCTCTCCTGGAAAACCTCCAGCGCTGCCTTGATATTGTTTTCAAATCCTCATTGAGTATCTTGGAGGGAAGCTTGGAAGAAATTAACAACTTGGCTCTCTGCTATTGGTTCTTTCTGAGAATTGATTATCAGAAGAGTTAAGCCTTTGGTAGTTTCCTGTGGTGAGGAAGGGCCTCAGGGATTGTCTGTCCCTTTAAGGTAGGTATCATTTACTGAATGTCTGTCTCCAATATCACTGGCACTAAAGTCATTGTCTCTATTACTAACAGCGACATCTGGCTGGGAATTATTATTCTCATTTCACAGACAAGAACTATGAAGCTAAGAGATGTTCAGTTTAAGCTTTTTTTTTCTTTTCTTTTTTTTTTTTTTTTTATGGTTTTGGCTGGCTGTCTGATCCTAAGGTAACTAGTTGATCAGAAATTAAGTCTCAGTTTTTCACTTGTACAATGGGGATAGTACCACAACTTCCATAAGGCTGATTGAGGACTAAATGTGTCTGGCACACAGTAAGCATTCAGTAACTGTTGTCATCATACTTCCTGTTATTATTGTACTACATACAAGCCTCAAACAAAACTCCTCAGACACCAAGTTAAAGAAGGAAGGGGTTTATTCAGCCGGGGGCATCGGCAAGACTCCTGTCTCAAGAGCCGAGCCCCCTGAGTGAGCAATTCCTGTCCCTTTTAAGGGCTCACAACTCTCAGCGGGTGCGTGTGAGAGGGTCGTGATTGATTGAGCAAGCAGGGGGTACTGACTGGGGGCTGTATGCACCAGTAATTAGATCGGAACAAAATAAGATAGGGATTTTCACAGTGCATTTCTATACAATGTCTGTAATCTACAGATAACAGAACCAATTAGGTCAGGGGTCGATCTTTTTTTTTTTTTCTACCAGGCGCAGGGTGCGGCGCCGGGCTGTCTGCCTGTGGATTTCATTTCTGCCTTTTAGTTTTTACTTCTTCTTTCTTTGGAGGCAGAAATTGGGCATAAGACAATATGAGGGGTGGTCCCCTCCCTTAATACTATTTCTTTGAAACTTTTGTATTAGAAAGTCTGTTCTAGACGCTTCTCAAAAGAAGACATTCATGCAGCCAACAAACATATGAAAAAAAGCTCATCACTGATCATTAGAGAAATGCAAATCAAAACCACAATGAGATACCATCTCACACCAGTCAGAATGGGAATTATTAAAAAGTCAAGAAACCACAGATGCTGGCGAGGCTGTGGAGAAATAGGAATGTTTTTACATTGTTGGTGGGAATGTAAATAGTTCAACCATTGTGGAAGACAGTGTGGCGATTCCTCAAGGATCTAGAACCAGCAATACTATTTGACCCACCAATCCCATTACCAGATATATACCCAAAGGAATATACATCATTCTATTTTAAAAATACATGCATGCGTATGTTCGTTGCAGCACTATTCACAATAACAAAGACATGGAATTAACCCAAATGCTCACCAATGATAGACTGGATAAAGAAAATGTGGTACATATAACACCACAGAATACTATGCAGCCATAAAAAGGAGTGGGATCATGTCCTTTGCAGGGATATGAATGGAGCTGGAAGCCATCATCCTCAGCAAACTAACACGGGAACAGAAAACCAAACACTGTATGTTCTCACTTATAAGTGGGAGGTGAACAATGAGAATGCATGGACACACTGCGGGGAACAACACACACTGGATCCTGTCGTGGGGAGGCTGCGGGAGGAGGGAGAGCATCAAGAAAGATAGCTAATGCATGCTGGGCTTAATACCTAGGTCATGGGTTGATAGGTGCAGCAAACAACAATGGCACATGTTTACCTATGTAACAAACCTGCACATCCTGCACATGTATCCTAGAACTTAGAGTAAAAAAAGAAAGTCTGTTAATTTGCACTAAACATTCTTTAAAATTTATAATTATTGATTTTTGTAAATGAAAGCCTTTTGTATTCAATCAAGAAAATCTTGACTAACCAGAACCCCACAAATTAACCCCTAAGTTAATCGGTATTTTTGTTGCCTTCAGATCCAGTTAATGAGAAATGAGCAGGGTGTATTGAGAGGGAGTGGCAGTCCTTTCTGCCTGCCACAGCCTGCCTTCATGGTTCTGGACTGACTCTGGGGCAGTGAGAGCCTTCAGCATCCAGACAGCCTTACTTAGGTTCGTTAGCATGAAAGTACAAGGAATCTACCTGTAGAGAGAGAAAAACAGAAATATTCTTCCTTCTCATTCTTTATCTCTTCCTCCTGTCTTGTCACTGCATGTTCTTGAAGGGATGGAAAACATATTCTCAGGACTAAGCTGGGAGCCAGCAACTAATAAAATACATCAATTTAAGCTTAAGTATGAGACCTCCGGGCCAGCAGTTTTTAAGATATTCTTCCCTACATTCCCATTATTTGAAATATTTCCACTTAACCAGTGCCTGAGTACATCTAGATCCTTTCAAGGTTTGGAGGGGAGTGGGAATAATCCTGTTGATACTGAAGAGGGGACCAAGGATGACAATGGGAGGCTTCTAGACATGGTAGTAAGCCCAACAAGGAAAATGCTTTCAAGAGGAATGGGGGCTCTTTGCACTCCGCAAACCACAGATCTAGAGCCAAGAGACTTGGGTGCTAATCCCAGCTCTGTAATTAATCTTCCGAGTGAACTTGGGCAGGCCACTAAGCAGGTAATTAATTTCCTATTTTATAAAATGAAGATGATATTATTGTCTCATATACACACACACATGCATACACACACACACACACACACACGCATATATGCATGCACATACTTCTTTACACCAGTGTTTCTCAAATAAGGTTTCCAGGATCACCTGCATCATACCCCCGAGGCACTTATTATCATGTAGATTCCAGGGCCTTATCCTGGCTTTTATTGATTTAGATTCTCTGGGACCATGAATCTGCATTTGAACGAGTGTCCCAGGTGACTGCTAGTTTGAATGCTTTATTTTGACCTAATCATCCATGTTTATATTATTCCACTCACTGAGATAACAAAACTCCAATTCTAGTTCTAATAGAGCAGTGAACAACTGTCCACATATAAGCCACCTTTTTTATTTTTATTTTACTTTAAGTTCCGGGATACATGTGCAGAATGTGCAGGTGTGTTACATAGGCATGCACATGCCATGGTGGTTTGCTGTACCTATCAACCTGTCATCTGAATTTTAAGCCCCACATGCATTAGCTATTTGTCCTGATGCTCTCCCTTCCCTCACTCCCCATCCCGACAGGCTCCAGTGTGTGTTGTCCCCTTTCCTACGTCCATGTGTTCTCATTGTTCAATTCGCATTTAAGAGTAAGAACATGTGGTCTTCGGTTCTCTGTTCCTACGTTACTTTGCGATGATGGCTTCCAGGTTCGTCCATGCTCCTGCAAAGGACATGAACTCATCCTTTTTATGGCTGCATAGTATTCTGTGGTGTATATGTACCACATTTTCTTTATGTTTATAATTGATGGGCATTTGGGTTGGTTCCAAGTCTTTGCTATTGTAAATAGTACTGCAATAAACATATGTGTGCATGTGTCTTTATAGTAAAATGATTTGTATTCCTTAGTGTATATATCCAGTAATGGGATTGCTGGATCGAAATAAGCCACCTTTTAAAAAAACTGAAATATGAATGCCTTTATTGAGTCCCAGGGGAAAATTGTGTCTTAGATCATCTACTCTTTGGAACAGAAGAACGTTGTGGTAGAGTGAATGGGAAATGTCTCAAAGTTTTTCACTGTTCCGTCCTTGCATCCACAATGTGTGCAATGTGACATTGCTGGGCCTGGCATCAGAAGGTAGAATCTGTTCCTTTTCCTCTTGAATTTGATCTGCTTTGTGACTAGCTTTGGCCAATCAGATGCAGGAAAAGTGGAGGCCCACAGAGGTCCTGCAGTGCTCCACTGTCTTGGGCCCCTGGCACAGTCCTGTGAACAGGCCTGGGCTGGCCTGCTGTGGGTAAGAAGCTCCTAAGGGAGAACCTAACTGGGTCAGTCACAAGTATTTTGGAATTTTATAGCCATAGAGGAGCCAAACCCCCCCCAAAACGAGTATGCACAGCCCAGATCAACAGAGCCACCTGCGGGGCCACAGCTGGCGGCCCATGCCCCCATGAGTCCAGAAGGACTTCCAGGCGGATCTACAGACTGTGAGCAATGGGAAATGGAATTGTTTTAAGCCATTGAGCTTTGAGATGGTTGGTCATGCAGCAACAGCTGATTCCTACAAATGTCAATGAGAATAATGACCATGAAAACATTGCTACTAAAATGTTAATATTTCAACTGGCCATGTTTTCTCATATTCCATCCTGAAATCAAAAGTCACGCAGCAAGGAGAAACGGGTCAGGCTACAGTGGCCCATTGGCCATGGTGACACATCCCCTCCCCCTGCCACCTGTTCTAATATATCCATTTTGCTGCTGATTTTCCCAATTCCAATGATCCAGAAAGTTCTGGATGGTGCTGTCATGGCTACTTCCCCATGTTGAGCCCGGCCACCTCCTTCCCCTTTCTTCTGCTCCCTGCAGAATGTAGAGGTGGTCTAGGCTTATTTGTCTGCCAACCCAACAATAAAACAGTAAGCACTTTAGCTGTGATCATCTAGTAGGTGAGGTCTACCCTTGGACTTCATCCCCAATCAGAGATACTTAAAAAGCCAAGTGTAGTGCAAACAGCATATTCAACATTATGTAGACATTTACCATTACAAAGTTTTAAAAAGTTATTAGTTTTTCTAGTACAAACTACCCAAAGTAACATTCAACAGAAGTTCTTTTGGGTAAAGGAAATATACAAAATATATAGTGATTTTTAGCTGGGTGCCTTTCAAAATTTGAGGGTGGGATGGGAACAGTATGAGATGTACACATTAATAGTAAAGAAGAGGCCTCAGATACAAAAGTTTAGATGCTGTGTGTTAAAGCACTGAATTTAACATGTATTCACCCTTCAGCAAGGCTTGAGTGGTCTCCCTGTGACAGCACTGAGTGGGGTTTTAATAGTGGAAATAATAACTGCATCATCCATACAGTGTGGTTTCTGTAAACCATAGCTCTTGCTTTTAGTCTAATAATATCCCTGAAATGCACCGAAATCCATTAAAAATCCCTTTTGCAGATTCTGAACTAAGAACATTTTATTTTAAGGTGGTAGATTGAATGGGACTTCAAGCAAATACCAAGTGATCAATATTCATTCCTCCAGTCCTCTGAGCATTACTGGCAGACCTCTCTGAAATGGGCACATCACAAAAAATTGTAAATGTTTCCCACCCAGCTCCCAAACCAAACTCCAAGAACGTGTTAACACCACTCCCAAGGAGTTGCACCAGCTACTGGAGTGGCTTGGGCAGGGAAAATGTTTGTCTCCGCTTTTTCCACACCTAGATGGGAAACAACTTGTGGAGTTTCCCATTGTCTACCAAAGGTTTTGGCGGACTCCGTCCCGCGGGCTACTTCCGCACAAGTAGCAAGGAAGCAGTGAGGATGGTGTCCAGGAGGGAAGAGGAATTTGCTGGAGCAGAGACAGAAAAGTACAAGTGATCCAAAGTGTACTTCTAAGAGGGCAGAAGCAGGCAGGGCAGATGTCTGGTGCTCATAATTCCTGGTGGGCATTTCTACTGGCAAAAATGCAGGTGCCCAAAGGAAGAAGCTGCCTTGCTGGGGGAGTAATGTGGGAGTAGGGAGGGGGCTACTGAGGACGGAAGCTACGCAATATGTCCCTGGGTGTCCTTGGGTTAATCAGATGGTCTCAGGGTTTCTTTGGGGCCTGACTGCATTGCTAAATTCTGGGGGGGAAATCCAATTCCACAGCCATGTTTAGGAACAAGGAAGTGTGCTCTACACATAAGGTCCGGGAGCCCCCTCTTCTTCCTTGCCTCTGTGTACGACAGTGCACAGTACCTCCGTTACCTGGGCTAAGTCAGTTCAGACCCTAGTTACCTACAGTGAAGTTGAAGTGGTCTATCTGGAGAAGCCATGAATGACAGTTTGGAGGGCATGAAACAATGAAGTACATGGAAGTAAAAAACACATGATGTGGTCCAATCTCAATGGCTTGCCCCAGGGTTATGGGCAGACAACTTCCCTCTCTGGCAACTTTCTAAGCAGCTCACCCACTGAAATAAGTTCACTCTAAAAATTCCCAAATCTGCATTGCTGAGGCTGTTTCTAATACCTGCCAACATTCCTGGACTAAACTTGACACAGTTGTTTTCCTAGCCCAGGTGAAGATTTGGGGGTGTCATCCAAATGCTCCAATAAGCCCTTCCTAAGGTTGCTGGCAGCCCTCTGCTGGGCTGCATCTATGGCTATATGGGAAATACATTAAACTATTTGGGGTCAGGTTTTCAAAGAGTCAATTACAGTTGAAATTAGGAGACAGAAAGAAGTTAAACATATTGAGTGTCAACCATGAGCCAGGCACTATTCTAGGTCTTCAAAATACGGAATCTAAATTTGAATTTAAAACTGGATTCAAATTTACATAAGAACGGGGCAACACAGATAATTGGTATAAGGACTGCAGATATTTCTGCACACTTTGAAGACTCCACTGAAGTTGGGGGCAGATGTGGAGGTGGGTGTGGCAGTCCTTTACATGGATGGTGTCTTTGTTACTAGGGGTACTGTAAGTGCCTTTATCCAGAAGAACCCAGTGAAGACCTCTGCTCTGTTTTCAGACCACGAGGACATTTGGTAAGCTGCTCTGAGAAATTTCATCTGCTGTGGAAGCAGAGGGGCTGTTGATGGATTTCTGGAGGAGGGATGGTTGTCTGTTCTCTTCGCTTGCCCTACTCAGAAAAATGTTCAGATTTCTTTTTAAGGCGTTGCATGTAGAATCATTCTTGTTGCAAGATATGCATATGTATCTTTTTAATTTTAACTCAAGCTCTATACCAAAAGGCAAGTTCATTTACTCAGAGCCTAGACAGAAGGCTTTCCCAGTCCTGACACCTTGCTTATTTGCTACTTAAAGTCTTTTGGAAGGAAAGAACAGATTTTTGCATTTTGTTCCCTTTCCTATTTCAGGAAAAAAAAAAAGAATTTTTTTTTTTTTTTAAATCTACACAACTGTCCTAATTGGAAGGGATTCTTGATCTGTTTCATTGCAGTCTGTTTATTTCTGGTAGGTGTCCAGACCACTTGGCCCCCACCCCTGCCAGGCTGTTCTCCAACAACATCCCGACTCCATTCCAGAGCAGTTGGGAGCCCACAGCAGCCCAGGAATCTCCACTCAGGCCCAGGTGGCATGCAGGGCTATGTCTCCTCTCCAGGGTCTGTCTTCAGCATCTCTTTTAGGTCCACCCTGGCTGTCCTGCCACATCAGCATCCCTCTGTCTCCTTTCAGGTCACCCAGCTTGTCTTGCTCCAGGCAGGGCTGCCCTACCCTAATATCCCCACACTCTGTGTATAGGCATGGACCTGAGAAGTTGCTGCAGCCAAAATATCACTCTGGAAACAACTAGAGCCCCTGTAGTGTGGTGTATGAGCCCGGGCCAGCTCCTGCTTGCACAGAGCTGCTTCGCGTTAAGGACTTGCGTGATAAGAAGGAACCTGCGAAAGGCAAAGAGCTCAGACTGGAACAGGGCCAAAGCTAGAGTCCTAGGGTTCAGGTGGAAAACAGCATTGCTCTACAAACACATGGCGATGCAGAGGAAATCAGCATCAAGGACAGCCTCAGGGGCTGGTGGGGGAGTGGAGGAGCCACCAAGATAATATGCAGTCATGATAGGTGTTAAAAGAAAACCTTTAGACCAAATAAACTTAATAGGGCTTACTGGAGCAAAGGATAATTGACAAATCAGGCAGCACTCAGAACCAGAAAAGGTTCTGGGAGCTCTGCTGAGCAGTGTAGGCACTGGGCCTTTATAGGCTGGAGCAGAAGGGAGACAAAGGAAATAGATTCAATTAGCTAGAATGGAAAGTCCCTGGTTAGAGATTCATTGAGGGTTTCTGATTGGTAGAGTGTCCAGGTTTGTTTGCTGTTTACCTAGGGTTTGTGCCTGCTAATGACAAAATTTAAAGAACAAAAGCCACCATAACCTCATGGCCTCCCAATTAAGATGAAATTTTAACATGCACGGTGGTGGCGGATCCTTAATACGAGATGGCAGAGAAGGACCCTAGAGATGATATAGACCAGAAGTGGTCTACCAGTGGCCTCCAGGTATGCTCTGTTTGTCCTGTGTAATGTGTGTGTAGGGGGGTGGATGGGTGTGTGTGTGTGTGTGCGCGTGCACACGCATATTTTCCCTAGTTGATGCTGAATGCCTTTTGATGGCACATGAATTCTGTTCTTTGCTATGGCTCCTAGGTATACTCACTGACCTCCTCGTCCCTATTGTATGGTATCACATTACTGTATATTACCACATCACTGCTGTGATGTTGTATATTGTATATTACCATTATTACATTGTATATTATATTATATTGTATGTGGCATATTGTATATTACCATTATTTTAAATTACCACATCACTGCTGGAGCAACAATGCAGGACCCAGAGAGCGAGGGAAGGCAAGTAGTGGAGGAAGAATATACCTCCATTGTGCCTTAGTTGCACCTGGTCAAAAGCCTTGGGAAGGATGGCTTGGAAGTCAGCATCAATTCCCCCAAATCATCAGACTTGGAAATGAGCATGGTAGTGGTGCTTCCTTTTCCTCTTGGAAATCACATGCAGCTTCAGAGTTTCGTTTGCATTGAAACTTAGAGACAGATGTAATCTGTAGACTCCAAAACATGAGTAAGGGCTGCAAAGAGCAGCAAGCTCGCAGGAAGAGGAGCAGCATCTAGGGCAGCAGCGGAGCTTTGAGAGCACAAGCAGAACTACACTTCCCAAGGATGAGGCACACACTGGTCCCTTGTTTGCATTTCCTGGGAAGGAGCTAGAGGTCCCTGCAGCAAAAGCCCTCAGGGACCCAGTGTGATTCAGAGAAGCTGAGGAGGCAGAGCTCTATAAAGGATAATACTATATTTTCAGGAAGCAGTCTGTCTCTGTGAAAACAAAGAAAAAGAGGTCCTGTGAGATGAAGAATTCTGGAAGACTGTTCTTTCCCCACCCCTGGTTAGAACATCTTGCACAAAGCTGATCTAGGGAAGTTCAACCGGTACACTCCATGAATCACTTAAAAGAAGAGGGAATAACCTTGATACAAACATTCTATAAGACACAAAGAGCGGCAAATCACATCAGAAGAACATGCACCCATAAAATGTGGGCTGGAAGAGGTGAAAATTATGATCAAACATTCCACCATGAATTAGGAACAAAGCACCTTAACAAGGCAATTTGATCTGTAATGGAAAACCACAAAGCATAAATGCAGGAACTCAAATAGAAGATGACAAGCTGATGGGAGGTGATGAGATGGAGCTAGAAGACTCAGGAAAGAAGCAGAGGATAATAAGGGGGCGAAGTCACTGCAAAAGGCTCTGTAAGAGAAGCAAAGGAAGGGAGTGTGGAATGCGAATCTGATGTCATAGAGACAGGGAGTTAAGATTAGAGAGAAAGCAATCAGATAACAGGGAGGTGAAGGAAAGCCACACATGCAAAACTGGAGTCTCTGAAGAAGCCAAAACAATAGAATGCAAAAAGTGTTTTAAAATGCAATTCAAAACATTTCCCAAAATAAAGCAAGACTTGAATCTGCATATCGGATGTTCACACTACTTCCCAGGGAAACCTGATTTAGAACAGTCTCCACCTGAGATGCAATCTAGTAAAGTTATTGGATTTAAGTATCCTTTAGGCAGTAAAGCACAAAATACTAAGTCACATACAGGGAGAAAAAAAAGTCGGGTTGAACTCAGACTTCACCAAAACAGTATTTAACATTAGAAGAGGATAGAGAAACATTTAGAAGATATTTAAGGAAAGTGCAAACCAAGAATTTTATATCATCCAAGCTGTTCAACAATTGCAAAGGCTATAGCAGAATGTTTTGAACGTACAAGAGCTTAGAAAGTATAGTTCTTGTGAACCTTCTTGAGGAAATGACCAGAAAATGAACGTCAGCCAATTGAGAGTCTACTATGGAAGTTTTAACCACAAGTCTGACTGTAAGTATTGATTATACTTAAGTTCAGATCTAAGACTAAATATAATGTGGGGATTAGTGTAACATAATGGGATGTAAATCTTTTAAGCCTTGGCAATGTAGAAATAACACAACTCACGCAAATTGGGATGGGAAAGGGGTAAAGATGGCAGGAAGTAAAGTAATTGCTTCTTGGATAAACTCAGGGAGACAAAGAAATAATTTAAAGCCAAAGAAACAAATTGTATTTTTGTTAAAAATGTATTTAAGAGTCCGAAGTAAAAATTAACAAAGATAATATTATTGAATTGAGTCAGGAACTGGAGGGAGAGATAGGAGAAAGGGAAGAAAATACACACTAATTTTATTATTGCCTAATGCTGTTTATAAAGCAGATGTCCAGGGTTTTATATGACAATATGATTACAAAGAAATAATGAAACAACATTAAAATCATTCTAAATACTAGAACTTAATTCTCTTCTCATCGCTTGTGGCTTTTTCTCCTTTCATCGCCTCTCCTCTCTTCTCTTTTCTCTTTGCCCGCTCCCAAAAAAGCAAACTGACCTTATATTGAAAGATTTTAAATAACTGCATTCAGAGAACAACAACAACAGATCAAAGATCAACTCACCTGTCATATCACTAAATGTAAATGAGACTAACTCACTGTGATACAATGATATGTATATATCTATGTTTTTATTAACTCATTGTGGTATTATGATATCTGTATATCTAGATAGGTTTTTATTCATGGTTCCTGGCTCATAACTCCCATAGCCCTTGTTACAATATTGGGGCCCTTGGGCAGGCCTCAGAAAACAGAATGTCTCTCTCTCTGGCCATCCCTTGCTCTCCTTTCACCTGCTCCTTTCTCTCCCCAAGGCAGGGCTCTACTCTTCCCCTGCCTTTCTGTCTTGGAGCTGGCATAAAGCAATTCTCTGACCTATCTTCTGTCATTGTAGGACATCAGATCTCCATTTCAGACGTGGTCCTGCCCTGCACCCTGGAGGAAGGAGTGCTGCACAAAGAGGCCAAGAAGAATCTGAACTGACAGGCCTTGCTGGGTTTCCCCACTCAGTCTATTAGCATTAGATCATGCCCTTTTTGTCCAGTTACATTTCTACATGGTTATCAATCATGCTTATCTAATGAAGGCTCCATAAAAGGCCCAAGAGGACAAGGTTCGGAGAGCTTCCGGATAGCTAGATGCTTGGAGGTTCCTACAGGGTGGCACGGCATGTGAGGGCAGGGAAGCTCGACGCCCCTTCCCCTATGCCTTGCCCTGTGCATCTGTTCATCTATATTCTTTGTGATATTCTTTATAATAAACTGGTAAACATAAGTGTTTCCCTGAGTTCTGAGAGCCACTCTAGTAAATTAATCAAATCCCCTATTTGTAGCCACTCAGTCAGAAGCACACTAAAAACCTGGGGCTTGCAATTGGCATCCAAAGTGGGGTCAGTCTTGTGGACTGAGCCCTCAACCTGGGGGATGTGATGCTACCTCCAGGTAGATGCTGTTAGAAGTGAATTTGAGGACACCCAGCTGGTACCTGTGGCAGAATGGATTGCTTGCTTGGTTGTGGGGAAGCCCTCCCCCAACACATCTGGTCACAGAAGTCTCGGGTGTTGATTGTGGTTGGTGTAAGAGCAGGGGAAACATAGTTCATGATTTTTCCCCTCGGATTCATTCATTAAGATAAATGATTTTCACATTGTATCATAAAGCAAAATCCAATTCTATGCTGTTTAAAGGAAACATATCTAAAACAAGTGAACCATAAAAGACTGGAAATGAAAAGGATGGACAAAGGTGTACCAGCTGTATTAGTCAGTGTTACCTTAGAGAGAAAGAACTAATAGGATACACACACACACACACACACACATATATATATGTGAGTTTATTAAGTATTGACTGACATGATCACAAGGTCCCGCAACAGGCTGTCTGTAAGCTGTAGAGCGAGAAGAGCCAGTTTGAGTCCCAAAACTGAAGAACCTGGAGTCTGATGTTTCAGGGCAGAAAGCATCCAGCACAGGGGAAAGAGGTAGGCTGGGAGGGTAGGCCTGTCTCACCTCTTCATGTTTTTCTGCCTGGTTTTTATTCACTGGTGGCTGAGATGGTGTCCACCTGATTAAGAGTGAGTCTGCCTTCCCCAGCCCACTGACTCAAATGTTAATCTCCTTTGGCAACACCCTCACAGACCCACCCAGGATCAGTATTACATCCTTCAATCCGATCAAGTTGACACGCAGTATTAACCATCATAAGTCCACCCCTTGTCAACTTGAACCCATATACATCTCCTGAGATCATGCATAATCTTCAAATAAAGACAATAATAAGGTCATAATTATGCCTAACATAATACAACTACCCTTCATACATCTGGAAACACACCAGTCCCCAACCAAGTACTAGTACATGAAATTAACAATACTTACATGCTGATATGAACTCAATAAATCTTATGTCACATGATAAAGGAAAAGGAAATAAAATGAAGATATTTTCTTAGTACAAGTGTATACATGTACAAACATGTTTTTAACAAAAGAAAGAGGAAATATTCATGACAATTACAGTCCTTATTTCTGCAGCTGGTCACGTGGCCGTAGCTGGTATTGATGATTACCTTCTCTACTACCCATTCTGTATTCCCTTTGCCTTCAGCAAGCACCTTAGCAGGTCGTGGTTTTTTTTCCTGGTGGAGTGACCCAAACCTTCATTCCTGAAGGGTCTAAGTCATTTGTAGTCCCATTGACCTTAATCACAGGACATGGTAATACTGAGAGACTGCCTAATGGATCTCCTATATTCCATTTGTACTCTTCCTTACCTCCACTGTGGAGTAGTAGACTGATTTTGTCTTGATAGTCCGGGTCAATCACCCCAGCCAGCACTATAAGTCCCTTCTTAGCCTGTTGACTTAAAGGTAGAAGGAACCCAAAGTGGCCAGGTGGCAATCTTAACTTCCAGTTTAATGGGATCATTGTTGTATCTCCTGCTGGCAGTGTTCCTTCCTCTGGAACTAAGACCTCTAGGCCAGTAGAACGTAATGTCGGGAGAACAGAAAGCAAAAATTTTGCTAATGGATCACTAGGGGTGATGGTGAGGGTGCCACTTCCACGTCCACTCCTTGATTCCTGGACCTATGAATCCTGGCTATGGGAAAAACAGTACCATATATTGGACACTGATTCAGAGCATACGTGGCCTTCCAGAGAACTTTGCCCCAGCCCTGCAAAGTATTGTCACCTAGTTGGCATTGTAATTGTGACTTCAGAAGGCCATTCCACTGTTCTATCAATCCAGCTGCTTCAGGATGATGGGGAACATGGTAAGGTCAGAGAATTCCATGAGCATGAGCCACTGCTACACTTCTTTAGCCATAAAGAGAATGCCTTGGTCAGAGGCAATGCTGTGTGGAATACCATGACGGGGGATAGGGCATTCTGTGAGTCCACAGATGGTAGTCTTGGCAGAAGGATTGCATGCAGGATAGGCAAACCCATGTCCGGAGTAGGGGTCTATTCCGGTGAGGACAAGCATCTGCCCTTTCCATGATGGAAGAAGTCCAGTGTAATCAACCTGCCACCAGGCAGCTGGGTGATCACCCTGAGGTGTGGTGCCATATCAAGGGCTCAGTGTTGGTCTCTGCTGCTGGTGAATTGAGCCCTCAGCAGTGGCTGTAGCCAGGCCAGCCTTGGTGAGGGGAAGTCCACATTGCTGAGCCCATGTGTAACCTCCATCCCTGCCACCATGGCCACTTTGTTCATGGGCCCATTGGGGGATGATAGGGGTGGCTGGGGAAAGAGGCTGAGTGGTGTCCACAGAACAGGTCATCCTATCCACTTGATTATTAAAATCCTCCTCTGTTGAGGTCACTCATTGGTGAGCAGTCACATGGGATACAAATATCTTCACAGTTTTTGATGACTCAGAGAGGTCCATCCACATACCTCTTCCCCAAATTTCTTTGTCACCGATTTTCCAATCATGCTTCTTTCAAGCCCCTGACCATCCAGCCAAACCATTGGCTGCAGCCTATGAATCAGTATATAATCACACATCTGGCCATTTCTCCTTCCATGCAAAGTGCATAACCAGGTACACTGCTCGAAGTTCTGCCCACTACGAAGTTCCCTCTACCGCTGTCCTTCAGGGATGTCCTAGAAAGGGCTGTAGGGCTGCAGCTGTCCACTTCCAGGTGGTGCCTGCATATCGTGTAGAACCATCTGTGAACCAGGCCCTAGTCTTCCCTGCCTCTGTCACCTGATCACAGGGAACTCCCCATGAGGCCATCGGTGCAGGCTGGGGGAGAGAAGGCAGGTGGCAGGAGTGGAGATCATGGGCACTTGAGCCACTTCCTCATGTAACTTACTTGTGCCTTCAGGAACTGCTCGAGCCCAATCACATATATACCACTTCCATTTGGTGATGGAATGCTGCTGTGCATGACCCACTTTATGGCTGGATGGGTGAGAAAACATCCAGTGCATGATAGACAGTTCAGGTCGCATGGCGACTTGATGACCCATAGTCAAACATTCAGTTTCCACCAAAGCCCAGTAACAGGCCAAGAGCTGTCTCTCAAAAGGAGAGTAGTTATTTGCAGAAGACGGTAGGGCCTTGCTCCAAAATCCTAGAGGCCTGCTAGGTCATATGGCCCAAGTGGCAGAGCAGCTTGCACAGCCGCCTGGACCTGTTGCAGAGCCTTCTTCTGTTCTGGACCCCACTCAAAACTGGCAGGCTTTTGGGTCACTCAATAAATGGGCTGGAGTAAGACACCCAAATGAGGAACATGTTGCCTCTAAAATCCAAATACGCCCACTAGGCGTGTGCCTCTTTCTTGGTTGTAGGAGGGACCAAATGCAGCAACTTATCCTTTACCTTAGAAGGAGTATCTCCACAGGCCCCACACCACTGGACCCCTAGAAATTTTACTGAGGTAGAAGGTACTTGAATTTTAGTCAGATTTATTTCCCATCCTCTGGCATGCAAATGTCTCACCAATAAGACCAGTGTATTTACTACTTCTTGCTCACTGAATCCAATCGGCATAATATCATCAATGTAACAGACCTGTGTGATATCTCATGAAAGGGAGAAACAATCAAGGTCTCTCCAAATAAGATTATGACACAAAGCCGAAGAGCTGATATACCCCTGAAGTAGGACAGTAAAGGTATATTGCTGGCTTTGCCAGCTGAAGGCAAATTGCTTCTGGTGGGCCTTATGGACAGGAATGGAGGAAAAGGCATTCGTCAAGTCAATGGCTGCATGCCAGGTACCAGGAGATGTGTTCATTTGCTCAAGCAATGAAACCACTTCTGGTACGGCAGCTGCAATTGGAGACACAACTTGGTTAAGCTTATGATAATCCACTGTCATTCTCCAAGATCCAACGGTCTTCTGCACAGGCCAAATGGGAGAGCTGAAAGGGGATGTGGTGGGAATCACCATCCTGCATATTTCAAGTCCTTGATGGTGGCGCTAATCTCCGCAATCCCTCCAGGGATGTGATATTGCTTTTGATTTACTATTTTTTCTAGGTAGAGGCAGCTCTAATGGCTTTCATTTGACCTTTCGCACCATAATAGCCCTCGCCCTACCAGTCACAGAGCCAATGTGGGGGCTCTGCCAGTTGCTAAGTATGTCTGTGCCAGTTATGCATTCTGGCATTGGGGAAATGACCACAGGACTGAACCCACTGTAAGTCGGACCTGAGCTAAAATGCCATTAATTACCCGACCTCTAGAAGCCCCTTCTTTAACTGGAGGACCACGATGATGTTTTGGGTCCCGTGGAATCAACATCAGCTCAGAGCCAGTGGTCAGTAGTCCCCGACATGTCTGATCATTTCCCTTTCCCCAATGCAGTTACCTAGAAGCAAACAGGGGTGTTGGGGGTGGCTCCTGAGGAGAATCAACATTATTTTGCCTGGCCGCTGCCTCACGGGAGGCCATCACTATTGCCTCAGGCAGCTCAGGGTTGATCTCCCCAGACAAAGGTGGAAAGGCTGATGGCAACATGGGTTGGGGAGGGGATGTTGCCACTACTGGGGATGGAGGAGCTGTTCCTTCTGGCAAAAAAAGGTTCATCAGAGTTTACAAACATCAGGGTCCTCCCACAGGTCCCCAGTCCAAGTTGCAGCGTCCCATTCTCTTCCAATCAATGCCCTCACTTTAACAGTAGACACCTGGTGAGGCTGTGCATGCACCTTTCATTGCAGGTCAGCCACTCGCACGATAAGAGCTTGTGTCTGTTTTGCCACAATTTCAGCTCTTTCTCTACAGGAGGTAAGACTTTCACTCAGGGCAATCTTAGCAGATTTGAGGGTCAGTATCTGCTTCTGAAGCCAGGAATCAGAATCCCCAAGTTCATCATTTTCTCTCATCACTTTGTCCACTGAACTTAGGAGCAACCAACCAGCTTCATTGTGTTCCTTGGTTCTCCACATATGGTCAAAGGTATTATGTACAGAGTCACTAAACTCCTTGCCTCTCATGAGTGATGAATCAGGAGTGTCAAATGCATTTATTTCATATAACACTCTAAAGAGTTTCCATCAAGGACTATCAGTGTTCTCCATACTATTAGAAGTAGAGCCCTTAGCATTTTTGCGTTTAATCATATTAAGCAGCCAACTCCAGAAACCCCAAAACCAACAAAAGAACTCTACCCTTAGTATTCTGTGCCTCTAGAACCACTACCTGGTACCAAAATCTTTATTAGTCAGGGTTCTCTTGGAGGGACAGAACTAATAGGAGTTTCTTAAGTATTAACTTACATAATCACAAGTCCACAATAGGAGAAAGAGGAGCCAGTCCAAGTCCCAAAACTGAAGAACTTGGAATCCGATCTTTGAGGGCAGGAAGCATCCAGCACGGGAGAAACACGTAGACTGAAAGGCCAGGCTCGTCTCTCCTCTTCACGTTTTTCTGTCTAGTTTGTATTTTCTAGCGGCTGATGAGATGGTGTCCACCTGATTAAGGGTGGGTCTGTCTTCCCAACCCACTGACTCCAATGTTAATCTCCTTTGGCAGCATCCTCACAGACACCCCCAGGATCGATATCGCAACCTTCAGTCCAGTCAGGTTGACAGTCAGTATCTGCCATCACACCAAGCAAGTGCGAACCAAAAGCAAGCAATTGTTGCCAGTTACCTTCAAAGAGGAAGAAATTCAGGACCAAAGAACATTAAATGAGACAAACAAGAGAGCATTCTAATGCCAAAAGACACAATGCACAGCAAAGATGAAATCACTAATGAGCATCTGTGTGCAAAAGCCCATAGCAACAATATTCATAAGGCAGAAATTACAGAGGATATGAGGAGAAATAGAAACACACTTGTAGTAGAAAACTTTTCAAAGCTGTTAATTCATGTCAGATCAAATAACAGAAATAACTGGAAAGTAAGAACATTGATCTGGTTGATATATATCAAAAATCTATATCCTGAAAATGGAGAGTTTACCTTCTTTACAACGGTCAGTGAAACATTCATGAACTCTGACTGCATAATGGTCCATAATAAAATTTCAACAAATTATCAAAAGTAGAAATAGTACAAGCAAATCCCCTGATCATAGTAGGATTAAACTAGACATTGATAACAAAGAAACAGAAAAAGACTCTTCCATCTGAAATGTTTTTAAAAGAAAAAACTCTTAAACAACTTTACATTAACAAAGAAATTTTAGAAAACAGTGATTGCAAAACTATACAACAACCTGTGAGTTATATAGCTGCAGCAGTGCTCAAAGGAAAAGGCATATCCTTAAATATTTATGTTAATGAGAACAGAAAGGAAAAACAAATTATTTTAAACATCTAACTTAAGTTTTTAAAGCCCTGGTTGTTTTTAAACCCAATCTTCAGGCCAGGCATGGTGGCTCACTCCTGTCATCCCAGCACTTTGGGAGGCAGACGTGGGCGGAGGATCACCTGAGGTCAGGCATTTGAGACCAGCCTGGCTAAGATGGTGAAACCCCATCTCTACCAAAACAAACAAACAAATTAGCCAGATGTGGTTGCTGCACCTGTAGTTCCAGCTACTTGGAAGACTGGGTGAGGCAGGAGAATTCTTTTTTTTTTTTTGAGAGGGAGTCCCACACTGTCACCCAGGCTGGAGTGCAGTGCAGGGGCACGATCTTGGCTCACTGCAAGCTCTGCCTCCTGGGTTCACGCCGTAGGAGAATCGTTTGAACCTAGGAGGTGGAGGTTGCAGTGAGCCAAGATTGCGCCAACCTGGGTGACAAGGGCAAAACTCCGTCTCAAAAAATAAAAAATAAATTAATTAATTAACCCAATCTTCAACCGTAATGTGTTATTTTAAAATAAATCCATGGTGGTATAATTGGTGTACAACTAACTGCTCGTACTTAAAATGTGCAGTTTTGTGACTTGCGACTTGTGTAGCCACCTGTGAAACCATCACCACAGTCAAGATAATGGACATATCCATCACCCTTCCCAAAAGTTTTCTCGGGTGCTTTTGTAATCCTTTCCTCTTGCCTCTCCCACTCCTGTTCCCAGTCACTGATCAGCTTCTTGTCAATGTAGATTGGTTTGCATGTTCTAGAATTCTAAACAAATAACAACATATATATTGTTTTTGTCTAGCTTCTTTCACTCAGCACAATGACTTTGAGATTCACTGAAATTTTTACAGTTGTAATAATATGACGTCTGGAATGCACATCGAAATTATTGGAAGGAGAGAATGCATGAGTGGAAGTCAAGATGAACTAAGGTTGGCTGTAAATTGATGAGTATTGAAGCTGGACCATGGACAGAAGAGATTCATTATAATATTCTGGCTACTTATATAAATGTTTCAAATTTTCCATTAAGGAAATGTTCTAAAAAATACTTCTGCTACGCCTTGCCCCTTTTATGCTATTTTATGTCACACTGCTATAAGGTTTGTCATGAATTTTTATTTCTTGCTGTTATTCAAAATAATCATCCTTGATTTTCCTCTTTGAGGCTTTAAAATCCACTTTTTTTTTTTTTTTTTCCTGGCAGGACCTCAGAAAAGTGGATCAATGTTACTAAAAACAAAACAAAACCAGTCCTCTATTTCAATGTCCCCAACCCTTCTGGCGCCAGGGACTGGTTTCGTGGAAGACAATTTGTTCCATGGACGAGGAGGCAAGGGTGTCAAATGCATTTATTTTACGTAACTCTCTAAACAGTTTCCATTAAGGACAATCAGTGTTCTCCATACTATTAGTAACAATAGGATATATATATATATAAAAAATATATATATCTCCCCTATTATTATATATATATGTGTATATATATAACCTAAACAAAATTTCTAAAACAAGAGTTTTTTCATTTTAAAAGTGAAACTGTTCCATCTCACATCTTCAGCCACTAGATTCTCATAAGGGGTGCACAACCAAATGCCTCGAATGCGCTGTTCACAATAGTTTGTGCTCCTGTGAGAATCTAATGCCACTGCTGATCTGACAGGAGACAGAGCTCAAGTGGTAATACAAGCTCGCCTACCCATCACCTCCTGCTGTGCGGCTCGGTTCCTAACAGGCCACGGACCTGTACTGGTCCATGGTCTGGGAATTGGGGACACCTGCTCTATTTAAGGTTTTTAAGCACCAGGTGCTAGAAATCATGAGTACCTCTGCCCAAGGGAGGAAATGTTTGAGCAGACTGGATATTCTCTGTCCTCTAGACAATGGCATGTAAGATCTGCACCTGATGGCAAAGGCGTCTCTGAAGTGGATATATTTGCAGGGAACTGAGGCATCTGCTTGCAAACTTGGTAGTCTTGCTTCTCAGGTGAGGGAAGCACGAGAGAAGATTGTTGGCCAGAGGTCATGTAAATAGTTACTGTCAATCAAATCTAGTGATTTGAAGGAGGTAAATAGTGAACAATGAGTTCACTATTTGCAAGTGTTATTTTTCAATTAAAATGTTATTAAGGCTGGATATAACAATCCACACTTGTAATCTTGGCACCTTGGGAGGCCAAGGCAGGCGGATCACCTGAGGTCAGGAGTTCGAGACCTGCCTGGTCAACATGGTGAAACCCCTCTCTACAAAAATACAAAAATTAGCCGGGCCTGATGGCGGGTGCCTGTAATCCCAGCTACTCAGGAGGCTGAGGGAGGATAATCGCTTGAACCGGGAGGCAGAGTTTGCAGTGAGCTAAGATCATGCCACCGCACTCTAGCCTGGGCGACAGAGTGAGACTCCATCTCAAAAAAAAAAAAAAAAAGAAAGAAAAAAAAAGTTATTAAAAATAGTAAAATAAGACAACAAAAAGAAACCAAAAATGTGCTCAAACTTCCTTTGGTGTTAAATGAGAATTTGCCTGGTAAGGGGAGCTGGCCAGCTCTTTCTTTCATACTGAGCGGCTCTATGTGTGTTCTAGTTTCCTCCCTGAGAAAGGGAGACCTGAAATTTGCTTACAGGATTTCATGTATGCCAGACTCGGTTATTCCTAAGTAGGCTGCATTTATGGAATGATGGGTGTGGTAAACTGTAATATCTGTAGCTCTCAAGGAAGCCTTCTGGTGCTGTCCACTGAACTTGGCCACATGATTGACTGAGGGTATTAGCAGGAGGGATGCAAACAGAGGTTTGGTAAGTTCTCAAGCACAATAGGGCTTATCCTCTTGGACTGCTTGCTCCTGGAGCCAGCTGCCATGCTATAAGAAAGCCCAAGCTAGTAGCCACATGGAAAGATCAGGTGAATTGAACAAGAGGGCCCAGCCTTCCAGCCAGTTCCAGCAAGACCCTAGTCATGGGAGGGGAGCCATCCAGGATGTCCCAGCCATCTAACTGCAGACCCCATACAAGGGACACCCCATACAAGGTCAACAGAAGACATTTCCAGCTGAGGCCTAGTCAACCCATTGAATCAAGAGAAATAATAAAATGGTTGTTTTAAGACATATACAATCACATATATATCAATTCTTTTAGTTGTCTACTACCATGTTAGAAACCACTCCAATAAATGGTAGTGGACAACTGAAAGAGTTAATATATTTGTGATTGTATATGTCTTGAAAGTGAAAATCTGCACATGAGAGCTACAGGTTAGGAGAATTAGTTCTGAAAACAAAATTTCTACAACCACTAAGATAATTATTTTCACTCCACACAAGTCTAGATTTTAAAAATCCCTGTCACGCATAACTTTCCTGGAACACATCTATCGTGTAGTGGCGGCTGCCCAAGAGATGGCATGTGCCCAGGGATGCCCAGAGGAGAGGATGCTGGAAAGATGTGTGGATGACGGGCATTGGTTGGGGTTGATATGTCCGACTGTGGCTTGTCAGGATAGTAAAATGCCATGGTGGAGTTGACCCTATCCTGTTGAGCCTATTTTACCGTGGCTCAGTGAGTGGTTCAGGGCCATTCAGAGGAGACAAGGGGACTAGGTCCAGAGAGGAGCGGCTGTTGGCATTGCTGGCCCTGGAGCACGCCTATGGCAGGTCTGGGACATGTGACCTCTAGACACTGGCTTAGGGAATGAGCTAAGGAGCTGATGGGGGATGGGAAAAGCTTTACTTTAGTTGAGGTTGGAACCCCCACCTGGTGGGCCCGGTCCACAGCAGATGCCATAGTCACAGTAGGGTCCCAGTTACAAAAGGAAAAGCCAAAGTGAATGGAATAATTCCATGACAACTCTGCCTTTCTCTGCTTTGCAATCATTTCCTGTCTATATTCTTTTCCAAAGTGAGTGAAATTGTTCTAGCTCACCGCAGTGGGTGAAAACAGACCGCACCCACCATTTCCTGGGTGTGGGTGCCGTGGGCAGATGCCAGGAGGGATTTTAAAAGAAGCCATGCTATTTCAGGCCTTAGGATTTGCCATAATGCCAAGGCAGCAACATGTCTGCCCCTGCGAAAGTCCCACCATCCTGTCGCTGAGCTTCTGCCCACATTCATCTTAATCCGCCTTCCAGCACATCCCTTCATGAAGTCACTCTGGGGTCTTTCCCTTATGATTCCCATCACGGTGCGGGGGGTCCTGCCTCAGTCTAGGTACGGAGCTCTGACTCCCGTCCTGCCTGGCTGGTCATGTTCAAATCTCTAGTGTTTTGGTCTCATGGGCCAATGTCAAAGGTAGGCAGGGCAGGGATGTCATCGTCACAGCTGCAGGCAAGTCTCACATTTGCCAAGAAGGTTCCAGATCTGCTCTGTCCCCAGAGATGACTGGCTCACAAATCGCAATAGAAAACCCAGGAAGAATGGTCGAGGCAGGCAAGCCAGCGCCCTCCCCTGCCCAGCGCTCAGAGCTGGTGAACATCAGGAAAATGAGGTCATTCCAAAAAGAATGGAAGGCTATTTTGGGGAAAGTAAAGGCAAAACGGATGTCAGTAGACAAGCCAGGAAGACCTCTAGTTATGTATATATTTTCTCATTTTGGAGAGTTTTGTGGAGCTTGGAAGCAGGGCCCTATTTTTAGTGTCTATTGTGTGAGGCTATGGCAGGGATGTGTGAAGCTGCAGTTTTCTTCTGACAATGATTCCATTTTAAATAGGGAAAGAAGGTAATGAGGGCAAAAATAATAACCATTTTCAGGGCTCAAAATTCAGGGTGTTTGAAACGGAGTTTTCTAAAACGCCAGCCTAGTGGAAGAACCATTTTTCCTTCCTGCCTTTCATCCGAGAGCCTCCTAACAGATGCCTTGCGCTGGGGGAGGCGATGTGGCCTCCCCGCCTTCCTCCCCGTGCCCGCTTAGGGCCCAGCTGTCTGGTTTCCACTATTTAGCATGGGAAGGAGAGAGAGGAAGCAGCCTCCCACC
The DNA here is from genome assembly GCF_008728515.1 of Papio anubis. Lineage (NCBI taxonomy): Eukaryota > Metazoa > Chordata > Mammalia > Primates > Cercopithecidae > Papio > Papio anubis. The sequence continues at coordinate 102,107,732 of NC_044989.1, forward strand.
ATGGAGATTCTCAAATGTTGGTGGGCCTTGGAATACCGCAGGGCTGAATTAAATGCAGATTCCCTGGCCCCCGCTCCAGAGTGTCTGATTCCATTGGTCTAAGAGAGGCCTAGGAATCTGTATCTGGCTTTTTGTTTTTCCCACCTACTCTCTCCAAGGCATTGGGTTGTGGATGGTTCTTGCACCCTGTTTTGAGAAACCTACCTTGCAGCCAGTGCCACTAGAAACTGTACTCATGAGTTAATGAGCTTGAAGGAGTCTGAGATGTCTGGAATGAAAAGGCACTGATGTTTGGGTTGATGACCTGTGGCAAGGCCATGGCCTCCAGAGTCAGAATGAACTGGTGAGAAGTTGAGTCCTGCAGACTGTTCACTGGATGTCTGTGGCTGCTCTCAGAGCCCCAGCTAGTTAAAATGACCCTAACTCAAATAGCTCACCTGCCTCTTCCTCACCCTACACTGCACGACAGTAGAAAGGATTTTATTTCTCGTTTAAACATGGGAACAAAGATGCAGTTGCAGAGTGCCCTCCAGGGAGAAGAGAAGCCCCACTGCAGTTTGGGGAAAGGCCTCCCTGAATGGAGAAAGGCACAGACACACCGTGGCTCCATAGGGTCGGCCCATCTGCTGGGGCTGGGCAAGGGGAGAGTGCACACAAGAGCTGCCTGCACATAAGCGATATTTGTGGAGGTGGCGACACCAGCGGAAGGAAGGAAACACTGTCAGACTCAGAGTGAACCTGAATTAAGGGTTGGTGGAAATAGCTTCTGTTCGTTTGTTTTGAGACGGAGTCTCACTCTGTCGCCCAGACTGGAGTGCAGTGGCGCGATCTTGGCTCACTGCAAGCTTCGCCTCCTGGGTTCATGCCATTCTCCTGCCTCAGCCTCCCGAGTAGCTGGGACTAACGCCCGGCTAATTTTTTTTTTTGTATTTTTAGTAGAGACGGGGTTTCACCATGTTAACCAGGATGGTCTAGATCTGCTGACCTCGTGATCTGCCTGCTTCAGCCTCCCAAAGTGCTGGGATTACAGGCGTGAGCCACCGCAGCCGGCCGGAAATGGCTTCTTAGTATTAATATGCTACAGTTGCATCTCTGGCTACATCAAATGGAAGATCATGATTATCATCAGAAACAGGCCATTTCTTACCAAGTAAAACAAAAGTGATGATATTTTGGCCTCTTTCTGAGTAAGTGATGTACTGATTTCAGCCTGACAGCACCAAGCCTCCTCCTCCCCACAGTAACTGGGATGCCTTGGGTTTCCTGGAGGTCCCTGGTTTCCCATCCTTTATGGACTAAAATGGAAGGATGTCCAGATGCCCTCCAGTCATACTGAATCAGAATCTTTGGGGATGGGATGTAGATTCTGTCCTTTTAAAAGGCTTATAGGTGATTTAGGTACATAACAGGGTTGACTACCACCCGTTGTCATTGGTGGGCGCCCTTATTCATGGTCTCCACTCTGTGTGGGGGGATGGTATGCATTAGACAGGGCTTTTTAGAGGTCAGAGACAAAAATCTAACTTAAGGTAATTTAGCCGAAAGGAGGACCTCTTGACTCCCATAATGAGAATATGTCAGGGGGTAGCGCTGCCTTCTCACATGGCTGGAACCTGGGGCTCCAGGGGGCCTTCCAGATCTCTCCTTCTATCTCTCAGTTCTGATTTCCCCTCATTGACTTCATTCTTAGGCAGAATCCTTCTAGGGAGAAGACACAGATGATAACACATCATCACCAGAGAGTAATTCCAGAGACAGGAGTATTGCCGAAGGGGGTCACGTACCCCTCAACTCACAGCTGCACTATGGGGGAAGGATGCATTAATAACTGTCCAGGTTCTTTAGGTGCCCATTCCTGGTGTGGGCAAGATAGGACCACTCAGGTGGAGGAATGGATCTGCAAAGGAAAAGAAGCAGAGACCAAAGAGTCGGCATCTCCACCGCAGGCCAGAAGGCTCATGTTAATAGTCAACTTTTCCCTGAGCACTTGGTTCCTATGAATGTATCACGGACTTTAAAATAAGCACTTCATACACACTGCATGTTGAAATCCTTCTAACAATCTTACAAGATGTGGCTCTTGTCACCTTCTTTTCCTAGAGGAGTAGAGAAGGCATGGAGAGGTGCAGTGCTTACTCAGGCTTGCCAGCCAGTTGCTGGTGGAGCTGGGGATTGAACCCAGGACTCCGATGCCACAATTGAGTAGTGCCTGCAGGACCAGTTTGAGCACAAGGCTCCCTCCTACCCCAGCGCACCATGGGCCTCACTTTGGCTCCAGTGTGGCTGACCACTACCCCTTTCTTATTCTTTTGACTTAGGGGAGGATACCCTTCCCCCATTTGGAACCCCCAGAAGAGCATTACTATGCTGGGGACACTTCCCAGCAGTTTATGAACTCTGGCCCCCCTCCAGCAGGTCCACAGGTTAGGTAGCTGTGGGTTCGGCATTGGCTTTGCTTACAGACTGGAGCACAGCACCAACAGTTGGGCCGTGGGCACCCTGACATCCACACACAAAGGAAATTCCTATGGAAGTAACGCTACAGAGGTTTTAAATTTGTATTTTATTTTCCATTACAAACACTATTCACAGGGTGAACTCCTCCTGGCCGCTTCCTTGTTCTTCACAGTCACGAGGGTTAAAAGTCTGGAGGCAGTGGCAAGGCGTCAGGTGCCTTCTCCCGACTCTTCAGGAATCAAATGCAGCAGGGTCCCCAGGAGCTGGAGCCAGCACCTCACCATCCTCTTGTCTCCTTTCTTCCCACGGACCTGCACCTCCCTTGCATCTTTACCTGCCCCTCCCGCGGTCCCCATCCTTCACTCAGAGGCAGTGCTATGATTTCTAAAGTGCATTATGTACTTTTATGATTTTGCCTTCCTGCTGTGGTATCAGGACTGAACTTTTATAATAAGACTATAAACACCCTTTTAAATCCTTTTTTGGGCTTTCACTTTTTATATTATACTGCATGCTTGTCTCTCTATGAAGAAACAAATCTTGCACCAAGGAGGGTGAGAAAATGAATTTCCTTTGTTGTTGCAGTGGTTCTTGCTGGAGGCACTGTGACTTGTAACGCAGGCATATTTCAATCTTCCTTCCCTCTCTCGCAAGAAAAAGAAAATAAGTGCAAAATCCAAACCACAACCTTACGCCACAAGGATGTAGAATTAAAATGTCACCCATATGATGGCTCACCAGTAATCTGTCTGTGCCTGACATCTGCTTCATAAACTCTAAAATGAGTAACTGGGTGCTCCTGGGTGCTGTCCATAACTGTGTCAGGCAGAGAGAGGCAATAAATATGCAGAGAGGTTTTAAATGGGAAAATTGTTGATGAATGTGGAGGAAGAGAGGAGGATTGTATAACACATGGCGGGCACGCAACCAAGACAACATTTTACCCTAGCAATGCATCATTTTTATGATTGGGATGATATTTAATAGTAATATAAGACCTTTAGGGAAAAGAACAGAATAATATTAAAGCCTGTCTCTCTGGGTCTTAATCTGTTTAGTGTTGCTGTAAAGAAATACCTGAATCCAAGTAATTCATAAAGAAAAGTGGTTTATTTGGCTCATGGTTCTGCAGGCTGTACAGGAAGCATGTGCAGCATCTGCTTCTGGGGAGGGCTTCAGGTTGCTTCCATTCCTGCTGGAAGCCAAAGCAGCACTGGGTGTAGAGATCACACGGTGAGAGAGGAAGCATGAGAGACGGGGAAGGTACCAGGCTCTTTTTAACAACCAGGTCACCCTGGATTGAACGAGTGAGAAGTTACTCACCCTCCCCCAAGGGAGGACATTAATCTATTCATGAGGGCGCCACCTCTCCATGAACCAAACGCCTCCCACGAGGCTCCATCTCCAACATTGGGATCAAATTTCAACATGATTTGGAGGGGACAAACATCTCAACTATAGCACCATGGGAAGTTTTTTTTTTCCCAGAAAAGTTACAATCAGAAGTTTAGTTCTCTATGGGGCTGATCTGCGCTGTGGTGCGACTCACCTCTGGTTAGAAACTCCATTGGTGACATCATCACTAACAGCTCCCATAGCCTTAATCGGTGCAATCATTTTGCGACAGGAGAGAGGGATGTATGAGCTTCCCTCTACTGTATCAAAATATTTCATTGGAGGAGTGTATCAAAAAAGTTCCATTTTGAACAGACTGATTTTAAAGTACCCAAAAGTTTTCCCACCTCCAGGAAGAAATGTCTGGTGGGCAGTTTGAAATCTGGGGTCCAGACGCCGCTGCATTTGAGAATCGGAGATTCTGATCATACTCCAAGCTGTGAGAGAGGAAGCACTTTCTTCTAGAGGCTCTAGAAAGAGGAGATGTGTGGAATTTGGGGAGGATGGTGCCACTGAGAGCAGTTGGAGGAAGAGGAAAAAGCAGTTAGAGAAGGAGAACCAGGATAGAGGTACCTTGGAGAATACGGGAGGCCAGAGTTGCAAAAAGAAGTGCTCAGTCAGATGCTGCTGAGGAATTGAATATAGTAAAAACCGAGGAGAGAACCCTGAACCCAGGAGTTTGGAGCTGGCTATGATTTTGCAGAGGGTGTTTGGCAGAGGCACCATCTGAGGTCAGAATCCATACGGCACTGGCTGAAGAGGAGGAGGAGATGAAGAAGTACCAAAGATCCTTACAAGAAATGTGTGGATGAAGAGAAGGAGTGGGATGGCTGAGGTTCATTGGAAAGAAAATATTGACAGACGATGGTACAGGGATGGAAGGGCCCAGACTCCACGGGCAGGGGAGGCAACACAGCCAAGGGGTGGGAGCTTCCACAGTTGCAAGAGGGTGATAATTGATCGAGGTGGAGCAGGTGCCTCTTTCTGTTCAACTCTTCCTGTTTCTTGTGAAGGTCTCAGGTTCTTAGGCCACATTTCCAAGGTTTATGCCCAAGGCTACTTGTGCTTCCCCTCCCTGCAGCAGGTTCTGTGAAAGTGAAGCAGCTCTCAAGGCCATGGCCTGGAGATGGAAAATCCTGCTGGAAGTGGGCATCAGAGGGTTCCTTCTTCTCTTCCACACCGATGCTTTTTGCCTGCTCAGAAGTTTCTGTCACACACAGACACATGGTTTTCTCACGCTCAGAAAGGCAGGTAGAGAGGCATCTGCCTGTCTTCCTCCAGATGAAGAAGAGGTGAGGTGTCTCTGCCGAGAGGGATGCAGCAAGACTGAGAGCAGCAGCAAGGTGAATGGGAAAGCCAGTCCATCGAGGAAGTCTAAGGAGGAAATGAGAACCAATTGAGGAGCCCAAAGATGGAGGAGGAGGAGGAGGAGGGGGAGGAGGGGGAGGAGGAGGGGGAGGAGGAGGAGGAGGGGGAGGAGAGTTTGGGGTCTGTGGGACACGGAAAAGTAGATTTTGCCTGATCCCACCCTTGAGGGGAGGCCAGCTGTGTAGACTGACAGGGCTGAGCCAGGGCCAAGTAGGGAAGCTGGTTAATGAGTAGAGAGAGGGTGACACAGCCTGAGAGAGAAACCCAGTGGAGAGAAGATCAAGGCTGAGCCACAAAAACTTGACTCTCTGTTCTTACTCAAGGGTGAAGGATGTCCAAGATGGAGGTCAGACACCAAGTGGAATTAGAACCAGTGGTGGTTGAGAAGCCATGTCTGACTAGAGATACAGAGCCCAGATGTTGAAAGTGGATCTCAGTCTCTCAAAGATCCCTCTTCTAAAATGCTGCTTTAATAGTGTGGAGGGGGAATAGTGAGGTGGACAGGTTCAGTGGGATTGAGGAGGCAGGAGGCTAAGAGGTCATGATGAGAGGAAATGTCAGATGAGGAGTAGTTCCTGCTGACAATGAGATCCAGGAGGGAGCTGAGGTGGAGGGAATGGACCTTGGAATGGGAGACCCAGGCATGGTAGGGCTGGGGTGTCAGACGGACATCTGGTGAGAACATTGGTGTGTGAAGAGGAAGCCTTGGAATCAGTGATTAAAAACCTAAAAGAACGAATCGGAGGCTTAGAAATTGTTCAATGCTGGGAGTAAAACTCATAAAGGATTGGATGCCACAAAGCGGTTGGTTTGGAGAACAGGCCATTGAAAAATGGTGCTGGAGAGGAGAGAGCTTCAACTGGGTCAGGGTCATCCCCTCTCCAGCAAAGTGTCTGGCCATTGGTCTGGGTATCCTACACCTAGGCTTTAGAGTCTTTCAATGTGATCACGAACCCAGTTCATAAATCACCCTTAGTCTTTAGGAGTCTTGCCAAGGAAAGACTCTGTGAAGGCCTTGCTGACAGTGCCAGGCACGGCCAGAGAAGATTTGGCTTTTGGGTGAATGTGGCTGGGTCAGGCATTCACTGTACTTTCAGGACTCTAGATGTAAATTGCGATCCCCTGTATTAGTTTGTTAGGGCTGCCTTAATAATGTACCACAAACTAGAAGGCTTAAGGAACAGAGATTTAGCTTCTCACAGTTCTGGAGGCTGGAAGTCCAAGACCAAGGTGTTAGCAGAGTTGGTTCCTTCTGATGTCTTTGAAGGAAAGATCTGTTTCAGGCTTCTCTACTTGGCTTGTAGATGGGTGTTGTCCCTGTGTATGTGTTTCTGTGTTCAAATTTCCCCCTTTGATAAGAACTCCAGTCATGCTGGTTTGGGGGTCACCCTAATGACCTTGTTTTAGCTTGATTACCTCTATAAACACCCTATCTCCAAATTAGGTCCCATTCTGAGATACTGGTGTTAGAACTTCACCATACTAATGGAAAGGCGGCACGATTCAACCCATAACATTGCCCTCCATAGCAAGATTTTGTCACATTTAAACATTCATCCTCCTAGGGTTGTCTGTTTTACAAAAATGAGTTTTCACAGTTGCCTGATTTATAACCCTGCTTGTTTGGAAGGTAAGAACAAGAGGTCACTTTCCAAAAGGAATACGATAAAACTGCACACTGTTCATAGATCAGGAGAATGGAGGCTCCTGAGGCTCCCAGCTCCATTTTCAGGCCCTAAGCCACCTGCAGCCACCAGGGTGACCCCAGGAGCAGATGGAAACGTAAAGAGTATGAAGAACTCTCTGCTGTCTGCATCCCTCCACCCCCAGCTTGTCTGAGACTCAAATATCTGAAGGGGCTGGCATATTGGAGCCAGTTCAGGCCGTCCATCTCAGGGATCAGACAAGGCCAATGAGGTTCCAGACAGGACACTTCAGTCTCATTGGGACCATCTCATTCAGAGCATTTCAGTAACATCTGAGGAAGTTAGGAGATTCTCATTGAAAACTGACCCAGTCAAATTCCTTGGGTCTGGAGTCTGGGACCGGAGGGCCCTCAGTGCCAGGCTTGTTTCAGGACCAACAAACTGCCCAGAGCACGAATTGGGCAGCCTCCCAAGCCAGAGTAGGCTCTGAGACTCCAGTGTAGCCACATGGTAGAAGAAGATTTATGGACAGAAAAACGCAAGTGACCTACAGAAAACAGAAGCGAGGTACCGAAACGGCTGGATTGGCTACATGTTGGCTTTTGCCTTATTTGAACACAGTTTCAACAGTTGGCTACATTTGATTGGCCAAAACTCAGTGACTGGCACGAGTGTAGGCTACGGTGTGTTTATACCTCCGCTTGTTGCAGTTCACGATGTACAGAGAAACATTTAGGCCGAACTTAAAATATGTAAGGAGGCAGCTTTTGGGTGAACGTGATTTAACAGATCTTTCTTCTGTTTTAATATAGGCATTTATGGCTATTAATTTTACTACCTTAGTTGCAGTTCATAAATCTGGTTGTGTTGTATTTTTGTTTTCATTCATCTCAAAGTATTTTCTAATTACCCTTGTGATTTCATCTTTGACTCATTGGTTATTTCAGCAGGGCATTGTTTAACTTCCACATATTTAGGTATTTCTCTAATGTCTTGCAGTTAATTTCTAACTTAACTCCATTGTGGTCTGAGATCATACTTTGTGTGATTTCAATTAATTTAAGCTATTTAAGTTTCAATTAACTTAAGTTTAATTTAAGTTTACTGGTTTTATGGCGTAGCTTATGATCTATCTAGGAGAATGTTCCATGTGCACTTGAGAAAAATGTACATTCTGTTGTTGCTGGGTAGTGTTTTCTGCAGATATCTGTTAGGTTTGCTTGGTCAATAGTGCTGCTGGAGCTTTCTAGTTCCTTAACATCCATGTTCCATAGAGCATCTATGGTGTTCTATCCATTACGGAAAGTGGACTGTGGAAGTCTGCAGGTATTGAGTTGTCTGTTTTGCCCTTTAATTTAATTTAATTTGATGTGTTTCATGTGTTTTGGGGCTCTGTTGTTAAGTATGAAATGTTGTTTTTTATTTTCCTGATAAATTGACCCTTTTATTATTTAAAAAAAGTCTTTTTTTTAGCCCTAGTAACATTTTAAAAAAATGTTTTAGGGTCTATTTTATCTGACATCAGTATAGCAACTCCTATTATCCTATGACTGCTATTTGTGTGGTATATCTTTTTTCCCTGGTTTTATTTTCAATTGCTTTTTATATATTATCTTATATATAACTCCTGTCTTTTAAAGAGGCTGAGAAAAGAATGGAGAACAAGTATATATTTAGCAACTTTCTTATTTACCACTTTTGTGTCTCTTTATGTCTTCCTGTGAATTTGAATTACCATCTTGTGTCATTTGTTTAATATAATTTTGTATCCCCCCTAACTTCCTTTGTGTTGTTACTGGTAAACATATTACATTTCTGTAAGTCATAAATTCAACAATACAATAATATATGCTGTTTTATACTATTGCTTTTAAATCAGTATAGAGAAGAAACATGCAATTATCTTATCTTTTAGAATTACTGACATAATTATTACATAATTACTTGATGCTACACAAACCTTCACTGGTGCACTCTGTTTCCTTGTGTGGATTAGAATTATTCTTAGCCCTTACTTGTTTTCAGGCTGAGGGACTTCCTTTAGTATTTCTTGAAAGGTAGGTCTGCTAGCAATGAATTTTTTGTTTCTGTCAATCTGGGAATGCCTTTGTTTTGCCTTCAATTTTTAAAGACAGTTTGGCTGGATATAAGATACTTAGTCAGGAGAATTTTTGTTTTGTTTTGTTTTTCTTTCTTACCCCACCTTCTGGCCTCAATGTTTCTCATGAGAATTCAGATCAATCTTATTGAGGATCCCTTGTATGTGATGTATCGTTTTTCTCTTGCTGCTTTCAATTCTTATCTTTGGCTTTCAATATTTTAACTATGTGTCTGTATGTACGTTTCTTTGTGTTCTACTTAGGCTTTATTGAGATTTACATACATATAGATAAATAATTTTAATCAAACTTGAGACAATTTCAGCCATTAATTCTTGGAATATATTTTCTGTGTGTCTCTTTTTTTTTTCTTCTCCTTCTTCTTTGAGATGGAGTCTCGCTCTGTTGCCCAGGCTGGAGTGCAAAGGCATGATCTTGGCTCACTGAAACCTCCATCTCCCAGGTTCAAGTAATTCTCCTGCCTCAGCCTCCCAAGTAGCTGGGATTACAAGCATATGCCACCATGCCCAGCTAATTGTTGTATTTTTAGTAGAGATGGGGTTTCACCATGTTGGCCAGGCTGGTCTTGAACTCCTGACCTCAAACAATCCAACCGCCTCAGCCTCCCAAAGTGCTAGGATTACTGGCATGAGCCACTGCACCCGGCCTATTTTCTGTCTCTTTTTATGTCCTCTACTTCAGAGACTCTCCTTGCACATATACATTGACACTTAATTGCATCCTACTTTTTCCTGAGGCTCTGTTCATGTTTCTTCATTGTTTTTTCTATCTGTTCTTCACACTGCATAATCTTGGTTGGTCTATTTCATATTTATTTAATTTTCCGTGTGTCAGCACAAATATTATTGAGCTCCTCTAGTGAAATTTTCATTTTTGTCATAGTACTTTTCAACTCTAGAATTTCCTTCTCCTTTTTTTCTTAAATTGCCCCTATTAGGATGGTGACTCCTTTTCCTGCCTGTAAACTAAAAATAAAATCCTAAGCCTCCCAATTAACTGAATGAAGCTCCTCTTGGCCGAAGGAACCCCAGAAAAACCTTCAAAACTGAATTCCTAGCCATGACAGGAAGGGAGGTTGGACACACCTCATTATGCCCCACTCCCTTTTGGAGTTTAGGCAAAGATGGCCTGGCATATATGTCAAAATAGAGACCATAAGACTGACAGAACAGATTCTTTGTGGTTATACAATACCAAATCATAAACAAGACCTAAGGCCATACAAGGGAAAAGTTAAGCCTATAAACTATAAAATCTCATTAAATGTTGGAATTTTTTTTGAGAAGGAGTCTCACTCTGTTGCCCAGGCTGGAGTGCAATGTCACAATCACAGTTCACTGCATCCTCCACCTCCCAGGTTCAAGCGATTCTCCTGCCTCAGCCTCCTGAGTAGCTGGGACTACAGGTGTGTGCCGCCACGCCTGGCTAATTTTTGTATTTTTAGTAGAGAAGGGTTTTGCCGTGTTGGCCAGACCGGTCTCGAACTCCTGACATCAGGTGATCCGCCTGCTTTGGCCTCCCTAAGTGCTGGGATTACAGGTGTGAGCCACCACACCCAGCCTAAATTTTTTTTTTTAATTAACCTGATACAGTGTGGCTTACTTTCCAACTTCACTGTAGTATAGCATCACATGACCTACAGAAGACCTCCTTATTGTAATGCAAACATTCCTTTGTACTGACTTCAAGTCTTCAGACAAAGCTTAACTCTTTCAACCAATTGTCAATAAGACCTAAGGCCCACCCATGACTTATAATCCCCTGCTTTGAGATGTCCTGCTTTCTCAGGCCAAACCAATGTGTATCTTCCGTATATTGATTTATAAACTTACTTATGATTCCTATCTCCCTAAAGTGTATAAAACCAAACGGTGAAGTGACTGCCTCAGGACCGCTTACTCAAGGCTTGTTAGGTTTATGTTTTCTCCAGGCTGTGGTCACTTATATTGGCTCAGAATAAACCTCTTTAAAATATTTTACAGAGTTTGGTTTTTCCATTAACATGCCTGATGATCCCTTGGTACAAGAAGCCAGTATGCCCTGGAAAGAGCTATAACTTATAATTCAGTAAGCCTCTCTTTGTATTCCCCTGAAAGTATTCTTTTTTGGAAACCAAGACTAGTAAACACCCACAATTCAGATATGCCATGATGGGATGCACTCATTTGTCATATGAGGATACTCCCACTGCTACCCATTTGGTTACCAATCCATGTGTCCACCTACTGAGCACACGTGACACTGAATTAGAGTATCCCCTGCATCCTGGAAGGTGACACACCATCCTCACACCAGTGCCTAAGCTGTGCCTACAACAGGCCATTTAAATAGTTTGGATGTTTGTCTCGCATGTTCTCACTCACAGGTGGGAACTGAACAATGAGATCATTTGGACACAGGATGGGGAACATCACGCACCAGGGCCTGTCGTGGGGTGGGGGGTGGAGGGGAGGAATGGCATTAGGAAATATACCTAATGTAAATGACGAGTTAATGGGTGCAGCACACCAACATGACACATGTATACATATGTAACAAATATACACGTTGTGCACATGTACCCTAGAACTTAAAGTATAATTTAAAAAAAATAGTTTGGATGTTTGTCCCTTCCAAACCTCATGTTGAAATGTGATCCCCAGTGTTGGAGGTGGGGCCTAGTGGGAGGTGTTTGGGTCATGGGGGCTGGCCTTATGAATGGCTTGGTGACCTCCCAGTGGTAGTGAGTTCTCGCCAACATGAAAGCTGGTTATTTAAAGAGCCTGGCATCTTTCTTGCTCCCTCTCATTCCATGTGATACACTGGTTCTCCCTGCCTTCCACAGTGAGTAAAAGCTTTCTGAGGCCTCACCAGAAGCAGATGCTGGCACCATGCTTCTTGTACAGTCTAAACAACCATGAGCCAAAGAAACTTCTTTTCTTTATAAAATTACCCAGTCTCAGGTATTCCTTTATAGCAATGCAAAATGGACTAACACAGAGACCACTCCATCACTCCATCAGGTGGGCAGTTTTTGGATGGAGTTTAAATGTGATATAATCGAATGCCCATTAAAAATAATTTCTATCTCTCTTTTTTTTTTTGAGATGGAGTCTCGCTCTGTCGCCCGGGCTGGAGTGCAGTGGCGCAATCTCGGCTCACTGCAAGCTCCGCCTCCCGCGTTCACGCCATTCTCCTGCCTCAGCCTCCTGAGTAGCGGGGACTACAGCCCGCCACGACGCCCGGCTAATTTTGTTTTGTATTTTTAGTAGACACGGGGTTTCACCATGTTAGCCAGGATGGTCTCGATCTCCTGACCTCGTGATCCACCTGCCTCGGCCTCCCAAAGTGCTGGGATTACAGGCGTGAGCCACCGTGCCCGGCCTCTGTCTCTTTATTGAAATTCTCTTTTTAGTGAGGCATTGTTGTCATACTCTCCTTTAATACTTTAGACAAAATGTCCTTTATTTCATTGGACAGATTTATAATAGCTGACTTGAAATCTTTGTCTAGGAAGTTCAACATCTGGGCCTCCTCAAAGACAATTTTGTTGATTGCTTTTATTCCTGAACTGGGATCATATTATCCTGTTTGGAAAGTCCTATAACTTTCACATGCTTCAGAATTATTTTGTTGAAAACTTGGTATTTTAGATAATATATTATAGTGATCTGGATACTAATTCTCTTCCTTCTCCCACTCCCCACCATTGCCACCTGAATTGAGGTCATTGTTGCTTTCTTGGTCATTTATTCATTTGTTTAGTGACTTGGCTGAACTAACTCTGTGAAGTCTGTTTTCTATGCATTGCGCATCCTCTAATATCCTTGCTCCAGTTGTTTTGCTTTATCTTTTTGCCTAGCTATTTAGGGGTTGCTCAAGGGCATGATAACACAGTTATTGGTGACAGGTTGTGCTTAAGTCCTCTTAATGTTAGATTTTTTAACCCTTTACTGTGTGTGTGACTTGGAGGCTACTATCAGTTCAAGGAGTGTATGCTTTGCCCCATGCTCAGCCAAGGAGTAGTAGTTTGGATGTTCCCTTCTGATCACTGCTGAGGCGGCCTAATCTTGGGTGCGCATACAGTCATCCAGACTGCCAGATGCACGTGTGATTTTATTTCTAATCCTAGTTTCCTAGGAGTTTCCCTTGGATAGAGAAATTTGTTCAGCCAGTGCTTGGTCAGGGTTTGTGATTAGGTTCGTTGTGAAGCTTCTGCACATTGGACGATGGGTTTGTGTGCAGCCTTGAGTGGTTCTAGTCTGCCTCACACTTTGCTCTGATTACTCCTGAATGGATGCATCCTAGTCCATGCCTTCCCAACCCCCAGGGTTAGTTGTGATCTCAGGAGAGCTCTTTTTGATTGTCTCTTTCCTGTGTTCTCATGATTAGATTTCTGGTTGCTTTGCTATTTTGCTTATTGCAACCAGTATCACAAATCTGGAGGGGCCTTTTAATTGTTCTCCACCAAGATCCCCATTGTTTCTCGTAAAGGTCTGACATGATATCCTCCATGATCTACTCCAAATAAAGTCAGTCTTCTCAGGCAGAGCTTCAGAGCTCTTTGTCCTTCAGGTACCCCCTGAGCAGAACCTCAGCACCACTGCACAGGAGCTGGGGGGTGAGGAATGTCTAGCTGCCTTTTTTTCCTAGAGAGACACCTCTGCTCTGCCAGTGTCACTGGAGAAAGGGTGGTGGACCCTGATATTCTTGGATTGCCCCTCCAGGTGTGCAACTTCCAGCCTTGGAGAAAGCTGGGGCTGTACCTGGTGTAAGAGCTTCTACCCCATGAGTAGGGGCTGGACCAAGTGGAAGGAGCCTCAGACTCGTGGCCACACCCACGAGGAGCTGGAGTTGAGCTCTTGCAACATGGGAGCAGCAGTGGTGGGGAGTGGGTTAGAAATGCCAGTGGTTGCCCTTCCTGGGGTCTGAATGTAGCCCTGTTAGGCACCTGGGACAAAGAGAGCCCTCATCTTCTGATCTGTGCTGGCTTGGACAGAGCACCGGAAGTAGAGCTTTCCTAAGAGGGAGTTTGCAGGGAGAGTGGGGAGGGAGTATGTCGTGGCTCCAATACCACAGCCTTTAACTGTCTTTACTGGCATTTAGTAGATTTCTTGAATATATAAATTTTCTGCATGTCTTTCTGGCAGTTTTCGGAGACTTTTAAATAATTGTTGTTCTTGTTGTTTTTAAATCTTCTCTTGTTCACTGGCTGTTTTGTTGGGAAGAGGGGCGTGGATCTCCTTATCCTTCCTGGGAAGTTTCCAGGTTCTGCCTTTTGCATTATTTTCAGACTATTCTCCCCTCCCCCAATTGGACATAACCCTGTTTCTATTTAAAGGGCCTTCACTAGTATCAACTCTGGGACAAGTCAAGGTGAATGTCACAGTGAGTCACATCCTGGGGCTGCACTTTTCTTGTCTAACCTCTTTCGACTTGCTTTGAGGATAAGGCAAGAGAAACACAGGCATGGCTCAGGTTTTACAGCCAAGTTTCTTGCTTGCTTTTTAATGCTTTAGCGTGGTGAGGTGGTTAAGAGCAGCAACTCAAGCTGGTTTGACAGGGTTCACCTCCGACTTGACCACGGGTTTGCTGTAGGGCCTTGAGCAAACCACTTCCAACTCCCTGGCTTCCATGTCCTTGCTACAGACAGACGAGGAGGGCAGATATGATGGTGACTCTCCCCATTTTGTTAATGGAACAGAGGCTCAAAATGTCACTTGTGCTGCCCAAGAGTCACAAAGTTATAGATGGAGTAGCAGAAATTAAATCTAGCCTTGCTGAGCCTGAACTATTCTGGCTGGCATTCTGAAGAATGCCCCAAGAAGGTCTTGGTCTTGCATGGAAGATGAGGACCCTGAAAAGTCAAGTCGCTGGCCTGAAGTCACAATGGCAGCTGGTGGTGGACCTAGGCCAAGCTCAAGTCCCATGGCAACCAGTGTGGTGTTCTTTATGGAAAGAACATTGTCTCCCCAAGGGGCTCTGGGTCTGGAGAGGTGGCTGGATTGTGAGTTTCTTAGGGGAAAGGTTGGCAGGGGGAAGAGTTGAGGATTCTAGTGATCCCAGGTCCCAGGAGGATAGACGCCCAAGGGGTCTAGAAGGCTTCTAGTGTCATGGTCCAGCACTTGGGCTCTGGTGTCAGATAACTGAGTCCATATCCTCCTTGCACTTCTGCTTCCCAATTGTGTGATTTTTAACAAATTACTAGTCTTTTCTGGCCCTGACGCTACCCACCTGTGAAGTGGATATATACAAAGTACCTAACACAGAGCTCAGCATCTGGTTAGCTCTTCTGTTTAGTTGAAGTCAATCCACAATCATGTGCTGGGGACCTGCTGTGTATTAGAGCCCTTGTTAGGTAACACAGACTCAGTGGACAGGACAGACATGGTCACTGCTCTCATGCAAAGTGGCTAGGAAGCTGGGTGGGGAACTCTGGCAGTAAGTAGGTAGCTATGAGCATGGTGAGCATTACAACAGAGAAAGTGGAAGATGCTGTGGATTTTATGGGACTAGACCTTCCTCCCAGTCCGGGGGTAAGGGCTGTCCTCCCTGAGGCAGTCGGAAGGGGGAGTTGAAGGAAGAGTTGCACTTGGTATTGGGAGGGGGCCTGGCCCTTGAGTAGCAGCTGCAGCCCCTCCAGGCAGAACCAGGCACCGGCGGCTACATTTAGCAGAGGCCATGGTGGATGGTGGTCCCCAGCAGCAGTGCTCGGTGCAGCAGGGGTTTCTGTCCTCAGTCTCCTGAGAGCCCCCATCAATGAGGTGCACATTCCACTCCTGGCAAAGCTCTCAATTTGCAAGTTTTTCTGTCATTGTCCACAAAGCAAAGGATTTTTCATTTATTTGAGAAAAATGGCTGCTCCAAGTGATGTAACAGACCCAGTTAGCACTACCCTGAGTGGAAAATGTAGCTCAAGACTTCCCTTGTTTGTTTCTTGGAGGCAGGTTGACTGGTCTCTTGTCTTTAAAAAGACTCTTTAGAGAGCTTATTGTCTAAGAGAGGGGCTTGTAGGCAACCATCCAGGAAGTTCTATGGGGGCATTCCAGGGATACACGTGTGTGTGTGTGTGTGTGTGTGTGTGAGAGAGAGAGAGAGAGAGAGAAAGAGAGAAACCAATGTAACATCTTTACATCTTTGCCCCTGGCCCCCATCATGCCTGGTCACAGGAATGACCTACTTTAATTATTGGAGGGTATGGAACCAAAAGGGATGCCAGAGGCAAATATCTCTTTAATGGTAGTTGCAGCTAAAAATGAAAGCAACCCTCAGATCTGACAGGGACAGACACCCAGTTATTTACAAGACATTCCATTGAACCTGGTCCACCTCCTCTCTAGACCTGGCACAGAGATTGCCTGATGACTCTAGACTGCGGTCTGATGAAAGAGGAGGCCCAAAAGACCCAGGCTTTGAGGGAGATTTAAGAATTAAGAGAGGACTCCCTGTCTCTGTGCCTCAGTTTCATCATCTGTAAAAAATAGAAGAGTATCTATCACAATGAGTTGGTATTAAGATGAAATCAGTCAATACAACTAGAGTGCTTAGAAGAGTGCCTGGCACATAGTGAGCACTTGATAAATGCTATTGTTAGTTTGTTGTTGTCGTTATCATTTTGCTGTAGTCATTATGCCAACCTTTACCCTCTCCCCTCCTTGCCATTAATACTATCAAGCTTAGAGGCATAGGGACGGGGGTCAGTGGCTTTCATCCGAGCAAGCACAGCACGAAAAGGCCAATCCAGGTAGGAAGGATCCCACAGACTGAGCCTCCTTGGAGTCTGTAATGACAACACCATGCAGCCTCTAACTAGCTCTAAGCCCAGAACAGAAGCTAAGACATTTGCACCCTCAAAACATATCCCTGAGCTCAGAGCTCAGACACTACTGGGTCTGGGTAGAGATATGTGAAGCACCACAGTGGCCATCCACAGGGAAAGAGAGAGAGTAACACTGTAGGCTGGGAGCCACAAGAGCAAGCACCTTGCTATTGGAAGAAACAGGAGATAAACCAAGTTCACACTTGAATCTCTAAACTCCTGATAGTAAATTTTGTTTTGATTTATACCCTGCAGTTTTTAGCATCAGACTTAGCTCTCCTACCTGACTCAGAACATTTTGATTTATAAATTGGAAAATAAATGGGTTTGCACATCCTGGGCCTGTCTAGCAAACCACTCCAATAAATTCTTCATCAGTGGCTCTCAGCTCTTAGCCACTTCACCTACATTTGGGCTGCTCTGTGAATTAGAGGCAAATAAATCATATTTGAAAGAGCTCAATTCCTACCGCTATATTCTGTTCATTTGTCTCTCCTGGATGTGCAGACTGTGTATTTTGTTAAAATTAGTTGGGGAGGATGTAGTCTGTTTCACAGGTCAGGCTTTCTTGCTGGAATCTGCTCCTTACCCAGAATGCTGAGCCTCTTCTCACACACTAACCACTGCCCCAACTTTGGACCTTGTTCCCTCTTGAGCCCCTCTCAGCCTGTCCTTCTTTCTTTTGCAGCTGACCACCCTCCCTGCTGTTCCAGCAGAGGCCTACTTTGCAATATTCTTGGGGAGCAAATCTCAGCTTCAACAGACTTTGCCTCCCAGCCTTTGAGAACAGCAGGCTTTGTGGATGGTTACCTAGGTATACATCTTCCCCTAAGTAACTCTCAAGACCCAAGCTTTCCAGCATTTCGTCACTTTTTAAAAATGTTGTTCCCTTTTTTCGATGTATTCAACATTTTATTTTACTTATTTTATTTTTTATTTTCCATAGGTTTTGGGGGGAACAGGTGGTATTTGGTTACATGAGTAAGTTCTTTAGTGGTGATTTTTGAGATTTTGGTGCATCCATCACCCGAGCAGTATACACTGAACCCAATTTGTAGTCTTTTATCTCTCACCC
This sequence comes from Papio anubis, assembly GCF_008728515.1. NCBI lineage: Eukaryota > Metazoa > Chordata > Mammalia > Primates > Cercopithecidae > Papio > Papio anubis. The sequence continues at coordinate 102,125,591 of NC_044989.1, forward strand.
CCTTTCCACCCTTTCCCCCTGAGTCCCCAAAGTCCATTGCCCAAACACTTTGGCATAAATTTAACAAAAGACGCACAAGAGCTCCACACTGAAAGTCTCAAAACATCACTGAGAGAAATTAAACAATACCTAAATAAATGGAGATAATATGTTCATGGATTTGAAAGTTCAAGATTATTTGAGATGTCATTTCTCCCTAACCTAGTAGTTTTTTGTTTTTGTTTGGTAGAAGTTGATGAACTAAGTCTATAATTCATATGGAAATCAAAAGGGCCTAAAATAGCGAGAACAATTTTAGAAATAAGTTGGAGGGTATATATTACTTGATTTTAAGACTTACTATAAAGCTACAGAATTGAAATGGTATGATAGTAACATATAAATTGACAAATAGACAAATGAAGCCAAATATAATCCAGATATAGACAAACGCATATATGGTCAACTGATTTTTAACAACAGAAAAGCAATGTAATAGGGAAAGGAAATTTTTATTAAATGGTGCTAAAACTGAACATTTATGTGGTGGGGATAACCTGGATCCCTACCACACATCATATACAAAACCTATTAAAAGTGGATTGCAGATCTAAATATAAATAATAAAACTGTAAGACTTCTAGAATAAAGCATAGAAGAATATCATGACCTTGGGATAGGCAAAGATATGTTGAAATTGAATGTCATCAAAACAAAAAACTTCTGCTCCAAAAAAAGCACCATAGACTGGAGAAAATAGTCCCGATCCATATATCTGACAAAAGTGCTGTTTCTAGTATATATAAAGAACTCCTATGACTCAATATTAAAAAAAAAAAAAAAAAAAACTATTTTTTTTTTAAAGAAGCAAAAGTCTTGAACAGATACTTTACAAAGAAAGATATACAGATGGTCAATAAACATGTGAAAACTGTTCAACATCTTTAGTCATCAGGGAAGTGCAAATTAAACCATAGTGACATACCACTACTTACCCACTATAATGGCTATAATTACCAAGTCTTACAACACTGGTTACTGGAGAAAAGGCAGAGCAACTGGGACTTTCATTCATGACTGATGGGAGTGTAAGATGATTAAACTACTTTGGGAAACTCTTTGACAGTTTCTTACAAAAGTTAAACATATATTTCTCTTATGCTCCACCAAATTCCATTTCTAGGTATTATATCAAGAGAAATAAAAACATATGTCCACATACAAAAAAAGACAAGCACAGAATGTTCATACCAGTTTTATTCATTATAGTCAAAAACTAGAAACAATTGAAATGTCCATCAAATGAATGAATGATATCTAGAATGTTCATATAAAGCAATAGTACTCAGTGATAAAAGGAATGAACTACAAATAGACTCAACAAAATGCATAAATCTCAAAGCATTATGGTGAACGAAAGAAGCCAGATACAAAAAAGTATATTCTATGTGATTCCATTTATATGTAGTTCTAAAACAGGCACAACCAATCTATGGTGATTGTCAATCAGTGACTGTCTTAGTCTATTATGATTGCTACATAACAGAATACCACACATTGGTTGGCTTACAAACAGAAACTTATTTCTCATCGTTCTAGAGGCTGGGAAGTCCAAAATCAAAGCGCTGGCAGATTCTGTGTCTGACGAGATCCTGCTTCCTGGTGCATAGATGGCATCTTCTCTCTGTGTTCTCACATGGAGCAAGGGGTGAAGGACCTCATAACTTTATCACCTCCCAAAGGCCTCACCTCCTCTATCACTTTGGGGATTAGGTTTTAATACATAAATGTAGGGGGTCGGGGGAGGGGGACATAGATATTCAGTCTATAGCCTTGATGCTTTTTGTGGGCAGAATAGACAGATACAAGTTTACTTTCTTGTAAACTTCTACTCCTGCTCTGAAACTTGCCTTGGTTTCTTATTTTGTCTAACACTTTGCTTTTTTGTAGTATTCTTATATGACTTTGGTATCCAGGTAAACTGAGTTACAGAATATTTACCCTTTTATTTTCTAAAAAAATTTTGTGTAAAATCTTATTTATACATGTAAATGATGTGTTATTTCATCCTTAGAGTCTTGATAAAATTGAAACATGAAGCCATATGAGTGTGGAGTTTTCTTTGAAGGAAAGCTTTTAGTTACAAGTTCAATGTCTTTAGAAAATAAGGGGAAATTTGATTCTTCTATTTCTTTTTAGTTCAGTTTAATTGTATGTCTTTCAAGGAATTTATTAATTTTATATATTTAAAATATCAATATATTTATATTGAATTTGTTGGTATAAATTTCCCATAATATTCTCTATTTTTTTAATGCCTATAGGATTTATAGTGATGGCTCCTCACGTTCCTGAGATTGGCAATTTTTCTCTCTCTCTTTTGAAATGAGTCTTGTTATGGAGTTACCAATATTATTAATATTTTTTTAAAAAACAACTTTTTATGTTATTGATTTTCCTATTATGTTCTTTTCCTATTTTTATTAATTTTTTCTACTTTTTTTCTGTTAAATATTCTCTTTTTCCCCCAACTTCTTGATGTAGCATCTTATACTGTCAGTTTTAAACCCCTTTTTCTCATATAATTATTTCATATTATGTATTTCCCTCTAAGCATTCCTTTAGCTGCATGCCACAAATTTTAATATTTAATATTTTATTATTTATTTTAAAATGTTTCTAATTTCCCTTGTGACTTCTTCTTTGACATATAGAATATTTAGAAATATGTAGCTTCACTTCCAAATATTTGGAGATTTAGGATATTATTTTAATATTAATCTTCAATTTCATTCTGCTGTGGTCAAGGAAGATGATCCTTATGATTTCAACACTTTAAAATGTATCAAGACTTTTAAAATAACCCCATATATCATCCATCTTAGTGAATGTTTCATGTGTGCCTGAAATGAATGTGTATGGAGTCATTGTGTTCTATAAATGCCAATTAAATGTTGACATTGTTGTTTAAATTTTTTTGTCTTTTTTCTATTAATTATTCACAGATGAGTATAAACATATATAACTATGACTTTGAATTTGTCTATTTCTCTCTTTAGTGTTGTCCATTTTTTTCTGAAGGTATTCTGATGCTCTTTTATTAAGAGTATACACAAATAGGATTATGTCTCTTGATGAATTGACCCTTTTATCATCTTTTTATCTCTAGTCATAGTTTTTGAAGTTTGCCTTGACATATTATATTACTTATAAGTGACTTATATTAACAACTACTCATGTTTTCTTATAATTGGTGATTGAAAGATATATTTTTCTCTATCTTTTAATTCCTCTGTACCTTTGGTTTTAAAGTGTGTGTCTAGTAAATAGCATATGATCATATCTCTTCTTTTTATCCAGTCTGACAAGCTCCACTTTTTAATTGAAATGTTTAACCAACCTTCCTACTTGTTTTCTATTTATCCCATCCATTCTTTGGTTGTTCCACCCTCTTTCCTCCCTTCTTTTGAATTAATTGAATAAATTTTAGTATTTCATTATATCTACTCTTTCGGTTGACTTTGGGTTTTGTAATGGTTTCACTACAGATTAAAATATATATCCTTAACTTATCCCAGTCAGTCTTTAGTTAGTATTATACTTTGCGTAAAACATAAAAATTCAATAATAATACTTTTCCATTTATATCCTTCCCATCTTTGTGCTATTTTTCCTAAATTTTAATTCTAAATATTCTACCAACCCCATTGTATATTCTTAATTTTTTTCATTTCTCTTCAGTCAAATGAATTTTCTTTAACATTTCTGGTAGTACAGAGTATCAACAAATTTTTTCAGCTTCTGTTTATTTTGAAAATCTCAGCTTCTGTTTATTTTGAAAATAAAGTGAAAGTTATATTTGCTGGAAGAATTCTAGATTCATTTTTTTTCTCATTAGCACTTTAAAGATGCCTTTCCAATTTCAGTTACTCTTATTGTTCTCCTCCATACATTGTGTCTCATTTCTCTGACTGATTTAAAAATTTTCTCTGTCTTTGGTGTTCCGACATTTTACTGAGATATCCCGAAATGTAGTCTTTTATTGTTTATAATACCCAGGATTTGTTGAATTCATTGAATCCGAACTTGTTAGTTTGACATATTCCATCGAATCTGGAAAAAATTGTCATTATATTTTCAATATTTTTTTGCTATAAAATCTCTTGCCTCTCCGAGACTGTAATTACACACAATAAAAATATTAACTTATCTGTCGAGAGTTCTGTTTCTTATATCCACATTTTCTTTATAAATCCTTGAACAAATATGTAACAGCCCTTTAAGATTTCTTGTCTGGTAATTCAATTATCTGTGTCATCTTGGTAGCTGTTTCTATCAGTTGTTTTCCCCAGTATTAGATCATATTTCCTGCTTATTTTTGTGGTGAATTTTTGTTGTGTGCTCTACATTGTGAACGCAATATTGTTGAAGGCCTGAATTAAATTTTCTTCCTTGAAAGAATGTTGAGATTTATTTTGGCAGGAAGTTAATTTACTAGCAAAACAGGTTGGTTTTAGGCTTTGGTAGGTCAGGCTACAGTAGCCCCTACTTTGGGGCATAGCTTTTCTGCAATCTTAACTGAATACCTAGAATTCTTCCATCTGTAGCAAGGTTTCTTCCCTCTGGCTGATCAGACCTCCAAAGTTTCCAAGCACTGTGCCTTCTCTGGAATCTTCATGAATTTCTCAGTTCCCAGTAGTTGTTCTGTCTCAGGCCTTGTGGAATTTTATGTTTACACATGTAGTTTAGTATTTGTTCATAGACTCAAGACGTCATTATACAAATTTCTGGGTAACAGGTTTCTTGGTATTTCTCTTCTTTGGCATCCTCTCTCTCAAATTCCAGCTGCCTTATCAGCACTGAACTAATACTTTTTCTCCACTCAGGCAGAATGCTGCTGTTTAGCTCAGTTCCACTTTCATGTCACAATTTAGAATATGCTCTCAGGCAGGAATCTGGCATAAATGTGACATCATTCCATGTGTTCTTCTTTCAAGGGTATAGTCCCACACTATCTGTTGCACAATAGCTGAAAAGAGTTGCTTCCATTTTTCTCCCAGTTTTGTAGTTGTTTATGGTGAGACTGTAAGTCTGATACCCTACATTGCATCATGGACTGACTGGAAGCCTCCAGTGGTCTCCCCATTTTACAGCTGGGAATGTGGAGGCTTAGTGACCTCTTCTGTTTTGCTCAGTCAAGATCACTCAAGCGGTGGGTGTCAGAATGCTGACCAGAGCCCTGATTTTTACCTCTTCTTTTAGATCTCTCTCTGCCACGTTTCCTGTTATGTCAGAGCATGGGGGTCCCAGAAGTGAGATTCTCCTGTTCTTGTCCCTGCTGTGTCCTGTGCTCATGCTTCAATCTTTTGGAGACTTTTAGATAGCAAAGTGTACCAGCCGGGGTTCTGGGTCTGCCAGGCCTCGGTGGTAATCAGATCATCCACTTAGCAGCTGATTGACCTCAGAAGCGTTTCTTCATATTCATACCCCCATTCGTTATCTTTAACAGGAGGATAAAAACACTCACTGTTGGAGGGATTTGCAACGATCAAATGTTCCATATTCAGAACGTGCCTGCTGTAGAGGTTTGCTCCACAGAGGTGAGCACATCACAGTCTGACTCTGGGAACTGAGGGCGGGTGACTGACAAATGCTCTGCTTTCTCTCTCCATGCACGTGGCAAGCTTGAGTTATTTTGTTTATTAAAGCATTTTGTGGTAATGGCACTCGATGAGTCCCAGGTGTTATTAATATCTCTGAATCACTATGCAGTTCTATAAATACCTTTCCCTCCTCTAGCTATGTTATTTTTTCCCCTTACCTTATGAAAATGTAAGTCAGCAACAAAATTATGAATTACTGGCTCCCTTATCCTCTGTTCTGTAATTAAGGAAGTGCTAGGTAAGAAAGCACGTGTTGAGGAAGGTGGATGGCAGTCAGAGCCCATGCTGGAGGCTGCCTGCCTGCCTGCCTCCAAGGTGGCAACAAGATAGTCAGCTGTGGAAACTCTGCAGGAGCAGAGCCAGGTACCAAAAGACTAAAGGTCATAATCAGTCTCTGTCCATGAGGAATTTTCCCTTTGTGCTTTAGTCTTGTCACAAGCCAGTTTTCCAAGCTGGCGAGCATTTTGTTTCAGTCTGGAGCATTTTACCTGCATCTCTTTTTGGCTTATCCATAAACTCCTATTACAGTCAACCAGCCACCCATTCCCATCATCCACCATATCTATTTTTTAAGTGAGTATGTGGGCCTTCTGCAGAATTTGGCCCTTTACACAGATCTAACCATTTAGAACCAAGAGAAAGATCTTCACTGGGAAAATCTGTCTCTCATCCCACTGGTTTTTAAAAGATTCTGTATGATGGAGGGGGAAAATGTTATTAGGAAGGGAAAAGCCATAGTTTCTAATAAAGAAACTTGGCATTGTTTTCTTCAATCCACATAACGTCTTCTGATTTAGTTACTTTAGGTTCTTAGAAAGAGAGAACTGGGAGCCGTAACAGGAGACTGTGAAGAGAAGTTGTAAGCAGCCTGCTTCAGGGGCTGCCTTTAAACATGGAAGGTTTTAGAATTAAACAAACAGTAGTTCAGATATAACTCTGCCTGCACTAGCTCTGAACATAAGCAAATGAATTTAGTTTTCTAATCCTCAGTTTTCTTATCTGCAAAATGGGAATAAGAACGGTTGTCAGATAGAGGCCATTAAATGACAAGGTATGGTTGATGCGGATGCCTAGTAAGTGATTGTTAGAATAATTACTATTTTGTTTTTGTTTTGGTTTTTTGAGACACAGTCTCACTCTGTTGCCCAGGCTGGAATGCAGTGGCATAATCTCAGCTCACTGCAACCTCTGCCTCCTGGGTTCAAGTGATCCTCCTGCCCCAGCCTCCTGAGTAGCTGGGATTGCAGGCACGCACCACTACACCTGGCTAATTTTTGTAGTTTTAGTAGAGACGGGGTTTCACCGTGTTGGCCAGGCTGGTCTCAAATTCTGGCCTCAAGTGATCCACCTGCCTCAGCCTCCCAAAGTGCTGGCATTACAGGCATGAGCCACCACACCCGGCCTATGATAATTATTGTTGCCATGAGGAGGCTTGACCTGCAGAGTCTGAGTGAAGTCTGTTTTACGTTAGGTTTGGGGAGGTTCCTCTTTCACTTTTTTGGACCACTTCAAATATTATGTCCCTCCCTGCTTGACATTTGAGGCCGTGAATAGCAGTGCTCCTTGGGACTGCTGGATACTGCTAACAGCATCTGTCTCTCCCTGTGAATCCGTTCCTTGGAGCAAACAAGGAACCCTGACACTCAGCCACCTGGTCACTGCCAGGGAAAGTTCTATGCTATTTTCCTTTCTGTTTTTTAGATTAGAAACCTAGGAATCCTCTGTTTGTCTTGATCATTTTCCTCTTCCCCATCTAAGCTGCCATTAGTCCTATCCCTTCTCCATAGCTTTAGAAGCTCCCTTTGCATCCCCTGTGGTCACCCTACTTTGGGCCTCAGCACATCTCGCCTGGACAGCTGCAGGAGTCTCTGGTGGGCTTCCTCTGCCTCTAGTTAGGGTTGCCTCTTGCCTTTCACTGGCTTCTGGATTCTTCATGATGGCGGAGACCTTGCAATGCCTCCTTAGTGCAGCAACTGTCACAGTGACATCGCCAGGCCACCTGCTCCAGTAACCTGGGTGCTGCTTAAGCAGGTGCCTACCCAGGCCCCACTCCTTCCCTACTGAATCAGAATCTTTGTGGCAAGGGCCCAAGCATGTACATTTTAATCAACTTTAATCAACTTTCTCAGATGATCCCTATATTCGTTTTTTTTTTTTTTTTTTCTCCCCGAGATGGAGTCTCGCTCTGTAGCCCTGACTGGAGTGCAGTGGTGAGATTTTGGCTCACTGCAACCTCCGCCTCCTGGGTTCCAGTTCAAGCAATTCTCCTGCCTCAGCCTCCTGAGTAGCTGGGATTACAGGAATGCGCCACCATGCCCAGTTAATTTTTATATTTTTAGTAGGACGGGGTTTCACCATGTCGGTCAGGCTGGTCTTGAACTCCTGACCTCATGATCCGCCCACCTCGGCCTCCCAAAGTGCAGGGATTATAGGCGTGAGTATATTCTTATATTACAAACTGAGTTTGAGAATGACTGTCCTACTGCTGAACATCTAGTCTGGCTTTGGAGGCTTTGTAAGACCTGACTCGCTCTTCAAACCCTACTGATCTCCCCCTGAGCCCTCCGAGCAGATGCTCTGGTTGACCTACCCAATAGTCTTCTCCAGCTTCAATCCTTCTTTTCCTACTGGCAGAGCGTGAATTCCCACAGTTAAGGCTAAAAATGCCAGATACACACTTTTTCAGCCTTCTTTGCAGGGAGGGGTGGGCAGGCCCCCCATTTCTGGTCAATGAGGGGAGGTCTTCTGTTAAGGGGGGGTTCTGATACCCACCCCCCCAACAATCAAAAGAGAAACACCTATTCATGTCTTAGCATCTGCCACTCCCTTGCTTCCTGCAATTGGATGTTGTTGAGTGGTTGTGACTGGAGCTGCAGTGACCGTCCTGTGGCCTGAGGTGACAAATCTGTGGATGAAAAGCCACCATGCTGGCAGGTGATGGGATGGAAGATGACTAGACCTGTGGCCCTCGATGGCACTGCTGAGCTATTGCACCAGCAGAGCCCAGCTGACCCAGGCCTCCCATTATGGGCCATCACAGGACACCATCAGGGGGCAGGCCACGGCTGGTCTGGTTCACTCTTTCTCGTGACTGATTCGTTCTTCGTGGTCAGGATGGAGTCCTCCCTGGCCGCCACTTATTCCAGGTTTCTGCAGACCTCAGGCTTCAGCTTCTCATATCCAACTCTTGATACCCATTCATTTTTCTCTGGGCTTCTCCAAATTGTGTACACTCTTTAAGGACCAGTTTGAGTATCGACTTTCCTCTTCTATAAATCTTTGCATATGGCAATAGGCTACATTAACTTCTACTTTAAGTACTGATTTGTTTTCTATTCTGTGACAATTCATCTTCCTTCCCATCTAGATTTTAAGCACCTTATACCACCTTTGTTTCACTGCATCTCCCAGGATAGTGATGGGATAAATGGGTGCTCAATAAATCACTGATAATTGATGGTGTGATTGATCGCCAATCTAGGACAACGACAACTGAAGCAACATTTTAGGTCTTCATTGATTTGCTTTGCAATTTCTTTCACAGATGACTGGAACAAAAATCTTCAGTTAGGTCCAGTTCAAAGTTTTCATGACTCAAAATATTGCATTCAAGATTGGTATTTTATTAACCAGAGTTGATCAGTTCTGTTCTTGAGATCCGTATAGATCTCCAGAGAAATAGAAAGGAAAATACTATTGGATGGAGAAAAATTACTAAAACAGGAACAAGAACAATAAAACAACATGAACACTAGCTGGTAAAGACCCTGCACAAAAAGGACCCAAAAGAAATCAGTTGAAGACAGACCGGAGATTGGGGGGTCTTCTGTCCTCCACTCCCCTCTCCAACCATCCCCTCTGCAATTTCCCACACAGCATGCAAAGTTCACGGAAGTCTGTTTAAAAGACTTGTGAACTTTATAGGGTAAATGCATTCTACTTATACATTTAAATCGTGGGAGTTTCAAGATAGCTCAAAATACTTGCTAATTTTCTAACTGGGGTCTGAGTTTTCTGGTTCTTACTGAGTGAACTTTTCGTGCCTACTTATATTCTGTTACCTGAGGCAAGGGTCATCTTGCTATGCTTTTATATCTTTTTCTTAATTCTCGCCACATGTTGTGTCTCTTAGATCCAGATTTCAGTTTTAAATTTGGAACCGGGGGAAGGGAGCTCACATTTATTGTGGGCCTACCATTTGCCAGCACTTTATATAAGAATCACATTTCATCCTTCCAGCAGCCGTGTGAGGTGGATAATATTGTTCTCATTTTATGGATGAGAAAACTGAGGCTCCGAGAGGTTAAATACCCAGCACGAAGCAACGCTGGGGTTAATCTCCTTGGTAGAAACTTTTCAGTTCTCATGGCTCACATAGGCTCAGCAAAAGAGTGGTTTCCTGATTCTCACAACTGAGAGATGTCGGTAGTCCCGACCCAGCAGGACCTGGAGTCTGAGACGCTGTCATCGGGACCTGGCCTGGATCTGTTTCATGCTCCCTCTGTCCCCAGGTGGGCTCTTTCTTACCTCGTAAAGTGCAGAAGGCTCCCAGTACTCCCAGTTGACATCTCACATTCTCAGCTATCCCAGCAGGAAGAGGACTTCTCTCAGTGTTCCACTAAAGGTCCAGAATGGAAGCTCACTGGCCTGGCTTAGACGCCGTGTGCTGTGGTTTAGTGTTTATGCTCCCGTCCAAATTTATATACTAAAACCTCACCCACTATGTGAGGGTATTTGGGGGCAGGGCCTCTTGAAAGGTGAGTGTCATGAGAGTTGAGGGTTGAGCACTCATGAATGGGATCAGTGCCCTTATAAAAGAGGCCATGGTGAACTCCCTTCCCTCTTTTCGCTATGTGAGAACACAGTGAAAGGACAGCCGTCTATGAACCAGGAATCAGGCCCTCACCAACACCAAATCTGCCAACAGCTTGATCCTTAGGCTTCCCAGCCTCCGAAATTGTGAGAAATCACTTTCTGTAGTTTCTAAGCTGGCCAGCATATGGATTCTGACACAGCAACCCAAGTGACTCAGACACCTTGCTTACCCCGGAATGCTCACTCCCCCAGTCGGAGAGCGAGGTAGACAGTGGTCCTGAGCCTCAGGGCCTGAATAGGGGTGGCGTTGTCTCTGCAGTCAAGTCTGAGGGGGTGTTTCTGGTAGGAGGGGAAGGGATGGTGGAAAGGCAGAATGATGCTCAGCCCTGAGTGGGGATGCACAGGATCAGCCCGGCTGTCCCTCCACCCAGGAGCAGGTTCTAACCACACAGCCCTTCTCTGTCCTAACCCTGTACAATCTCCAAGTTGTCAGGTCGGAAGAACAGAAAGGAGATCTTTATTCCTGCCGTACAGCGGGCTCATAGCTCGTGGCATATGTATGTGGATTGGTGCTAGAGAACACAGAACGGAAATTAGGGGGACTCAGAAAGTGTGGGGGAGGAAACGCACACATAGGATGCTTCTTCTGCGCCTCCTCCTGTGTTAGAATTGAGGCTCCAGGAAGTCTCCACATGATAGGGCCGCTCCTGAGCCCCCGCCCCGGCCCACTCTTCTCCCCTGACCCGAGCTCTGACCCAGGGACATGGTCCTCCTTGAGGAAGCGCATTACAGGCAGACCCATCAGGCCTACCGCCAGCTCTGAGGCACCTTCTCTTAGTCCTTCCTCTACACAGATTGTTGGCCACCATATTTCACCTAGGCTACAGTAGAAGAGCCCTCGGGCTCTGGAGCCTATGACCTGAGTGAGTGTCTCCTCTCAATACCACCACTCAACTCTTGACCTCAGGCAAGTTACTTAACCTCTCTGTGCCTCAGTTTGCCTTATCTGTAAATAAACTGAGGTAGGTGAAGCCCTTAGCACAGTGCTGGGGGCATATGCAGTGTGAAATAAATGTTAGCTGTTATTATTATTACTTCCTCTGGGCATGGTGAAAATTTAATGAGCAAATGCAGAGAAAGCACTCAGAACAATGACCAGTATGGAAGTTCATGCTTAGTCAATAGTTGTTGCTGTTACCCCTTAGAAATCAGCAGGACATACAAACTGTCACTTCCTGGCCAGGCTCACAACCTTAGCTGTCCATTCAATCAATCTGACGAATTTTTAAAATATACTCATGTCTGAGCCTCACCCTAGCTCAGTGGGTCTCAGCTCTGGAGCTAGCTGCAATCACTCGGGGAGCTTTAATAGCTATGGATAGCTACGCTTCATTCCCAGAAACTCTCACAGAAATGGTCTGTATTGTCCCAGTCACTGAAATGTGTCAAAGCTTCCCAGAGAGTGGCCAGAGCTGAGAACCCTGCTGTAGGAGGATCTAACTGGAAGAGAGGACATCATAGGTAATATAATAGTGACATCATAGGTGGCAGAGGAAATGCCCGATGGCTCTGAGACTAGCAGAGAAGTGCAGGCAACTCTGAGGGTCTCAGACATGGTCCCTCGAGGACCTCCTGATGGGTATTGAGCCAAGGAGCAGCCAGTGGTGATTACAGACTCCAACAAAGGGCTGGGCCCCTCCAGGGTGAGCAGAGCCCTGCTCAGCCAGCTCCTGCAAATATCAATCCTGCAGGAAGAATGGTGGGGAGAAGACACTGTTCCAACCAACTAACCTGCTGGATTGGAGGATCTAGAAACCTACACCGGACTCTGGCCAAGATAAAATGCTTCAAGGTTCCCGGATACGCTGCACATGGATGAGGGCTGTGTCTTTTTATTCACTGATTTGTGCCTATAGAAAAGCCTTACTACAAGGCAGGCACGGTGCCAGGCGAGCAACATAAACTCAGCCTCTGCCTTCGTGGGCCTGACCATCTAGCGAGGCATGTGGATGTGCACACTTGGAGGCCCACAGGGGTACCAGGTTTATGGGGTGTAGATGCTGCTCACTGAGCTGGTAGCAGGGTGGGACCACTAGGTTTGGAGCAGGGTAGGTGCTTGGGGGGCAGGGACTCTAAGTAGAGTCATTTGTCTTTGCATCTCTAACATGGTAGCTGCCTTCTTTGGCCACATGTTCAAATCTCCTAGGGAGCCCTTAAAAATGACTGAAGCCCAGTCCCCCACCTCTACACATTCTGCATTCTTTGACCTGCGGGTGAGGTCTGAGAATGTGAATTTAAACTTTATCCTCTGAGTGGACATAGCTGGGCTCTGGACAAGTGCTGTAATGCTTAGCATAGAGCCTGAATGACAGAAGGACTCCAAGTGGCATATGAATCCTGGACAGGGAAGTCCTAGTTATGGGGGTTGGGGGTACAGGCAGGCCCTCCAACCCCTCTAACCTTCTGGGATGCTTCCTGGAGGGGCACGGATCTGGCATTAAGAGTTGAGGGAGAAGAGAGAACAGCTAGGGGCTCGGGGCAAGAGGCAGGGCTCCCATTCCTGTGGGCTTGCCAATTTTGAACAAATTTGCCAGGCAGGCCTCTCTTGAACTCTCGGATGCAGAAGGAAGGGAAGGTTCAGAATCAGATGATGTCCTTCCCTACTGAGCTCAGCCAGGGCTGGCCTTGCTAACCAAGGACTCTGCACCCCATGGCCTTGCTCCCCTGTAACCTACCCAAAGACCCTGATGGGACCCTCAGGCTTAGAAACAGGAGGTGGGTCTTGAGGGCCACTGGAACACCTGGAGGAACAAATGAATGAGCTCATTCTTCAAGCGAACGCAGGGCCGGGGCAGAAGCTACCGTCTGCCAGATGCGTCTCTCTGTGCAGCGCCTCTCTGAAGATTCAGACTGTTCCCATGGTAATTTGAGTCAAATCGTGGGGGAAGCAGCTCATCACTGCATGGTCAGTTAGACATAAAATGTGTTTTAAAATAATTTTCTTTGACTACATCTGTTATCAAAAATCACACCCACCTCCGGAGTATACATTGCAATTTTTAAAAGTGAAAATTGAGGAAAAGTGCATTCTTATCAAAATAGCCCCCTCTTTTTTTCTCCCCTCTCTCTGCCTTGAAGCCATCAAATTGATTCAGCTTAAGGCTAAATATAGGGATGACTAACAATGATTTCCACAAGAGCTTTAGAAATCGCTTGTAAGCGAGCAAACGGAAAATAGATCGTCCCACAACCACATCAACCAATGTCTGAGACAACGGCCCAAATCCAGATGCTGAACTGAAATGAAAAGGAACGCTCTGTCCCTTGGCTGGCCCGGCAGATGCAAGGCCCCAGCAGAAGGGGAGACCTTCACAGCGCCCAGTACCCTCAAGGCGGGTCTGGCTGGTTGCTGTTTGGAGATGTTCCCTGGGAGGGGCTGAGGGGTTGCAGTGAGAAGCCCATTCATTCTGCTGTTGGTCCCAGACTGGGTTTTCTGGAAATCAAGTACTTTGTGAGCCCTGTCTCTAGGTACACAGCAAATGAGAGCCTTTGCATGTTTTGCATCTCTGAGGAGGCCTGGAGTATTGGAAATAACAGGTCAGAAAGGAAAGGCGAGCTGCTGGCCCAGGATGCTGCAGAAGGGGTCTGGTCAAGAATCACGACCAAAACAGCTCCTGTTGACAGGAGAGGCTCCTCTTCATCAACTACCCCTATTAACCTTTGCAGAACACCATGACTGCTCGGGCCTGGCAGGCAGTTTTAGTACCATCCTGATGCCTGGGCAAGAGAGGATCCTACCTCAGCCCTGTGCCCCTGAGGGCCCCACTCCCCACCCCACAGGGTAAGAGGTCCAGGGCTCACTGGGATGTGTCCACCTAGCATTTTTGCTTCACCTTCTAGACCACGGTTTGCAAACGATTCCTGGGCCACTAGTTTCCATTCAACTCATAAACTAAGAATGGTTTTTATATTTTTAAATGGTTGTAAAAACATCAAAGGAAGAATGATATGCGAAAATTACATGGAATTTAAATTTTGGTGTCCATAAGTAAAGTTTTCCTGGAACATTGCCATGTTCATTTGTTTGCATAACATCTATGCTGTTTTCACCACAAAACGGCAGACTTGAGTAGTTACGACAGAGACCGTATGGCCTGCAAAGCCTGAAATATTTATCATGTGGTCATTTGTAGAAATACTTGCAGTCCTGGGCCTAGACCATTCTCAGTGCACCTGGGACCCCAGCATTCCCTGCCCACAGGGCCCCAAGCCCCTTCCATCGCAGGAAGAGTTTTCTGGGTTTTCTTCTTGAGGATGGCCAAGGGGCAACTGTTTGTAGGGGGTGTAGAAGGAGCTTCCACAGTACTTGCCAGGCCCCTTGGTGTGCGAGAAGTGGGGGTGACAAGAGGAATGAGGTATAACTGGGCTGGGGCCTCAGAGCTGGCCATCTCTGACTACCCTATTCTAGCATGGAGCCCTATAGAGTCCAAGAATTCAATGTTAAAATCTGGCCTTCTGGGTTTGTCAGGAGAGGAAGGCAGACTATATTTTGTTAGAGTTAACTTGATTTTTTTTTTTTTTTGAGACAGAGCCTCGCTCTGTCACCCAGGCTGAAGTGCAGTGGCACAATCTTGGCTCACTGCAACCTCTGCCTCTTGGGTTCAAGCGATTTCTCCTGCCTCAGCCTCCTGAATAACTGGGATTACAGGTGCATGCCATCACACCTGGTTAATTTTTGTATTTTTAGTAGAGACAGGGTTTCACCATGTTGGCCAGGCTGATCTTGAACTCCTGACCCCAAGTGATCCACCCACCTCAGCCTCCCAAAGCGCTGCGACCACAGGCATGAGCGACCGCGTCTGGCCAAGTGAGCTTGATTTGTAAGTTTCAAATGTTCAGCAGCATGGCATGTGGGACTCCATTTGTGCTCGTGCCCTGGAGCTTAATGTGTTAGGGGATTCTCTAGACCATTCCCTTCTTACCCCACCAGTTGAGATGCCCTTCACCCAGAATCACAGGGATTCCTCCCAAACCCACTCTGCCAGATGTATGTGCTATCACACTTACACAATTTAACTCAGCACTTACAAATTAATGAAACATGAATGTGAAAATGACAGTTTTTTGTTGAAAAGACCCGAGAAAGATGAGTCTCTGGAAACCAATGGCATTGACATAGGTGTGGGCAGGACAAGTTTATATGTTTGGGAGAAAAATTGAATATTCATACGACTCTTGCATCGTATATGCCTATAAACCTTTGCTCCGTTTTTAGAATCAAAACTGCACATCATAGCCTGTTTATCACACTCGCAATTTGTATAAGGAAGAAGACTTAAAGTTCCTGCAGAAAGACAAGGTACAAGCCAGGGCCTTGACCCTCCATCAAAAGATAGGCAAATCAGTGTGCATTTATGCGTTTTACATGAAATAATTTTAATATCTTTATCACTGTTTATAATTCCCTACTTAATATTTTTGATTAACACTTAAGTTAATAATTCCATATGGACAATTCTATAGACGATGCCATCTTATGCCATAATGGCGAACACAATTCAGCCCATAAGGAACGTTGTGCTGAAAGGTACTGAAGGCTTACAGACATTATTTCATTTAATTCTCACAGGTCTCATGTGGCAGATGCCCCTACAGCCCTCAAGCTATAGGTAATGCAACTATAAGTCGGTGTGGTGGTGGTGCACCTGTAGTCCCAGCAATTCTGGAGGCTGAGGGGGGAGGATCACTTGAGCCCAGGAGTCCGAGGCTGCAGTGAGCCATGATAGCACCAATGCACTCCAGCCTAGGTGACAGGAGTAAGACCTTATCTCTTAAAAAAAAAAAAAAAAAAATTAAAAGATAATACAACTAAAACTCAGAGAGGGTAAGTCACTTGCCCAAAATCACACAGCTAGTAAGTGAGCAGAGACTTGAATGCAAGTTAGCCCTGACTGTGAACTCATGAGCTTCACAGCTGTGCCATCCTCCACACGGCAGGCTTCCCCCAATACATGCAGAAGAAATGAACAAATGAATAACCCCTAATCAGCAGCTCCTGCTAACTGGGTTCTGGTTCTCTGCGGGAGTCAGTGTGCTGAGTGGGAACAGACAAAGCTACAGGCAAGACATGGCATAAGAGTGTCGATTCTCCTGAGAGCAATCAATAAAAAACTCTTAGAATGTTTAAGTGAGGCCAGGCACAGTGGCCCACTCCTGTAATCCCACCACTTTGGGAGGCCAAGACGGGCGGATCACCTGAGGTCAGGAGTTTGAGACCAGCTTGGCCAAAAACGCTGTCTCTACTAAAATTACAAAAATTAGCCAGACATGGTGGGGTGCACCTGTAATCCCAGCTACTCATGAGGCTGAGGCTGGAGAATCACTTGAACCTGGGAGGCAGAGGTTGCAGTGAGCCAAGATGGTGCCACTGCACTCCAGCCTGGATGACAGAGCTAGACTCTATCTCAAAAAAAAAAAAAAAAAAGTTTAAGTAAATTTGTATATATCATGGAATGAGATGCAAAACATTGCATGACTTCTAAATAGAAACTAGAAGACATCAAAGAAACTCTTAGGTTCTGCCCTGCATTGGCCTACATCCCCATACCCTGTGGAGTTTGCCGTTGTCCTGGGCTCCTCAATGGAGATTTTGAGACACACAGTCCCATGAAGTACCAAAGAGGATATCCTCAGGGTCGGGGAGGAGAAGAAAGGTGAGGCGAGAAGGCTTGTTTGAGCCTTACATAGCACTGCCGGGTTGTATCTGGACACCAGGCAGAGGGTTTGTGGGACAGGGTGCTAGAAAAAGCTGTGGCCAGGCCCTGAAATTGCCTCATAGTGCAATGCAGGAGGAGGGTGGAGAGGTGGGGAATTCATTCTGGGCATATAGGAGGGCACATACTCGGTAGCCAGAGCCCGTGGGGAGTTAGAAAGGACAGAAGGCTGCTGAGATTCAAGCCTCTATTGAGGCCGCATCATGATCGTGCTGAATGGAAAGAAAAGTGTTCTCCTGGCAAAGACTGAATAACACCTCTGCTTAGGAAAGTGACCTAAGGACAGATCATTACCTCCAGGGGCCTGGGGCAGCCCTCTCCCCTAAGCCCTGGGCAGAAGGGCCCACGTTCCTGTGCTTCCCTAGAAAGCCCTGTGATGGCTCATTTTACAAGTCCACTTGACTGGCCATGGGGTGCACGGATTATACGTTACTTCCGGGTGTGTCTGTGAGGGTGTTTCTGGGTGAGACTGGCATTAGAACTGAGGGACTGAGAAAGCAGATTGCCCTTCTCAACGTCGGTGGGCATTGTCCAATCTGTTGAGGGTCTGAATAGAGTAAAAAGGCAGAGGAAGGAGGAACTGACCCTTTTCCCCTGCCTCATTGCTTGATCTGGGACATCTCATTTGGTCTTCTCTTGTTCTCAGACTGGGAATCTCGCCATCGGTTCCCCTGGTTCTCAGACCCTGGGCTTGAGCTGAATTACACCATGGCTTTCTGTTTCTCTGGGGAACGCTGACTCATACAAGCCATCTCAACTTGGGCATTACTGAGGCTGTAGGGTGACAGTCAGCCCTGAAACTGCACTTGTCTGTGTACTGTTATGGGGAGCAGATCCACAAGGTCACATAATCCCCCAAAAGGTGAAGACCTGTTGCCTTGAGGAGCCCCAAGGAGAAAAGCCAGGCTTGAGGGTTTTAGGCAAACCAGCCACAGAGCCCTGAACTCTTTTTTTTTTTTTTTTTTTTTGAGACAGAGTCTCGCTCTGCCGCCCAGGCTGGAGTGCAGTGGCGTGATCTTGGCTCACTGCAAGCTCCGCCTCCCGGGTTCATGCCATTCTCCTGCCTCAGCCTCCCGAGTAGCTGGGACTACAGGCGCCCGCCACCTCGCCTGGCTAGTTTTTTTGTATTTTTTAGTAGAGACGGGGTTTCACCGTGTCAGCCAGGATGGTCTCAATCTCCTGACCTCGCGATCCGCCCGTCTCGGCCTCCCAAAGTGCTGGGATTACAGGCTTGAGCCACCGCGCCCGGCCCCTGAACTCTTATCTTCACAGGGCACTGATTCCAGCCTCTCCCACCGATAGAAACTGTTGGGTTTATGATTTACGTAAGTGTCCTGATTAGGACTGAATTGATAAAGGCATGAAACCTGAACTGCTCTGCAAGGTGAGGATTAGGAATATCTTATACTTTCCTGCAGCTGGAGCTTGTGTGAAGTTAATTATTGCATATAACAGCATTATAAAGTTTGGAGAAAGAGCATGGGGCTCCAAGAAGTATTGTCCTCAAAGTCACAGAACTGATGACCTCAGACAGAAGCCACCCATTAACCACCGGACCTTGGACAAGTTGCTGTCTTCAGGATTCAGTGTCCTCATCTATAAAATGGGATTAATAGGGTTGTTGTGGACATTCAATCATATAATGTGGATATTCAATGTGTAAAGAGTTTACAGAGTGACAGATGAAGTCACTGCTTGATAACTGTTAGTTTTTATTATACTACTGATAATAACTTTATTCAATGTTTCTGTCAGTGGTAGTTGGGGAAAGGAGAAATAATAGAAGGTACTATTAGAACCAAGCCTACAATTGATATGTAACTTGTAGCTTGCCCTGCTGAGCAAAAAGGCGTAAGGATAACAGTTCTTCCAAGGGCTCCTTCTGGGCCCCTCCTCACATGCACTATCTGAATTGCTTCTCTCAACAACCCATCCTGTGGTTGAGGAGGCTGAGACTCAAAGAGATTAACTAATTTTCCCAACTCACTCCTCAGTTTGGAAAAGTGGAGGCAGGACATTAATTGGACTCTGTCATAAATCACTGGGCTCTGTCTCTGGAGCAGGGGTGTGTCTGGACCACAGAACATGGGCAGAGAGGGCCCGCTCCTTCATCAGTGATGAGTTGTGTTGGGTGAGAGAACTCTTGAATGCACAGGTCACCAGACTCAATTCCCCTCCTCTCCTTATTAGAAGCTTCCTCTGAAATCTACACCTTGCCAAGATGCAGAGCTAGAAAGTTCATAAATCAGAGAATCGCTGAGTGGCAAACTGCAAAAAAGGAAGTGGCAAACTGCAAAAAAGGGGGTGTGGAGATGCTGTTTGTGAACAAAAAAGTGAGAGGGACTTGGCCCCATATCTGCAAAGAGGCAGGTGTGCTTCTGCAGGGGGCCTGCGCCGGCCCGCGTCTGCAACCCTTGTGTTACCTATCCATTGCTACACAAGCTCGGCTTTGGCCCCACAGTGCACGCCTACTCTGTCCCCCAGCCTCATCACTCCCAGCTGTGTCTGCTCACTGCCTCCTGTCACCCCGAGTATGCAATTCAGACTCAGGGCCCTTGAGGCCCTCCTGTCTGGGACTGACCATTCTCCCTCCTCTTCCTAAACTACTTGCACCAGCCACATCAGCTTCCAGAGCTCTGCTGAGAAACACAGCGTGCTCCTGCCTCAAGGCTTTGCTCAGGTGTTCCTTCTGCTGCAGGGCTCTTTCCCCACTTCTTTAAAGAGCTAATTCCATCCCATGGCTCAGATTTCATCTCAGCTCTGAGCTCTTTAGAGTCCTTCCCTGACCTCCGAAATTATACTCTGAAGCCAATCACCATGACACTGACCTTTGTCATTTTCTTCACAAAGCCTTCAAAATCTTCACCTGCAACTCTTTCATTATTTCTTCGTCCTCTGCCAGAAAGTAAACTTCCAGAGACAGAAGTCAGCCTGTCCTGATCACTAGGCTCTCCAGAGTTAGAACAGCGCCTGGGTCGAGTGAGAAGCGCCTGAATTCTCACGAGTCGGCATTTGAATCCACAAAGGAAGCCGAGCTCTGGCCGCTCAGCATGTGAGCCTCGGTGGGTGCACAAGGCGGTGACTCTGGCTTCTGGGCAGCCGCCATTGCTCTGGTCCATGCTCAAAGCGTCTCCTCAAGTTGCTACTTAGGCTGTTGCTTTACGAAGACAGTGAGGAGGATGGGCAGGAGAGGCTGTTGATGTTTCTTGAGTTTTGATTTTTTTTTTTTTTTTTGATTCTGAGGAATTAGATACAGTCTTGCATTGTTGAATGATGGGGATATGTTTTAAGAAATGCATTGCTAGGAGATTTCATCATTGTGTGAACATCATAGAGTGTACTTGCACAATCCTAGATGGGACAGCCTACAACACATGTAGGCTATGTGTATGGTCTATTGCTCCTAGGTTACAAACCTGCACAGCATATTACTGGACTGAATACTGCAGGCAATTGCAACACTATGGTAAGTATTTGTGTATTTAAACATAGCTAAGCATATAAAAAGTACAGCAAAAATAGGTATAAAAGATAAAAAATCGCCAGGTGTGGTGGCTCATACCTGTAATCCCAGCACTTTGGGAGGCTGAGGCAGGTGGATCACTTGAGGTCAGGAGTTCGAGACCAGCCTGGGCAACATGGCGAAACCCCGTCTCTAGTAAAAATACAAAAATATTAGCTGGGCATGGTGGTGGGCGCCTATAATCCTAGCTACTTGGGAGGCTGAGTAGCTAGGATGAGGGCTACTGGGTGTACATTTGGGTAATTACAGATGATGATGGAGTCATGTGCCACATATCAAGGTTTTGGTCAACGGTGGACTGCACATACAACAGTGATCCCGTAAGATAATGGAGATGGAAAGTTCCTATAGGCTAGTCACATCACAGCCATCATAACATGCCAATGCAATATGCGACACAGGAGAATCGCTTGAACCTGGGAGGTTCAAGCTGACACAGGAGAATCGCTTGAACCTGGGAGGTGGAGGTTGCAGTGAGCACTGAACTTTAGCCTGGGTGACAGAGTAAGACTCCATCTCAAAAAAAAAAAAAAAAAAAAGATGAAAAATGGTCCACCTGTATAGGGCACTTACCATAAATGGAGCTTGCAGGACTGGAAGTTGCTCTGAGTGAGTCAGTGAGTGCTGTGTGGGTATGAAGGCCTAAGACATCACTGTGCGCTACTACAGACTTTATAAATACTACACACAGGGGCTACACTAAATACATTTAAAAATACTTTTCTTGAACTATAAATTAACCTTAGCTTACTGTAACTTTTTTACTTTATAAAATGTTTAACTTTTTTAACTTCTTGACTCTTTTGTAGTAACATTTAGCTTAAAACACAAACACATACAGCTGTACAAAAATGTTTTCTATCCTTATTCTATAAACTTTTTTCTATTTTTAAAACTTTTTCCTTTTAAGCTATTTTGCTAAAAGCTGGGACACAAACACATCCATTAACCTAGGCCCACACTGGGTCAGGTTCACCTCTATCACCTCCATATCTTGTCCCACTGAAAAGCCTTCAGGGGCACGCATGGAACTGTCATCTCCTATGACAGCAGTGCCTTCTGGAAAACCTCCTACTGGACTTCCCGAGGCTCTTTTACAGTTAACATTTTTTTTCATAAGTAGAAATACCCTCTAAAATAATGATAAATAGTGTAATATAGCCAATACATAAATCAGTAATAGTCATTTATCATCACCAAGTATTATATACTGTAAAGTGTACGTGCTAGACTTTTATACAAATGGCCACACAATGGGTTTGTCTACCCAGCACCCCTGCAAACGCATATTGTATTGGCATGTTATGATGGCTGTGATGTGACTAGCCTATGGGAACTTTCCATCTCCATTATCTTACGGGATCACTGTTGTATGTGCAGTCCACCGTTGACCAAAACCTTGATATGTGGCACATGACTCCATCATCATCTGTAATTACCCAAATGTACACCCAGTAGCCCTCATCCCAACCTTGGCCTATTAGTTCATGTGAGATGGGAAATGATGCAGAATGGAAGGGTGACTGGCTAATGAGCCAGGTTCCAACTCCACTTTTAGGTGCTGGGTGACCCTGAATAACCACAGTGCATCTGAGCCTTGGTCTCCTATTTGTAAGATGGTTGAGTTTGTGGTTTTGGGAGTCAGACAGGCCTGATTAGCCCACTCAGTGAGTTGGGCAACTTCCCTAGTTCTCTGTCCTGGTTTCCTCACGTATGACATGGAAATCTTAAAACCATCTCAGAGGGTGGTCATCAAGATGAAATGAGATAGAGCTTGTAAGATTCATAGTTGTGTGCCAGGCACAGAACTCAGTGATTGTTGGGTGTTGATTGCCATTTGGTACTGCCTTTACTGCTATGACCACTGGCAACCAGGCAGAGAATGTGGCTGTCATCTCCTGACATAACAAGTAAACCCTCACTATCTACATCATCCTTTACCTGAGTGGTTCTCTGAGTGTGGTCCCCAGACCAGCACTCTCAGCATCACCTGGAAACATGTCAGAAATACACATTTTCAGGCCCCATTCTGGACTTACCAACTCAGAAACTCTGGAGGTAGGTGGGGACCAGCCATCTTTAGCAAGTCACGTCCAGGTGATTCTTCATAGAATTCTGCATTAGCCCCAGCAGGTTGAGAACCACAGCGTTAGTCCCAATCTTCCTAACCCTAACTTCACATTAGAGCCACCTGATGCGCTTTACCAGCATGCTAATACCTGGCTCCACCTGAGAAGACTGGGAGCCCCAATCTTCCTAACCCTAACTTCACACTAGAGCCACCTGATGCGCTTTACCAGCACGCTAATACCTGGCTCCACCTGAGGAGATTGGGATTTAGCTGGGCTGGAAAGGGACTCCCAGTAAAATAGAACCAGCAGGGTGTGAGTGTGAGTGTGTAAACTAGGACACACACACACAGAGACAGAGAGAAACAGACAGAGGTTTTGATCTAAAGAACTGGCTTATGCGATTGTGGGGCCTAGTAAATCCCGTGTCTGCCAGGCAGACCAGCAAGCTGGAGACTCAGGGAAGAGCTGGCACTGCAGCTCGAGTTGGAGGCAGTCTGGAGACAGAATTTCCTGTTTCTTGGGAAACCTCAGTCTTTTTCCCAAGGCCTTCAACTGATTAGACGAGGCCCACCCACCCACATTATGGAGAGTCATCAGCCTTACTCAACGTCTACTGATTTTTATGTTAATCTCATCTAAAATATACCTTCACAGCAACATCTCAATGGTGGTGAACGAAGTGTCTGGGTGCTGTGGCCTGGCCAAGTTGACACACTAAAGGAACCACCTCGGCTGGGCAGCAGGGAAGCAAGGCCGTGGAGGCCTCCCTCCTGGCTCACATTCTTTCTGAACGAGGTCAACGAAACAAAGAGGCCGCCCCCTCCCAGGCCACATCTCACGCAGCCCCCGCTCCTCTCCTCACTGTCACTGCTGACAACCTGCGCAGCACCCTTGTTTGGGGGTTTTCACCCTGAAGGTGTCTTCCCAGCTTCTCCCTGGGAGCGCTCAGCCTTGTGTGACCCGCTACCCTCAGCTCTGCTTTGAGGGTACTGCAGGCCCCCTCTCAGGTCATGTGTGGATGGATAGAAACAGACACAAGACTAACCTGCACATGGAAGAGGGGAACCGGAATGAAGAGCTCCAGGAGCAGCACAGATAGAACGCCCGCAGCGCGCCTGAGGTGGGGCGCGCTGCGTGGTGCCGTAGGTGGCGGGCGCCCTGCGTGGTGCCGCAGGTGGCGTGCGCGCTGCGTGGCGCCTGAGGTGGTGCGCCCTGCGTGGTGCCGTAGGTGGAGTGCGCGCTGCGTGGTGCCGTAGGTGGAGTGCGCGCTGCGTGGTGCCGTAGGTGGAGTGGGCGCTGCGTGGTGCCGTAGGTGGCGGGCGCCCTGCGTGGTGCCGTAGGTGGAGTGCGCGCTGCGTGGCGCCTGAGGTGGTGCGCCCTGCGTGGCGCCGTAGGTGGCGTGCGCGCTGCGTGGCGCCTGAGGTGGCGTGCGCGCTGCGTGGCGCCGTAGGTGGCGTGCGCCCTGCGTGGCGCCTGAGGTGGGGCGCCCTGCGTGGTGCCGTAGGTGGCGTGCGCCCTGCGTGGTGCCGTAGGTGGGGCGCGCCCTGACGTGGCGCCACTAATAGAGCGCCCACAGCAAAGCCACCGAGGCAGGCGCCTTAGACCTTCGCAGAACCTTCTTCACAAGCCCTTCTGTGTCTCCGTGCTCCTCAGCGTATTCTTGTGTACGTCAGGTTAGCCTCTTTCCTGGCTTCGGGATGAGGGCAGACAGGGGAATTTAGGCTGCTGTTATAGGAGTCACAGAGGCAGCCTGAAGGTGATGGAAAGTCTGGGAAACACTCCCTGAGGAAAGCTTTGGGTGAAGCAGGTGCTGAAACGGGGTGGCCCTGCCCCACTGGGGCTGAGGCATCGCTTCTAGGACATCTGAGGTCATCGGGTGACGGTGACAAGATGGACAGGGATGGACTTCCACGCTGGCCTGGGTACTGCTCTCGCAGGTTGCCCTTGGAATGAGCACGGAGAAGGAGCAGTGTGCTTTGGTTTTCAGAATGTACACGGGTTTCGTTTAAAGGGCTGCCCTTTGATGAGATGATGTCCTGCTGACTTTAGGAAAGGAGACGGTCATGAGAGTAATCGTAGCTGATGGGGTTCAGGGTGTTTTTTCTTTTCTTTAACGCTCTTATATGACATTAAAAAAAATTGTCAGCCCTTTGTTGGTTCTCCAGTTTGGAGGGAAGAGCAGTGAACGTTAGGGTCCTTACAATCCGAAAGCCGCGCAAACCACTGATCTAGGTTCTAGAACCTTCACCTGGAGTGATTTCACTGATTGCTGTTTTTAAAGAAGGATCTTGGGGTTTAATTCCTTTGCATCTTTTCTCAACCTTGAGTCCTTGAGCTAGCCAACTCCTGAAGGCCAGGGTAAAGGGAAGGCCTGCCTTGCCATCATGGCACCATCACACACAACAATAGGAAGTGGCGAAGAACCCGCAGCCTGGCAGGTGCTGGGCAGAGACTGTGAATAAGGCACCATTACACACCACCCAGAGTTACCTCTGGGTAACTCACACGGCAAAGAAAAGCACACAGTGACCACTACCCTACTCTGTTTTTTTCTGCGATTTCGTCACAGGCTCTTTTTATACAATTTAGGAACAGAAATATCCAGGTTCCTGTCCTTGTGAGGAAGCCATTCATGTAGTTTGGCATCCTCAGCCTGATCATTAGGTTATCTCTGCTTCCCCCGTCCAATGCAATGATCAGGTCAGGATGGGCACAGACCCACGCTGGGCCAGTCAGATCACACCTTGGGGCTTCTGTTTTAAGGTTTGGGAATAGACACACTTTCTGTTTCATGGGGTGCAGTAGCCCTGAGGACTGTGTAAGCCTAGAGCCGCTAGTGGCCTCCTTTGCTACCCTGTGGCGTGAGCCTGCTGGGTAGTAAAGAAAATATAGACGAAAGAGCTGAGAGGTGGAGTGAGAGAGCTTTGGTATCTTTGTTTGAATCTCTACCTTCCATCATGCCTAAAGCTATCTGCACTCTGGGACTTCCCAGTATATTTCCTTAAAGGGGTTTGAGTCTAGTTTTGATCATTTGTACTCCAAAATATTCCTGAAAAACGCTCCCTAACATTTTATGCTCTTTCTACCAAAACTCAGAAGCCCTTTGCATGAGTGTCATTGGAAATCCACTGACCCAAATGCCATAGGCTGAGCTTAAGCCATTATCCTTAACACATTCAATTCCATCTAAGAAATTCTTAGGGACCTGAAATCAATCAGGGACCAACTGTAGGACCAGCTTGGGGTCATCATGTCTGTGAAGAGAACAGCCCGACTTTATTAATTTGTTCTGATGAGGAACTTCCTACTGAACTAATTTGGACCTATATGAGCAATTTATTTAACTCCATGAGCTTCTGTTTCTACATCTGTAAGATGAGGGATAGAAGTAGCAGTATTGAAGGCTTGTTCAGTTTTGTTCAATTCAGTTCAGTCTCTTTCCAAACAGCCCAGGTCGACACAGCTCATCCAGTTCCACTCCCATGCGCGAGAGCCTCAAGTGACTTAAACTGTACTTAGACAGTCTCTTTCCTCACCTAATCATGGCTCAGGCTGGGCCAATCACACTCCCTTTCCAAGGAACTGGGCACTGTGTTGCGGGAGTTCTACTCTAGGGAAACCAGGATGTATCATGTGAGAGGCCCAGTGAATGGAGCAAAGGAGTAGGGAAAAGCAGAGAGAGACGTGTAAGGACAGGGTCCCACACCTTTGAGACCCAGGAGATCTCCCACTTTGGGACCCAGGAGGTATCTTGACATATGTCCACTAAAGAGCCCTTTGGGCCTCTAGCTAGCTGGAGAGGTTTCTTTTTATTACTCCTAAAAAACAGCAGCCAATCCCTGAAGACAGTTCTTAGCTGAAAATCAGTTCCTGTTTCCATGTGGTCCTGTGGAAGCTCCAGTCCACCCCTCTGTGAAAAGGGCTATCAAAGTTGCTTCACCTCAGAGGATTAGAGCTCAGTTGGGGTAATAGATGTGGAAAGGGATCTTAGAAGACAATAATTTCCCATAGGAACAATTGGAATTTATTGGACCCGCTTACTCTTCTTTTAAGGTTTTGTACCAACAGGCGAGCATCACACGCCTCTCCTCGTGATCTCTACACAGATATTACTTCTTGAGGTTACTCGCAAGGAGCCAGCCAGCTGGCCGGAGCCAGCTCAGGAGACTGAACTGGGTGTAGGATGACGGACGGTTCAAAGAGGCCCTTTTCTGATGCAGAATGTCCTTGCTACTAGCCTGAAATTCCATAATTACAGGTTGATTTCCTTATGACTTGAAAACACACTTGAATTAAAATGCAGACTAGGCAAAGTGTCCTTAGATTTGACACCAAAATCATGGCCCACAAAAGGAAAGATGATATATTATCCTGTTTAGGCTGCCATAACAAAATACCATGGACTAGGTGGCTGAAACAACAGCAATGTATTTTCTCACAGTTCTATAGGCTGGAGGTCCAAGATGAAGGTCTGATAGGGTTCAGCTTCCGGTGAGGGCTCTCTTCCTAGCTGGTAGACAGCTGCTTTCTCACAGTGTCCTCGTGTGAGAGACTCTCTCTTCTTTTTTTTTTTTAAATTTATTCATTGATTTTTTTCTTAAATAAAATGAATTAACATCCATTATAAAAACTTTAAATCTACAGTAGGGTAAAAATAAACTATAAAACCTCCTTTTCAATCCCCTCATTTACTTCTACTCCACAGAATTAACGATTGTTAATATTTTCTTGTTTATCCTTTCAGAACTCCATTTATTGGTGAGAATGGTGTCATATAAATTGTCTTAGCCAGTTGTGATGGCTCATGCCTGGATTCACAGCATTTCTGGAGGCCAAGGTGGGAAGATCGCTTGAGGGCAGGAGTTCGAGGCCAGCCTTGGCAATACAGAGAGACCCCATCTCATATGTGTTTTCTTATGCTTTCTCTTGGATATATGTTTGATGTATTTCTTCTTCTTTTTACAAAACCATTGACTTATCTGTTTATGTGTCATGCCAAATTCAAATAAGAGTGATAGACTCTCTTGTATTGTGGGCACCTGTTTAACTTAAACTTTGCCCAGAGATTGTCCATGAAGGATTTGCTGACTAATCTTTTCTTGGGATACTGTTTCTCATTTCCTTTTTCCTTTTTTTTTTTTCCCTGTTCATCTTCCAGCTCCTTTTCTTCTTCCTCTTCTTTTTCTCACTCTCTCTTTCTGCCTGCTTCTCCTCCTCCTTCTCTACATTTCTGCTTTCCCTTTTGTTCATCTTCACTGCAGTTTCCATTTGATTGTTCTAGATTTTGATCCCAAGGCATAGCTGGTTGTTTCTGTATAAAAAGATTTGAATTATCAGGGGCTTCTGAAGTATCAGGATCTCTCTCCACACTGAAAAAGTTTCTTCTCCCACTTCCTGGACACTGTCCTTTCCTGGACTTCCTCAAAGTCAATGGCTGGTCTTTCAAAGCTTTCTTTGTTGCTCCTCTTTCTCCTGTCTCTTTTCTTCTTGTAAGAGCACCAGCCCTATGGGATTAAAGTCCTACCCTTATGACCTCATTTAACCTTTATCACCTCCTCTCAGGCCAAAACAGAGTCACACTGAGTCTCATTGGGAGTTAGAAAATTCAACATAGGAATTTTTGAAGGACACAATTCAGTTCATAGCAGATTGATATATTCAGCCTTATCTAAATTTAAAACTTTTGCTCAGCAAAAGACCTGTAAGGAGGACGAAAAGACATGCTATAGACTGAGAGAAAAGATTTGCAACCTATATATCTAACAGAGAACTTGTATATTAAATATATGAATCTCACAAAACTCAACAGTAAAACAAATTCCAATTAAAATATGGGCAACAATTCTGAACAAAATTTTAGCCAATTGAATGTAACAATGTATAAATCCCATGACCACATGGCATTTATTCCACATATGTACAGCTAGCTCAATGCTTGATAGTGAATGTGATTCACCATATCAACAGGCCAAAGAAGAAAAATATGATCACATCCATTGACATTGAAAAACATTTGACAACTTCAACACCCATCAATGATTAAAGGCACTCAGTACATTAGGAATAAAGGGGAACTTGCTTGATCTCATAAAGAGCATCTGTATAAACCTAAAGCTAACATCATACTCAATGGTGAAAGATTGAATGCTGTCCTTCTAAGACGGGAACAAGATAAGGATGCCTGCTCTCACCACTCTTATTCAACAATGTGCTGGAAGTTTTAGTCATTGCATTAAGGGAAGAAAAAGAAATAAAAGTCATTTAGAGTAAAAAAGAAGATAGAAGTGTCTTTATTTGCAGACAATATGGTTGAAATCCCAAGGAATCTGCAAAACAAAACAAAACTTCATAGGACAAATAATTGAGCTCAGTAAGATCACAGGATACAAGATCAACACACAAACATCAATTGCATTTCTATATACTGACAATGAACAAGTGGAAACCAAAATTTAAAAATGCAGCACAATTAATAATTGCCCAAAGAAATGGAAATAGTTATCAAACAGATCAAACAAAACATACACGGTATCCTTATGCTGAAATTACAAAGTGCTGATGAAAGAAACCAAAGAAGACCTAAATATTTAGGGAGATGCCAGCTGTGGTGGCTCACGCCTGTAATCCCTGAACTTTGGGAGGCTGAGGCAGGAGGATCGCTTGAGCTTAGGAGTTTGAGACCAGCCTGGGCAAGATAGACCTCGTCTTTACTAAAAATATATTTTTTAAAAATTAGCTAGCCATGGTGGCGTGTGCCTATAGTCCCAGTTACTCAGGAGGGTGAGGTGGCAGGATTGCTTGAGCCTGGGATGTCAAAGCTGCAGTGAGTCGTGATCGTGCCACTGCACTCCAGCCTGGACAACAGATTGAGAGCCTGTCTCAGAAAAAGAGAAGAAATTGATAAATTGAAACTTATCAAACTTAAAAGCTTTTCTTGTAAAAGCTTATGTTAAGAGGACAAAAAGACAAGCTACAGATTGGGAAAAATTATTTGAAAATCACATGTTAGACAAAGGACTTGTATCTAGAATATGTAACAATTCTCTAAACTCAACAATCCAATTAGAAAATGGACAAAAGACATGTAACAGACATTTCACTGAAGAGGATGTCCAGATGGGAAACAAGCATGTGAAAAGATATTCAACATCATTAGCCATTAGAAAAATACCAATTAAAAGTACAAGATAGCATTACATACCTACCAGAATGGCTAAAATAAAATATAGTGATAACACCAAATGCTGCTGAGGATGCAGAAAAATCAGACCACTTATACACTGCTGGTGGAAATAAAAAATAGTACAGCCATTCTAAAAAATAGCTTGTCAGTTTTTGGGTTTTTGTTTTGGGTTTTTTTTTTTTTTTTTTTTTTTTTTTGAGACAGTGTGGCTCTGTCACCCAGGCTGGAGTGCAGTGGCACAATCTCGGCTCATTGCAAGCTCCGCCTCCCAGGTTCACGCCATTCTCCTGCCTCAGCCTCCTGAGTAGCTGGGACTACAGGCACCCGCCACCACGTCTGGCTAATTTTTTGTATTTTTAGTAGAGACAGGGTTTCACCATGTCAGCCAGGATGGTCTCGATCTCGTGACCTCGTGATCCGCCCGCCTTGGCCTCCCAAAGTGTTGGGATTACAGGGGTGAGCCACCGCGCCCGGCCTTGGTTTGGTTTTTTTGAGACAGGTTCTCACTCTGTCCACCAGACTGGAGTGCAGTGGCACCATCATGGCTCACTGCAGCCTCAACCTCCTGGGCTCAAGCAATCCTCCTGCCTCAGCCGCCCAAGTAGCTGGGACTACAGATGTGTGTTACCATATCCAGCTAACTCTTGTATTTTGTTTGGGTAGGAACAGTATTTTGCCATGTTGCACAGGATGGTCTTGAACTCCTGGGCTCAAGCGATCTGCCTGTCTCGGGATCCCAAAGTGCTGGGATTACAGGCATGAGCCACTGTGCCTGGCTATCAGTTTCTTTTAAAACTAAAAATGAGCTTATTTAGCAATTACATTCTTGGGCCTCTATCCCAGAGAAATTTTCATTTCAAAATCTTGTGTTTTTAACAAAAATTTATACACAGTGTTCATAGAAGCTTTATTTGTTATAGCCAGAAAAGCTGGAGACAACCAAAATGCCCTCTAATAATGTATTAAACTGTACTACATCCATACCGTGAGACACCATTCAGCAATACAAGGGAGAAACTACTGATACCCGTGGCAAATTGGATGGATCTCAGTGTAGTCATGCTGAGTGAAAAGAGCCAATCTCAAAAAGTTACCTATTGTATGATTCTGTGCACACAATATTTTTGAAATAGTAAAATTGCAGAGCTGGAGAACAGATTCGCAGCTGTCGGGGATTTGGCAAGATGAGAGGGGAGGAGAAGGCCATGGCTAAAACAGGATAGCATAAGGGATCCTTGTATTCTATATTCTGACTGTGGTGGTGGTCATACGAACTTACATTTCATAGAACTAAGTATACACACACACACATGCACAACTGCATGCATGTAAAGGTGGTGAAATTCTAAGGTCAATGTACTGCATCAATGCCAGTTTCCTAATTCTGCTATTTACTATAGTAATGCAAGACGTTACCACTGGGGAAACTGGGTGAAGGGTGTATTGCTTCCTTTTTTCTCTCTCTCTCTTTTCTTTTTTTGAGATAGAGTCTTGCTCTCTCACCCAGGCTGGAGTGCAGTGGTGCGATCTCGGCTCACTGCAACCTTCCCCTCCCGGGTTCAAGTGATTCTCCTGCCTCAGCCTCCTGAGTAGCTGGGATTACAGGTGTGCACCACCACATCCAGCTAATTTTTGTAATTTTAGTAGAGATGGGGTTTCACCATGTTGGCTAGGGTGGTCTCCAGCTCCCGACCTTGTGATCCACCCTCCTTGGCCTCCCAAAGTGCTGGGATTACAGGCGTGAGCCACGGTGCCCGGCCATGTTGCTTCTTATCACTGCATGTGGATCTACAATCCTCTCAAAAATAAAAAGTTTTTTTTAATGTGGTTTCCCCTAGAAAAAAAATTCCATATAAGTGTACAGGTTCCTTTCCACATCCATTATCCCAACTGCTTCCATTCCTGGGAGTTCAAGCAGTCTTGTTCGCCCATTTTGCAAGAGAAAACTAGGACCAAAATGGTCAGTATGGCCAAGGAAAGATCATATTCTTGGTCCTGTGACTGGCTCTGTTCAATAGCTGTAGATAGAGCATTATTATCCCTATTTTACCTATGAGAAAACTGAGTCTCAGAAATACGACGTGTCCAAATTTATATACTTAGAGTATGAAACAGAGCTCTTTTGATTGTAAACTATAGAAACTAAACCCAAGCTGGATTAAGGCAAAAAGGTGGCATTGGCTCAGGTAATGGAAAGTCTATGAGTTTCAGGCACAGCTTGACCCAAGTACTAAAACCATGTAATTGGGATTCCACCTCTCAATTTTAGCCCTGCTTTCTTTCGCATTGATTTTATTCCTAGGCAGCCTTTTCCCAAACAATGGCAAAGATATTTTACATTCCACCAACTTAGCAAACCATAAAAAGAGTCCCTCTTCCAATACCTCCAGAAAGGTCCTAAATTGATTCTGACTTTTCTGGCTTGTTACATACCCAGGAATACGTACAGTTGTTAATTGGCCTGGTCCAGGTCACATGCCCACCCTCGACCTGAATTATCTGAACCGACAGTAGGGAGGATTGGTTCTACAAGGGAGGCTGAGCACACAGAAAACACACCTGCGTGGGCTCCCACGAAAACCCACAGGTAAATCGGAGGGCTTCCTACAAAGGGCCTGGATAGAGAGCAGCTGTGAACAGTAGCTTAGCTTTCCTTTGATGTTGGCCACCTGTCCTGCCAACCACTCCCTCAATGCTCACCTCTTACCACTTTGGCAGGAGCCAAGGGGCCCCCTCTAAGTTGCACAGCAATCTGAGCATGGAACAAGGGGCTGGAATTCGAAGTTGCTCTAAGAAACAGCCAGTATTTCTTTCTCGAAGACACCATAGACCCGTCTGCTTTGCAGAGTAATGAGAAGACACATGTGTTAATAAAGGCGAACATTTGCAACTTGCCTACTAGAGACAGCTGAGGGTAAACACCGAATGGGATGCTCCCTTATTATTATCTACGCCTTGCCAGGCCACTTAGGAGGATGCCAAGAGCCCACAGTATTTCATCTCCAGCTCCGACTTCATCAGAGCCAAGTCCTCATCGCCCTATAGTCTTGCCAGCCGAGTGGGCAGTGCCAGCCCCTGCCATGGGAGGGGATGTCCAGTGCATGGTGCCCCTGTTCCAAGGGGCGCCCTCCGGAGCTGCTGTCCCTGCAGAGCTAGTGAGGGTAGCTCTGTTTCTGCTGAGGGCCTACTGGGGACCACATACCCTTTCCTGGGTGTGCTTTTGTCTGTTCCCAGAAGCACCACTCATCCATCGTCCTCACTTTAATCTCCTCCTTCAGTTGACATATTTAAAATTAATGCGGAATTTTTTCTCATCCAACTCTCTGGTTAGGGCAGTGAGCCTATTTCTCCCCCTCAAATGAATCTTCTAGGTAAAATAATGGAAAAATATGTTTTTCTCTCCTACCCTGGCCCTACTTTTAATGTCTTTGGCAGCCCCGAACAGAGCCACTATATAAAAAATCAGACACTTTATTGCTCAGTAATTAGCCCAAGCTAGCCCAGGCAGACAGTTTGCGGGTGGAGAGAAGAAGAGATGGATGAGGAAGAGGTGCCCAGGGATGTGGTAGGTGCTTGTATGTAATGAGCTTTTGAACAATTTCCTGTGCTGGATTTCTGTGGGCAAAAGGTGTCCCTGAGTAGGCTATGCCAAGTTACTTCCCGAAGATGTGAGCGTTAAAAAACATTTTTTCCTCAATCTCATGGTGTTATGGTCTGAATGTTTGTGCCCTCCCTGCCAAACTCTTGGTTGAAATCCTCACCCCCAAGGTGATGGTGTTTGGAGGTGGGGCTTTGGGAGGCAGTTAGGTCATGAGGATGGAGCCCTCATGAATAGGATTAGTGCCCTTAGCAAAGAGACTGCAGAGCGCATTCTTGGTCTCTTTGCATTGTGTTAAGGCACAAAGAAGCTGTGGCTGGATGTGGTGGCTCACACCTGTAATCCCAGCACTTTGAGAAGCCAAGATGGGTGGATCACCTGAGGTCGGGAGTTCAAGATCAGCCTGGCCAACATGTTGAAACCTCGTCTCTACTGAAAATACAAAAATTAGCTGGGCATGGTGGCATGTGCCTGTAATCCCAGCTACTCTGGAGGCTGTGGCAGGAGAATCGCTTGAACCCAGGAGGCAGAGGTTGCAGTGAGCTGAGCTGGTGCCACTGCACTCTAGCCTGGGCGACAGAGCAAGACTCCCTCGCAAAGTAAAAAAAAAAAAAAAGAGGGGCTGGGCACAGTGGCTCATGCCTGTAATGCTAGCACTTTGGGAGGCCAAGGCAGGTGGATCACCTGAGGCCGGGAGTTTGAGACCAGCCTGACCAACATGGTGTAACCCTGTCTCTACTAAAAATACAAAGTTAACCAGGCGTGGTGGCACATGCCTGTAATCCCAGCTACTGAGGAGGCTGAGGCAGGAGAATTGCTTGAACCTGGGAGGCGAGGATTGCAGTGAGCTGAGATCACGCTTTTGCACCCTAGCCAGGGCAACAAGAACGAAATTCCCTCTCAAAAAAAAAAAAAAGAGAGAGAGAGAAGCTGTCAGTCTGCAACCCAGCACATAGCAGGTGTTCAGAAAGATGTGTTGAACTGAGCTGATGCAGGGTGAATACAGACACAGCTCACGCATGAAGCCAGGTGAGCCTTGGCCCAGGCATGCCCTCTGGGAGAGGTGGGGGATAAATGAGAGGATACTGCCCCCCTGTTCCTATCAAGTAAGGCTTCCTGGAGCAGATGCAGCTTGACTCCATTTGGGAGCACTCTGGACACTTCTGTACTTCTGCTGGACCACCACAGGAGACCAAGCAGGCTTACCTGTCCTCTGTCCTCCCTCCCACCTTCTTTTGTGCTAAGTCGTCCACCGTCAAGGCCTGATGTTCTGTTGGTGACCACTCTGTCTCTGCTGGTTAAAAAGCCGGTTCTCAAAAGGACTGTCCAGTGTGGCTGACCTTCACTCAGCAGGGTCTGTGACTCCCAGGTATGAAGCCACTGGCGGAGTATCCAGGGGCCAAGGGCTGATGCGTTTCTCCTCATCCACCTCACTCTGACCCCAGATGCCAGTTAGCCCAGGAGAGGTTCCTGAACACAACCCCGATGGAAGCAAACATAAGTTCTCAATGCCTAAGGGATGGATGTGGCAAATCTGGCCTCAGAACCTAAACCAAGCAGGGAAGTAACAGCAGCAATTCTGAGGCTGGGAAGACCGGCTTGGGAAAGTTGCAAGCACTGAAGCATTTTCAATTCTTAAAATGCAGCAGCGCCCCATTGCCCCACCCTGAGCAGAGGAAAAGGCAATCAATTCTTCTGTGGCAAAAACAAAATAAAGTGCTCAGCTGATTAAAACTGCTGTTGCAGGAAGAAGCCAGCCCTCTGAGATGGTTTTGCCAGAAAAACACAGGATGCCCAGTTAAATTTGGATTGTAGATAAACTAGAAAACAATCTTTAGTATAAGTATGTCCCCTGAAATACTGGGGACATACTTATACTAAAAATTATTGCTTACTTAGCTGAAATTCAAATATAACTGGGCCTCCTCTACTTTGCCTGGCAACCCTGCTGTGATAGGTAGAGGCTGCTGCTGAATCTCTGCTGTGTGTTCTGTTCACAGGTGGTGGGCAGTACGGAGGAGGATGAAGAGGCGTGGTCCACCACAACAGGTTACCCAGAGAGGCTGCAGAGAGTTTAAAAGGAAGGAGAGGGATCACCAGACCATGAAGTAGGTACAAAGGCATTCCTGTCCAAAATATTGAAGACTTGGGAACAGCATAAATGTTTCACATCAGGAAAATGGTTTGAAATGATGGTATATTTATATGATGGAATATCAGGCAGACACTAGATAGTATGTTTGGGAGGAAACTTCAAAAACTTTGAAAAAAAAAATGCCCACCTTGTCTGTCTCTGAAGAGCCCTGAGCTCCCTGGACCCACACAGTTGGGCAATGAGGGCTTTTATCCTGTAGTTACTCCTGAAGATGAGTCCAGGCCTTTAAAGTTGGCTCTGCAGGTTCACATCTCAGTTCTGTGGCTTCCTAGCTGTGCCGTCTTCGAAAAGTTATCTTTCTGTGCCTCAATCGTCGCATCCCTAAATGGGGCCAATATGGGCCAACCTCATAGGGTTCCTGTGAGGATCAGGATGTGATAAACACTCAGGACAATGCCCGGGACATGGTAATAGCTTGGTGCAATAGCATCAGCTCAGTGTGCGTTAGCTGTGATTTCTCCCATTTCCCACAAGGAGGCTAAAGGACAAAACCGTGGAGAAAGTACAGGCGTACCTGGAAGATACTGAGGGTTCAGGTCCAGACCACTGCAATCAAGTGAGTCAGACAAGTTTCTGTTTCCCAGTTATGTTAAACGCATGAAAGTTATGTTTACACTATACTGTGGTTTATTAAGTATGCGATAGCATTATGTCTAGAAAACCAGTCTAAATACCTTAACTTTAAAAGATACCTTATTGCTAAAAATTGCTAGTGATCAAGTGAGCCTTCAGCCAGTCATAATCTTTTTGCTTGTGGACAGTCTTCCCTCAATGTTGATGGCTGCTGATTGATCAGGGTGGTGGTTGATTAATCTGTGGGTCACTGTGGCAATTTCTTAACATAAGACAACAATGAACTTTACTGTATCCATTGGCTCTTCCTGTTGCGAAAAATTTCTCTGTAGCATGTGATGCTGTTTGAGAGCATTTTATCCACAGAATAACTTTTTTTCCCCAAAAAATTGGGCTCAATACTCTCAAACTCTGCTGCTGCCTTAGTAATTAAGTTTAGGAATATTCTGAATACTTTGTTGAATTTCAACAATGTTCACAGCATCTTCACCAGGAGTAGATTCTATCTCAAGAAACCACTTTCTTTTTTCAATAAGAAACTACTCTTCATTCATTCAAGTTTTATCAAGAAGTTGCAGCAATTCAGTCACATCTTCAGACTCCACTTCTAATTCTAGTTCTCTGGTGTTTTCTTGCTATTTCTACCACATCTGCAGTTATTTCCTCCACTGAAGTCTTGAACCCCTCAAAGTCATCTATTGTTTCGAACTCCTATTAATGTTGTGGGGTTTGTTTGTTTGTTTGTTTGTTTGTTTGTTTGTTTTTGAGATAACAAGGCCTCCCTCTGTTGCCCAGGCTGGTCTCAAACTCCTGGGCTCAAGCAGCCCTCTCACCTCAGTCTCACAAAGTGTTAGGATCCACCATGCCTGGCCAGTGTTGATATTTTCACCTTCTCTCATGAACCACAAATGTTCTTAATGGTATCCAGAGTGATGAATGTTTTCCAAATTTTCAGTTTACTTTGCCTAGATCCATCAGAGGAATCATTATTTATGGCAACTACAGCCTTATGAAATGAATTTCTTAAATAAGATTTCGAAGTTGAAACGACTCCTTGATCTTATGAGTTGCAAAATGGATGCTGTGTTAGCAGGCATGAAAACAACATTAATCTCCTTTGACGTCTCCATTGGAGCTCTTGGGTAACCAAGTCTATTGTCAATAAGCCATAATGTTGTGAAAAGAATCTCTTTTTCTGAGCAGTAAGTCTTAAGAGTGGACTCAAAAAATTCAGTAAACCATGCTGTAAACAGATGTGCTGTCAGCCAGGCTTTGTTATTCCACTTATAAAACATTGAGTAGAGTTCACATAATTCTTTTCTTTTTTTTTTCTTTTTCTTTTAATTTTTTACAGCAGAAAGTAAAGGCTAAGAGTTAACATCATTCTTAAGGCCCCTAGCATTTTGGGAATGGTAAATGTGCATTGACTTCAGCTTAAAGTCACCAGCTGCATTAGCTTCTAAAAAGAGAGTCATCCCATCCTTTGAAGCTTTGAAGCCAGGCATTGACTTCTCTCTAGCTCTGAAAGACGTAGACAGTGTCTTACTCCAACAGAAGGCCATTTCGTCTACATTGAAAATCTGTTGTTGAGTGTAACCACCTTCATCAATATCTCAGTTTGATCTTCTGGATAACTTGCTACAGCTTCTACATCAGCACTTGCTGCTTCTTCTGTACTTTTCTGTTAGAAAGAAAGCTTCTTTCCTTAAACCTCATGAACTGATCTCTGCTAGCTTTCACCTTTTCTCCTGCAGCTTCCTCATCTCTCTCAGCCTTCACAGAACTGAAGAGAATTAGGGCCTTGCCCTGGATTAGGTTTCAGCTTAAGGGAATGTTGTGACTGGTTTGATCCTTTATCCAGACCATTCATGCTTTCTCCATATCAGCAATAAGGCCAATAATAAGGTTTCACTTTTTTTTTTTAATCTTCATGTGTTCCTTGGAGTAGTACCTTTCATTTTCTTCAAGAACTTTTCTTTTGCACTCAAAACTGACTGGTGCAAGAGTCATAGCTTTCAGCCTGTCTTGGCTTTCAATATGCCTTCCTCATTAAACTTAATAATTCCTAGCTTTTATTTTAAAGTAAGAGACGTGTGACCCTTTCTTTCACTCATTCAGAGGCCATTGTAGGGTTATTAACTGGCCTAATTTCAATATCATTGTGTCTCAGGGAATAGGGAGGGCCAAGAAGAGGGAGAGAGATGGGAGAACAGCCAGCTAGTGGAGATTTTTCTTTTCTCTCTCTACTACCTTAAGACAAACTCTTGTTAGGTTACCTTTCCAGCCCTAATCTACCAGGTTGGGAGCTGTGCAGGGCTGGGCTTTAAGGAGGCAGAATAGAGAGCTTTTCAATGCAGTGTGGTAGAAGGTCACTGGCTATGTCTTCTGGCCCCAAACACCACACATCACCCACCTCTCCGACACCTGCCAGTTTCAGCACCTGAAAGGTGATAATTTCCAATTTATTTCACAGGCTCTTGAAAGATGGGTCATTTGTAGAACCTCAAGTGGCCCAATGGGGGCTAATTGGCAGCTGGGTTGTGCATGGTACTTAGGTAAGCGTAGGGGAGCAGAAGTACCCAGAGGTTCATACAATAGATGTGTTAGTCTTAGGTTTTAAGAAACTGAGCTGTACTGTGGTTGCTTGAGTAAGCTGTGTTTATTATAAGGGCAGCTCTGGAGTAAAGGATGGAATATAGATGACATGCACAAGCTTCAAAGGGACCCCAGAAGTATTTTTACAGTCAGGCCTCATGGGAATAGGAAAGTGATCCAGGAAGGGTAGTCTTAGGGTGATCATCACCTCAGCAGCAGGAGCCCTCTGATGCCCTTAGCCCTTACCTTTACTCAGCTCTTAAGGGTCTTTCTTCCATTGCCCGTATTGAAGCAGGAAATTTTCCCTGACCCCTTCGTGGGTAGGAACTAGAGTGCAGGCACTGGAGCTAGCCAGCTGCTTTGGTGCCACTGAACTCCACTCTCTCGAACCCATTGTACTCAACCCTCATGGAGGGAGCATGCAGGTGAGTGGGTGTGGGAGCCAGGGTGAGTCTTTTGGGTGCCAGCAGAAGCAAAACTCCATGTAGGCCTTGCAGCAGCATCTAGCAGGGAATATCCATGACCCCCAAAGACCCAGAAGGAGTGTTACAGTCAGCGCTCTTTCAGCTTTGCTGTCTATGGACAATTTAAGTGTTAACAACTCAGTGAGCCCTCTGCCTTTTCACGTGAGGTGGCTGCTTTCTGCCAGTGAGGGCAGAGGGTCAGTGTGACAATCTTTTGCCTCCGCACCTATGGTACCCGAGCTTTTGTTCACTGTCCAGGAAAAATCAGATTGTACAAATGAATTAAAGGTTGGTGAATGCAAAAGATTTTATTGCCGATGAAAGTGGCTCTCAGCAGGAAGGGGAGCTGGAAGGGGGATGGAGTGGGAAGGTGATCTTCCCCTGGAGTCCAGCCATCCCCAGCCAGACTCCTGTCTGAAGCAATGCCATCAAGCCATCCCTCTGAAGTCAAACTGCTTCTCCCTGACGTCCAACTGTAATCTCCGACATCCTGCACTTCTCCTCTTCTCCTCTCTGCCAGTGCAGCCTAGGGTTTTTATGGGCAGAAGATAGGAGACAGGGCAGGCCATGGGTGGTTTTGGAAAGTGCAACATTTGAGCAGGAAAACAAGAATGCATGTTCTCACTTTGGGCTGTGGTTCCAGGCTTGGGGGTGGGACCCTCACTGGGGACCCACCCTCTTCTGCCCAGAATTTCCCTTCCTCCTGTCCCTATCACTATGACTGCTTGCAACCTACTCTTTCTCTTTCCTCTACCTCCTGG
This sequence comes from Papio anubis, assembly GCF_008728515.1. Taxonomy (NCBI): domain Eukaryota; kingdom Metazoa; phylum Chordata; class Mammalia; order Primates; family Cercopithecidae; genus Papio; species Papio anubis. The sequence continues at coordinate 102,165,745 of NC_044989.1, forward strand.
CCTCTGCTAGTTACAGCCTCTGCCTATTCACAGATTCTCCAGCTCATGGCTTCTGAGTATTACTTCTCTCTGATGGAGGTTGAGTTTATTTTCCCATGACCAAGCACTCAATTGCCCCTCTCTGTTTCATATTTATACTGCCCAAGGAATGAGTCTGCAGAATAGGCACTGACCCTGCTGTCTATCCACTGTCCAATCAGCTGTGGCCATGTGGTCACATGATTATGGTTCTAACATGGCAGCTCACGGTGGGAGGAACTCATGGGAAGAGGACTATGGGAGAGGCAGGCACCCCAAGGCTTGTCCTGCCCACATCAGAGAGATGAAAAAGAGGGGGTATGACTGTGCCAATAACAAATTTTCTCTATTTTATAGATTGGCTGCTGGGGGAGGGTCTGGTAAAATAAAATGAGACACTGAGTTCTGTCATGGAACTTTATTTTCAATAATTAGGCTTTATTTTAAAGAATCCTTAGAGTTCAACCCACAAACGCCAGAGAGCCAAGGGGCACTGTTTGAAAAAAAATAACGCTAGGTCAAATCTGACCCTCTAACCTTGTAGCCAGGCTGCTTTTTTCATTTTTCACAAGTCAGACACGTCTTTGGGGACAGTGGTAAGAACACAAGGAAGTGATCCCAAGTCCCCTAGACGCTTCAGCATCATCTGGCCAGTGAGGGCAGTATTTTTTGCCCTAACTCTCTAGGCACTACTAAGTTAAAGATGTACAGGACGTATCATGTAGCTGGCTCATCTCTGAGGTAGTCTTCCAGCTGCCTTGATCTTGTCTTAGGCATGTCTGCTGGGTTCTATAACTTAATATGGTAAGTCATTTTAACAGGTAAACAGTGGAGTTTTTTGGTTTGGGGGTTGGGGGATTGGAAGAGAAGGAGAATGAATGTACCAAAGACATCTAAAGGGAAAGAATCCAAAAGAGAAAAGGGAATATTTATCCACTTAACATTTACATTAAAAAAAGTGTAGTTTTCTTTGAAACACTTAGCTTAACTATCAGAACAGAAATGTGCTCATGAGGTAATTCACATGAAAGAGGCAATGACTGATGGCTTAAGGATAATATATACTCACGTAGTGGGAGTAAGTGTCACACACTGTTCCAAGTGCTTTATCTGTATCAAGTCATTGGTCTCCACAATCTTACGAGGGAGATACAATTTTGATTCCATTTTACATATAAGAAAACTGAGGCCCAGAACCATTAATTCACTTGCCCAAGGTCTTGCAGGTAGCAAGTGGCAGAGGTGGTGGCATTTGAATCCTGACAGTCTAACTCTCAGAGTTTAGGCTCTGAATTACAATGTTCTCAAAGGAAATTTAAAACTATATGGAATTGAATGAAAATGGTAACACAACATATTAAATTGGATGGGATGCAGCCAGTATTTCTCCAGCATGCATTATGTCTGAGTGGTTTTAAGTCCATTACCTCTATGAGGCAGGGTCACCTGAGCACACCCATGCTCAGAGAGGTCAGGTACTGACACAAGGTCACACAGGTAGGAGATGGAAGAACCAAGATAAGAACAGAGGTCTAGTTCCAAAATCTGCCATCTACTCATTAGTTCTCCCTGTGCACAAGTGATACCTTTCAAGGTACATTTGCACTTTGATGGAAGATAATCCATCAACCCAAGAAATAATCATTGATGGTGGAAAATCTAGAAATAATTTAGCTTGTGGAAGTGTGTCTTCCAAGCATCCCTGAAATTATAGCTCACAATTCGCTGTTTCCTAAGTCAGCTCTGCTAGAAGATGACAGAATCTGAGCTCTGCTTGGGCAGTTTTCTTTCTGCCTCTTCCCTCAGGCATCCCCTGTGGGAGGAAGGAGGAGCTCAAGGTCAGGAGAGCACTGTTCCCTGGGAGGTAAGTGCAGCACTCAGCTGCATTGACTCCAGCTGGCATCCTTCAGTGCGGGAGGCCTCATCATCTATCCCTGCAGGGCTTTGTTCCCTGCAGGCCTCTGAATGTGAGATCCACCCTCTTTGGATTTCTGGGGCAATTTTTGCTTTACTTTTTCACCTGACCCTTTGGTTTAAAAACACAATAAGGAGTGGGAATTATTAGCATTGGAGTTAAAGAATGCTGGCTTTTAGGACCTGTTTTTTTCTGGTCAAGCTGAGAGAGGAAATCAAAGCTTCCATTCTTCTCCCTGGAAACAGAACTTACAGAAGTGTGCCTTATTACATCATTGTTGATAAAAAGCAAGTGAGAAATACTTGAGAATGTGAAAAATCACAGAGTAACTGTGTGTGCATTCTACAGGGTAAAATCAATGGATGACATCCTTCCTGAGACTAAGATGGTCCGGTCCAAGTTAAGAAGAGGGGGTTAGATGGAGATGCCAGGAATTGATGAAACTCTGTGTGCAAAGCACAGCACAATTAGTGCCAAGAGGAGGAGGTGGTCCTCTCACCTCCGAGGACTTCAGAAGGCTGGTTGGCCTAGGGAATGCCAAATACTCAGTAGTGCCTCTGTTTCCTAATTGGCCAAAATGTGAAAAAGTAAATGGGCTCAAATAAATATTAATGAAGTGTTGACTATGTACTACATTGCAAAACAGCCTTTGTGGTTAGGAAATTGACTTTGCAAAAATTATGGCAGTAAGAAATCTGACATAGGTCGCCTCATCTTGCTTCTGCTCTCCAAGCTGTCCTTGGTCATTCCTGGGCATAGGACAAGCTAACTTTCGGAGGAATTTAGTTTATAGTTTACATTTAAAGCAAAGGTGATAATAGCCCTTCCCCAAACTAAACCACCTTTGTAAACTAATGAAAGGCCACAAGGTTAGGATTATGAGAGGGGCCTGAGTTCCGACAAGACAGGCATAGTTTCTATAATCCCTTACTGCTCAGGGATCATGTGGCCAGAGGTCACAAGATTTGTGACTTTTCCAATTGCTTCTATAAATAACATCGCTCTTGTAGAACTTAAGATTGGTTTTTGAGATATCTTTCAGACTGACCCCACCAGGACTCATGACTCATGGCTCAACAGGTCTTGTGGCCCCCACGCAGAGGCAGACTCAGTTCACGAGGACCATTTTCCACACCCTTGTGATTTCATCCCCAACCAATCAGCAGCAGCCATTCCCTAGCCCCCGTCCACAAAATTATCCAAAAAACCTTAATAGCCAAGCCTTTGAAGAGACTGATTTGAGCGATAACTCCTGTTCTCCCACGTGGGTCAGCCTCACGCCGGTTAAACTCTTTCCCTATTGCAATGCCACGACCTCAGTGAACTGATTGTGTCTGCACCGTGGGCAGGAAGAACCAGTCAGGTGACTGCAGTTAGACAAACGAGAAGTTAATCTGTGGGTCTTTCACTGACCAACAATGACTTCATCTCTTTGAGCCTCAGTTTCCTCATTTATAAAATGGTGCTCATAGCAACTGTACCTGAATGTAACAAGCCCAGGGCCTGAACTCTGATACCCACCAAGGAAACACAAATAGGCAAGTCAGAAATCTTCTTTTATAACAAAGCAAGGAGGGGAATGCACCAGCCATCCCTAGCAGGGCTTTCTAAAACTCTCCTCAAAGTTGTATTCCACAGGATACCGGCTCTCTCTCCACTCCCCACCAGCCCCTGCCACACTCTCAAATATTTTCTTCCTGAGCTCTCCATGCCCTTTGTTCTATAGATCAACGTGACTTGTAGCTCAATGTGTTCTGTAGATTAATATTCAGATGTCTCTGGTACTGCACCCCACGCTCTGCAGCACATCAGTAGGGTGCGGTTGAGTTGAGGGTTACACAGAATAATAACTTTTTTTTTTTTTGATACACAATCATGCCATAGGTTGACATGATGATTAAAGAAACCACAGATGCAAAAAGCCACTAACAATAAACCTAAAATGTGGGGCAGGCTCAGTAAAAGTTCATTTCCTTCCTCCTCCCGCAGACACGAAGATCAAACGTATCTGAGAGGTTTTGGAAATTGAGCACACAGTAGGGCCCTATTCTGATGAAAGCGCTGATCCGATGCTGAGATAAGAAATAGCAAAGTGATGGTCTAACCCCACTTGGGGGTGCGATCAGCTATCCTTCCATGGGCCAACTCCCACGGTGGGATGGGGTCTCCCCTCCTGAAGGGACGGAGGAGAGAAGGGGAGCAGGGGTGGTCTAAGGCTAAACCTGTGAAAGGAATGGTGATCTCAGAGCGGGTGGGGTTAAGACACTGATCTGTGGGCTAAAAAAAAAAAAAAAGATACCTCAGGAGAGTCGGTTAGCAGGAACCTATCCTCACTTGTAGCTGGAAAACAGTCTGGTTGGGGCTATTTGGTCTCTTCGAAGTCAACTAAAAACACACGAGAGACCAGGCACAGTGGTTCATGCCTGTAATCCCAGCACTTTGAGAGGCCGTGGCAGGAGTATGACTTGAGCCCAGGAGTTCAAGACCAGCCTAGGCAACATAGTAAGAGCTTGTCTCTCCACTCCCCGCCGGCAAAAAAAAAAAAAAAAAAAAAAAAAAGAGCTGGGTGTGGTGGTACATGCCTGTGGTTCCAGCTGCTCAGGAGGCTGAGGATGCAGTGAGTCATGATCACGTCACTGCACTCCAGCCTGGGTGGCAGAGCCAGACCCTCTCTCAAAAATAAATAAACAAAATAAAAAATAATAAAAATATATATTTTTATTGAATGAAAATGATAACACATGCATGTGTGTGTGTGTATATATATATATATTTATATATAAAATGACTCCTTCCTTTTTTTCCTAATATTTTCCCTAATTACACAACAGAACAAACCAAGAAGAAACAAGGTCAAACTTTCTAGAAAGCCTGGATCCTTTCTTCATGAGGAAAATAAAATCATGCAGCCCTTTAGGGTTTCAGTCAGTGATCCTGTTATAGGCTGAATGTTGTCCCCCAACAAATTCACCTGGTGAAGTCCTAAGCCCCAGTACCCACCGATTGTGACTGTATGTGGAGACTGGGTCCTGAAAGAGGTGGTTAAGGTAAAATGAGGTCACAAGGGTGGGTCCTAATCCAGTATGACTGATCTCCCTATGAGAACATGAAGATGGCCATCTGCGAGCCAAGGAGAGGGGCCTCAGAAGATACCAGTCCTGCTGACACCTTGATGTTGAACTTCCAGCCTCCAGAATTGTGGGAGAAATAAATGTTGTTTAAACTGCCCTGCCTGGCACCCTGTCATGGCAGCCCTAGCAAACTAGTCCAGCTGCACTTCTCTGCGTGGAGACCTCTGGTCCCAGGGCAGATGTTCCAGCTCCTCCTCTTCCCTCCTGTGCCCTGCTATTCCCCTACCAGTTGGCTCCTCCTGCCTGCTGGCTCTGCAGTGGCACCAATACCGAGGCAGGGGTCAGCAAGGGTGTGCTCTGGGTACGCCTGGCCCCAGAGACCTGAAGCTGGCCCAGGAGGGTCAGGAATGGGCACAGCGGTGGGGAGAGGACAAAGCTGGAGTCAGTGCAGCCTTGTACCTACCACACGAGCACTGTGGGCAGGCGGCCGGCAGGGGTAGTCTCGCTGTATTTGAATGAGACCTGCTGTGCTTGCCGAGCCAGGAGACAGGCCCTGACTTCCCTGAGCTTCCAGGAAGTTGAAGCGTGGAAAGAGGTCATTTTCCTTGACCCAGCTTGGGGAGCCGAGGTCTGCATATGCCTCCCCTCTCTGGAGGAGGCAGAAGCCCTTAGAAGACTCAGCTCCCTCAGTCAGGAAGAGAACCTGGTGCCTCCCAGAGGTGAGCACAGGTGTGGGAATAAGCAAGCTGAATCTGACTTAGAGGCCTAATATTTACTTTCCATCCTTATTCAACCCCCCCAACCTCCATACCCCAGGGTGGCACAAGAACCAGGCAGCTTTTAAAGTGGCAGAAAATAGGGGTGAGGCCACAGCCCTTCAGGTCCTGGGGTTGCCTCTGAGGAGCTCATTATCTCCATGCACGGGGTCCTTTAGAGGCGGGGAGACTGCTGCTTCCAGGCCACAGGGACCAGGGCCCTCAGATGATGCTGGCAGCCACAAGGGCTGGGGTCACGCCCCCGGAGAACACACAGTGTTTCTCCTCTGAGGATCTATCCTCATGAGAGCCTCTAACCTATTCTTTTCCAGAACTAGGTGCTCGCTCGCTCTCTCCTTTGAGAAGCTTAGGGTTCCAGAAAAACAAAAGCCAGGGGGGCAGGGTAAAGTCAAGCAAACTGCTTGCTGAAAAATTGGGTATGAGAAATTGGAGCTGAAATGCAATCATTCTGCCACACCTGCTACACACAGCTTTGCTTCCCGGCCCTAGTCATGGGCTGAGGAAGACTCAGGGTCCAGCTCAATCTCAGCAGCCTTGTAGCTGACCTCAAGGCCACCAAATTGCATCTCCCTGAATGCAGGGACCGTGTCTTGCTTATCACCATAGCTACCATTTATCGAGAGCGTTCTCTCTCAATGTGTGAAGTGGTTTCATATCAGTTATCACTAACCCTCACCACACTGAAGTCAGATGTTATTACCATCTTTTAACAGGAATGGAAATTAGGGTTCAAGAAGGTGACTTGCCTAGGACTTCATAGCCCATAGCTGCCGGAGGTGGGATTTGAACTCGTCTGTGAGGTTCGACATCACCCCAGCCCAGTGCCTGCTCCTGACAGAGACTCAGCAAGTGCAGCTCTGCATGTTTCCACCATCACGGAGGCCTGCTTGGGGCAAAAATCTTGCTAAAGAAAGGTGGCTGATGGTTTGGAGAGAAGAGACGCTTATTCATGCAATTCCCAAGAATCCCATCTCCGGCTTAGAAGGACACCTTTTCTGATTTCCCATTCAAAGGGACTGACATACGCTCAGGGGCTGAGGCAGCAGCTGTTTTCCCTGTGCACAGACTGGAGAGCGGTGTGTGAGTGAAGTCTGCGGCCACTTCTCTCCTCCCCCGAGCCTTCTGGGGTTTGGGTTTATGACTCCAGAGGCGGAGAAGCCTGTTCCCTTTCTGTGCGGATCCCGTCATTGACAGAGTCTGTTTTAGAAGAGCATTTTTAGATGGCAGTGAACGTTCCAGACCCCAAAGCATTCTCTTTGCAGCAACGTCTAGCTTGGGTGGGGATCGGGTGGGTTTGTGAACACGTGTGTGCGTGCGAGTGTGAGTGTGTGCACGTGTGTGTCAGCCTCTCTGTCTGGCTCTGCTGCTAGCCACCTCTGAGATATCCTGACTGTGTAGCCGGGGCATCATCCAGCCGTAGGAATCTTCAGCAAACCTGCAGTTCAGACGAACGCCCTTGTTTTGGCCCTGAGAAGAAAGTCTGTTGAGTCTGAGGGCTTCAGAGTCATTCTCTCAAGGCATTCGTTCAGCTTTGTTTCCCCTGCTGCTACCCTCTCTGAAGTCGTTATTACTCATTAGGTATATTGCACATAGAGGAAAAGTAGGTCAAGGATTAAAAAAAAAAAAAAAAAAAAAAAATCATCTCTGGGAGAAGCACAAGTATTGTGTAAAGCTATTTTGAACTTGCGTGAGATTTTTCAAGGGGAAAATGTTTTGTGCAGGGATGGCTGCTGTCACAGCCGACTTACCAATGAATGCCCATGTCTGGGCCTTTCATATGCTAACCACGTGCCCTTAGAATTCCATTTTGAAATGATCATTCTGCCCAGTGGGGTGAGCGGCCTCTCAATCCAGGTTCTATACAATATAGGCCACCTCGAGGATCCTCCGTGGAACGGAACAAGAGAATCCTGAGAAATCTCTGGAAAGGAACAGAAAGAATGAGAGAGAAAAATGTGAGTCTGACCACCGGGCGCCTGGGACCTATGTGCCACCCAGGTTTGGAGCAAGGCTGCGGGGCAGATGATGTCCAGGAGAGCCTCAGAGAGTCCGGGCTCTATCTGGAAAAAAACCACGTTCCAGCTCACTCTGCTCTGAACTGCATCTGCTCTGTGCTGAAAGCTTTGTTGCTGCCGTGAATATATTTAGGGGGAATAAAATGTGCAGTATCAAAGCGACTGGCTTGGAATGGGCTGGATGCATCTTAGGCTCCGCAGGGGGAAAAGGCCTCTAGCTAACAGTTGACAGAAGGGGGAAGGCAGTGAGGACTGGGCCCACCCACGGGAGTCTGGGCATGAGGCGGGTCCTGGTTCCCAGGCTGCCCTGTGGGAATGTGCTCCATGGGCTGGGGCTGCTGTGCTGGCTGCTTTTGCCCCCAGGGGGTCACCACGCTGGGCTTCTCCATGCTGGGCTATCATGATAATGCCCAGGGTTTACGGGTTTACGGGCATTATCTCGCGCAGTATTGTTTTGCTCCCTTTCACAAAGAAAGGAAGGAAAAGAGAGGCAGGAGGAGAGAGAGGAAGCCAGACAAGCGTTCAGCTCTGCTAGTCGTTCCTTGCCTGGGTTAGGCTTCCCTGGAAAGTAGCCCACATTGTCTCGTACCTTCTTCATCTGACAGCCAGGTGCTCCTACTGGGAGCATACCTGTAGTAGGCCATCGCTGTGCCAGTTGACTGAGAAAGCAGTGTCCCTGCTTTTCTGGAAACTTCCATACAACACAATTCCCGATGGAAAGCATTTAACAATTATGGGTGGGGCTGTGATCAAAAAGTAAACTCTAGAAAACGTTAACAGCTAAGCTGGGCGTGGTGGCTCACACCTGTAATCCCAGCACTTTAGGAGGCCAAGGCATGCAGATCACCTGAGGTCAGGAGTTCGACACCAACCTGGCCAACATGGCAAAACCCCTGTCTCTGCTAAAAATACAAATTTTTATTAGCCGGTAGTGGTGGCACGCACCTGTAATCCCAGCTACTCGGAAGGCTGAGGCAGGAGAATCACTTGAACCTGGGAGGTGGAAGTTGCAGTGAGCTGAGATTGCACCACTGCACTCCAGCCTGGGTAACAGAGTGAGACTCTGTCTCAAATTAAAAAACAACAAAAAAAGGTAATAGCAAGTGGTTACAGCCCATGACTCTTTAATCATTTTAAATAGTAGAAGTGTATGGAAACTCTTATAATATTAGAGCTAAAATGCACCTTAGGGATGATTTAATGCACTTTTTCAAATGATAAACAAGATCCAGATAATTATGTCAAATATTTACAGTAACCCATCTTATTGGTGCCAGTTTGAGAATAGAACCCACATTTGCGAATAATCTCAACACCTTCCGTTTCACCTCACTTTTCAAAGGTCCTTGAGAAGGGTATTTGTACACTGCCTGCAAGGTAGTTGCAATGGCTATAAAGTCTTCTTATTGCATAAATAGAATTCTACTCTATCTGTGTTAACCTAGCTAAAATTAATGTGCTTGTGATAAAACTCACCAACTAAACATGTAAAAACAGTCATTACTTTTCCTTCTTTGTGTTCATTTGGTGGGTTTGGGGGAAATGATTTAGATAGCCAATGTCTCAGAATTGCTGTCCAGTCCAGGGAGACTAAATTGGTGATTTCTTTTTCTCTCGACGAATGTTCCTATAACAGGCAGTGACTTTTAAAATCATTCTGGAGATGATTCCCTTCTAAAAGTAGCTGTTATATTCTTTAAACATTTGCATTCATTGGTTGGTGAAATGGGAACCTTGACAGTTCTGGGGAAGACGAGCCAGATAATCCATAATGGCATGGTAACCCCTTGGCAGAGAGGGGAGGGCTGCAGGGATGCTGGATCTGTGTGGGCAGCAGTGAGCAGTGGTGGACCCTGAGAACTGGAGAGTAGAATGGGGCAGAGCCCGGGAGGATGGTGCCAGTGACTCTGGGGGCCAGAGAAGCTCACATCTGTTTAATGCAGACTGTGGCAGCTTCCTCCTGCTCCTCTCCTACAATTGCATTAGTTCCTCCTTAGTTCATGCAGAGATGCCTTTGATTTCTAGGCATCATTCCCCTCTCACTTTCCATGCTGGAAATGTGGCTTTGCTACCAAGGTAGCCTTAACTAGAGGGGGCGTCTAAACTTTCAAACTGTTTCACTCTGGCCTCCACCCTTACCTCTCCATCAAAATTGCTCTAGCCGATGACCACTATGTAGCCTAATCCAGTGGAAACTTTTCAGTGTTCATCCTACGTGACTTTTCAACAGCCTTTGGCATGGCTGTCCATGCTCTCCTTCTTGAAATACTCTCCTCTGTTGTTTCTGAAATACTCCCAGCCCTTCTGCAATCCTGTCCCTCCTTTTCTATTGCCAGCAGCTCCTCCACTACAATGTTTAAATGTTGAGGTTCCTCAAGGCTTGCTCCTAGATTATCTTCTCTTCTCACCACGTTCTTGCTCTTTAAGAGAATTGCCTTCCCTACCCAGAAATACCAAGGAATAGGGGGAGTACAGGTGGGGGGACACCACCCACTGAAAGAAACTCAATTTCCACGACAAGGGAAAGCCCTTCTTCCCACTCAGGCAGCATCTTCAGGGACCAATGTGATATCCAGCAGCACCAGAGAAGCCAAGCAGACCAAAGGCTCTGAAAATTAAACTGACATTGGAACCAGAGTCCATAAGGTAAGGCGAGATGCATGTGCTAAACCTAAATAGGGTAACTGACTGCTAATATGAAATATTTATATAGGACCCAGACTCTCCTGACATAACAGACAAGATATCCAAGATATAATTAAAAACTCACCATTTATGCCAAGAACCAAAATAAAAAATCTCAACTCAAAGGAGCAAAGACAGGCAGCTGACACCAACACCAAGATGAATCAGATTTGAGATTATCTGACAAGGATTTTAAAGTAGCATCATAAAATGCTTCAAGTTATAAATTATCTTAAAACGAATGAAAAAAGTAAAAATCCAAGGGAAAAAATAGAAGTTATAAAAAAGAACCAGATGAAAATGTAGAACTGAAAAAATACAATAACAGAGATTTTTTAACTTACTGTATGAACTCAATAGTAGAGTGAAGATGAGAGAGGATATATGTGAACTTGAAGACAAAAAAAATAGAATTCACTAAATCTGAAAAACAGTGAGAAAATTGACTGAAAAAAAGACCAGAGACTCAGAGACCTTTGGGACAGTAAGAGAGGACCCGACATTCCTACCATTGGAGTTCCAGACGTGAGCCACTGTGCCCAACCTTCAAACAATTTTAAAGAATTGAAATCATATAGTGTGATACCCAGCCATAATGGAATCAAACAAGAAATCAGTAATAGAAAAACAACAGGAAAATAGCAAGCAAGGAGTAATTGAATAACATACTTATAAATAATCTGTGGGTTGAAAGAAAGCCTACAAGGAAATTTTTAAAGATACATAGAACTGAAAGAAAATGAAAATACAACCTATGAAAATCTGTGGAATGCAGTTAAAGCAGTACTGTGAGGAAATTTTTGGCAATAATGTTATATTACACAAGAAGAATATCTGAAATTAATAATCTAAGTTCCTACCTCAAGAACCTAGAAAAAGAAGAACAAAATAAACCCAACACAAGCAAAAGAAAGAAAATAAGTATGAGTGGAAATCAATGAAATTGAAAATAGAAAAAGAAAAGAATAGAGAAAATTGATAATGAAAACTGGTTCTTTAGAATCAATCAGTAAAATTGATAAACCTCTAACAAGACTGACAAAAATATAACGAGAGGAGACACAAATCACCAGTGTCGGGAATGAAATGGGATGTATCTCTATAGTTTCTGCAACCATCTCAAAGATAACAAGGGAATACTATGAATAACATTAAACACATATTTGACAACTTAAAAGAAGTGGACTAATTCCTTGAAACTACAAACCACCAAGTCACCCAAGATGAAATTGACAGTCAGAATAACCCTATAACCATGGAGGAAATTAAATTAGTAAATGAAAAGCTCTTAAGATAGAAATCTCTTAGGCTAGGCTCACATGGTTTCACTGGAGAATTCTACCAAACATTTAAATAAGAATTAACACCAATTTTACACGATCTCCTCCAGTAAGTAAAACAGGAGAAAACATTTAAAAACTCATTTTATGTGGTCTGTATTACCCTAATACAAACACCGAGAAAAGACAGTACAAAGATTACAGACTGACAAGTCACAGGAAGTTAGATGTTAAATTCTCAACCAGAGATCCACAAACCTCCTCCAATAATGTATAAAAAGAATTATATACCATAAACAAGTGTGATTTCTATCAGATATGCAAGGCTATTTTGACATTCAAAAACTAATTGAAAGTTAGGCATCATGTCAACAAGCTAAAGTAGAACTATATCAATTGACACACAAAGAAAAGCAATTGACAAAAATCTAATTTTATTCATAATAAAAATTTCAGCAAGTTAGGAATGGAGGGGAATTTCCTCAACTGACAAAGGATACCTACAAAAAAAAAAAAAAAAAAAAAATCCGCAAAATCCTACTTGATTGGGAAAGACTGAATGCTTTCCTCCTAAGATCAAAAACAAGGTAATGCCCATTCTTACCGCCCTTATTCAACATAGTACTGGAAGTTATAACCAATGAAGTCTCAGTAAAGACAAGACATAAAATACATACACATAGAAAACAGAACTAGAACTATATTCACAGGTGATATGATTGTCTCTGTAGAAAATCCCCAGGAATCTATGAAAAAGTGTTTAGAACTAATAAGTGAGTTCAGCAGCGTCACAGGATACAAGATTAACAAAAATGAATTTCATTTCTATATGCTAACTATAAAAATGTGAAAACTGCAATAAAAAAATATAATACTGGCCGGGCGCGGTGGCTCAAGCCTGTAATCCCAGCACTTTGGGAGGCTGAGACGGGCGGATCACAAGGTCAGGATATCGAGACCATCATGGCGAACACGATGAAACCCCGTCTCTACTAAAAATACATAAAAAACTAGCCGGGCGAGGTGGCGGGCACCTGTAGTCCCAGCTACTTGGGAGGCTGAGGCAGGAGAATGGCGTAAACCCGGGAGGCGGAGCTTGCAGTGAGCTGAGATCCAGCCACTGCACTCCAGCCTGGGCAACAGAGCAAGACTCCGTCTCAAAAAAAAACAAACAAAAACAAAAATACAATACTATTTACAGTCACTCGTAAGAAGATGAATAGTTAGGTGTTCTCTTAACAAAACATGTACAAGATGTTTATACTGGAAATTATAAAATGTTGATGAAAGAAATTTTAAAAAGCCTAAATAAAAGGAGAGGCCTACTTACTGTGTTCATAGATTGGAAAACTCAACATAATAAATATGTCAATTTTCCCTAAATTGATCTGTAGGTTTAAAGCAATTGCTGTCAAAATCCCAGGAAAGTTTTCTGTAGATATTGACAAACTTAGTCTAAAGTATGTATGGTAAACCACAGGCTAAAAATACAGTGAAAGGACTCATTCTGCCCATTATTAAGACTTCTATGTAACTATAAGTAATCAAGATAGCATTGTATTACAGAGGGGTGGACCATAGATCAATGGAATAATAAACTCAGAAACAAACCCACACAAATACATGCCTATCTGATTTTTAACAAGGTACAAAGGCAATTCAATAAAGGATGGATTGCCTTTTCAACAGATAATGCTGAAGCAATAGGACTCTTGTAGGCTAAACAAGTGAATTATGACCTAAACCTCACACTTTATACAAAATTAACTCAATTTGGATCATAGACTTAAATGTAAAATGCAAAACTATAAAACTGTTAGAAAAACATATGGGCGAAAGTCTTTAAAAAGTAGGACTGTGCAAAAAGTTCTTAGACTTGACACCAAAAGCATGATCTATAAAAGGAAAAAATTGACAAATTGGACCTCACCAAAGATAAAAACTTTTGCTCTGTGAGAGCTCATGTTATGAGGATGAAAAGACAAGCTATAGACTGGGAGAAAATATTTGCAAACCACATATTCAACAAAGGACTAGTATCTAGAATATATAAAGAATGCTCAAAACTCAACAGTAAATACCAAACAATCCCATTTAAAAATGGGCAAAAGACATACACAGACATTTCACCAAAGAGGATATATGGATGGCAAATAAGCACATGGAAAGATATTCAACATTGTTAGCCATTAGAGAATTTCAAATTAAAATCACAGTGAGGCCGGGAGTAGTGGCTCATGTCTGTAATCCCAGCACTTTGGAAGGCCAAGGTGGGTGGATCCCTTGAGGTCAGGAGTTCAAGACCAGCCTGGCCAACATGGTGAAACCTCGTCTCTACTAAAATACAAAAATTAGCTGGGCATGGTGGCATGTGCCTGTAATCCCAGCTACCCAGGTGGCTGAGGCATGAGAATCACTTGAACCCAGGAGGCGGAGGTTGCAGTGAGCCAAGATCGTGCCACCACACTCCAGCCTGGGCAACAGAGTGAGACTATCTCAAAAAAAAAAAAAAAAAAAAAAAAAAAACCGTACTGAGATATCACTACACACTTATCACAATGACTAAAAAAATAGCAACAATACCAAAAGCTGGCAAGGATGAGGAGAATCTGGATTGCTCACACACTGTTGGTGAGAATGTAAAATGGCACTCTGGAAAACAATTTGGAAGTCTCTTATAAAACTAAACCTGCAGGCCAGGCTTGGTGATTCATGCCTGTAATCTCAACACTTCGGGAAGCTGATGTGGGAGGATCACTTGAGGCCAGGAGTTCAAGACCAGCCTGAGCAACATAAGAAGACCCTGTCTCTGAAAAAGATAAAATAAAAATAAAAATTAGATGGGCATGGTGGTGTATGCCTGAAGTCCTAGCTACTCAGGAGGATGAGGCGGGAGGATCACTTGAATCCATGAGTTCAGTGCCATAGTGAGCTGTGATTGGACCACTGCACTCCAGCCTAGGTGACAGAGCAAGACCCTGTCTCTAAAAAAACTAAACTAAACATGCAACATGCAACTACTATAAGCCCATTGGCATATGCTGCCCACACACGCACTGCCATTGTGACACACACACACATCACACGCACAACTGCAAACACTGTATTCTTACTACAGGAGTCCTGAGTGATGGTTCTCATGGCAACAACCAGAGAGTCACTTCCCATGTGTCCTCTGGATGTGATGCATCACATCCAAATCACTGGACGTGACACAGGCTTGCAATCCAACTTCTTCCGAGCGTGTGCTTCTTTCTCGTGTTCATCCTTCAGCTTATCATTAAGCTCACTGCGGCTACAATTTGATAAATGATGAACGTTGTTTAGTCTTCAAGGGCCCTGTATTGTGCTAATCTATAACTCTAGATGAAAAATGAATGCATTCAATTCCGTTAACCGAATGTTGAGCATTTTCTATCTACAAGGCAATAATAGGGGTTTCTAGAGGAAACAAAGATGAATCATGGTGCCTGTTCTCAGGCAGCTGACAATGGCACAGGGAAGGTCTTTGTGTCTATTCTATAGCAGAAGACTGGCTTTGGAATGAGCTGTTAGTGGGTATTGATATGGCATCTTAGGACCTTGGGAGAGTTGACTTCCTGGCTGGCATCCAACACCCAGGGGTGCCACTCAACTCTGTACAGAAGGTTTATAGGAAGAACTGTGGGCTACAATGGTTAAGAGCCTGCTGGTGGGCCGGGTGTGGTGGCTCACACCTGTAATCTCAACACTTTGGGAGACTGAGGCAGGTGGATCACTTGAGTTCAGGAATTTGAGACCAGCCTGGCCAACATGGTGAAACTCTGTCTCTACTAAAAATACAAAAATTAGCCATGCAGGGTGGTGGTCACCTGTAATCCCAGCTACTTGGGAGGCTGAGTTAGGAGAATCACTTGAACCTGGGAGGCGGAGGTTGTGGTGAACTGAGATCACACCACTGCACTCCAGCCTGGGTGACAGAGCCAGACTCTGTCTCAAAAAAAAAAAAAAAAAAACTAAAAACAAGAGCCTCCTGGCCAAGTCAGCCTGTGTAATTCCAGTCCTGGCTTCCCTACTCACCAGCAGGTAAACTTGGGCTAGTTCCTCATCTTTAAAATTAGGAAAATAATATCAACCACTGAGGGCTGGTGTGGGGAATAAAAGGCAATGCATGTGACCTACTTAGCACACAGCCTGGCATGTAGTAAGTGCTGCACAAATACTGGCTACTATCATTTGAGCAGGTAGGATAAAAAAGATGAATAAGGCATGGAGCCTCTTCTTGAGATGCTCTCAGTCCCACGGGAGTGATAGACATGCGTGCAGAGGGATCGTTGGGCAGTGCAGAAGAGAAAATATGGGCCTCACTCAGGAGGCTGCAGACAGCGAGCCACTAACAGATGCCTGCTAGTCATTGCAGTGCCTTTCACTCATGCCTGGGGAAGGTTTCATTCACAGCGTGACCAGCTTCTGCACTGGCCAGGGACACGTGCCGTGCAGGCTGAGCACACTGAGGGCCTCCGTTCACCTCCCTCCATTCGCCTCCCTCTGTTCATCTCCCATCGCTGGTTCAGCATTGCCCTTGGCTATTTGCAAAGCTGCAGAAGGAGCTCTTCTCTAGGATGTTTTTCTCCACTAGATCCCATGACAGATGTGGTCCCAGGAGAAGGAGTTGTTGAGGAGCCATCATTATCACACGCCCCACCACTTCATGCACAAATGCAAGGAGCTTGCTTATTGCTTACCATTGTTGGTGTGAGAACAGTGTTATTTCGGTTGCTGTTTCTTATCTCAAGGAAGGATCCCCATTTCCTGCACCAGGGGGTGTCTGGGAGGCAGAGTGATTGCATCTTGCAGCTCAAAGTATCATTTTCCTGCTTGCTTTGAGTCAGCTTTGTGGGGTGCTGTGACACAGAAATGTGCCTTCCACAGACTCATTTGTCCTGTGGTCCAAGCTGCTTCTCAGATGAAAACCTGTCTGTGACCCTGAAACTTGGCAGAACCTGGTGTGTTTGGTGCTAGTGCCCAACAGTTATTCAATGTCCTTTGCACAGAGAACTACGTGGGGATGGAAAATAAATCACACCTTAAAATATGAGGTGAAAATTCTTACAACTGTCTATTGGAAGTTCTAGGACGTTTTATCTACATATGGTAATAGCGAGTTATTTTTCAGAAGGAGTAACCATGGAGTAGAAAGGCACGCCATTTGTTTGCTTTCTTGACTAATGTCGTTTGTACAGGAAGCCTGGTGGGTGGCGGAGAGGGGAATCTGAGGCCTCCATGAAGCCCTCCTATCCCCAGGGCCAAGGGCAGAAACTGCAGGTAAAACAGTCATGAGAAAATTGCAGCTTATGTTTTGCAACCTGCAGTCTAGAAAGGGGATGAGAATAAGAATCAGGATAATTACCGAGGAAATCTGCAAGATATCTGCCGAACAAACACAGAAGTCAAGACAGGAGGAGTCAGCTACTCAGGAGGCTGATGAGGGAGGATCGCTTGAGCCCAGGAGCTTGAGGCCACAGTGAGCTAGGACTGCACCACTGCGCTCTAGCCTGGGTGACAGGGAGAGATCTTGTCCCAGAAAAGAAAGAAAAGAAAAAAAGGAAGGAGGGAAGGAACGGAGGGAGGTAGAGAGGGAGGGAGGGAGAGAAGGAAGGTATGAGAAGATACTGCTGTGGGCCAGACACCTGCCCAGAGCTCAGGCCCTGCAGGCAGAGTTGGGGGGTGTCCCTGCGTGCCCAGAGGAGGCTTACAGTGCAGGGGGTGGGGTCGAGCGGGCTCAGAGCCAAGCCAGCTGTGACCCTCAGGGCTCTCCTCTCTGAGTCAGGAGCATGCAGGAAGTGGGCCTGGGTCCCCTCCTGCCCCAGGTGGAAAATTCACCATCCCAGGGAGTGTACTCTTCTCCCAAGGCCCTGGGTTTGAGACCCAGATCATCTTCCCCAAGTTTGCAGGGAGAGTTCTGGTGGACAGCAGCTCCCTTTTTCCCTTTAGCCAAAGTCGCCAGGTCTAGAGACTCCTTTGCTGATCAAAAAGTCACCCCAGCAGCATCAAAGTAGGGTTAGGACGACAGCTCGGACTCAGGTGAGGCAGGGCCTCCCCACCCTGAACATCACCGGAGCCAAGTGTCGCCAGCCTCCTCCCCTCTCTGCTGGGGACTGAGCCCAGGAGACAACCTTGCTCCAAGTGCCACGCTGTCTAACTCCTGGGACACTGTGGGTCTTCCTCAACCTGTCCTGGAAACATCACCAAATTGCTTACCTTGTTTCAGTCCAAACCCCATTCTTCCTTAGAATGTTCTCTGTTCGTTTAAAATAAAATGTAAAACATCCTCCTGCTGCACATGGTACAGTTGGAGAATTAAAAGGAGGCACCTGAAGTGGCTGGGGTAGGGACAGCGCCAGAGACTGTGCTACAGGAGAGATGGCTGGTGGAACCAGGCAGTGAGAAGACTGAGGGCGTGGCGTGTGCCTGGCAGCCTCAGAGCTGGTGGGTGCCTGCGTGCACTTCCAAGGGCCAGAGCAGGGCCACAGGTGGCCACTGAGGGGAAAGGAATAGATGCTGGTACCACCTAAGTGGGCCTTGAGCCTATAGGCAGGTTCCCACAGCCTAGATGTGGGAAGGCTATGCAGACACGATGCCAGGCTGGGAAGACGCGTGCAGGAAACGTAGGAATGGAAAGGGGTACAGCTCCATCCAGCAGCTGAGCCGAATCTACTCTGGGGGTGGACAGAACCTGCAGGCCCCGGCCCACCTCGAAGCTCCAGCACAATAGACGGGAAGGGACCCACCTGCACACGCCGAGGCACGCTCCACACCTTGAACTTGGTGGAGCTGGGCATTCAGGCTCTTGGTTGGGGATTCGGGGCAGGGATTCCTGCTCTGAGCAAGAGGTGAGCTGAATAAGCCTCCAAGCTCCCTCCGTACTCTGAAAGGCTGCATTAAGCGGTGTTTCACCCGGCTGTCCTTTGGTAAGCTCCATGCGATGTGCATAGACCCTATATCTTTCCTCCAAATGTGGGCACCCAAACGCACATACACTCTTCTCTTGTTCGGTGCCACAGGTTTCTGCAGCTGTGTAACTCCAGAGGGACCCTTCCAGCCCCATCTTTTGCTCTTCCCGCAGCCCCACTTTAAAGCCTGACTTTCCTCAGGTGTGTACCAGGGTAATCCTGTTCCCTGGGATGCAACTGCCTTGGCTCCAGCTTCCTCACCCAGGGTTTCCACCAGCCACTGCCCTGGCTCTGGGAGCCCTGGCCTCTCAGGGGCCGGGTACATGTCCTTTCTGTTCAGGTCTGCATGGTGACCCACTGACCTACTTTCAGAACTGCTTGGCATCACTCAGCATCCTCGCCCGTCCTCCACGGATCTGTGATGTTTAGATTCTGTGACAGGAAACATGAGAGTAACGGCCCTGCAGATAAAAATATAACACACCAAAGGTGCTCACAGCCGCCAGGCTGGCTGTTTAATTGCACACACATCATTCATCATGAGAGATGTGACAAATTTGTCTTTATTTTTCCCCAGCTTACGGCTCTGTGCTCTCTCATGCATGTTTATGAGGTATACTTCTCCTTATCCTATTTTCATATTTAAATGAAAACAAATTGGCTCATTTACCGGGAGACTCTCAGCTTGATAGAGATTGAAAAAGTGTGTGTGTGTGCACGTGTGTGTGTGTGGAGTGTTGTATTTGTTTTCCCTCAAAGGGTTAGGAAAGTATGGATTGAATGGATCGTTCAGAAAGAAAGACATTTTCAGAATGTCTTCAATCATCTGCACAAAACAGAGCCTGAAATAGCTCCGGGAAAAGCTCGCAGATAATACAGCAATCACGACAAAACTAAATCAACACGGTAGTTGGTTGCAAATGTCACAGCATCGCATATTATTTCTACCTGCACAGAGAACTGCAACCAATTGTGGAATGGCTTCCTCCTGCCTGTGTTCATGGGTTTGGAGGAAGAGGATTGGAACATGGAGCGGGCCCCAGGTCGGGGAGGAGGGAGAGGCAGATGCGCGTGGATGGAAGGAAGCCCTTTCTACAGGGTGGAAGGAGAAGGAGAGGTGGATCACCCTGAGCACGTCCTGTAGGAGGATGTAAAAGGCAGGAGCCCAAGTAGGGAGAGACCTTCTCCGCACTGCATATAATTCCCCCTTTAACATATTGTTCTTTTTTAATTCCCCGAGTAATGCACAGACCCCTGATACAGGAGGGCAAAGAGTATGTTTCCTTTACCCCTCCCCGTCCAATCCCAATCCATAGTCCTTTAGGTGTGTGTTCCTCCAGAGCCCTCCGTGCACCCCATGTCTGCTGCTGAGTCCGTCTGTCTCTGTCACCCATGTGGGTATCTACTGCCTCCGTGAGTGGTGTCTGCAGCAGTTGTTAGCAAGGATCACTCCCTCTTCCCCAAAGCTCTGAGTTGGGTTCCAGCTTCTACATCTGCCTCTTCAGGCTCTCCTGCCTCACCCCATGGTCCTCCAACTGCCACGCTGGGTCCTCCTCATACGAGTGACCTCTAAAGGAGCGAATAATCATGGCTCTGCCCTCATGGATTCCTCCAGCACCACAGCTCTACATAATGTTTAGAAGAAGACGGCTGTCTTCTCAGTTGTCAGAGGGAGCTAAGCATTGGGTACCGGGGACTCCTAGAGAGTGGAGGTGAGGAAGGGTTGAAAACCACCTCTTGGGAACTATGCTCACCACCTGAGTGGTGGGATCATTTGTACCCCAAACCTCAGCATCATGCAATAAACCCTTTTAACAAACCTTCACACGTATTCCCTGAATCTAAAATAAAAGCTGAAATTATTTTTTAAAAAGAATATGACTCTCAAATATATTCCTCCAGCCTGAAGCTGGACCACCAACCGCCCACCTGACACCTCAGTCTGAATCAGCCGTGCAAACTGGTTCAAAGCAGAGCCCTTGACTTTGCCTCTGCCAAGCCTGCTCCTCTCCCAGTTCCGCTTAGCAAAGTCATCACTATTTACCGGCCAAATACTGGTAATCTTCTTTGGTTCCTCTCTTTTGTTGCCGCCATCTGAACCACCAGCAAATCCTGGGGGTTCTACCCTCAAAGTCCACCCCAGAGCCTGCTGGCTTCTTACCACCCCACCCCTACTACAATGGTTCAAACACAACTCCACTTCCCCCAAACCACTGCAATGCCCACTGGACGGCTCTCCTTGCTTCAAAACACCCAGAAGCAATGATTTTTGGAATAGACAGACTGAGCTTTTAAAAATCAAAGCAGGGATGCATGCCCCTGCTCCAAGCCCTCCAACAACTCCCTGTCTTCTCAGACTAAAACCCAGTGGTGCTGCGTGGACCACCAATCCCATCCTCGGCCCTGTTTCCTGGCGTGGCTCCAGCAGCACTGACTCCCAGGGAAGAGATTCTGTTTTGTTCATTGCTGTATCCCCAGTGGGTAGCAGACTCATATTATCTCTCTCTCGTGCTGTCTTTACACACACGCACACACACACAAACACACACACCACACACATGCACGCACCCACACACATTTGTTAATTACATGAATTTTTATTTTACTTTTCAAACAACTGTCATTTAGATTTTTTTTATTTTGTTATGCAATATCCATCTCTTTATAACTGTTGCGTAGTTTTCTATGGATTTACTATAATTTATTTACTCTTTAATGATACAAAATTGTGTTGGTCTATTTTCATTAGGGTGATTAACAAATAAAGTGAAGGAATTGAGAAGTCCAGATCCTTATGTAGGGAGCCTGAGAAAGGGTTTCAGGGTGCCTGGAGTCCCCCGTAGTGTAAGTGAGACTGCCTCAGTGCTTGAATATGGAAATGCTTGGTTCTGGGGAACACTGGTTTTCACGCTTCTGAAAGTTATAGATCACTGGATCAGGATACTCACTTAAATTAACCCAGGCTAGCCGCTATGCTGACCCTGCCAACCCCTAGCCAGGAAAACGATCTAATTAAGAAGAAAGCTGCTGTCCATTCAGAGGCTTTGTGGCAGTGTGTTCTGGGTGAAGGTGTTGGAGCCTGGATGGGGAGACGTGCTCCTACCTCCTAATGATCTACAGTAGCCTGCAGACCTCTGCAGGCCTCCATGCCCCTTCTGACCACGGGCCCAAGGAGATCTGGCTACCTCCAGATAGCATGTGGGAAATGCCTTTGTAACAGCAAATTGCCATCAAGTGGAACTTGCTGTTTTGTTTTTCTGACTTCCCAATTGCTCTGCCTCTTAATCCCATACTAATGACGGGGTAAAAAGGGATGAAGGAAAAATATAAAACGAGGCCACAGTGAGATGACGTTGATGACAGTAACAATCAGTTCTTTAAGATGCAAAAAGTCACCTAAAAATTCTTCCCGACCAGAGCAGATGCCTCCCAGCCCCTCGCCATTGCAGAAGGATGTGTGAACTGTGCTGTTCGGGCTGCTTTCTGGCTCTTCTCCATGCACCACAAGTTCTTGCTGTAGCCCTGGCGTCTCTCAAAGCAGCAGGAAGGAGTACGACTGCCTGCCGTTGGGGGAAAAGGAGGTGATGTTCCATACAAAGCCTTGAGCCACAGATCCCCCAAATGGCCCTTGAGGAGCAGGTCATACCCCTTGGCCGGTCGAGTAGGAGGCCCTGCCCATCCACTCCCTGCCAGCTACTCAGGGGTCTGACCACAGCTGAGTCCTGGCTTTCACCCCAGACTTAAGAATATGGGTGGCATCCAATTCTCCAGCCCACCATCGAATATCTCAAGGAAATGTCTTGACAAATGAGTGACTTTGAGGCTTTGAGGCAGAAAGATACAGCAAGCAGTCAAATGTGAAGATGTGTTTTGATTATATGTTAAAGTTAATATTGTGTTATAAATCTAACATAGCATAATGATCAAAGGCACGGACTTAAAGCCAGGTAGCCTGAGTAAGAATCCTATCTCCACTCCGATTATCTGTGCGCTCAGAGGACTTTTTAAATTGATCTGTGCTTGAGTTTCTTCACCTATAAAATGTCAATAAGAAAACCAGGAAGTGGGTCCTTATGAGACACCGAGTCTGCCGGCACCTTGATCTTGGATTTCCCAGCCTCCAGAACTGTGAACAATAAATTTCTGATTTTTTTTTTTTTTTTTTTGAGATGGAGTCTTGTTCTTGTTGCCCAGGCTGAAGTGCAATGGCATGATCTCAGCTCACTGCAACCTCCACCTCCTGGGTTCAAGCGATTCTCCTGCATCAGCCCCCCAAGTAGCTGAGATTACAGGCGCCTGCCACCACGCCCAGCTAAGTTTTGTATTTTTAACAGAGACGGGGTTTCGCCATGTTGGCCAGGCTGATCTTGAACTCCTGACCTCACGATCTGCCCACCTCAGACTCCCAAAGTGCTGGGATTACAGGCATGAGCCACTGCACCCAGCAAAATTTCTGTTTTTTTAGGCTACTTAAGCTAAGACAGATAGCAACTCTCAGTGGTAGAGGCTGCGAGCAGTTATCTCTTCTCTGTAACAGCAGAGTTGTGGCCTGGCAGGTGCTGGCCGGCTACGCCAGGTTTCCCAGCACCCCCTGAAGCATGGTCACGTGGCTATGTCCTCTCCCATGGAATATGAGTGCAAGTGACTTGTGCCATGTCCAAGCTGGGCCTCAAAAGAGCTGGCATGCTACCTCAACACCCTTGTTCTCTGTTTCTGATGGCTTGAGCAGCAGTGACCAGAGTGACTTTGCAAGCCACCTATAAACAATGGCCATCAGCTTAACCTTGTTGCCTTCCAACTTGGGACAATGAAATCATCACATAAAAGAAAAGTAATCTTCAAACTGCTTAGAGTCGCTGCACTGTTGAATCACTTTCTTAAAGCAGTTATTGTTATCCTCACTAAAACCCGACGGAGGTATTGAGAGCATTCAATGAGTGAGTAAACACAAAGGACATAGAGTCCACACTGTATATGTGGTCACTAATGGCACTGATGCAGAAAATAAAACATCATCGTGTAATTAGGAAGGAAATGCTTGTGTAAAAAATTACATGGCGTATTTCAAAGCTGTGTAGCAATGAGGTTTGCATGCTGTGGAGTTTTCTATAATCTGGCCCATTGTGCAGGGCCATCGTCCAGGTAATCTGGAATTGACAGGCCATATGAAATAGAAAAGCACACTGTGTTAGGTCATTCTTGCATTGCTATAAAGAAACACCGGAGACTGAGTAATTTCTAAAGAAAAGAGGTTTAATTGGTTCATGGTTCTGCAGGCCATACAGGAAGCAAGGTGCTAACATCTGCTCAGCTTCTGGGAGGCCTCGGGAAGCTTCCGATCACACTGGAAGATGAAGGGAGAGTAGGCGTGTCACATGACCAGAGCAGGAGCAAGAGGGGTGGGAGAGGTGCTACACACTTTTAAATGACCAGATCTTGTGAGAATTCCCTCACTATCGCAAAGACAGCACCAACGGGATGGTGCTAAACCATTCATGAGAATTCCACCCCCATGATCCAATCACTTCCCACCAGGTCCCACTTCCAACACTGGGACTTACACTTCAGTAAGAGATTTGAGTGGAGAAACAGAGCCAAACCATATCACATACGAAATCATAGATGGTATTGCTGGTTAGAAGAATTATTTATCATGAGTAAAACAGTATATGTTGCTCAGAGAATTCTCAAGAAGAGTGATTAGAATCTTGTGTCAAAAGGACAGGAACGGCCGGACACTGTGGCTCACGCCTGTAATCCCAGCACTTTTAGAGGCCAAGGCCAGGAGTTTGAGACCAGCTGGGCAACATGGTGAAACCCCATCTCTACCAAAACTACAATAATTAGCTGGGTGCCTGTAATCCCAGTTTCTCGGGAGGCTGAGGTAGGAGAATCGCTTGAACCTAGAAGGCAGAGGTCACAGTGAGCCTAGATCGTGCCACTGCACTCCAGCCTGGGCAACAGAGTGAGACTCTGTCTCAAAAAAAAAAGAACAGGAATGGAAATCACCATGACTATGACCATGCTGGTTGGTTTCTTCCATACCTAGAAATGCATGTGTAGAAGATGGACACGCCAACCCTTTCGAATGTGAAGGTGTTTCTTTGTGTGTCGTTTTCTGGGTTTTTCTGCTGTTCCATTGACACTTCGATTAGTGCATTTGCAGAACATCTGGGAGTCTGTGGCCACTGTAGAGCACACAGCCTCCACAGCTGTCACCCTGGGATGCACGCCTCCCCGTGCCTGGTTACTGGAAAGAGGAGGAATGCCACAGGCAGAGGGCAGCCGGGAGAAGTCTGCCCCAGAGTGACAGCACATGGACTGCAGAACGATGGAGTTGCCAGGGGCCTTTTGTCTTCATAAGTGCAAGGCATTGCTCCAGCTTAGCTGCATGACAGCCTATGCAGGGATAGTTGCCTCTGCTGTCAGTCAACACTCACAGACATGTGGCGCCCACACAGGGCCACTGTGGTCAGCTGCATTGATCCTTGCTTTGGACAAGAATAACAATTGCCAGAACTATTTCTAGCTCCTGGCTGGGAACACTGACAAGGAACTCCTACTCTCCAGCCATGGAACTGAGCTAGAGACAGACAGCTCGGGGACCGAACCCGAGGAGGCAGGAGGACGGCCGTGCTCTTTCTTCCTAATTGCATGATGATGCTCAACATCCGGAAAGTGCTCTGACTCAGGGCAGCAAAGTAATCCTGTCTGAGTATGAAGCGAGACAAAGTCCCCCATGGGCAGGCAGCTATGGGGGAGACAGGGTGGCCTTTGGGACTGTGAGTCCTACGTATGAGCCTTTCTGGGCAGTTTGTTTCCTGTGTGTGTGTGAGAGAGAGAGAGAGAGAGAGAGAGAGACATGAACACTAAGTTGTATCAAAGGAAATCATAAAATGTGAAAATTAATTTTTCCCTCTAAGAGAGAAGCTTTGGGGTTTATGACTCATAGGAATGGTGTGATATGCAAGAAGGAGTCCGTGCTAGCACTGGCCTTGGAGCTCAGGAAGGAGCTGTGAGAATCGCAGCGTGCCCCACAGGTATCTGAGAGGTGTCGGAGAGTCAGTGTGGCATCAGGGCCATGAGCAAGGCCCTGATGCAGAGGCGCAGAAGTGGGTCTGGATCCTGGGACCTGGGGCAGGAGGTACAGATGGGGGAGTTGGCAGCAAGATGAGAACTTGGTGGGAGCCCAGTTGCTTGACTGAGCCGCAGGGCAGGATGCGTGGGACACTGAGTCCCCAGCCTCTAAGCTGGGAGCTCCTCAAGAGTTCCTTGACTCAGGCCAGTGACAGCCACAGGCTGCACTGCAGGTGCAGGTCAGCGGGAGGTACGGAGACAGGGCTAAAGGGAGGGTGACCTGGCAGGTTCCATGTGAGATCTACAGTGTCAATCTGGACACTTGGTGTGGATAAAACCCAGCAATGCGTCAGGTCGTCATTGCTCATGCGTGGGTTTTCTGATGGGGCCCCCCGGTACCCAGCTTCCCATATGCTTCTGACAGCACATTGCATAAAGCCATTGGCAGCAGTGCCCTGGTTTGTGGTTCCAACAAGAACTGGTTTCCCCAAAAGTAGGTCAAGAGCTCCTGAGAAACTTGCGGACTCTGACTTTGATTTTTCCATCTTCAAGTTGAAAGAATAAGTTCATTGCAAGAAAAAAAAAATTGATTTTTTTTCTTCTTTTTTTTGAAATTTGAAACATAGTTGGCATGATGGGAAATAAAAACTGACAAAGTCAGGGAAACCCCAGTTGTGGCCTAGCAAGCCCCCAGCCACCGTTTGGCCAGACCCCATGGCCATGGCTGGTTCTTCGGCTGCAGTGGGGCAGGGGCCTCCCTGGATACAGAGAAGACCATGAGACCTAATGAGCAGGTGAGTGGCTCTGTGGGCTGCCACCCTGCTCCCAATCCCACTTATCATGGCCACAGTGAATCTGTCATTGAAACGGACTTTCAACGCCAGTCACAAGAACAGTCTATTATCTCAGTGAATGTCAGACACCTCCTGGGAAATTGCACAGATTTCTTTATGTCTCTTTGCTAGAAGGAGGAAACGAGGAAACTCCAGCAAGAAAGAAGGCATCATTTTTTCAACAATCACACATAACGTGAGTATGAGCCACCCAGAAAGCTGAGATCTTTAAGAACTGGGAACACATCTTATATCTTTTGCATCCTGGGCAGTGTTTATCCCAGGACCTTGTCCATCATCAGTTCTCAATGAATGGCTGTTGAACAAATGAGTGAGTGAACAAGTCATGAGTCTTCCTACTCTGGCATCACAGTGTCCACCTGGGAGGCTCTGCAGGCTGAGGTTAGGAGTACAGCACAGGGAGCAACCCCAGCCTGGCTCTCACCACCCTCGGTGGTCACCTGCTCTCATTGCCTGGCTAGCATCTGCTATGCCTTCTTTTCACAATGGTACCTGGATTTCCACTGATGTTCTCTCTCTTTCCCTTCCTCAACTCATCTGATTCAGGTGGACCTGATGGCCCAGGCTCCAGTGGACATGCGGCCTAACCTGGAAAATCATAGAATCAAGTGAATGACTTATCATGCTTTGGATTCTGGAGGCAAAAATCCCATCAAAAACTAAGCTAAGGACATGAATAGACAATTCTCAAAAGACGATATACAAATGGCCAGCAAACATATGAAAAAAAGCTCAACATCACTAATGATCAGGGAAATGCAAATCAAAACCACAATGTGATGCCACCTGACTCCTGCAAGAATGACCATAATCAAAAAATCAAAAAACAGTACATGTTGGCGTGGATGTGGTGATCAGGGAACACTTTCACCCTGCAGGTGGGAATGTAAACTGGTACAGCCACTATGGAAAATGGTGTGGAGATTCCTTAAAGAACTAAAAGTAGAATTACTATTTGATCCAGCAGTCTCACTACTGGGTATCTACCCAGAGGAAAAGAAGTCATTATATGAAAAAGATACTTACACACGCATGTGTATAGCAGCACAATTTACAATTGCAAAAATATGGAACAAATCAAATGCCCATCAATCAACGAGTGGATAAAGAAACAGTGGTGTATATATACACACACACACACACACACACACACACACACACACACACACATATATATATGATGGAATACTATGCAGCCATAAAAGGAATGAATTAATGGCTTTACCTGGATGAGATTGGAAACTATTATTCTAAGTGAAGTAACTCGGGAATGGAAAACCAAACATCGTGTGTTCTCACTGATATGTGGGGAGCTAAGCTATGAGGACGCAAAGGCATAAGAATGATAGAATGGACTTTGGAGACTTGTGGGAAAGAGTGGGGGGTAGCAAGAGATAAAAGACTACAAGTAGGGTGCAATGTATACTGCTCCAGTGATGGGTGCACCAAAATCTCACAAATTGCCATTAAAAACTTACTCATCTAGCCAAATACCACTTGTACCCCAACAACTTATGGAAAAAGTAAAATAATAAAAAAAAAGAAGGCCAGGCACAGTGGCTCATGCCTGTAATCCCAGCACTTTGGGAGGCCAAGACAGGTGGATCATCTGAGGTCAGGCGTTCAAGACCAGCCTGGCCAACATGGTGAAACCCTGTCTCCGCTAAAAATACAAAAATTTAGATGGGCGTGGTGGCAGGAGCGTGTAATCCCAGCTACTCGGGAAGCTGAGGCATGAGAATCACTTGAACCTGCAAGGCGGAGGTTTCAGTGAGCCGAGATCATGCCATTGCACTCCAGTCCAGGCAACAAGAGGGGGAAAAAAAAAAAGAGAGAGACAAGTAAGCTAAGAGATGCCAAATAAATAAACATATAGCAGCTATAATCTCAACACCCTAAATAAACAGTTAACATTTTAGTGGATTCAGAAAGAAGAAGGAAGGAAGAGAGGGAGGGAGGGAGGGAGGGGAGGGGCGAGGGAGGGAGGGAGGGAGGGAGGAAAGAAATGATTTTATCCAAGTAAGCCCAGTGGCAATATTCATAATAAACTGCCTTCAGTGGCCTGGTCTCTCCTTGAAAATGCTGGCAGATGACTGTGGTCAGGTTACCTTGTCCTTTGGCATCAGAGAACATATATACAGATGATTAATTGGAAAAAAATTAGATTCCATCTTAGGCCAATAAAACTTCAACAGGAACAAGCACCCCCTCGATCTGATGGCTGGACCCAGCTCAGCTACAGTGAGATGCATTTCTAAGTTTGCAAAGGATCAGAGTGGAATTTGTAATGCAGCTTGGGAGCTCATCTTTCAAACACCTATATTAATGCAAACAAAAGGAAAGAAGCCTCATCCACAGCTTGTCAACGTGCCGACTTTGGAATGAGGTTCTCAGAAAGTCTGTGATTCTTTTGCCTTGAGTCTATTCATTTCTGACCAGGTCCTAAACTTTTGGCTGGGGCAGTGTCCACAGTTGAGTTCAGTTCCTTCCCAACTGGACTTGGTCTCTGTTGGCTGTGTGGTCTGAAAGACCTTCATAAATGACCATGCAAGGTTGTGGTCATCTGTATTTGTCTATAAGAACTTGTGGGCCGGGCGCGGTGGCTCAAGCCTGTAATCCCAGGACTTTGGGAGGCCGAGATGGGCGGATCACGAGGTCAGGAGATCGAGACCATCTTGGCTAACCCGGTGAAACCTCGTCTCTACTTAAAAATACAAAAAACTAGCCTGGCAAGGTGGCAGGCGCCTGTAACGTAAACCTGGGAGGCGGAGTTTGCAGCGAGCTGAGATCCGGCCACTGCACTCCAGCCTGGGCGACAGAACGAGACTCTGTCTCAAAAAAAAAAAAAAAAAGAAAAAGAACTTGTCAAGGTTGACCACCCTCAGAGGCAGGACCAGGCACCAAGCCAGGCCCATCAGAGTCTCAGCTCGGTCTACCAGAAGCTGCTTTCGTTCCAGGGCAATGTGAGGACCTGGGCAGCTTCTCCGCTAGGCTGCATGGAAGGACAACGGGGTCATCTTCTGAAACGAGCCCTGCTGGTTTCAACAAAAACTTGTGTGATGCATCGAAGCCACTTAAGGGCCACATGAGCTTGTCATGTGACTGTTACAGAAAGGCAACCTGATGCGGGGATGGGATGCTCTGCACCCCTGGGCTTGGGCATGGTGAGAAGGACCTTGTGACAGTCACCTCAGTGTACGGTCACCTCAGCGTGCGGTCTCCACAGAGGGGATTCCACCCTAAGGGGGCCTCAGATAGCAGAAAACAATAGAAACTATTTTCACTCCTAGGAAATGTTTCAAAAATAAACATGGATGTAGAATTGGGTTCTATCATTCTTGGCGGAGAGCCAATCTTTTGGATTTGCCAAACTCACGGGTAAAACGCTGCCAGTCTGGGTCTCACAGATACTCATGGAAACCAAAAGATGATACAATGTGGGATTTTCCCCAGTAATTTCTTTCTTCTTTTATCGCTCAGGAAGTTCTTCTGTGTGTGTGTGTGTGAGAGAGACAGAGAGAGAGAGAGAGAGAGAGAGAGAGAGATCGAGTCTTACTCTGTCGCCCATGCTGGAGTGCAGTGGTGTGATCTTGGCTCACTGTAACCTCTACCTCCCGGGTTCAAGCAGTTCTCCTGCCTCAGAATCCCAAGTAGCTGGGACTACAGTCATGTGTCACCACACCCAACTAATTTTTTTTTTTTTTTGTATTCTTAGTAGAGACGGGGTTTCACCATGTTGGCCAAGCTGATCTCGAACTCCTGACCTCAAATGATCCACCTGCTTCGGCCTCCCAAAGTGCTGGAATTATAGGTGTGAGTCGCCACACTGGGCCTTGGAAGTTCTCTTTATACCAATGTTAGTCTGCATTTGAAATGAGGTGGGGGTTGGGGGCGGTGAGGGTGCCAGAGTGTCACAGCTTAACCATTGACAAAGCAAAGAGCTCACCAGGATTCTGACTTCCAGGCTGTCCCGCTCCACCAAGGACATGGCCCCATGCCCTGCACACATCATTTGTGCTCAGAAGAGATGTGACGGGTAGATGATGGCAGGCTCCTCCCCTGCCCAGGGTGAAAACCCGGAACACTGCCTGATTATGACTATAACTCTGGAGTACACAAAGTTGACACCTGCTTTTCTTTCATTCCAAATGTCCCTTTCAAAAAGCAGTTTCTTCTCTATGAAGCCTTTTTAACTTAGTCCAAGGAATTCTAAGAACCAATCGCTGTCTGTACACCCTTCCCTATAATCTTGTCCCCTAACCCCGCACCATGCTTTATTGCAGAGAGTATTTAAAGCAGCTGTCACCCTTAGCTCCCTTCCATAATTGTGACCGGCTCTATATGACTGGTGCTGGTTAGTGAGTCAGGGCTTGTCACGTGCTGCTTTTGAGAGCACCAGCAGAAGACACAGGGCAGTGTTTGTTGTCCCGGCATGGGTGACCGCCTGAAGGACACAGAGAGATGGAGTGAGCGCTCTCCAGGCAGAGGACAGAGACGTGAACATACCATGCACAGGCTCCTGGGGGAGGTGTGGGGGAGGTCTCAGGATGCCTGCCTGTCTCTGTGCTTTCACGTTGCCCATTACGTAGCCACACACATCCTGCACAGCCTGCCTTTGCTTCCTCTGACTCTGCGCTCTGAGCCATGGGAGAGCTTCTGCCCGCCCTTCCACTTCCAGGGAAAGGTGAAGCCCTCCACGAAGGCGCAGCTCTGAAGATGCTCAGAAGACGCCGCTCCCAAGACCTGCTGGAGGCGCAGAGCCAGGGGACTGCAGGGCTCTGAGGGGCTCGCAGAAATGTTTTCATTTTAATTTGCTTCGATTAAGAATAAAAAATGAGCATCACAGTAATGAATACAAAATAATGCATTCTGCCTGGATTATTTTCATCTTTGTACCAACTCTGTCATAAAGTGGAATTTTTAATCATGTTTTACGGAGGAAGGGCCCATAAAGGCAAAAGTTGCCAGGGGCTCCTGAAAGCCATCTGAGGCCGTGAGGACCCAGACTCTCCTGACGACGGGAAATCCTCAGGGTCCGGAAAGCCAGAGCGTGGAAGGGCTTTGTCCCCTCTTCACTCCCTCCCATGTGCCCAAGGTCACAATGTGTACCTGAGACAGTGGCGGGACAGCCCGCTCCACTGAGGGCACGTGGAGGGGAAGAGGCACGGACCCCACATCAAATGTCCAGAGAAGCCTGTGGAACACCGTGGGAGCCCCGGCCGCACATGTGCAGAGGCACCCAGGACCAGGCTGGGATGGCATGGACGACCTCGCCCCTAGTCCTCATGTGCATCCCGCCCTCCTCTGGGTGACATTGTTGAGCACCTACTCTGCACACGACGAGAAGGACCCCTGTCCTCTAGGGCCTCCCTGCTGGGGCGGGACAGAGCGGCACGCAGGCCAGGGCCAAGCTCTGTGATGCGAGCAACCAGGGCAGGCCAGGAGCCCTAAGCACAGGGGCAGGAACTTTCCAGAAAACAGCCCCCGGGGCCCAAGGCGAAAAGGAGCATAAGAGTGATGCAATTGGGTTTGTACTTTAGAGCCATCACGGTGTGGCCTGCTGAGAATCTATCGCAAGGGGACACAACTGGAAGCAGGAAGGCAATTAGAAAACCAGCAGTAGGCCAGGCGCGGAGGCTCACGCCTGTAATCCCAGCACTTTGGGAGACCGGGGTGGGTGGATCACCTGAGGTCAGGAGTTTGAGAACAGCCTGGCCAACATTGCAACACCCCGTCTCTACTAAAAATACAAAAATTAGCTGGATGTGATGGCTCGTACCTGCAGTCCCTTCTACTCTGGAGGCTGAGGCAGGAGAATCACTTGAACCCGGGAGGTGGAGGAGCTGAGATTGTACCACTGCACTCCAGCCTGAGTAACAGAGTGAGACTCCGTCAAAAGGAAGGAAGGAAGGAAGGAAGGAGAGAGAGAGGAAAGAAGAGAGAAAGAAAGAAAGAAAGAAAGAAAGAAAGAAAGAAAGAAAGAAAGAAAAGAAAGAAAGAAAGAAAGAAAAGAAAGAGAGAGAAGGAGGGAGGGAGGAAGGAAGGAAGGAGGAGGGAGGGAGGAAGGAAGGGAGGAAAGGAGGAAAGGAGGGAGGGAGGAAGGTGAAGGAAGAAAGGAGGAAAGGAAGGAGGAAAAGAGGAAAAGAGGGAGGAAGGGAGGAAGGGGAAGGAAGGAAGGAAGGAAAAAGGAAAGAAGGAAGGAAGGAGAAAGAAAGAAGGAAAGAAAGAAACAAACCAGCACTAAAGCAGGAAGAACTGAGGATGAAGTGGGTTTGGAGGTGTGGGGCTGGCGAGGAGCCAAGGACCCAGGGCGATGTGCCTGAGATCTCAGCCCCAGGACAGGACTCAGACTCCTGGGCCTTCAGGAGGATGTGGCCCCTCCTGGGAAGGCACAGGGAGGCAGGGGGGTGGGAGGGATTGAGGGGTAGGCCCCACCTGGGGAGTTTCTCGCAAGCAAAGGCTCTGGTTTGGGGGTGCTTACCTGGTCCCCTTATTGCTGGAAGCGCTCAGAATGGATCTTCTGGGCTCTGATCACATGCGACTTTTTTTTTTTTTTTTTTTTTTTTTTAGACGAAGTTTCACTCTTGTTGCCCAGGCTGGAGTGCAGTGGTGAGATCTCGGCTCACTGGAACCTCCACCTCCCAGGTTCAAGCAATTATCCTGCCTTAACCTTCTAAGTAGCTGAGATTACAGACACCTGCCACCACGCCCAGCTAATTTTTGTATTTTTAGTAGAGACAGGATTTCATCATGTTGATCAGGCTGGTCTCAGGTGATCCTCCCAAAGTGCTGGGATTACAGGTGTGAGCCACCGCGCCCGGCCACATAGGGCTTTTTTACCATGTGTTGAGAGGGAGTTTGCACACAATGGCTTCCCAAGCCCCTCTACAGAAAGTTTGATCCTAAGACCACCAGGAGAAGCAGTGGGCTTCCTGCAGGAAGGCCGTCCCAGGATTTCCCCCAGGGCTGGCATGCCCAGCACCTCAGGTCTCAGCCCCCACACCCACTGCCTGCCCTGCAGCCATCTGGCCCCAGGCTAGAAAGTGCTGGGCTCCCAGCGCAGTACCCACAGAGGCCATGGGGCATGAGACAGGCGGGAAAGGGGGCAGGGTGGGAAGCAGTGGGCACCGAGCTGTGACAGAAAGGGGAGTGACTGGGAAGGTGGCGAGGAGACTTGGTTTCCAGTGCTGGTAACCCTGTGCAACCTTGGGCAAGCCACTGCCCCTTTCTGAGCCTCTGTCCTCAACCCCTGCATGAGGGAAGATTGTCCTGGTCCCCTGGGCCTGCAGCAGGCAGATACTCAGAGTCTAGGGGATCCTGGACCACAGCATTCACAGACTCTCACATCTACATCTGTGTCCTCCAGCACAGAGCTTCCTGGCTGTGGGGTGAAAGCTCCTCCCCTAACCTGCCTCACCCCTTTCCCAACCATCTGGCGCACAGGACCCTACAGCCTCAGTGGGTCTTGACTTCAGCCAGACCCTCCCACTGCCAGGTGGGGAGCCCCAGCTTCCAGCCCCAGCCTCCCTCCCAGCACAGCCCTCTCCAGGGCGCAGGCCCAGAGGGGTGGCTCGGTGCCATCTAAATGCCTGCAGAATGAGCAGAACCCGCACCTCGGCCACCTTCCCTGCCTCCTCATCACATGTTTCCATCTTCTAGGAGCTGCCGTGCAGATGAAACCGGCATCCCCCGGGCCCTGTGTCCAAAGCCCATGGGCTTTCTTTTCTTTTCTTTTCTTTTTCTTTTGTTTTTTTTTTTGAGACAGCGTCTCACTCTGTCACTCAGGCTGGAGTGCAGTGGCGCGATCTCAGCTCACTGCAACCTCCGCCTCCCGGATTCAAGCGATTCTCCTACCTCAGCCTCCCAGGTAGTTGGGATTACAGGCATGAGCCACCACACCCAGCTAATTTTTTGTCTTTTTTTTTTTTTTTTGAGGCCGAGTCGCTCTGCTCGCCCAGGCTGGAGTGCAGTGGCGGATCTCAGCTCACTGCAAGCTCCGCCTCCCGGGTTCACGCCATTCTCCTGCCTCAGCCTCCCGAGTAGCTGGGACTACAGGCGCCCGCCACCTCGCCCGGCTAGTTTTTGTATTTTTTACCCCAGTAGAGGCGGGGTTTAGCAGTGTTGGCGGGGATGGTCGATCTCCTGACCTCGTGATCTGCCGTCTCGGCCTCTAAAGTCGCTGGGATTACAGGCTTGAGCCACCTTGACTAATTTTTGTCTTTTTAATAGAGGCAGGGTTTCACCATGTTGGCCAGACCAGTCTCGAACTCCTGATCTCAGGTGATCCATCCACCTCGGTGTCCCAAAGTTCTGGGATTGCAGGCATGAGCCACCGTGCCCGGCCACTTTTCTTACTTTGTAAACAAGACTCCCACCTTGGCAGTGTGAGCTTTCAGCCTGGGCTCCCCACCTGGGGGCAGAGGGGGCCGCCCTCCGTAGAGGGGGGCCTGTGCCTTCCTCTACGCATGGAGGTAACAAGACTCAGAATTAGCGGTCGTGGTCAAAAGAAGTCCTCCACACAGGCAATGGCCCAGAGATGTTGCCATGGTAAATGGGGCATCCAGAGAACAACGGGTGCTCCAGGAATCGCCAGCATTGAGACGGATGCTAGTGCCCGTGCTGGCAGGGCACACACGACACACCCAACTTCATTTGGCCCCACCAGCACAAGGGAGCTAAGGCCCTCCGGACTCCCAAATATACTTTATGTGCTCGAGGTTCCAAGGCCACCACGAGGATTCTCAGGGCTGTTGCTTATTTGTGAACTTAGGAGACAGGGGAAGGAGCAAACAAAACTTGGTGCTTGGCAGCCGTCTTCTGATACATGAAATTACATTGCCCATCTCCAAGAGAGCAGCGGTGAAAGGCAGAGGCCCTTGCACCTAGGAATGTATTGTCCATTGGGGAGACAAGGGTAAAGAGGCTTTAATGCCAAGTAGCAGGTGAAGTCTTGAGCAGTGCGGACCTGGGTCCTCATGGGGCCAGCACATCCCCTGGTAATTCTCTCCACCTGCTCCTGCCAGACTGATCCAGCCACCCGTGTGTCCCACAGGCTGATTGGCAACTGCCTGTATAGTCGCCAGCTGATAATTATATTGAGATCACCTTCACCTAGGAAGGCATACCATCCCCATTTTCCATGAGGGGAGACTGAAGTTCAGGAAATCCAGGTAACCCCACACAGTCAGGGGGCAGGACCCAGATCCACAATCAGGCTCATCCGATTCCTAAGCCCAGGAGGCACGGGAGATAAGACTGGCATAAAGAACGTGGTCTCAGAGAAGGCAGGTTTTAGTGGGCACACAGGCGATGAATATTCCAAGCAAGAAGATAAAGCAAAGAAATGGTTTAAAGAATTAAATTCCTCATGACAAACGTTTTGCCATTTGTTTGAGTCAAGTTGGGTAATCTCTGTTCTAGACTTATTTCTGCTACTGAAATTCCGTGGATCGCTTAACTTCTCTGAAATTTAATTCCCTCCCTTGCAAAATGGGACACGCTTACGCCACAGAGACGTTGCCACGAAGGCATTTTCAGGGGGTTAAGACACCGCCTAAGTACAGGATGTCATTGTTGGAGAGATTAAGGGTGACTAATGAGTTATGAGCAATTTGTGTGGGAGCTGACCCGGAGCTGCTCAGAAAGAGGGTGCATGGAAAAGCCTCTGGGGACGCTGCCCCCCTCCCTGGTGTATTGCAAGCTCATTATCCATCCTCTTCCTCAAAGAGGTTTCTTCTGGCTGCGGAAGGATGCACAGACCCCAGGCACAGATCCCTGCTGGATCGCGCCCTCGCGTGGCCGCTTCCTTGCATGACAGCTCGGCCTGCAGGTGTCGGGTTAGTGGAGGATGATTCCAGAGCTGGAGGCCCGCGCGCTGGGGGCAAAGGTTGTGACAGGGGCATGGACTGGCTAGGCAGCGTGCTCCCCAAGGCCATGTCCACCTCAGCACCCACCCTGTGGCTCCCTGTCCCCTCCTTCCACCGACCCCGGGACCTCACTGCCCCCAAACTCTTGCTGCATGCGGCCCAGTGGGCCTCTGAGAGGGGAAAGAATTTTATTATTTCTCTTTCTACCTCTGTGTTCACAGAATATAACTATTGCTTCTGTAAAATTATCCAAATAATGAAAAGAATACAAAATAGAGTGTTCAGGAAAAATTTACCCAATAGGCTACCACCCAAAAATAATTTCTTAAAAAATAATATTTTGGGAGTATCATTCTAGAGGTTCACCAAACCTATATGCAAAAGAATAGATTTAGGGAAATAATTCTTAATATATAAAATGGCATTTTTGTGCATAGCGTTTTGAAAAGCAAAAGCATACAATTCGGTTTCATTGAACTTACAAGAAAAGAAAGCTGGGTGCAGTGGGATGTGCCTGTAATCCCAGATACTCCAGAGGCTGAGATGGGAGGAACCTGAGCCCAGGAGTTTCAGAACTGTCTGGGCAACATAGTGAGACTCTCAAAAACAAATATTTTTTAAAAAGAAAACAAAATTTAAAAGACTGGCAAATTTCAAATGAATTCTTTTGTTTTAAGCTGATATCATTGTTATTTCTTCTTCTTCTTCTTCTTCTTCTTCTTCTTCTTCTTCTTCTTCTTCTCCTCTTCCTCCTCCTCCTCCTTCTTCTTCTTCTTTTTTTCTTTGAGACAAGGTCTCACTCTGTCACTCTGTCACCCAGGCTGGATGGAGTGCAGTGACACAATCTCACCTCACTGCAACCTCTGCCTCCCCAGCTCAAGTAATTTTTGTGCCTCAGCCTCCCCAGTAGCTGGAATTACAGGCGTGCACCACCATGCCAGTTATTTTTTTGTATTTTTAGTAGAGACAGGCTTTCACGATGTTGGCTAGCCTGGTGATCCACCCATCTCAGCATCCCAAAGTGCTGGGATTACAGGCATGAGCCACCGCACACAGCCTGATATTATTGTATTTATTCTTACAAAGTATTTCAAACATATGAAAAGTAGAGTGAATAATGAAACGGCCTTACAACTACTTTCAACAAATCTGAACATGCCCTTGGGTTGAGAAGCTTTTCTTCTTTTTTTTAATAAAAATGTTCATGGAAAAGACACTAATTAATGGAGGTATACTTGTAGGCAGGATTTCTCAACCGGCCGGATTCTGTTTCATGATGCTAGAACCTGGACACTCAACATCTATCCCCGCAGTCCAGCTACGGCCAGCACCACCTGAGCACAGGGCTCTGAAGCACTTTCCATTCATTGTCTCTTGTGCTTGTGGGTACTTAGAAGGTGCACAGTATTATCATTCCTGCTGTGTAGAAATGAAGGCCTGGAGAGCAAAAGCTGTTTGCTCAGCTTGGGATGTAAGTTCAGGTCTGTTGGGCATCAGAGCCTGGGCACTGGAGATCATTTCTGAAATGACGCAGGGGCTACATGTAAGGTCCCAGGTACTTATGCTGACGAAGAACAAAAAATCTGGATGGAGGAAGATTTCAAGAGTCAGTGACCTCAAGGCCCCATTATCTCCAGCAAAATGAGAGGAAATTCTGTCCGATCTTCCCGACTTTCTTGAGAGAAGTTGGTTTGGGAAACTTCCTCTGCCATCGGAAGTGGGATTGAGAGAAACATCTTTCAGAAGATGATGGAAGCTCAGCCTGGCTGGGCCACCTGCGGGTGTCTCTAGAATCATACCATTACCATTCACTCAAGACCCACTGGACCATGAATCCTGGATGTTAACTACGAATGAGGGGTTTTTTAATTGAAAATTCAAAAAGAATCACAGGAATAATTTAGTTTTTTTGCAATAACTACTGAGATTAAGAAGCAACCGTACATATGTGCCTCTTGAGAGCTTGGTGCTCAAAGACAGGTGGCAGGAGCTAAGGGTCAAGCTGAGGGTGGTCTGGCTGCCAGTCCTAATGGCATAGGGGCAGTGAGATGGGCCAGTCTGACACCATGTACACTGGGACCCCCGTACCTGCCACCTCCAGCCACAGCCTGCTTCCCACAGCTTTGCCCTGATCAACAGGGCCCCAAAGGACCTGTGTGAGAGTTCTATCAGTCAGGGTGCAGACTAGGCCCCTGGGTAAGTCCCACTGCCATTGGGGGTTACCTGGTCTCGGCTCCTGACCAGGACTCTGGCCCAACCCAACGCTGTCTTCCAGGCCCCTACTTGAACAGGCCAACTGCATCCCTGCCTCAAACCTGCTCTCAGCCCTCCTCCGCTGTTTCCTAACAGTGGCCAGGGCAAACAAGGTAATCGTTGTAGTCATACTGATAGTATGAAAACTTAGAAATTTGAACTTTAGGCTGGGCCTGGTGGCTCACGCCTATAATCCCAGCACTTTGGGAGGCCAAGGTGGGTGGATCACTTGAGGTCAGGAGTTCCAGACCAGCCTGAGCAACATGGAGAAACCCTGTCTCTACTAAAAATAAAAAAAAATTAGCTGGGCATGGTGGCGCATGCCTGTAATCCCAGCTACTCGGGAGGCTGAGGCAAGAGAATCGCTTGAACCCGGGAGGCAGAGGTTGTGGTGAGCCGAGATCATGCCATTGAACTCCAGCCTGGGCAACAAGAGCAAAACTCCATCTCAAAAAAATAAAAAGAAAAAGAAATCTGAACTTTAAACTGCAACAAATATCCAGACGATACACAGAAACCATAGAGTCAGCACAAGCATTAATATTATAGCATTGTAGGGAGAAGTCAAGGAAACTTAGGCAAATGAAATAAACATCAGAAACTCAGGAAAATAAGACAAAACAAAAACTAGTTCAAAACAAAGATAAATGAAGGAAAAATAACAGTAAACAGACAGCAAAGTGTTAAGGGTCTTTAATATGCAGGAATGCCTCAATGTTAACAAATGGATAAAGACCAGGTAATTCTTCAAAAGACACGCAAACCTCTGCCAAAGCCTCTGGACAAGTTGTAAAATCTCCGTCCTCAACAAGAACAAAATCTGGGCCAGCCTTCAGGCTGACTTTCCTGGGAGAAAGTATAACCTGGGTTTGTTTTTGTTTGTTTGTTTTACCTATCCTTACTCTTCAAAACTTACCTTAGAAGGCTCCTCGCTCTGGAAGCTGCTCCCCATCCCTCCAGGGTAAGCAGGCGCTCCTCCTAGGTGCCTCCACCGGACTTTGGCCCCTCCTCTCAGTACTCACTGTGGATTTCTCCCCACCGGGTCCAGAAGCTCAGCCAGGGCAGGATCCTCAGCACCAGAACATGTGTGTCATGCAGAAGACACTCAACAGATGCTTTTTAAAACATTGCCATGTGTGCATGCATGAAGATGAATACAGTCAATGCATAATTTGTAACCATGAACCAACATTTTACTTGACTCGCCATGACACCTAGTGGTGACTAACCTCCATTGCAGACAAGACAAAATCAGCCATCACTGCGGTGGGTGCTTGTGTTTTCCTTTGTTCCTGCAAAGGCCTTCTGAGCACCAACTATGTGCCATGTGCGGGGACCCTGTGCATGCAGAGGACTGTTGGGTGAGTTGGTCAGTCCCTGTCCTCTAGGGGTGTATGGGCAAGATACACCCACTGCCGCTCACCACCACATAGCGTCAGCATTCAAGTTAATCTCACACCATGGTAGGGAGAAGTAAAGGAAACTTAGGCCAACTGTGAAATCATTTGGAGAAATGAGAAAGGCAACCTCTGAGGGAGGTGGAAACTCTTCCTATTGCATGCAACTACCTTCTAACAACAGCCTGTTTGTCATCCCCTTTAACGCTAACTCAGGTTCCAAGAATCTGAATACTGTCTCAATTTCACTCCTGGCTTCAGCAAAGATTGACAAAAGTCAACACCTAAAGCCACGATAGCTTCCCTGATTCCTCCACCTCTGCAGAGAAAGGAGGCTGGGGAGGGAGACACATCTAGTCCTGCCTTCAGCTTCTATTTTTTCCAGTTTCCTCTTCCCCTACCTCTCCAACCAAGTGGTAAAAAGTAAATCCTGATTGGACGGCCATTTGGGAAGCAAAATAGATTTCCTGGATTTCTTATACTAAAATTATAACAGAGCAAATGAAAACAGTACAAAGCCAGAATAAAACATAGGTGACTTTTTTTTTTCTCCCGGTCTTAGGTAAATTCTAGTTACTACCAGAAGCTATAATGGAAAATATGGAAACATTTAACTTTGTAACCCTTCTATATGGCAAAAAAAAATAAAAAATAAAAATAAATAAACTAGTTCAAAACCAAGAAAAACGGAGGGAAAACAACAGTAGACACACAACAAAGTGCTACTATTTTTAAGATGCAATGAACAGCCGGGCGCGGCCGCTCACGCCTGTAATCCCAGCACTTTGGGAGACAGAGGCGGGCAGATCACAAGGTCAGGAGATAGAGACCATCCTGGCTAACATGGTGAAACCCCGTCTCCACTAAAAATACAAAAATTAGCTGGGCATGGTGGCGGGGGCCTGTGGTCCCAACTGTTCAGCAGGCTGAGGCAGGAGAATGGCGTGAACTCGGGAGGTGGAGCTTGCAGTGAGCCAAGATCGTGCCACTGCACTCCAGCCTGGGCGACAGAGCGAGACTCCACCTCAAAAAAAAAATAGTAATAAAAAATACAAAAATTAGCCGGGCATGGTGGTGGGCACCTGTAATCTCAGCTACTCAGGAGGCTGAGGCAGGAGAATCGCTTGAACCTGGGAGGCAGAGGTTGGTATGAGCTGAGATTGCACCACTGCACTCCAGCCTGGGCAACAGAGTGAGACTGTGTCCCAAAAAAAAAAGAAAAATATAGTAGATGCATATGTCTTTTACCCAGCAAGTCCGTTTCTAGAAATATATATTCTAGAAATACATTCTAAGAAAATAATTTGCCAAATGCATTCAGATACATGTTCATCAAAGCATGGCGTGTGTGTGTGTATATATGTATACATTTATACACACACACGTATTTATATATTATAGAAATAATTTGTCATTCATTAGAGTAAAAGAATAATTTTCAGATGTGAGCCAAAATTATACTTGATTAATCATGTTATGATTAATCAATTCTGATAGGCTGATCATACAGAATACCAGATAGTCATTAGACATAGTAATGTAACTCTACATTTATTATCATAAAAAAAAAGGCTCAGAATATACTGCTGAGCTTTGACAACAGCAACAAAAAAGCACTATCTATAAATCTGCATAAAGATGGTAGTTTGAAAGGATATTCACCAAAACGTTAGCAGTGCTTTATCTGTGGGTGGCTGGATTTAGACTAACGTTTACTTTCTTCATACATTTAAACAAATTTTATATGGCAAGAATGTGTTGTTTTAAAATGAGAAAAACACGAACTGTTTTCATTAAAAGAAAAACATTAACCCTGCCTTTCAGATATGTCCAACTCAGCTACTACATTTGACTATTGAGGCAAAAAATACAGAAACTGTATAACGTTCCTCATGAGAACAACAGGAAAGCTACATTCTGAGAATCAAGGTGAGCTACGTGGTTCTTCTTTTCCTTTGGAAAGACACAGTTCTTTCAAGTACCCCTAATAAGGTTGATGGCTCCTAAGAACGATCTGTAACAATATACGGTATAAACACTCAAAACCTGAAAGGGGCCGTCCGCGGAGGCTTTGGGTTTTTAGTGTCACAGGCTCTGACTGAGCTTCCCTGCCTGGGGTAGACTCTTCCTGAGGCTCACTTCTGCAGTAAATGTAATTACACTTTAATGCTATTCATCGCATTCTGTCACTTTTTCCATTGCTCCTATTTTTAACGAGCACAATGGGAACATTTGTCCTCTGATTCACTGAGCGGTTTTAGGCCAGGAGTCTGGCTTTTAAAATGACAGTACCCTTAATCCTATCGCTGACTTTTCAAATGAAATAACAGCCTGTAATTAAAACAATGGCGCACAGGCAGCCTCCGTGGAATAAGAATAGCAACTCAGCATGGAATTCAGGTAATGGGATTTATCAGCAGCTGTGCCAGGAGGCAGGGATGGAGAAGCAGGCTCTGGTCCTGGTGGTGTGGCCTTTGCAAGTCACTTCAAAGTCCTGAGCGGCAGTCCCTATGAAACAGGCATGAGTTCTTAGAGCCCTTTCAGTTAGGCCTACCCAGCAGAGTGAACAAAGTCAGCCTGAGACTTCTGCTCCTCTGGAAGAATCCCGGGGGCCTGCTCATTCCAGCTATGCACATGGGACATCCAAAGCTGCTGGGGCCACTGGGACCCCCGTCAGAGCAAATGTCATGGAGAAGTGGGCTCTATGTCCTCTCCCCCTGAGTCTCAGCCAACTTGTGCCAGCTTCAACTTCTAGAGTGTAGTGGGTGTGATGCTCTGTGATGTCCCAGGCTAGGTCACAAAAGGCCACATACCCTCTTGAGCTCTTCACTTGCTTACTCTTGGGACACTCCATCTTGGAATCTAGCTCCTGTGACATGCAGAGCCAGAGACATGAGGAAGGGGTGTACAGGTGCACCAGCCAACAATCCCAGCCGAGCTAAGCCTTCCAGCCACCTCAGCCTGGCTCCAGACATAGCGGGGATGACTCAGCCTCAGCCACCTGAGTATCTCCCAGCATTTTGTTTATTTGTTTATTTTGTTTTTTGTTTTTTGGGGTTTTTTTTTTGTTTGTTTGTTTTGTTTTTGAGACAGGGTCTCCCTCTGTCACCCAGGCTGGAGTGTAGTGGCGTGATCTCAGCTCTCTGCAACCTCAATCTCCCAGATTCAAGAAATTCTCCTGCTTTAGCCTCCCAAGAAGCTGGGATTACAGGCGTGCACCACCATGCCCTGCAGATTTTTTTTTTTTTCTTAGTAGAGATGGGGTTTCATCATATTGGCCACACCAGTCTCGAACTCCTGGCCTCAGGTGATCCGCCCACTTTGGCCTCCCAAAGTGCTGGGATTACAGGTGTGAACCACCCTGCCCAGCTCTCTCCCAGTGTTTTGAGCCTCCCTTGTTGAGGCCCCAGACATTGTGGAGCAAAGGCAAGCCCCAGCCACATGGGTCATGGAATTTGGGATCATGACCCAAAGGGTGGTTGCTCATGCCCCTAGGTTTGTGATGGGTTGCTGGGTAGTAAAAGCAGCTGGAACTCCAGATCTGACGTAAGAGTTTACGTAATAAGCACTTATTTAGCTTGCTGTGTACAAGACCCTGTCCTAAACAAAATGTAAATATTAATTTGTGTTATAATTAAAATTAATCTCTATAACAGGTCTGTGAGGTCCATACTATTACTGTCTGTATGTTATAGGTAAAGACACTGAAACTCAGAAAAGTTAGGTAACTTGCCCAAAGTCACACAGCTACAAAGTTGGAAAGACAGCATTCAAACTGAGGCCACAGAATGCATGCCCTTTTTTTTTTTTTTGGACAGAGTCTTGCTCTGTCCCCCAGGCTAGAGTGCAGTGGCACGATTTCAGCTGACTGCAGTCTCTGCCTCCTGGGTTTAAGCAATTCTCCGCCTCAGCCTCCTGAATAGCTGGGACTACAGGTGCCCACCACCACACCCGGCTAATTGTTTTTTGGTATTTTTTAGTAGAGGCAGGGTTTCACCATGCTGGCCAGGCTGGTCTCGAACACCTGACCTCAGGGGATCTGCCCGCCCTCAGCCTCCCAGAATGCTGGGATTACAGGCATGAGCCACCATGCCCAGCCGAATGCCTGCTCTTAAACCCCTTGGCAAGTACTTTGCTTCTGCTCAAATCTTTATGCATCGACTCCACCTACAGCCTCTGGTAACCACCCAGCATTCTTTGTTTCTTTCTGCCTTGCCTTGATAGGAAGTGATTGGGGGCTCCAGGGAAATCCATCTATTTTGCATATCTTGAGAAAAAATCTAATAAAAAGGTACCATCTCCCTAGGAAAGGGCAAGTTCATTATGCATCTTTCAGATCAGCCTCATGATGACTTCTGGTCCTGACCTGATTTCTTGGCGGCCCCAGGCAGGGGCTAATTTACATCTTTGCAGCCGTGCATGCAACCCGAGATTGCTTCTTCAGCAGCACGCTCCCACTTAGCAGTCGTTTTCTTTGGGTACACTTTGAGTTCCCAAGTTTTTGTGAGCTTACTCAGCAGGCCTGCTGTCTCCAGGAGAG
This sequence comes from Papio anubis, assembly GCF_008728515.1. Lineage (NCBI taxonomy): Eukaryota > Metazoa > Chordata > Mammalia > Primates > Cercopithecidae > Papio > Papio anubis. Next base: position 102,210,424 of record NC_044989.1, read on the forward strand.
GACACTGCATGCTAGTGGCCTTCAAGAGCCTTGGGCAGCTCTTAGGGGCTGGATGTGTCTGCTTCTGTAAACATTCATACACACCCACTGGCACATCCTAATCAATCAAGTACGATGCTTTGTGGCCTTCTAGCAGAAACTCTTTTTTCTAACTCTACTTCCGCCATTTAAAAGTTCTTCCTAGAGCCATGGGGTCAGATCCTGATTGGAGTGCCCTTAGATCATGTACAAATCACTTACAAAAGTCTCCTCCACTCTAGATACGTAAAAATCCTTCCCACCGGGCGTGGTGGCTCGTGCCTGTAATTCCAGCACTTTGGGAGGCTGAGGCGGGCGGATCACGCGGTCAGGAGATAGAGACCATGCTGGCCAACATGGTGAAACCCCATCTCTACTAAAAAACAAAAAATTAGCCAGGCATGGTGGCGGGCGCCTGTAGTCCCAGCTACTTGGGAGGCTGAGGCAGGGGAATTGCTTGAACCCGGGAGGCAGAGGTTGCAGTGAGCTGAGATCGCACCACTGCACTCCAGCCTGGCCACAGAGGGAGACTTTGTCAAAATAAATAAATAAATAAAAATAAAAATAAAAATAAAATAAAATAAATCCTTCCCTTTGGTTGATCTTTATTTTCATTTTCATTTTTTTATTTTTTTGAGATGGGCTTTCACTCTGTTGCCCAGGCTGAAGTGCAATGGCAGGATCACAGCTCACTGCAGCCTCAACCTCCCCAGGCTCAGGTGATCCTCCCACCTCAGCCTCCTGAGTAGCAGGGACTGTAGGCATGTACCACCATGCTGGCTAATTTTTGTATTTGTTTTTTGTAGAGACAGGGTTTCACCATGTTGCCCAGGTTGGTCTCAAACTCTTGAGCTTAAGCAATCTGTCTGCCTTGGTCTCACAAAGTGCTAGGATTATAGGTATAAGCCATTGTGCCAGGCCCAGTTGGTCTTTTTTAAGCAAATAAAAGTCTGAATAAAAATGATGTAGCTTCTTACCACCTACTGTTCTACTTGCAGAATAAAAGAAACAAACATTAATTTAAACGTAATTGCCAAGAGAGGGCCTTCAAACATCATTGATTCTTCCTTCCTTCCATCCCTCCCTTCCTTGCCCCTTTTTTTCCTTAAATTATGTGCTTACCAGTTTTAGGGTAGGAACTGTGAGAAGTCACAAATACAGGAGAACACTGGGAAAATTCTGGGAGGAAATTGCATCTATTTGATAGAAGCCACCGCTCTATAAATCATCTCAAGCCCATCCTGCATGACGCAGAATTCATTTTGAAGAGATTCCCTCCCCATGTATCACTTGCCCACTGAAGCATAAAAACATATCCACTAACATAAAGTTAATTCTCCCCAAACTTCTCACGGCCCAGATTATGCTTGGTGGAATATAAGCCACTGGATCTGCTGAGGCACGTTAGGGAAGGTGAAGCAAGGAGGGCTGGAGGGAGTCCTCAAGTTCAGAGACTTCCATTCTGCTTCATGGCCTGCGCCTCTCTGGTTCTATTTTTCTCATACTCATTCTAGCCCCACGAGAAGTGGAAAATGTACCTTGAACTGCAGTGACCTTCATCCACTCTCTTTGAATGTGGTCACATGCTTCTATGGGCTGGACATTATTCTAAAATAATTCACCTCTTGGAATCCCCGAGGATAAAAAGAGTAACTCAGACACAACACAGCTCAGCACGTGGGCTAACATGGCTCCAAATGCCTCTTTCCATGTTGATGCTCTGCCTGTAACTTAGAGGGTGGGTCCATTACACGAGTTTATGAATACTCTGAGATAACCTGGTTGAGTGTGATGCAGTAGAGGTTGTAGATTTTAAAAAGTCAAAGAACCCAGAATTTAATACAAGTGGAGGAGAGTTGTCTCGGAAAGTGATAAAGGTCCCGCTGTGACAACACAAAGCCCTCCTCTGCTTTATACTGCAAGACCCACCTCTGGCTAAGAGACCAAAAAGGTAAAAGGATGATCTAGAGGCAGAGATGGGTGTTTTTTAACATCCTAAGAAAACTGTGAGAGTACTATTAGAAAAAATAGATTATACAGGGAGGATGGTATAATGGTGGAAACATAAAAGGAAGAAAAGTATATGACATTCTCTAAATAAGAGCATTAAAAGATGTCATTTAAGAGTCTCCCCAAATTGTCCTAAAAACCTACCTTAAGAGTTATGAGTCGGCCGGGCGCGGTGGCTCAAGCCTGTAATCCCAGCACTTTGGGAGGCCGAGATGGGTGGATCACGAGGTCAGGAGATCAAGACCATCCTGGCTAACACGGTGAAACCCCCTCTCTACTAAAAAATACAAAAAACTAGCCGGGCGAGGTGGTGGGTGCCTGTAGTCCCAGCTACTCGGGAGGCTGAGGCAGGAGAATGGCGTGAACCCGGGAGTGGAGCTTGCATTGAGCGGAGATTGCGCCACTGCACTCCAGCCTGGGTGACAGAGCGAGACTCTGTCTCAAAAAAAATAATAATAAAATTAAATTAAACGAAAAAAAGAAAAAAAAACACAAGACTGAGAATTTAAATAATAACTAATAATGCAACCAAGAAAAGAAAACACGGCCGGGCGTGGTGACTCACGCCTGTAATCCCAGCACTTTGCGAGGCCGAGGCGGGCGGATCACATGGGCAGGAGAGTAAGACCACCCTGGTTAACACGATGAAACCCCGTCTCTACTAAAAATACAAAAAAATTAGCCGGGCGAGGTGGTGGGTGCCTGTAGTCCCAGCTACTCGGGAGGCTGAGGCAGGAGAATGGCGTGAACCTGGGAGGCGGAGCTTGCAGTGAGCTGAGATCCGGCCACTGCACTCCAGCCTGGGCGACAGAGCGAGACTCCGTCTCAAAAAAAAAAAAAAAAAGAGTTATGAGTCATGTAAAGCCCAGTTTGTAACTGCAAGTACGAGGCCAAACAATTAATCTCGAATTAGCAAATCTTTCATGATGTCAAAGCTTCAATGCTTTCAAGTAGTAAGACACTGCTGCTAATGACAGTGATGACGGCGATGGTCACTATTATTACAACAGCAACAACAATAAAACTCTTCTAAGTAAACGAAACCTCAGCTAAGTACTGAGAAATCTTTGCTCATTTAATCACCACACATTCATACATTCATAGGAGCTGGATTCTTTTCACAGATGAGAAAATTGAGACATAGGGCGGTTAAACACACTGGCTTGGCACTATGAGAGGCTGCCAAGCTCTGCTGTAGGTGATCATAAAGATAGAGATGAAGCCATCTTCTGCAGCAATATGGGTCCTTTCGGGGTAATTTGGAGTCACCTGGGTTTCAGGCTGTAGTCCTCAGCCTGACATATTCAACAAGCTCCTTTGTTAATTCAGAGGTAATCGAGTCTCGAGAATTGTACCAATTAACATAGGTTCAGATTTAATTATAAATCAGAATACCAAATTTTTAATTCAGCGGTTCCTAAACTTCCATTGGTTCATGGCTCAGTATTCTTTTCATTGTGCCCCTAAGTCAAAAGAAATACAGTTGACCCTTGAATAACAGGAGTTTGAACTGCCTGGATCCACTTACATGTGACTTTTGTTCAATCAAATGCCAATTGAAAATACAATATTCAGGCCGGGTGCGGTAGCTCACGCCTGTAATCCCAGCACTTTGGGAGGCCAAGGCGGGCGGATCACGAGGTCAGGAGACCAAGACCACACTGGCTAACACGGTGAAACCCCATCTCTACTAAAAAAATACAAAAAATTAGCTGGGCATGGTGGTGGGAGCCTGTAATCCCAGCTACTCGGGAGGCTGAGGCAGGAGAATGGCGTGAACCCAGGAGATGGAGCTTGCAGTAAGCTGAGATCGTGCCACTGCACTCCAGCCTAGACAACAGAGCGAGACTCCGTCTCAAAAAAAAACAAAAAACAAAAAACAAAAAAACCCAGTATTCTCTGGATGTAAAACCTGCCTATAAGACCTTTTAGGGCCAGATGCAGGGACTCATGCTTGTAATCTCAGCACTTTGGGAGGCTAAGATGGGTGGATTAACTGAGGTCAAGAGTTTGAGACCAGCTTGGCCAACATGGCAAAATCCCATCTCTGTTAAAAATACACAAATTAGCAGAGTGTGGTGGTGTGCACCTGTAATCCCAGCTACCTGCAAGTCTGAGGCAGGAAATTTGCTTGAACCCAGGAGAGAGAGGTTGCAGTGAGCCGAGATTGCGCCACTGCACTCCAGCCTGGGCGACAGAGCGAGACTCCATCTCAAATAAATAAATAAATAAATAAATAAATAAAAGTTGCAAGTTTGTGATGTTTTTCTGTAACATTTGCTAAAAGACAAAGGATTGATTTGTTACGTATTCAACTTTTTATTAACTATAATTTTCATGTAAAACATGTAGATGTATTTTGCAATGTTTCTTTAAATTTTTCTAATTGTCATCTCAGAGAGAGTTACTTACCAAAGAAAAGTATTGGTTTTTAATTTTTCTTTAAAAAGTTGTATTTTATATATATTCCAGGGATATTAACAGCCTTTTTCTTCTCAGGAAGTTAGTATATTCAATATTTTAAATGTCAATAAACAGATTCAGAGAGTTGAAGATCTGCCTTCAAAATTGAAAGCTAGAAGGGTCAAGTTAAAATAACCTAACATACCTTCATCCATTGTGGGATAAAACTACAACATTTCATGGGTTCTAAGCATCCTCCCCTCATTATTAATATCTCTGAGGTCAGTGTGCATCTTATGGTTACTGTGGCGGTGGCAGCTGTGATCAAGTTGTCACAGGCCAGGCACAGTGGCTCACGCCTGAATCCCAGCACTTTGGGAGGCCAAGGCGGGTGGATCACAAGGTCAGGAGATCCAGACCATCCTGGTCAATGTGGTGAACCTCTGTCTCTACTAAAAATACAAAAATTAGCCAGGCGTGACGACGCATGCCTGTAATCCCAGCTACTCAGGAGGCTGAGGCAGGAGAAATCGCTTGAACCGGGGAGTCGGAGGTTGCAGTGAGCCGAGATAGTACCACTGCACTCCAGCCTGGCGACAGAGCGAGACTCCATCTCAAAAAAATAAAATAGAATAAAAAGTTGTCACTGCATGCCACCTTCTGGTGGGATCAAGAAAGCACCAGCATCAACACTAGCAGAAAAGACACTAGAGCTGGACTCTTAATGGAAGGACATTTTTAGGAATACCTTCACCAACTTACAGGAAGACCTCGTGTTATTGCACGTTACATAGACTGTATTTTTTTTTGCAAATTGAAGGGTTGCGGCAACCCTGAATCAAGCAGGTCTATCGGGGCTATTTTTCCAACAGCTTGTGCTCACTTCATGTCTCTGTCACATTTTGATAATTCTTGCACTATTTCCAACTTTTCCATTATTGTTATATCTGTTAGGATGATCTGATCAGTGATCTTTGATGTTACTGTTGCAATGGTTTGGGGCGCCGCAAACCACACCTACAGAAGATAAACAGACTTACTCGATACATGTTGTGTGTTCTGGCTGCCGCACAGATGGGCTGTTTCTCTCTCCCTCTCCCTCTTCTTGAGCCTCCCTATTGCCTGACACACAGCAGTTTTGAAATTAGGCTAATTGGTAACCCTACAACGACCTCTAAGTGTTCAAGTGAAAGGAAGTATTGGACATCTCTCACTTTAAATCACGATTTAGAAATGATTAAGCTGGCTGGGCGCGGTGGCTCAAGCCTGTAATCCCAGCACTTTGGGAGGCCGAGATGGACGGATCCTGAGGTCAGGAGATCGAGACCATCCTGGCTAACACGGTGAAACCCCGTCTCTACTAAAAAATACACACACAAAAAAAACTAGCCGGGCGAGGTGGCGGGCACCTGTAGTCCCAGCTACTTGGGAGGCTGAGGCAGGAGAATGGCGTAAACCTGGGAGGCGGAGCTTGCAGTGAGCTGAGATTCGGCCACTGCACTCCAGTCTGGGTGACAGAGCGAGACTCCGTCTCAAAAAAAAAAAAAAAGAAATGATTAAGCTTTGTGAGAAAGGCATGTCAACAGCTGAAACAGGCTCAAAGCTAGGCCTCTTGCACCAAACAGTCAGCCAAGTTGTAAATGCAAAGGTTAAGTGATTGCAGGAAATTAAGTGCTACTCCAGTGAACACGTGATGGATAAGAAAGCAAGCAGTCTTATTGCTGATACGGAGAAAGTTTTAGTGGTCTGGATAGAAAATCAAACTAGCCACAAGATTTCTTTAAATCAAAGCCTAATCCATAGCAAGGCTCTAACTCTCTCTAATTCTATGAAGTCTGAGAGGTGAGAAAGCTGCAAAAGAAATGTTTGAAGGTAGCAGAAGTTGGTTCATGAAGTTTAGGGAAAGAAGCCATCTCGGCTGGGCATGGTGGCTCACACCTGTAATCCCAGCACTTTGGGAGGCCTTGGTGAGTGGATCACTTGAAGTCAGGAGTTTGAGATCAGCCTGACCAACATGGAGAAACCCTGTCTCTACTAATAATACAAAATTAGCTGGGTGTGGTGGCGGGCACCTGTAATCCCAGCTACTCTGGAGACTGAGGCAGGAGAATCACTTGAACCCAGGAGCCAGAGATTGCAGTGAGCTGAGATCATACCACTGCACTCCAGCCTGGGAGACAGAGTGAAACTGTCTTACATAAATAAATAAATAAGCATCTCCATAACACAAAAGTGCAAGGTAAAGCAGCAAGGTAAAGTGCTGATGTGGAAGCTACAGCGAGTTATCCAGAAGATCTAGCTAAGGTCATTGATGAAGGTGGTTACATTACACAACAGATACTCAGTGTACATGAAACAGCCTTCTGTAGGAAGAAGACACTATATAGGACTTGCATAGCTAAAGAGGAGAAGTCAATGAATGCCTTGCTTCGAACTGCAAAGGACATACTCTTTTATTTGGAGACAAATTCTCTTGTTAGCAGCTAATGCAGCTACTGACTTTAAGTTGAAACCAATGCTCATCGACCATTCCAAAAATCCCAGGGCCCTTAAGAATTAGGTGAAATGTACTCTGCTTGTGCTCTATAAATGGAAAACCAAAGCCCGGATAATAGTGTATCTGTTTATAGCATAGTTTACAAAATATTTGAAGCCCTACTGCTCAGGATAAAAACATTCCTTTCAAAGTATTACTGCTTGTTGACAGTGCACTGGTTACTGAAGAGTTCTAAAGACGTGCAAGGAGATGAATGCTGTATTCGTGCCTGCCAACACAACATCCATTCAGCAGCGCAGGGTCAAGGAGCAATTCTGATTTTCAAGTCTTGTCATTTAAGACATTTATTTCATAAGGCTATAGTTGCCATGGATAGTGTTTCCTCTGATGTGTCTGGGCAAAGTAAATTGAAAACCTTCTGGAAAGGATTCTTCATTATATATATATTTTTGGAGATATAGATAGATAGATAGATATAGATATAGATATAGATATAGATAGATATAGATATATTTGGATACGGAGTCTCTCTTTGTCACCCAGGCTTGAGTGCAGTGGTATGATCTCAGCTCACTGCAACCTCCGCCTCCGGGTTTCAACCAATTTTCCTGCCTCAGCCACGTGAGTAGCTGGGATTACAGGTGCCCACCGCCACGCCCGGCTAGTTTTTGTATTTTTAGTAGAGACGAGGTTTCGCCATGTTGGCCAAGCCAGTCTCGAACTCCTGACCTCAACTGATCTGTACTGATCTGTCTGCCTCGGCCTCCCAAAGTGCTAGGATTACAGACGTGAGCCACCGTGCCCAGCCAGATTCATCATTCTAAATGCCATGAGGACACTCGTGATTGATGGGAGGAGGTCAAAACGTCAACATCAACAGGAGTCTGAAATAAGCTGATACCAATCCTCCTGAATGACTTTGAGGGCTTCGAGACTTCAGTAGAGGGAGTCACTGCAGATGTGGTGGAAACAGCAAGAGAACTCGAGTTAGAAGTGGAGCCTGAGGATGGGACTGAATTGTTACAATCTCATGATCAAACTTTAACAAACAGGAAGTTGCTTTTTATGGATGAGCCGAGGAAGTAGTTTCTTGAGAGATGGAATGTACTCCTGTCGAAGATGCTGTGAGCATTGCTGAAATGACACATTCCGCTGTTGAATATTCCGTAAATGTGCTTGATAAAGCAGCAGCAGGGTTCGAGAGGATTCATCCAATTTTGAAAGAAGTTCTACTGTGGCTAAAATTCTATCAAACAGCCTTTCGTGCTACAGAGAAATCTGTCATGAAAGGAATCAATGAGGAAAACTTCATTGTTGTCTATTTTAAGAAATTGCCCCAGCCACCCCAACGTTCAGCAGCCACCACCCTGATCAGTCAGCAGCCATCAACAGTGAGGCAAGGGTTGGGTGCAGTGGCTCATGCCTGTAATCCCAGCATTTTGGAAGGCCGAGGTGGGCAGATTGCCTGAGGCCAGGAGTTCAAGACCAGCCTGGCCAAAATGGCAAAACCCCATGTCTACAAAAAATAAAAATAAAAATTTGCCACGCATGGTAGTGCGCACCTGTAGTCCCCGCTACTCGGGAGGATGAGGTGGGAGAATCGCTTGAGCCCAGGAAGTTGAGGTTGCAAGTGAGCTGAGATCGTGCCACTGAACTACAGCCTGGGTGACAGAGCAAGATTCTGTCCCTCACCCCTCAACCACGCCACATATACACACAAATTGAGGCGAGACCCTCTACCAAAAAAAAATTACAACTTGCTGAAGGCAAGATGATTGTTAGCCTTTTTAAATCAATAATGTGTTTTTTAGTTAGGGTATACACTTTTTTACACACATTTAATAGTCTACAGTAATCATATAATGTAAACATATTTGTCACACATACTGAGAAACCTAAAACTTTGTGTGACTTGCTTTATTGTAATAATGAGTCTGGGACTGAGCCTGCAATCTCTCTCTTATACCTGTATTTTACCTTTAAAAAAAAGTATGCACGAGAGGGATATGTAACAAAAATCTACACTCCATTTTGTCCTAGCAAGATCTTTTAAACATATAAAATAGAACCAAGGGAGCACTCCTCCAAAGCCACAGCCCAAGCCTAAAAAGGCCTCTGCAAAGAAGGGAGAGAAGGTACCTAAGGGAAAAAGGGAAAAGCGGACGCTGGCAAGGAGGGGAATAACCCTGCAGAAAATGGAGATGCCAAAACAGAGCAGGCACAGAAAGCTGAAGCTGCTGCAGATGCCAAATGAAGTGTGTGCATTTTGGATAACTGTGTACTTCTGGTGACTGTACAGTTTGAAATACTATTTTTTACCATGGTTTATAAAAATGCAGAATTTTGTTGTTGTTGTTGTTTTTAAGCTATGTTGTTAGCACACAGAACACTTCATTGCTGCTTTTGGGGGAAGGGGCATATGTCACTAGTAGGATGTCTCCGAAGCTGGATTGATGTGGGGAAAACACCTTTCCCTTCTAGTTTTGAGAGACTTCCTCTGGGCTCCCGGGAGGAGGGAGTCCCTGACTTTGACACACACGGCCACCTTGGCACAAAAGCCTTGTGGTGTGGAAAAAAATTCGTTTTTATGTCCTCTTCTCCCTTTCCATCTTTCAGCATACACTTAACCCCCTTAAGCCCAGACATCTGTTGGGACCTGACCCCTAGTCATTGGTTACCAGTGTGTCAGGCAATCCGGACTTTCCAGTGGTGCCACTGAGATGGCACCTGTCAAAAGAGCAGTGGTTCCATTTCTAGATCGTGGATCTTCAGACACATTCTACCATTTTCATTTCACTTCCGGAAAGTCAGGGTCGGCTTGTGAAAAGTTGTGAAACAACATGCTAAATGTGAACTGTCAACCCTCGCTCCACACTTTCCCTGTTCAGAGCATCAGATGAAGACTTCATTGGGTTTTACAGCGGCTTTCTGATTTCTGGTAGTCCATTGAAGAAGGGAGTTTGAAAGTTGTTGTATACTGTTAACAATTGTCTGCCCATGTCCTGCCTGAAGTATCATGATTGTTTATGGAAAGTATCTTTAATAAAGCTGCATACAGTTTGGCTTGAGAAAAAAATAAATAAAACCAAGCTCCATGCAAGTTCGGACTCATGCTGCACCACCAGCATCCACTCTGGGTCATCTGTGAAGTCCTTCTCCAAGGCACAGACACTTGCTCAGCCTTGAGTAAGGACAGCCCAGAAGTGCAAGGCAGTGCACTCCCTTGGGGCACCCTCAGGTGGTGGAGGCCAGGGTTGGGCGATAAAGCAAGATCCTATCTGTGGGTGGACAACTCTGGGAGGTCATCTACATGCTGCTTACAAGTCTCAAAGGGATTGAGTTTCCACCGCCACCAGCCCTGACCTCACATTCCCACCCTTCTGTCAGCTTTTCCCTTTCCCTGCCTGTCTCTCAAAGCCCTCATGCCTTCATCTTTGTTTTTTTGTTTTGTTTTGTTTTGAGACACAGAGTCTTGGTCTGTTACTCAGGCTGGAGTGCAGTGGTGCACACTTGGCTCACTGCAACCTCCACCTTCCGGGTTCAAGGGATTCTCCTGCCTCAGCTTCCCAAGTAGCTGAGGCTATGGACGTGCGCCACCACACCCAGGTAACTTTTGTATTTTTTAGTAGAGATGGAGTTTCACTATATGTTGGACAGGCTGGTCTCGAACTTCTGACCTCAGGTGATCCGCCTGCCTCAGCCTCTCAAAACGCTGGGATTGCAGGCGTGAGCTACCACGCCCAGCCACATGCCTGCATCTTTGGATCTCCTCTTGAATAAACTGTACCCAAGTCCCCACTCAGGCTCTGCATCTGGGCAAACCCAAACTAACACTTATGTGTCCCTTTAGTTCCGGCACTTTACTATAGACACATGACAGTCAAGAACTGAGTATCGGCCGGGCGCGGTGGCTCAAGCCTGTAATCCCAGCACTTTGGGAGGCCGAGACGGGCGGATCACGAGGTCAGGAGATCGAGACCATCCTGGCTAACACGGTGAAACCCCGTCTCTACTAAAAATACAAAAAACTAGCCGGGCGCGGTGGCGGGCGCCTGTAGTCCCAACTACTCGGGAGGCTGAGACAGGAGAATGGCGTGAACCCGGGAGGCGGAGCTTGCAGTGAGCTGAGATCCGGCCACTGCACTCCAGCCTGGGCAGCAGAGCGAGACTCCGTCTCAAAAAAAAAAAAAAAAAAAAAAAAAAAAAAAAAAAAAAAAAAAAAAAGAACTGAGTATCACCTTTCTTATAGGAGTTACAATTTCTTCTTCTTCTTCTTTTTTTTTTTTTTTTCGAGACAAAGTCTCTCTCTCTCAGCCAGGTTGGAGGGCAGAGGTGTGATCTCACCTCACTGCAACCTCCGCCTCCTGGGTTCAAGCAATTATCCTGCCTCAATCTCCCAAGTAGCTGGGATCACAGGTGTATGCCACCACACCTGGCTGCTTTTTGTATTTTTAGTAGAGACACGGTTTCACCATGTTGGCCAGACTGGTCTCGAACTCCTGACCTCAAGTGATCCACCACTGCCTCAGCCTCCCAAAGTGCTGGGATTACAGGGGTGAGCCACCGTGCCTGGCACAATTTCCATTTTGATGTGATTCATGAACTGCCATATTTTAAAATAAATTTATTTTTTTAGTATAGTTTTAGATTTGCAGAAAAATTCAGAAGCTAGTCCAGTGAGTGCTCATATATCCTGTATCAGTTTTCTCTCCTCTTAACATCTTACATAAGCATGGTACACCTGTCACAATTAATGAATCAGTATTGATACATAATTAGTAACTAAAGTCTACCTGCTTTCAGAGCTCTGTTGTTTCTGACTGAGGTTCTTTTTCTGCTCTAGGACCTTATCCAGGACACCACATTCCACTTACTAGTCAGGTCTCCTTAGGCATCTCTTGGCTATAAAAGTTTCTCAGATTTTCGTTGTTTTTGATGACCTTGATAGTTTTTCTGGTCAGCTATTCTTCAATTTGGACTTGTCAGATGTTTTTGTCTTAATTGTGGTTTGCTTTTTTGGAGGAAGACCAAAGAAGTAAAGCATCATTTTCATTACATCACACCCAGGGTCCATACTACCAATATGACTCATCACTGTTGATTTTTACCTTGATCACCCAGCTGAGATAGTGTTAGGATTCTACACTGTAAAGATGCTCTTCCCAGCCAGGCGCGGTGGCTCACGCCTGTAATCCCAGAACTTTGGGAGGCCAAGGTGGGTGGATCATTTGAGGTAAGCAGTTCCAGACCAGCCTGGCCAACATGGCGAAACTCCATTTCTACTAAAAATTAAAAAAAGAAAAAAAAAATTAGCTGGGGGTGGTGTTGGGTTCCTGTAATCACAGCTACTGGGGAGGCTGAGGCAGGAGAATCACTTGAACCCAGGAGGCGGAGGTTGCAGTGAGCTGAGGTTAAGCCACTGCACTCCAACCTGGGCGACAGAGCAAGACTCCAACTCAAAAAAAAAAGGTACTCTTCCCACCTCCCTTTTCATACTGTACACTTTGGAAGGGAGTTACTGTGGACAACCACCCCTTCAAAAGTGGAATACTTTAAGTACAGAGTATATATTATTTGGAATGTTGCCTGGGTGATGGTCTCTTCTCCTCCATTTATTTATTTATTTTCATTCATATATATATATATGTGTGTGTGTGTGTTTTTTTTTGTTTTTTTTGAGAGGAAGTTTCGCTCTTGTCACCCAGGCTGGAGTGCAAAGGCATGATCTCGGCTCACAGCAACCTCCGCCTCCTGGGCTCAAGCAATTCTCCTGCCTCCGTCTCCTGAGTAACTGGGATTACAGGCGTCTGCCACCATGCCTGGCTAATTTTTGTATTTTTAGTAGAGATGGGGTTTTACCATGTTGGCCAGGCTGGTCTTGAACTCCTGACCTCAGGTGATCCGCCTGCCTCGCCCTCCCAAAGTGCTGGGATTACAGGTGTGAGCCACCGTGCCTGGCAACTTATTTATTCAATCATTTCTTTATCAGTATGAACTCATAGACATGTACTTTATATTTTGGGTTATAATCCATTATTTATTTAGTTGCTCAAATTGTTCCAGCATTAGCCTGTGGGAGATCTGTCAGTTGGCTCCTGGACCTCTGACATACTCAAATCATTGTGGTTTTGTGTTTATTTTGTTCAGTAGTGTTTTGCTTTCTGGAAATACAAGATGCTCCAAGCTTATCCTGTGTATTTCCTGCTCCAGTTTTAGAATCAGCCATTTCTTCGAAGAGCATTGGTTCCTTTTTTGGAGAATGAGAATAGAAATCAAGATCTGAGTAGCAGGTGTATTCTTTGCTACTGGGGTGTCATTCCTTTTTAAGCCTCCCTCAACTGACAGAACAAGGAAACGTGTGTATATACTACTCCATGCATATACATTACCTAAATATTTCTGTTCATAAGCATCTGTGTCTATATTAAACTAAACAGGAGTGGCCAGGCATGGTAGCTTATGCCCGTAATCCCAGCACTTTGGGAGGCAGAGGTAGGTGGATCACCTGAAATCAGGGGTTTGAGACCAGCCTGGCCAACATGGTGAAACCCTGTCTCTACCAAAAATACAAAAATTAGCCGGGCACGGTGGTGGGCACCTGTAATCCCAGCTACTTGGGAGGCTGAGGCAGGAGAATTGCTTGAACCAGGAGGTGGAGGTTGCAGTGAGTTGAGATCGCTCCACTGCACTCCAGCCGGGGTGACACAGTGAGACTCTGTCTCAAAGACAAAAACAAAAACAAAAATAAACAAAACAAAACCTAAACAGGAGTTCATGGTGATGACTCCAACTCTAATCTATTACCACATGGATTATTCTCACTTACACTCGCCTTTGCCCCCCACTTATCTGTAACCTCTCACACTAACAGTGACAAACCTGGCTCCCACCATCTGCCATCTATGTATTTAACTGTTTGATTCTCTGTGTATGTATAGCAGTGTTAAAACTGTTAATTCAAACCCATGTGATAAATGACTTTATCAACTAGAGACAGTGCTTGTGTACAGCTTCTTTTGCCCTTCCCCTCATGGATTCCACTCATTTCCAGTGCTGCTTAGATTAGCACATTTCCTGCAACCCCTTCTGTGAGGTTGTTTCATACGTTTGTAATGCAGTTAAATTGTCTTGTCCCATTCTGCATTCATCCAGGGGGTCCCCAACCCTCTAAAGAATTTTTTAAAATTTGCATATATTAAGATTCACTCAACCGGGCACGGTGGCTCACGCCTGTAATCCCAGCACTTCGGGAGGCCGAGGCGGGTGGATCACAAGGTCAGGAGATCGAGACCATCCTGGCTAACACAGTGAAACCCCATCTCTACTAAAAATACAAAAAATCAGCCGGGAATGGTGGTGGGCACTAGTCCCAGCTACTCAGGAAGCTGAGGCAGGAGAATGGCGTGAACCTGGGAGGCAGAGCTTGCAGTGAGCCGAGATCACAACGCTGCACTCCAGCCTGGGCGACAGAGCGAGACTCCTTCTCAAAAAAAAAAAAAAAATCAGTCTTTGTGCCATTAAATTCTATGAGTTTTGACAAACCCCTGTTATCATCTCTCCACCATTATTGTATCATTCAGAATAGTTTGACTCCCTAAAAGTGCCGTGTGCTTTACCTATTCAACCCTTCCACTCTCCCCTGAACCCCTGGCAACTACTGATCTTTTTAACGTCTCTATAGTTTTGCCTTTTCCAGAATGTTATGTCTTAGTCCATTTAGTGTTGCTAGAAAGAAATACCAGAGGCTGGGTGATTTATGAAGAGGTTTATCTGGCCCACAGTTCTGCAGGCTGTACGAGAAGCACGGCACCAGCATCTGCTTCTGGCGAGGGCTTCAGCCTGCTTCCGCTCATGGTGAAAGGTGAAAGGGCCCAATGTGCAAAGATCACAGGGCGAGAGAGTGGGGAGGGAGGTGCCAGGCTCTTTTTAACAACCAGCTGTCATGGAAATGAATAGAGTGAGTACTTGTTCCACTGCACATACCCCCTTCCCTTTCAGGGAGGGTGTGTTAGTCTGTTCTCACGTTGCTACAAAGAAATACCTGAGACTGGGTAATTTATAAAGAAAAGAGGTTTAATTGGCTCATAGTTCGGTTCTGCAGGCTGTACAGGAAGCATGATGCTGGCATCTGCTTCTGGGGAGGCCTCAGGAAGCTTCCAATCATGGCAGAAGGCAAAGGGGGAGTGAGGCGCCTCACATGGTGGGAGCAGGAGCCAGCGAGAGAGTGAAGGGAGAGGTGCTATGCACTTTCAAACAATCAGATCTTACAAGGACTCACTATCAATTGTGAGGACAGTACCAAGAGGGATAGTGCTAAACCATTCATAAGAAATCCACCCTTGTGATACAATCACCTCCTACCAGTCCCCAACTCCCACACTGGGGATTACAATTGAACACATGGGATCTGGGTGGGGACACAGATCCAGACCATATCAGAGGGTATTAATCTATCCATGCAGGGTCCACCCCCATGACTTAAATTCCTCGTATTGGGCCCCACTCCCAACATTGGGGTCGAGTTTCATCATGAGGATCGGGAGATAAATATCCACCTTCCCTTTCAGACTGGCTCATTTCACTTAACATCCGTGGTGTTTTTGTGGGTTGATAGCACATTTCCTTTTGTTGCTGAAAAACATACCATTGTCCTGATATACCACAGTGTGTTTATACATTCATCAATAGAGGAATGTTTTGATTGTTTCCAGTTTTGAGTGATAATGAATAAAGAGGCTATAAACATTTGTGTGCAGGTTTTGTGTGAACATAAGTTTTCAAGTAGTTGGGGAAATACCTAGGAGCATGACTGCTGGATCATATGGTAAGACTATTAAGAGTGTTATTTATATTTACTGTGATTACTGTTTTAGATTTCCTTCTAAAATCTTATGTTGGACTTTCTAAGACCTGCTTTTCTGTTTCTTTTTATCCTTCCATCTGGTCTTCTTTTGAATTAACTGAGATTTTTTTCCCCCATTACTTTAAAAGTTACACACTCAATTTTTTTTTTTACTGTTACCTTGAATAAAATATTTTTAACATGCATAAGTTTGCCAACTTCTTGAATACTTTGTAAAGGTCTAAGAATGCTTGAACTCCAATGTGTCCTCCTTCAGCTTGTGTACTCTTTTGTCCTGTTTTTTAGTTGTATTTTGTTCTTTATGTCCCAAACAAGACATTCTTTGCGTTACTACATGAAGTCAATGTTCATTCAGATTTCCACTCCCCTTTTTTAGGTCAACATGCTTTCTTGAACCTTAGAACTTTCATCAGTTCATCATCCTTCTGCACAAAGCAAATTCCCTTTTTTTTGGAAAGGAGCTTCATTCTTATCACCCAGGCTGGAATGTAGTGGCGCAATCTGAGCTCACTGCAACCTCCACCTCCTGGGTCCAAGCGATTCTCCTGCCTCAGTCTGGGATTACAGGTTACAGATTACCTGGGACTACAGGTGCCCGCCACCACACCCGGCTAATTTTTGTACTTTTAGTAGAGATGAGGTTTCACCATGTTGGCCAGGCCAGTCTTGAACTCCTGACCTCAGGTGATCTGCCCATCTTGGCCTCCCAGAGTGCTGAGATTACAGGTGTGAGCCACAGCTCCTGGCTGCAAATTCCTTAACTTTCCTTTAGTGAATGTCCACTGGTGACAAACACATGTATTCTATGACGGAAATGTCTATTTCATCTAGTTCATTCTAGGTCATTCCTACAGTACAGCTTCACTGACTGTAAACAACTTTGGATTAAGAGGTGCTTTTTCCCTTAAGCCATTGATGACACTATTCCACTGTCTTCTGGCTTTCCTTGCTGCTGTTGGGAGGTCAGTAAGCCTCATCGATACTATCTCATAGGTCGTCTGACTTTTGGCACTGTCTTTACAAACTTCCCTGATATCCTGCAGCTTCAATATATATGGAGGTATGGATTTATTTTATTTAACTCACTTGGGATTTGTGTAAGTTTCCAAATATGCGAATCGGTGTCTTGCATCAATTCTGGAAAATGTCTTTATCTTTTCAAATACTTTCTACTTCCAGTTCTCTCTTAAATTTCTTTGAGACATGCCAGACCACCTCAGTCTTCCGCATCTTTTTCTTAAGCAAATTAACAGAAGACCACTTTTTTTTTTTTGAGATGGCATCTCATTCTGTGCCCAGGTTGGAGTGCGGTGGCACGATTATCTCAGCTCAGTGCAACCTCCGCCTCCCAGGTTCAAGCAATTCTCCTGCCTCAGCCTCCAGAGTAGCTGGGACTACAGGTGTGTACCACCACACCTGGCTAATTTTTGTATTTTTAGTAGATGGGCTTTCACCATGTTGGCCAGGCTGATCTCGAACTCCTGACCTCAAGTGATCCGCCTGCCTCAGCCTCTCAAAGTGCTGGGATTACAGGTGTGAGCCACTGTACCCAGCCAGGATCACGTATTTTAATGTAACATTTGTATTTCCACCCATTTGTCCCTGTGCTTCGGGGGAATTGGCTCTGCTTTCTAGTTCATTAATTCGCTCTTCTGTTATTTTTTTTAAGGAATTCATTTTTATATAAGGTACTGTTTTTTTTTACACTTTTATATAACATATAAAAAACATTCATCGTAGATTTTATGTCTGAAAATTCCACTCTCCTGTCTTTGCAGGTCTGGCTGTGCTGTTTTCTGCTGGCTTTCATTCCGGATGCCTTATCTGTGGCATCCTGTGATTTTGTGGGTTTGTGATATTTTTACTAGAAGCTCATGTTCCTTGGAGCTTTATCGGTGGAGAGAGTTTGAGGCTAAATCAAAGGTGTGTTCTAGCATAGATATGCAGTTGCTTTGGCCGTGAGCTCAGAGGTACTACCAGCCTAGCGCACCATTTTTTTTTTTTTTTTTTTTTTGAGACGGAGTCTCGGCTCACTTCAAGCTCCAAGCTCCGCCTCCCAGGTTCACGCCATTCTCCTGCCTCAGCCTCCGGAGCAGCTGGGACCACAGGTGCCCGCCACCACGCCCAGCTAATTTTTGTATTTTTAGTAGAGACAGGGTTTCACCGTGTTAGCCGGGATGGTCTCAATCTCCTGACCTCGTGATCCGCCTGCCTCGGCCTCCCAAAGTCCTGGGATTACAGGTGTGAGCCACCATACCCAGCCTTTTTTTTTTTGGTGGGGTTGGGGGCAAGCTGGAGTACAATGGTGTGATTTCTGCTCACTGCAACCTCTGCCTCCCAGGTTCAAGCGGTTCTCCTGCCTCAGCCTCCCAAGTAACTGGGATTACAGGCGCCCACCACCACACCTAATTTTGTATTTTTAGTAGAGACGGGGTTTCACCATGTGGGCCAGACTAGTCTCGAACTCCTGACCTCAGGTGATCCTCCCTTCTCGGCCTCCCAAAGTGTTGGGATTACAGGCGTAAGCCACCACGCCCAGCCTAGGGCCTCTTTCAGAACCTGGTTTGAGAGGTTTTTAGACCTGATGTAGCATGAGAATTCGAACTACAAACCTGCATGAGAGAAGGCTTGCAGTTAGCATCTCAGGGACAACTATGTTCTCTTCCAACTAGTGTCAGTTTCCCCTAACACTGAATGCAATCTTTTGGGATTCCCGCTGTTTGCAGGGAGACCTCCTATTCAGACCCCCCAACGTAGACACTCCCCAGGCTAACCCCCTGTCACCTGGGCCCCACAAGTCCGTCCTAACAGAAGCACAGCATCACTAAGATTTGGCTCGTGTCCCTAGGGGGAAAAGTGGAACACCCTCTTACCTTTCTGGAGTCCTGCTTTCACTTTGTTTTTGGCCTCTCAGAGTGTTTTCCTTTCTTACCAACTCAGTGAGACAGTTACGAACAGAAAATTTAAAAATTAGTTTATCCAACAGCTTGAGTCGTCATCAGGTGGGTTGTTCAGTGTTCCTCAAGTATTGGAAACTGAAGTCCAAAAGCCGGGCTCGTGAAGTTACTGAAAGGCAATGGTGACAGCTAGTGGCAGGGAATACAGGTACTCTTGTGCTATGTCAGGGTACTATGTGCTATTCAGCATTGGGCAGTAGAAAGCTAGAATGAAGGTTTTGGTTGAGGTTTTCTTTGACAGGTGGTTTTGTCAGGAAATGCATCAGCTGCTACTAACAGAGACCAAGATGGAAGTTATGTCTTTCCTAATGACACAAGTCCAGAGAGGACAGTCAAGGGTGGGATACAGGGGCTCTACATCATCTTCGGGAATATTGTCCTTACTGCTTTGCCTCTCTATATAAATGCCTCATGGCCCACGTAGGCTGCAGTTGCACCCACACTTCCGTCAGAAAGTAGAAGGAAGGGGGTGAAGCCCACAAAGGGCACATGACAGTCGTCTGTCCCTTGTAGCAGCTTGCCCAGAGCTGAACTCCCAGCCAACTACCCACAGCTCAAGAGAGGCCGGGGTTTACTCTTTCAGCTGGTCCCATTGCCACTGGAGTAGGGGGGTAGAATCCTGGATACTGGTGGGCAACCAGCAGCCTCTGCCACAGGACCTTAACACTGTTACTACCTGAAGGCCCCACGTCCAGGGAGAAGCGGAAGTCAAGATCGATGATTACTGGAGCAAAGAATGGGGTAGAGAATGTGGTCAAAAGCAGAGAGGGAGGGAGGGGACTTGGCAACAGGCACATCTTCACTTGACACTGAGACCCACCTGTCTCCAAGGTTATATCTATGAGTAACAGTTGGTTTCTGTAAGCAGGACAAAAGTACTTTTTTTTTTTGAGACAAAGTTTCACTCTTGTTGCCCAGGCTGGAGTGCAGTGGTGCAATCTTGGCTCACTGCAATCTCCGCCTCCCAGCTTCAAGCAATTCTCCTGCCTCAGCCTCCCAAGTAGCTGGGATTATAGTGAGCCACCATGCCCGGCTAATTTTTGTATTTAGTAGAGATGGGGTTTCACCATGTTGGTCAGGCTGGCCTGGAACTCCTGACCTCAGGTGATCCACCAGCCTCAGCCTCTCAAAAGTGCTGGGATTACAGGTGTGAGCCACCAAACCCGGCCCCTTTCATGGGAGCATGTTTCTCAGGCAGGTGCTGCAGTCACAACACTTGTTGCCTGCCATACGTAAAAAGTAGTTGGTCAAGATTTGGGATTACATGAGAAGGTTGAGTTTAAAGCTGGAGGTAATAAATGCGAAAACAAAAACAAAAAAAAAAACTTTTGGCCCTCCGTGATGACAGAGGGACACCCTTCTAAATTGCCCTTCCATCTCTCTCATAGCCAGCACAACTATTTTTTTTTTGAGATGGAGTCTCACTCTGTCACCTAGGCTGGAGTGTTCAGTGGCGTGCTTGGCTCACTGTAACCTCCACCTCCCGGGTTCAAGTGATTCTCCTGCCTCAGCCTCCTGAGTAGCTGGGATTACAGGCATTGTGCCACCATGCCCTGCTAATTTTTTGTATTTTTAGTAGAGATGGGGTTTCACCATGTTGGCCAGGCTGGTCTCAAACTCCTATCCTCAGGTGATCTGCCCATCTTGGCCCCACAAATTGCTGGGATTACAGGCATGGGCCACCTTGCCCAGTCCAGCGCAACTTTCTGAAGTCCTTCTGAACCACCAGGAAGCGGCTGTGCTGTCGGTCTCTGCAAAAGCAATGACTGTCCCTTCAGGGTGTGAGAAGGTGAAGTTAGGTGTGCAATGAAGGAGGTGTATGTCATCTATCCACATCCCTTCTCTCCTCCACAAAAGGAGGAAGTATTTGATTATATAATCTTATCAATTTCACTATTCCCAATCATTTATTATCCCAATTTTCTGGAATCATTTCCCACCAATCACTCAAGAAAGGGCTACCTAGGCAGGGTGCAGTGGCTCACAACTGTAATCCCAGCACTTTGGAAGGCTGAGGTGGGTGGATCACTTGAGCCCAGGAGTTCAAGACCAGGCAGTCAACATGGTCAAACTATCTCAACATAAAATACAAAAAAAAAAAAAAAAAAATCAGCCTGGTATGATGGTGCTCACCTGTAGTCCCAGCTACTCAGGAGGATGAGGTGGGAGAATCGCTTGAGCCCGGGAAGTTGAGGCTGCAGTGAGATGAGATCAAGCCACTGCATTCCAGCCTGGGCAACTGGAGACCCTGTCTCAAAAAAAAAAAAAAAAAAAAAAAAGTGGGGGCGAGTGGGGGACTACCTAGCACCTGCTTAACCTTTCCCCACAACCCTTTCCTCCAAGCACAGAAGACAGCTTCCAGGTGTCCTTGTGTCCCCCCCAGTCACTGCTGTGTTCCTGCTGTGGAACTGGGGGGACTCAGTGCTTAAGCACCAAGTCTTATCACCTCTGTCACATCACTAATGTGCCAAAGGAATTAGAAAGATAATAGTATTACCGGGAAGTCTCAAGAATTAATCAGGGCTCATCTGCCGATGCCACAGGCACCAGAGCTTTTGCTGCGCTCAAACTAAATGTCTTCATCTGCTGTGCAGGCTAAATTATGAGGCACAGCTTTCACACTTTGATTGAAGTGGAAGAGCTAATAATTTAGAATTAGATCCTGTGTGGGCTTCAGTGGACTCAAGCTGTTATCTGTCACTGTGGACGCTGCCCCATGTTCAAGCACCACCTTTTTTTCCTTGTAAATATGCACATTAAGGCTGTCAGGCAAACGCAGCATTCAACTTTCCACCTTTGTTCTTCCCTCAAGATCTCAAGTCAGCTATCAAGACCAAAATCTAAGAAGGTGGCTCTCCTACAAACCCCACGGAACCAGCATCCAAGTAAGAGGACTGACCAAATTTGCTCCAACCCTGCCATTAAAATTCCATGAAGCACTTTCAAAGTACACCACCAGGGAATATGTTATTGGCAGTGCTGGCTCTTGCGTATGTGGGCCGGGTGCAGTGACTCATACCTGTAATCCACATTTTGGGAGGCGGAGATGGGAGGATTACTTGAGCCCATGAGCTCAAGACCAGCCTGGGCAACACAGGGAGACTCCATCTCTATAAGAAAAAAAGGAGGGGGACAGGAATCCAAATATCTAAGATAGACACTTCTGACAGATAAAATGGGTCCAAGTTGCTTGTCATTCTTTGAATTAGAGCAAAAATAAATTTTACAACATAATCGAAAAGAACTCCATGCTGATTCTTATTTAAGATTGAAACCAGCACTACATCATTCAACACAAATATCAGAAAATATTTCCTCTAAATTGTTCAGTATCAATGTTTGTTAAGTGAGAAATACTAACAAGATATGGTTCACAAAACATCTTGGTATATTGTTTTTCTCATGTCATATGGGTAATGTGCCAACAGCCTAACAATATTTGAGGGGGGCACATCTCACACACACGTGATCATGCTAATGAACCACAAAATGAGTTTATTGATTGAGATAGTTTATTTATGTGTATGCTTATATATTTCCAAAAATTAATTCAATGTCCTCTTACAGTAATCAAAATTAGTTAACAGGGCAGGCACAGTGGTTCACACCTGTAATCCCAACACTTTGGGAAGCCGAGTTTGGGGTTAGGAGTTTGAGACCAGCTCGGCCAACATGATGAAACTCTACTAAAAGTACAAAATCAGCCGGGCATGGTGGTGCACGTCTGTAATCCCATCTCCTCAGCAGGCTGAGGCAGGAAAATTGCTTGAACCCAGGAGGCGGAGGCTGCAGTGAGCTGAGATTGTTGCCACTGCACTCCAGCCTCAGCAACACAGCAAAGCTCTATCTCAAAAAAAAATTAGTTAACAGTCTGAGATTAACTATTTTAGCAAGGAAACACATTTAACCAAATATGGCAGTAAACTGGAACCTTTCTGTTATTGCTTCGATACGGGAATGTTTCACAAAAATTGTCTGTTTCTTCAATAAATACTAAGATTCTTTTGTCCTAGAGAGCATTCCTGTATTTTGAGTTAATAATCTCATTGCTCTCTTTATAAAATAAAAATAAACAATGTATCTATAAGGCTTAGTTTGCAATTTTCCACTGCATAATTTATTCACATTTAAAACTATATTTTTTATAGTTATATGTCAAAAAATAGTGACTAGGTTTTATGGCTTAAAATATAAATGAGGAAAACAGACATTTGCCATACAAATGGCTGGTTTTAATTTTTTTAGAGGAAATACTCTAAAAAAAAAGAGCTCCAAAATATTTAACAGAATTTCCAGCAATGATTATTTCTAAAATGTAAAGATTTGAAACATAATTTATACAAAACTAAAAAACAGAAGGATTCATTCTTGCTTTTTCCTTTTTTAAAAAATCCAGACAATTTGTCACAAGAAAGTTCGGCATGTTGATAGCAGCTGTAGCCTCAGTCACCCTCGGAACTGCTGCCCCTCCTCATGAAGACAGAGCGCCGCACTGAGGACAGCAACATGTCTTCAATCGGCTTCTTGGGGTTTTCTTCCAGGTCCGTCATAATTGCTCCAGATTCAGACAGTTTCCATTCCAATTCTACGTGGTAAAGAAAAAGCAAATCACCTAAGGCACTGCGCTGCAAAGGTCCCCTCACCCTAAGGCCATCAAGCTAGTTTTTTCTAAGTAGAAAATATAATTATCAAAATTTGGCCCAGCACAATGTATGACGCCTGTAATCCCAACACTTTGGGGGGGCTAAGGCAGGAGGATCACTTGAGGCTAGGAGTTGAAGATCACCCTGGGCAATATAGGGAGACTCATCTCAAAAAATTTTTAAATTACCCGGGTACGCCAAGTGCTGTGGCTCACGCTTGTAATCCCAGCACTTGGGAAAGCCAACGCGGGTGGATTGCTTAAGCCCGGGAGTTCCAGACCAGCCTGGGCAACATGATGAAAAATCAGCCAGGCATGATGGCATGTGCCTGTGGTCCCAGCTACTTAGGAGGCTGGGGTGTAAGGATCACCTGAGCCTGGGAGGCAGAGGTTGCAGACAGCTAAGATCACACCACTGCACTCCAGCCTGGGTGACAGTGAGACTGTCTCAACAATAAAAATAAAAGTAAAAAATAAAAATTTGCTGGGTACAGTGGTGGTGTGTGCCTATAATCTCAGCTCTTTGGGAGGCTGAAGTGGCAGGATCGCATGAGCCCAGGAGTTCAAGGCTGCAGTGAACCATGATCATGTCACTGCACTCCAGCCTACAAGACAGAGCAAGACCTTGTCTCAAAAATACAAAGAATAAACCTATCCTCTGATGACTACAATTTCCCAGTTTGGACAATTTCCCAGGAAGGAAATCAGCATGAAAAATTTGAAGGAAATAATTTCCACAGACCTGCTGGCAATCTAACCATTAAATCCAATTTTAATAAACTCTTCAGCCTCATGTCCAGTATCTCAATCTATTGGGGTCAAAGAATAAATGTATGGTGATACCCTAGAACTTACACATTTGTTCCAACTAATAAAAAAAAGTAAAGCACCAGATAATAAAAAATCAGTAACTGAAGACTCAGCTCTAATACTTCACTCTTAAAATCAGTGAAATTCCTGTGGGCTGAGACCAAGTGAAGCAAAATCAAGTGATGTATTTGCCTACTTCAGAGAAGAGCCCAGGCAGAACCAAAGGACTACCCAAGAGATTCTACAACAAATGGCTTTGCTTAAAGAACATCAAGGCAGAGAGTTCTGCTAATTGGACACACGATTAAAATCTGAAAACCAGGCCGGGTGTGGTGGCTCACGCCTGTAATCCCAGCACTTTGGGAGGCCGAGGCGGGTGGATCATGAAGTCAGGAGATTGAGATCATCCTGTCTAAGATGGTCAAACCCCATCTCTACTAAAAATACAAAAAATTAGCCAGCCGTGGTAGCGGGTGCCTTGAGATCGTGCCACTGCACTCCAGCCTGGGCGACAAAGCGAAGACTATCTCAAAAAAAAAAAAAAAAAAATCTGAAAACCAATTTTACTGAAGTCTTATCTTAATCTACTTTTCTGGAGACAGGCTCTTGCTCCTCACCCAGGCTAGAGTGCTGTGGTGCAATCATAGCTCACTGTAACCTTGAACTCCTGGGTTCAAATGATCCTCCCGCCCACCTCCCTAGTAGCTGAGATTACACATGTGCACCACCACACCTGGCTAATTTCTTTTCTGTAGAGATGGGATCTCGCTATGTTGCCCAGGCTGGTCTCAAACTCCTGGCCTCATGTGATCCTCCAGCCTTAGCCTCTCAACGTGCTAGGATTACAGGCTTCAGCCAACGTGCTCAGTCGAATTTTACTTGTCTTATTAACTCAAAGTGATCCATGAAACAGAATAGAATGGTGATTATCGGGGGCATGAGTGGAAATGAGAGATGTTGGCCAAGGATACAAACTTTCAGTTATAAGACGGGTAAGTTCTGAAGACCTAATGTAGAACATGGTAACTTCAGTGAATAATAATGTATTGTATACCTGAAATTTGCGAGGAAAGTAGATCTTAAGGATTCTTACCACAGTAAGGGTAGCTATGTGAAATGATGAGTGGTTAATTAATTGGATTGTGGTAATCATTTCACATTGTACCTATATTAAATCTCCATGTTATATATCTTAAATATATTCAATTGTTTTGGTCAATCATACCTCAGTCATGCTGGGTTAAAAAAAAAAAAGTGCTCCACGAAGATGAGTAACACCAGTATTTGTAGCTCTAGGTACTTTGGTTGAATGTTATGCAAATTCAACCTGTTTCTTTAAAAAAAAAAAAAAAAAAAGACTTTGAATTCCTGACTTAAGAATTTATATTCGGCCAGACACGGTGGCTCAAGCCTATAATCCCAGAACTTCGGGAGGCGGCTGGATCACTTCTCACTTGAGGTCAGGAGTTCACAACCAGCCTGGGGAACATGGTGAAACCCCATCTCTACTAAAAATACAAAACTTAGCCGGCCATGGTGGCGCATGCCTGTAGTCCCAGCTACTTGGGAGGCTGACACACGAGAATCGCTTGAACCCGGGAGGCAGAGGCTGGAGCGAGCCAAGATTACGCCACTGCACTCCAGCCTGGGTGACAGAGCAAGACCCTGTCTCAAAAATTAAAAAAAAAAAAAAATCAATAAATAAAAAATATATATCTATCTTTATATATCCACACATACGTACATAAGGGTATTTAATGTTACTGTTCGTTTACACAAAGCAATCATATGTAAGTTCACTAGACTTCAAGACTTTTTTTTTTTTAAATAAAGACAATTGCACACTTCTTTCTCCCCTCATGTTACACTCAAAAAAAGGTCAAAATAAGATGTAAACATGTAGTTTGAAATGCTGTACACCTCTGAACACTGGATATGTAACTGATGTATCTCCTATATGTGTGTTTATGTGTGTTTGTATGTTTGTATATTTATACTTTCCCCAGCTGAATATCTTTTTTGTTTTTTTTTGGAGACAGTTTCGCTCCTTACCCAGGCTGGAGTGCAATGGCACTATCTCGGCTAACTGCAACCTCTGCCTCCCAGATTCAAGTGATTCTCCTGCCTCAGCCTTCCAAGTAGCTGGGATTATAGGTGCCTGCCACCACGCGGAGCTAATTTTCTGTATTTTCAGTAGAGACGGGGTTTCACTATGTTGGCCAGGCTGGTTTCGAACTCCTGACCTCAGGCAATCCACCCACCTCGGCCTCCCAAAGTGCTGGGATTACAGGCATGAGCCACCACACCCGGCTGCCAGATGAGTATCTTAGTGGTACAGTATATAAAGTCATGTTTAAAAATGTTTTTCTAGTCAAGCATAGTTGGAAATATTATTTCAATAATTAGATAAAGAGTTTCACTTGGCAAGAATGCCTCTGGGCTAAGGTTCTGTGTGGATATGTATTTTGATACCTCCATGTTTAACAGGTAAAAAGGAATTAAAAAACACAGCCGGGCACAGTGGCTCATGCCTGTAATCCCAGCACTTTGGGAGGCTGTGGTGGGCAGATCACAAGGTAAGGAGTTCAAGACCAGCCTGGCCAACATGGTGAAAACCTGTCTCTATTAAAAATACAAAAATTAGCCAGGCGTGGTGGTGGGACCTGTAATCCCAGCTACTTGGGAGGTTGAGGCAGGAGAATTGCTTGAAACCAGAAGGTGGAGGAGGTTCCAGTGAACTAAGCAAGATCACACCACTGCACTCCAGCCTGAGTGAAAGAGCAAAACTCCATCTCAAAAAAACAAACAAAAAACCCCACATCCTTCCGAGCTAACAGGCAGAATTAAATAAAATTTTAGTTTAATTTAAAAGCTGGCCGGGCGCAGTGGCTCACGCCTGTAATCCCAGCACTTTGGTAGGCCGAGGTGGGCGGATCACACGAGGTCAGGAGTTCAAGACCAGCCTGACCACATGGAGAAACCCCGTCTCTACTAAAAATACAAAAAAATTAGCCAGGCATGTTGGCACATGCCTGTAATCCCAGCTACTAGGGAGGCTGAGGCAGGTGAATTGCTTGAACCTGGTGGGCTGAGATTGCAGTGAGCCGAGATCACATGATTGCACTCCAGCCTGGGCAATAAGAGTGAAATTCCATCTCAAAAAATAAATAAAAGCTACTAACTGGGCGCAGTGGCTCACGTCTGTAATCCCAGCACTTTGGGAGGCTGAAGCGGGTAGATGACTTGAGGCCAGGAGTTCGCGACCAGCCTGGCCAACATGGTAAAACCCCGTCTTCACTAAAAATACAAAAATTAGCTGGGCGTGGTGGTAGGTGCCAGTAATCCCAGCTACTTGGAGGGCAGAGGCAGGAGAATCACATGAACCTGGGAGGCAGAGGTTGCAGTAAGGCGAGATCATACCATTGCGCTCCAGCCTGGGTGACTGAGCAAGACTCAGTCTCAAAAAATAAATAAATAAATAAATAAATAAATAAATAAATAAATAAATTTAAAAGCTACTAAGATACTCAACTGAGAATATTTCTATAGAAAAATACAAATATATACATTAACATCTCCCTGTGTTCATGTGAATTAAAGCAAAAGTGAATGTTGTGATCTCAAGCTACAAAAACATCCAACTGTAGAGACAAAATATATTCCACACCAAAATAAAAAATGTTTATATTTAAGTCTATCATATCTTCCTTTAACTATGAATCCGTAGAGCCCAGTTGTAACTGTTCCTGATTACGCAACTAAGATGAGAGATTAAATGTGCTTCTGTCCTCGTAACAGTCACTCATACACAGGCAGAAGTGAACTTGACCCACCATCGTCCAGGAAACAGATACTCTCTCCAACAGAAATGTGCCTCCCATCTCTCACAGCCCCGCCCGTCTCCCAGAGCCCTTACCATCTCTTGTCAGGTTCATGCCGCCAAACACCAGAGGACCAATAAACTGAGCCTTGATATCTCCTTCCAGGTAAACAAATATCGTGGGCAGATTCCTATCCGGATAATTGGGTATGCAGGTTGTTGAAATGGCTTTGATAAATTTGACATCAGGAAACTTCCTGGCAAGTCCACTGAGGTGCTGATTTATCAGGGCACACAGGGGAATTCTGTAAAACACACATAGAAAACAGAAGCAATTATGATCCCACATTTATACAGAACAAAGCTCAATGACCCTTCTACCCTATGTAAAACCTTGTAACAGTTTCACAAGTAATTCTGCTGCTAGCTAAGATGAATTAACTTTTTGTTTTTTTGTTTTGTTTTGTTTTTTGACATAGGGTCTTGTTTGTCACCCAGGCTAAATGGAGTGAAGTGGTGTGATCTCGGCTCACAAGCAATCCTCCCACCTCAGCCGCCTAAGCAGCTGGGGGTACAGGCACACGCCACCATGCCCAGCTAAGTTTTCGGGTTTTTTTGTAAAGACAGGGTTTCGCCACGTTGCCCAGGCTGCTCTTAGACTCTTGAGCGCAAGATCCAGCTGCAATGGCCTCCCCCAAAGTGCTGGGATTACAGGTGTAAGCCAACATGCCCAGCTGAATCAACGTTTTTTAAAAACTTCCTAATATGCTGAGGGATACTGAAGAACACAAATCCAAAGTCTAATTTATTTGACAAAACAAGTCAGAAAAACAGCTTCGATGTAAAAGATAATTGCTATACCTTTCTTATAAGGTTGAATGAGAAAACGCTGAAGGTTTAGAATGTATGTAATGTCAGAAAATGTTTCCTGCTTTTAAAGAAGTTCCTGGCCAGGCGCAGTGGCTCACGTCTGTAATCCCAGCACTTTGGGAGGCCAAGGTGAGTGGATCACAAGGTCAGGACTTCAAGACCAGTCTGGCCAAGATGGTGAAACCCCGTCTCTAATGAAAATACAAAAATTAGCTGGTGGCAGGTGCCTGTAATCCCAGCTACTTGGGAGGCGGAGGCAGGAGAATCACTTGAACCCAGGAGATGGAGGTTGCAGTGAGCCGAGATCACGCCACTGTACTTCAGCCTGGTCAACAGAGTGAGACTCCGTCTCAAAAAAAAAAAAAAAAAAAAATTCCTAAATAAGCACTGGACTCTACAGTTTAAGACAAGACTGGAGAGCTGAGAAACATCGGAAGCCCTCAGTATCACACAGTTCAGGCAATTACTACTGTAAAAGCCAGCCTTGCCATCTATGAGATAAATTCATTACATAGAATGTTGAAATGTCAGAGTTCCTGTAAAGGAATAAATAACTTAGGAATTCCTTTTCGAAAACAGAAAAGCACAGTCTCCATTGCTACACTTTAACAAAGGCGTTCGTATTAGTCACAAATATTAATTTGAAAGTCTTAAGATAAAAAATTAAGTAATAAGGTTTGGGCAAATCAGCAATAAAAACACAAAAAACTCAGTATCAGAAAAAAAAATTTTTTTTTTTTTTTTTGAGACGGAGTCTTGCTCTGTCACCCAGGCTGGAGTGCAGTGGTATGATCTCGGCTCACTGCAAGCTCCGCCTCCCGGGTTCACACCATTCTCCCGCCTCAGCCTCCTGGGTAGCTGGGACTACAGGCGCCCGCCAGCATGCCCGGCTAATTTTTTTTTTGTTTTTGTATTTTTAGTAGAGATGTGGTTTCATCGTGTTAGCCAGGATGGTCTCGATCTCTTGACCTCGTGATCCACCTGCCTCGGCCTCCCAAAGTGCTGGGATTACAGGTGTGAGCCACCACGCCTGGCCCAGAAAAAATTTTTTTAAACTCTCTGATATAGGTAAGACCTGAGATCCTGAAGACATAAATTCAAATTAACATTTGATAGATGGAGTAGAAGATCAGCTCACCCTTGTTTGTAAAGGTGCAAGACGACCCACAAGCCCTCGCCAGCTTTGGTAACTTCTTGAACATAATCCTTCCCTGAGATCTCTAAAACTTCTCCAAATTTATTCTTCAGTTTAGTTGCTTTCCACTCAGCCAGTCTCTGCCGTCTGCACAAAACAAGGAGAGAAACATCTTACATCCGCACACAAACACGTGCACACACACATCTTCTAGAAGGCAATGCTTGTAAAAGCCCAGGTTTATTTATCGGTCTCATGGCAAAAATGTAAGATCAGTTTGCTAAAATTCACAATATCATTATTTAACTATAGTCGCTCCCAAATGTTTCAGCTGAAAATTAATTTTTTGAAGGACACACATTTCTTTTTATTTTTTGAGACAGAGTCTGGCTCTGTCGCCCAGGCTGGAGAGCAGTGGCACAGTCTCAGCTCACTGCAACCTCCACTTCCCGGGCTCCTGAGTAGCTGGATCTATAGGCATTCGCCACCACACTCAGCTAATTTTTGTATTTGTAGAGACGGGGTTTCACAGGCTGGTCTCAAACTTCTGAGCTCAAGCGATCCGCCTGCCTCAGCCTCCCAAAGTGTTGGGACTACAGGTATGAGTCACCATGCTCAGCCCACACATTTTATTGCCACGCCAAAACAAAACAAAACAAAACAACAACAAAAAAACCCAGCCCTTCTGGGTGGCACTTACCTGTACATTTCAATAGCACGTTCATCCTCCTCATTAAACTCATCTTCATGATCCTCCAGCTCTTCCAAAGTCATATCTTCATATGTTTTCACTGAATTTAGTTACATCGGCAAAAAGCAAAAATTTAAAAAGATGAACAAACATTTTTCTTTTTTCCCCTCTCTTTTCTCCTAAAGATATGCACACACCACCAGATCCTTAGCCCACCTAAGCAAAAATTACTTAAGGCACCACACTACATTAGAAGCTGAGAGGCCGGGCCTGGTGGCTCACACCTGTAATCCCAATTTCTTGACTGACAGTATCTTCCCCAAGCCCTCAGATCCTCCTCCCCTCTCTTCTCCTACTCCACCCCACCCTGCCCCATGCTTTTTTTTTTGCGACAGTTTCACTCTTGTCATCCAGGCTGGAGTGCAATGGTGCGATCTCGACTCACTGAGAACCTCCACCTCCCAGATTCAAGCAATTCTCCTGCCTCAGCCTCCTGAGGAGCTGGGATTACGGGCGTGTGCCACCATGCCCAGCTAATTTTTGTATCATTAATAGAGACAGGGTTTCACCATGTTGGCCAAGCTGGTCTTGAGCTCCTGACCTCAAGTGATCTGCCCACCTCAAAGTGCTGGGATTATAGGAGTGAGCCACCGCCACACTTTGGAACCCTTGGCTGATTAAAATTCCCCAGGCTCAAACCTTTGACTACTTTCCTTCTTTATCCACACCCACTCCCTTGGTGATTGCATCCAATCTCATGGTGTTCAATGCTATCAATATGCTGACAAAGTATAGGCCTCCAGCCCAGACTTCTCTAATGTGGAGAAAAACATACCCAAGGGCCCTCTTAATGTGGTTATTTGTCTAACAGGGATCTCAAAGTGAATGCATCCCTTGGCTGGGTGCAGTGGCCTATAATCCCAGCTCTTTGGGAGGCCGAGGTGGGTGGATCACTTGAGGTCAGGAGTTTTAGACCAGCCTGGTCAACATGGTGAAACCTCACCTCTACTAAAAATACAAAAAAATTAGCCAGGCTTGGTGGCACATGTCTGTAATCCCAGCTACTCGGGAGGCTGCTACAGGAGAATCGCTTGAACCTGGGAGGTGGAGGTTGTAGTGAGCCAAGACTGCGCCACAGCACTCCAGCCTGGGTAAGAGAGCGAGACTCCATCTCAAAAAAAAAAAAAAAAAAAAAAAGAGAAAATGTCCCTCCTCTGTTTAAACTTCCAAAAGCTTCCTGCCTCATTAGGTGTAAAGGCCAAGGTCCTTACTAGAAGCTACTGGGTCTGCTGAGGCTGCTCTGAACTCACTCTCCCATAGCACTTCCAGCCTCGTGAGGGATTCCCAGCCATGCCAGGGCCCACGTTTCACTCGCTCACATCGCCCCCTTCAGGAATACCCAGATGTCTTCTTCACCTCCTTCAGGTCAACAACTCCCTCAGGTCTATTCAAATGCGTTCTTCAGCTCCTTCAGGTCTTTACCCAAATGCCAGCTTCACTTCTTTCAGGTCCACGCAAATGTCATCTCAGTGTGGCCCTCTCTGACCCTGCTTCTCCTCCAACCCTTTCGAGTCCCTTTTACTGCCTTATTTTCTTTATTGTTTACTGTCTGTCTCCCCCACTAGCATGTTGGTTCCCTGAGGGCAGAGAATTGTGTCTGGCTTATGCATAGCTACATCCCCAAACCCAGAAAAGCAGCTGACAATGATAATCATGCAGTAACCACTCGCTGGATACTTTCTAATAAATCCTTCTCTATATTAGCTGTAATGTGTCAGAGGACAAAAGTACTAGTCCCTGTGACCAATGCTTCTCAAACTATGACAAGCCTCAGAATCCTTTAAGGCACTTGTTTAAAATGCAGATTCCTGGGCCTCATTCCAGAGACTGCTTCAGTAAACACTAGGTGGGTGGGGTTACCAGCACTCCAAGGGACTCCAATTCAGACAGTATGACTGCCTTTGAGAAAACCCCCCTCAGACTCCCACACATTGCAAACATCTTATGCCTCCCCAAATGAAGCTATTTTTAGTTAACATCCTCAATGAAACCGGAGAATAAAGTATATGCTCAGGAAAAAATACAAATACTAAAATCTTGAACACATTTCCATGACATTATCAAAGGGAATCACAGATCAGAAAGCAGAAAGAAGTATTTTCTTCAGTTCTCATCTGACATGGACAAGGACTTTGGGACACATCTGAAGTCCCGTTAAGTCTGTGGCTCAGGAAGGTGAAGCTGAGAGATGCCCTGTGTCTCGTCTGAGGTCCCACAGACACAGTGTCCAACCCGTCTCCTGAGAGGGCAGTCAGAGGCTTAGGGAGCCATCTCCTAACCCAGACAGATGCAGAGGAAAGCCAGTGAACTCACCCACTGACTGCTGGAGGATGTGCTGCTCCTCATCTGACTCCTCTTCCAGTTCTTTCAGACTTTCCTTGGGGGGTAAGATACCCTTTTTGCGTAAGATGTCATTCCACTCAGTGTCTGCGTTGGGGTCCTAGAAGAGCGGGACCAAGGTTACCATGAGTGCTAAGTCTAGCATGTAGGGAGCCACACTGGGCACGGGGCCAAATGGGAAGAGTGACAGGAAGGGAAGAATTCACACCACAGTCTGTGAACTATTTCTGAGAAAGTGTCAAAAGATCCACAGCCCCTGTTTTGTTCTTCCTGTCTACCGCTCCCTGAATGGAGGAGCTATTCTTGGGGTAAAAATTAGGATGGGATGTGCAGATCAGCATTAATACTGATACCAAGGCTCTGACGTGGCATGTGTTCAATATTTTTAATAATGACTGAGAGTGCAGGGCGCGGTGGCTCACGCCTGTAATCCCAGCACTTCGAGAGGCTGAGGTCAGGAGATCGAGACCACCCTGGCTAACAGGGTGAAACCCCGTCTCTACTAAAAATACAAAAAATTAGCCGGGCGTGGTGGCGGGCACCTGTAGTCCCAGCTACTTGGGAGGCCGAGGCAGGAAAATGGCATGAACCCGGGAGGCGGAGCTTGCAGTGAGCTGAGATCGTGCCACTGCACTCCAGCCTGGGTGACAGAGTGAGACAGTCTCAAATAATAATAATAATAATGACTGAGAGTAATTCATTCAACAGATAAAATTTAAGTATCTACTACATGTAAATTACTGTAGGCCATGGGGAAGAGTGGTGAATGCAAGAGTCACCTGTGTTACAGTCAAGAGGAAGAGACAGGCAACAAACAAGTGTATATAGAAACTATACATAGATAAAATTGTGGCAAGCGCAATGACAAACAAGCTGTTTTAGAGAATTACCCAGGACCCACATTCCACAGAGTAGACAGGGATGTTCCCCATAGAGGAGGTAACATTCCACCTGAGGGTGGGAAGCAACTTGTGACAGGAGTCTGGGGACTTAAAAATAATCTTGCAGGCCGGGCGTGGTCGCTCACGCCTGTAATCCCAGCACTTTGGGAGGCCAAGGTGGGCGGATCACGAGGTCAGGAGATTGAGATCACCCTGGCTAACAGGATCATCTCTACTAAAAATACAAAAAAACGCCGGGCGCGGTGGCTCAAGCCTGTAATCCCAGCACTTTGGGAGGCCGAGACGGGCGGATCACGAGGTCAGGAGATCCAGACCATCCTGGCTAACACGGTGAAACCCCGTCTCTACTAAAAATACAAAAAAACTAGCCGGGCGAGGTGGCGGGCGCCTGTAGTCCCAGCTGCTCGGGAGGCTGAGT